>NW_027206022.1:0-600000 GCF_024711535.1 Dipodomys merriami
CAGCTTTGAGCAAAACTGCTAAGGGAACAGCACCCCGGCCCTGAGTTCAAGCCCCAGCATACACACACACACACACACACACCCCAAAAAGAAATAGAGAGTGTGGGGACCCCCTCCCCACAGACAGGCAGAAGCCATGCCTGTCCCCTCTCTGCTGGATGCCCTCAGAAAGTTCTGGAACTCTGGGTATCCTGGAGTCAGAGTTGGAGAAGATACCCCAAGTGCAGGAGAGGATCAGAGGTGCAGCCAGAGGCCCTGCACACCCACCTCCCCAGGCCTGGGACCCACGTGTGTGTGTGTGCATGTGTGTGTGTGTGTGTGTGTGTGTGTGTGTGTTGGTCCTTGGGCTTGAACCCAGGGCCTGGGCACTGTCCCTGAGCTCTTTTGCTCAAGGTGAACACTCTATCACTTTGAGCCACAGTTCCATTCCTGGTTTTTTGGTGGTTTATTGGAGATGAGAGTCTCATGGACTTTCCTGCCCAGGCGGGCCTTGAACCAGGATCCTCAGATCTCAGCCTCCAGAATACATTTCTGTTCTTTGTAGATTTCCTAGTCCTAGGTATTTGGTCAGAGCAACACAAACTAGACCAAGACAGGAAGGGGATGGACTAGAGAAAGATCCCCGGGGCTGGAGTCTCTGGCTAGACCAGCACCCACAACCCCAGAGAGACATCTGTCCATCAGACTCGCTCTCTTTCCTCAGAGGGCTGGGAGAGTCTAATGCTCCGAGTCCATCCGTCCTGTGAACTCAGATGCCTGCAGTCTCACTGCTGCCCCCTAGTGGGAGTTCCTGGATTGCTTTCTACTTCTCTGCCTCCCCTGCTTTCCTCAGGTCCTCTTGTTATAGCTATGTTTATACCCAGCACATTGTTCCTCCTCCTCCTCCTTTTATACCCAGCACATTGTTCTTCCTCCTCTCCCTCCTCCTCCTCCCCCTCCTCCTCCTCCTCCTCCCCCTCCTCCTCTTCCCCCTCCTCCTCTTCCCCCTCCTCCTCCTCCCTCCTCCTCCTCCTCCTCCTTCTCTTCTGGCTTGAATGTAGAACCTGGACACTGTCCTTGAGCTTTTGTGCTCAAGGCTAGCATTCTACCACTTGAGCCACTGCACCCTGTTCAGCTTTTTGGTGGTTCATTGGAGATAAGAGTCTTTTCTGACCGGGCTGACTTCGAACTGTGATCCTCAGATCTCAGCCTCCTGAGTAGCTAGGATGACAGGTGTGAGCCACCGGCATCTGGCTTTATTCCAGGTCCCTTGAGGGGAGGGGTGAGGTTGGGAGAGATGGGGGGGCATTTTTTTTTAATGGCCAGTCCTGGGGCTTGAACTCAGGGCCTGGGCACTGTCCCTGGGCTTCTTTTGCTCTACCACTTGAGCCACAGCGCCACTCACAGCCTTTTCTGTGTAAGTGGTACTGAGGAATGGAACCCAGGGCTTCATGCATGCTAGGCCAGCACTCTACCACTGAGCCACCTTCCCAGCCCCTCTTCTTTCAATTTCTTAGTAAGATTCACAGGCCCCAGTGGCTCATGCCTGTCAACCTATCTACTCAGGAGTCTGCTCTGAGGATCACAGTTCAAAGCCAGCCAGGGCAGGAAAGTCTGTGAAACTCTTCTCTCCAATGAACGAATCAGAAAAAGCTGGAAGTGGCGCTGTGTTCTCTCAAGAGGTAGAGTGCTAGCCTGGAGCACAAAGAAGCTCAGGGACAGCACCCAGATCCTGAGTTCAAGCCCCAGAACTGACAAACATAAAGTAGAAATAAAAATAGTTCAGTGAAACTCACGCTTAGATCCCTCTTTCTTTTGGAGACCAAGTCTCACCATGCAGTCCATGCTGGCCACCACTAGAGGGCGACAAGCCCCTGTCCTCTGGGAGGAAACCTTTGGGGCCTGCGGGGCCTGGCCCGGCTCAGGCCATGGGGCATGGCCGGCTCCCCATGGCCTTAGCTGGGGAAGGCCTGGCCCTTCCCACGCCTCTCCTGGAACGCAGGGCGGCTCCCAGGAGCCCAGAGAAACTGTCGCTTCCCCTCTGCAGTTGGAGGTCACCCAGCTTCTTGAGGCCCTGGGCCAGAGTTCCTTTTGTTTGCTTTGGGGCTTTGAACCCAGGACCTGGAGTGCTGCTGTCCCTGCACCTCTCTGGGCTCATTATTAGTGCTCTACCACTTGAGCCACAGCTCCACTCCCGGCTTTGGCTGGTCTGTTGGGGAGGAGAATCTCCCCCCTGCCTGGGCTGGCCTCCAACCTCGATCCTCAGCTCTCAGCCTCCCGAGGAGCTGGCATGACAGGCAAATGCCACCGCACCCAGCAAGTTCCAGTCTTTTGTAGACTGGATCCCAGCTACTGGGGAGGCTGAGAGCTGAGGATGGAGGTTCGAGGCCAGCCCGGGCGGGGAAAGTCTGGGAGACGCTTCTCTCCCATAAACTACTCAGAAAAAGCCAGGAGTGGAGCTGTGGTTCAGGTGGTCGAGCGCCAGCTTTGGGCATAGAGAGGCTTGGGGACAGTGCTCAGGCCCTGAGTTCAAGCCCCAGGACTGGCCCAAGGAACCCCCCCCGAAGTCCAGCAAGTGAACGTTAGAGTGAGCTTGAGACCCCCCCCCCAAAGGCCACGGGCTCCCCTCATTCCCCACCCCCCCAGCTGAGCTGGACAGGGAGATAGCTCAGTGCTGTGAGCTGAGCAAAAGGCCTTTTCCAGTCAGGGCCTGTGCAGGCAAAGGCCTCTGGGAAGTCCTGGGGAGGACCCCAGTTTTTTTTGGGGGGGATATGAGGGCTGCAGGAGAGCTCAGATCTGTCCAGCCAACCCCTGGGGCTGCTCCCTGCTGCCCAGGCCCCTCCTGGGTGTGCAGGCTGAGGGTCCTGGGCTTCTGTGACCCCCAGGGGTGAACACAGTCTTCTGGAAGCTTCTCCCAGGCTGTGGGAATGGCCGAGGTGGGGTTCTGTTCCCAGAGCTGGAATACTCATGTTTTCCAGGGCCCTGTGTGGAAGCCAAAACCAGCTTCCGAGAGCCTGGGGAGGGGGGAAAGGGGGGGCTGCGCCCCAGGGCAGAGCCACAATGGCCGCTTGTGAGTTCAAGACCCAGCATGTGGCTGCGCTCGGCCCTGCTCTTCCCTGCTCTTCCCCCTCCTCCTCCCCCTCCTCCTCCTCCCCCTCCCCCTCCTCCTCCTCCCCCTCCCCCTCCTCCTCCTCCTCTCCCCCTCCCCCTCCTCCTCCTCTCCCTCCCTCTTCCCTCCCCTCCCTCCTTCCCTTCTCTTCCTCCTTGCCCTCCTCCCCCCTCTCCTCCCTCCTCTTTCCCTTCCTTCATTCTCCTCTTCCCCCCTCCCTCATCCTCCTCGCCTTCCCTCCTCCCTCCCCTCCCCTCCTTCCTTTCCCTCCTCTCTCCCTTCTTCTCCTCTTCCCTCCCCTCCCTCCTCCTCTTCCTCTCCCATTCCCCTCCCTCTCCCTCCTTTCCTTCCTCCTCCTCTTCTCCTCCCTCCCTCCTCCTCTCCCCCCTCCTTCCCTCCTGTTCCTCCTTTCCCTCCTCCCTCCTCCCCTTCTCCTCTCTCCCTTCTTTCCTTCTCCTCCTCTCCCTCTCCTCCTCCTCCCCTTCCTCTCCTTCCCCTCCCTTTCTCTTCTCCTCCCTACCTCTTCCCCTTCCTCCTCTCCCCTCCTCTCCCTTTCCTCCTTTCCTCCTCTTCCTCTCTCTCTTTCTTCCCTCCCTCCTCTTCTTCCTCCCCTCCCCTCCCTCCTTCCTTTCTTCCTCCTTTCTCCCCTTCCTCCTCCCTTCTCCTCTTTTCCCCTCCCTCCTCTCCCTTCCTTCCTCTTTCCTCCTTTTCTCCCTTTCCTCCTTCCCCTCTTCCTCCTCCCTCTCTCCCTTCTTTCTTCTCCTCTTCTTCCCTCCTTCTCCCTACCCCTCTCCCTCCCTCCCTCTGTTCCTCCTCTTCCTTTCCTTTTCCTCCCCTCCCCTTCTCCTCACTTCCTCTCTTTCTCCCCCTCCTCCCCTTTCTTCTTTCTCCTCTTTCTCTCTCCTCTTTCTTCCCTCCCTCCTCCTCCACCCTCCCTCTCCTCCTTTAGCCTCCATCCTCCTCCTCTTTCCTCCCTTTTCCCTTCCCCTGCTCCTCTCTCCAGCTAGAAGGAGAGTGGGGGCTGGGCTCACTCCTGGCTCCAGGCTGTGCTGTGTGTTTCAGGGCCAGGCCTTGGCCTCTCTGATCCCACGTCCCTGGTCTGTCACAGGGAACCTGACCAACACCTGCTTGGGGTGAACAGCTCCGGATCATTCTCCCTGGAGCTCTACCGCATCCACCGAGGGGAGACATTGTCTCTCCCCTCAACTCCACCAGCTGACCCAGCTGCTCCCCAGAGCTGGGTGCGGATGCGGTGATGCCACACACATGCCCAGCTTTGGGGGAGGATGGACTGTCCTGCAGGAGCCCCCCCGCACTGAGGAGGGGGTCCCCAGGCTGGGGTGCAGAGCAGTAGGATGGGTGGGCAGTGTGGCCCATGTGGAAACATACATGGTCAGGAAAAAGGACACCAGTGTCACCCGAGTGGCCTGGGCTGGGCCCCCCCCCCCAAGCCTCAGAGACGTGCTGGAACCACTGTTTTGGGGTGTGGAGGGATCCCCCCTCGCATCACACGTGGCTGTGACTGGCTCAGGGACTGGGGTGCTCCGTCCAGGGGACTGGAAGGACCAATACGAAGATAAGATTCTTTTTCTTTTTTTTTTTCTGGAAACTTCTGGGAAGACGTAGAACAGTGACACCATGCAAGTTAGGAGGCACAGCGGCCATCTTGATGGAAGAAGGAGAAGAAGCCTGGCCGAAGGGCCACAAGCCAGAGCAAAGCTGAGAGACACAGGGACCAACCCAGCGCCCCGAGCCAGCCCTGACCCAGGAAACAACTTCCTGGCCTGAGCCAAGATTCTCCCGCCCTCAACTTGACCTCTCTCCTTCCTTCCTTCCCTCCCTCCTTCCTTCCCTCCCTCCTTCCCTTCCTCCTTCCTTCCTTCCCTCCTTCCTTCCTCCCTTCCCTCTCTCCTCCCTCCTTCCTTCCCTCTTTTCCTCCTTCCTTCCCTGCTTCCTTCTTTCCCTCCTTCCTTCGCTGCTTCCTTCCTTCCCTCCCTCCTTCCTTTCTTCCTCCCTCCCTCCCTTCCCTCTTTCCTTCCTTCCTTCCTCCCTTCCTCCCTCCCTTCCCTCCCTCCTTCCTTCCTTCTCTCCCTCCTTCCTTCCTTCCCTCCTTCCCTGTTTCCCTCCCTCCCTCCCTCCCTCCCTTCCTTCCCTCCTTCCTTCCTTCCTTCCTTCTTTCCCTCCCTTCCTCCCTTTCTTTCTTCCCTCTTTCCCTCCTTCCCTCTTTCCCTCCCTCCTTCCTTCCCTGCTTCCTTCCTTCCCTCCCTCCTTCCTGTCTTCCTCCCTCCCTTCCTTCCTTCCTTCCTTCCTTCCTCCCTTCCCTCCTTCCTTCCTTCTCTCCTTCCTTCCTTTCTTCCCTCCTTCCCAGTTTCCCTCCCTCCCTCCTTCCCTCCCTCCCTTCCTCCCTTCCTTCCTTCCTTCCTTCCCTCCCTCCCTCCCTTTCTTCCTTCCCTCTTTCCCTCCTTCCCTCCCTCCTTCCTTCCTTCCCTTCCTTCTCTCCCTCCCTACTTTTCTTCTATCTTGTCAGGACTTGAACTCAGGGCCCTAGCTTTTTGGCTTAAGTCTGGTGCTCTACCACTTGAACCACATCTCCACTTGCAGCTCTTCGGTGGTTAGTTGGAGAGAAGGGTTTCTTGGATTTTCCTTCCCCGGCTCGCCTCCAGCTGCACCTCGCAGGGCTCAGCCTCCTAAGTAGGTAGGGTACAGGCCTGGCCCTTTACCTTTCCCTCTCCTTTTTCCTCCCGGTGCCAAGCCAGCCTCGTGAAAACAAACCAACCAGCAGATGAAAACCTCTGAGGAATTCTGCCTCCCGGAAGGGAGGCTGAGCTGGGGGGGGGGCAGGCCTGTGATCCCAGGAACCATGGGAAGGAAAGATGAGAACCCTAAAATTAGGTGGAAAACCAAACTCCATCTTAAGCCGAGCGCCGGTGGCTCATGTCTATAATTCTAAATACTCAGGAGGCTGAGATCTGAGGATCACGGTTTGATGTCAGCCTAGAGAGACTTTCTGCTCCAATTAGCCACCAAATACAATAATAACAATAACAACAATAACAATAATAGTAGTAGTAGAACTGTGGCCAGCCTTGAGGAAGAGCTAAGGGACCGTGCCCAGGCCTGCGATGGAACCCCAATACTAGCACAACAACAAAAATCCTTATCCTAAAAATAACCACCAAAAAGCAAGGCTGGGCAGCTCCTGAGTGAGCGGCCCTGAGTTCAAATCTCTACTACCTTAAAGAAAAAGTGGCTGGGTGGTGGCGGCTCAGGCCTGTCATCCTAGCTACTCAGGAGGCTGAGATCTGAGGATCTTGGTTCAAAACCAGCCCAGGCAGGAAAGTCTGGGAGACTCTGATCTCCAATGAACCACCAGAAAACCAGAAGTGGTGCTGTGGCTTAAAGTGGTAGAGTGCTCATCTTGAGTGAAAGAGCTCAGGGATAGCGCCCAGGGTGTGAGTTCAAGTCCCATGACTGACGCCCCCAAAAAAGGAGTAAGAAGTCTGGTGCATCCTGTGAAGAATGCCTCATGTGAGCAAGAAATGAATCTTGGTCTTGAGTGTGCTCTGTCCCTAGGTAAGGCCTTGGAGGACAGCACTGTTTCTTTTTGTTTGTTTTTGGTTTTGCCAGTCCCGGGGCTTGAACTCAGGGCCTGGGCGCTGTCCCTGAGCTGCTTTTGCTCAAGGCTAGCACTCTACCACTTGAGCCACAGCGCCACTTCTGGCTTTTTCTGTGTGTGTGGCACTGAGGACTCGAACCCAGGGCTTCATGCATGCGAGGCGAGCGCTCTACCACTGAGCCACCTTCCCAACTGTATCATTGTTTTTGATACTCAGTGCCACCAAGACTGAAGTCTGGGAGGCGAGGAAGAGCAGGCGGCCTCCTCCTCCTCCTCCTCCTCCTCCTCCTCCTCCCCTCCCCCTCCCCCTCCTCCTCCTCCTCCTCCTCCTCCTCCTCCCTCTACCCAGGAATCTGGGCCTTAAAAATCCTGGCCTGCAAGAGGCCCAAGCCCATTGGTCAGCCTGGCCTGGCCTCTATTAGGCCACTTAGAACTCTTATCTCCAACATGCCTAAATTTGGACCTCAAACCGACAGACAATCCGCCTGGGAATTTCTGACAGAATTCCAGCCAGGGCCAGCTGTTGGCGTTCATTTTCTGCAGGGCAGAGAGAGAATTCCTTTTATTTTTATTTTTTTCTCCTACCCCCTAAGTCCCAACTTGAAATGACCGTTCATCCAGACTCGTTGTAGACAATGTTAAAAACAAAACCCACAAGAACATTACCCACCAGCCACTGCTCATACCACACCCATGATCTCTCTGCTGGTTTCCTGGCTGTTCTTTACCACCTGTGGTTGGTCACTTTTTTTTGTTGTTGTTGTTGGTCGTGGGGCTTGAACTCTGGGCCTGGGCGCTGTCCTTCAGCTCTTCAGCTCAAGGTGAGCGCTCTACCACTTGAGCCACAGCGCCACTTCCGGTTTTCTGAGTGGTTCATTGGAGATGAGAGTCTCATGGACTTTCCTGCCCGGGCTGGCTTTGAACTGCGATCCTCAGATCTCAGCCTCCTGAGTAGCTAGGATTATAGGTATGAGCCACCAGTGCCCAGCTTCATGAGACTCTTATCTCCAATTAACTACCAGAAAAGCTGGGATTGTGGCTGTGGTTCAAGTGGTAGAGTAGTCGCTTTGAGCAGAAAAGCAGGGACAGCATCCAGGTTCTGAGTTCAGGTCCTAGGATCCCATTCCCACCCCCATTTCCTCCTCATATGAGTTAGCATTTTCATCTATGTATGTATGTATGTATATTTAGAGGGCCAGCCATTTTCAAAGCTCTGTAGACACTTATTTAAGGCCACCATTTGGTTCCTTCACTTCTTTCCCCCAAATTGGATGCCAGGAGGATTTTAAAAATTAGGTTCTGAGCCGTGAGCTAGAAGCTCACGCTTGTCATCCTAGTTCTTCAGGAGGTGGAGATCTGAGGATCACATTTCAAAGACAGGCCCAGGCAGGGGAAAATAAAATCCACAAGGCTCTTATTTCCAATGAACCACCACCGAAAAGCTGGAAGTAGAGGCGTGACTCAAGCAGCTGAGCACCAGCTCTGAGCGGAAGAGTAAGTGTGCAGGCCCTGAGTTCGAAGCCCCAGTACAAGCGAAATGGATAGATCACTTAAATGAAATGAAGAAGAAGCCCCAGTAAAAACTGAGATCGGAACAGATTTTTTTTTTTTAAACATGTCAAAGTTGTATTTGTTTTCCAAACAAGAAAATGATGTTCATAGAAAACAGATTAAAAACAGAACAACAACAACAAAAATAATCAGAACACACAACACACAAAAGCACAGCACACACAGGCCCGGGCCACCCCTCCCCAACCCATTTCCTCCCCCCCCCAGGTGTAAAACTTGTTTTTATTGAATCTTATTACAGGTGCCCCCAAAGATTAGACTGGTTTGGTGAGGTCAGAGGTCACAGCAGGGTTTATAAAGGTCGGTACGCAGGTCCCTGGGAGTCAGGGTGGGGAACCGACCCTCCACCACCTCCCCAACAGCAAGTTTTTTTTTTGCAAGAGTCAGTGATTTCACCTCAGGTTTTTCTAGAACCTTCCATGTCAGCTGGCTCCCCTCCCCCGTGGTCCGCTTGGAACGTTTGCTTTTGTGTAAAGAGGATAGAAAGCGAAGATGCTTTCATTAAGGCACAGACAGATGGTTGTAGGGGTCATCTCGGTAGGAACTTGGGGGGAGGTGGGGGGCTAGGGAGGGCAGGAGTCTGCGTGTTCCTGAGCCGGTTTACTCTGGAGGGGGGCGAAGGGGGGGCAGCAATGGGGGTCTCATCACCTCTCCATCTTTTTCTTTTTTCCTTACAGTCCTGGGGCTTGAACTCAGGGCCTGGGCACTGTCCCTGAGCTTCTTTTGCTCAAGGCTAGTGCTCTACCACTTGAACCACAGTGCCACTTCTGGCTTTTTCTGCTTATGTGGTGCTGAGGAATCGAACCCAGGGCCTCATGCATGCTAGGCGAGCGCTCTACCTCTGAGCCACATGCCCAGCCCCTCTCAATCCCTTTTTTGCCTCTCATTTGCTGAGTCTTAGCTCCGCCCCATTTTCCCCTGGAGCTGGTGGCCATGTGTTACCCCGGGGTGGGGGGAGCCATTTTGCCCACCGTTCAGAACCCACAAGTTGGTTGAGTTGCTAATGTAGAGTGTGTTCAAAGCACTTGGAAGATTCTAGGCCAGGAAAGAATCCGTTTGGACCTCCAGAGATCCAAGCTAACAGGCTGGCCAGGAAAGCCCAGGAGAAACCGGGTGCTAGATGGCTCACGCCTGTCACCCTAGCTACTCAGGGGGCTGAGATCTGAGGATCGGGGTTCAAAGCCGGTCAGGGGCAGGAAAAAGTCCGTGAGACTCTTATGTCCAATAAACCACCAGCAAACCAGGAGTGGTGCTGTGGTTTAAAGTGGTAGAGCACCTGCCTTGCATGAAAAAGAACTCAGGGATAGTGCCCAGGCCCTGAGTTCAAGTCCTACCACCACCACCCCCAACAACAAGAAAAGAAAGTCCAGTAGATCCCATGCTTAAGCTCCGTTACCGTCTCTAGTTACCACGTGTGTCCTGAGCTGGGGGCGAGGGGCACATCTTCTTTGGTCAGCCTCCCAGGACCCCATGGCTGGTGGCTTGTAGAATGGCTCTTCGTGTTTTTTATGGTGTGGTTATCTCAGATCCTTAACACACGGATGATCTGGCTTCTGGTATCTTCTACCATCTTTTACTGAGTGCCTATTATGAGCTAGCCTAGGACCTGACTCGAGGTTGAACAAGCAGGGTTTCTAGCCCCGCTGTCTCCTCCAACATGGAGCCTTTGTGGGCTTTCATGGAGGTCCTGGTTTTGAACCCAGAGCACAGACCCATACTGGTGAGGGGCCGCCCGATCGATCGTTACCAGTATGCGGGCCGTGGAGCTCAATCCCGAGTCTCACTCTAGAACGAGCTGCGAGGTGCTGCTAGTGCACACCTGTAATCCTAGCTACTCAGGAGGCTGAGACGGAAGGATCGTGGCCTGAGGTCAGCCTGGACAGCGACGTCCGGGGGACTCTTATTTCCAATTGGCCAACCACAAGCCCGAAGTGGAGGTATGGCTCAAGGGGTAGAGAGCTGAGTTTTGAGCAAAGGCAGTGCCCGAGGCCCTGAGTTCAAGTCCCGGTACCAGCACAACACTAAGGAGCTCCCTGGGCCTTCAAGCCTGCTATTTTCCAGGGTGGTCTGGGTGGACTGAAACAAGACAACAAATGGGGTATCTCCTGGTCTCCCCGATTCTGCCCTTGGGGTGGTGGCCACAGAGCTCAGGAAGGTAGGATGGGGCCCCCAAGCCCCTCGGGAGGGCACCCCACCTAACAGAAAACATGGGGCTGCGGCTACCCCCTAACCCAGCGTGGAAAGGTCACTTGGTCCCTCCACGGGGCGTAGAGAACCTTCCAGACAGGTACAGAAACCGGTCCAGCTGGCACACCCTGGTGTGGCATCCTCGGGTTACTATTGGCAGTGTTTTCTAGGCACCACAGGACAGTCTTAGAGGCAGAGGGTCTTAGATGGGGTCCTGAGGCCTTGTAAGACCTACCTTGGGGTTTGACGCATGCTCAGATGGTAAGGCACTTAGGCGCAAATAAGACACTGGTTCCTTTGCCTGCTTCCCCAAAACCAAGCTGCTGCTTGAACCTTACCCAGGGCTGCAGCAGGAGATGGAAGCCTTTTCCCACCCCAGGCTTCTCTTCTTTTCGGCTTGTCCCCAGGACTATGTCTGGTCCACTCTCCCCAAGGGCCCTCAGTCAGCAACAGCAATGGAATGGTCAGCCTGAGGCCAAAGCCTTGGGGGGAGCCACAGGCCTTTGCTTGGCAAACACTGAGAGGCTGGTAGCTTCTTAGAAGATTCAGCTACAAGCCGGGCACAGGTGCTGACGCCTGTAATCCTAAGGATTCAGGAAGCTGAGCGCTGAGGATCACGGTTGGAAGCTAGCCCCAAGCAGCAAGTCCGTGAGACTCTTCAATCAACCAGCCAAAAACCAAAAAGCCAAAAAGTTGGGGGCATGGCTCAAGGTGGTAGAGCGCCAGCCATCCGTGAGAAAAGCCAAGGGGAGTTCTGAGTTCAAGTCCCGGTACTGGCACCAAAAAAAATAAAATAAAATTCAGCTACAAAGTTAAAAGAGGATCATATTTCCTGCATTCACCAGGGAAAATCGAGCGATGGAAGGTTCTAGGTGGGGTGAACACCAGGTCAGAACAGCAAGAGAATCATTTGGCTGGAGACCATCCCAGGGTGAGGGGCCTAGTGGGGCTTGGCCTTGGAAAGGGTTGCACCCTGCAAAATGATTTATTACTTGAATCCATAACCCCCTGGGAGTTTTCCTCCCCCCTCCCTGCTTCTTCTCTTTCTCATCTCCGAGCAAAGATGGGTGAATTGACTATGAGGAAAAAAGAAAAAAAAAAAACGAACACAAAAACAAGTGTTCTTATTTCTGCTCTGATCCAATGGAATGGAAAAACAGAGAGGCCAAGGAACTCCCTTAAAAGCAACAGCACGGAGTGGGGAGCTCCTGGCTCGCGCCTGCCATCATCCTAGCTACTCAGGAGGCTGAGATCTGAGGACCCCAGTTTGAAGCCAGCCTGGGGGCAGGAAAGACTGGGAGACTCATCTCCAATTTAACCACTAGAAAACCGGAAGTGGCAGCTGTGGCTCAAAGTGGCAGAGCCTGGGAGTTGAGGAAAAATAGCCCAAGGGACAGTGCCAGGAACAGCAGGGGGTAGGAAGAGGTGGAGCTCTTTAAGGGGCTCCAGCCAATGAGGAACGAGGAGGCAGTGGGTGGCCAGGCCAGGGTCCTGGGACAAACCAGCCAATAGGCGCAGGGGAGGGGAGGAGCCCCAGGGCCTTCACACACTTAGCAACCAATCAGCTCAGGCCTGTCATCCTAGCTACTCAGGAGCCTGAGGTCTGAGGATGGTGGTTCGAAGCCAGCCTGGGCGGGGAAGTCTGTGAGCCTCTTACCTGCTGTGAACCACCCCCAAAAAGCTGAAAGTGGATCTGTGGTTCAAGTGGTAGAGTGAGCAAAAAAAGAAAAAGAAAAAGAAAAAAGAAAGCTCAGGAACAGTGTCCAGGCCCTGAGTTCAAGCCCCAGGACACACACACACACACACACCCACACACACACACACCCACGATCAGTATGGGGTAGGGTCTGGAATACTGGAATCAAATGATCTGATGGATCATGATGGGGGGGGTCTCCTGGGAACACCCTCAGCCCTCCTGTTCTTTGGGGAGCCCCCACAGATGAACGCAGCTTTTTATCTGGGCTCTGCAGTGGCCTCTGTCCAGCCCAAGTCTTGGTCAGGCACCTGCTTCCCTCCCCCAGGAAGAGAGGCGGGCTCTGGAGAGGGAGAGGCCTTGGGGCAGGCCTGCAGCACCGAGGGGGGGGGCCGGGGCCAGGAGGAGGGGCTCAGTGACCCGTCCTGGGGGGGTGAACCAGCCATCAACACAAGCCTCCGAGTCTGAGTAAGGACTGAAAATAGCCAGTTGTTCTCCGCCCATTCGGAGCTGTAAACAATGAGTTATTTTTTGCCTTCTCTTTAGAGACAATCTGCCTGTCCCCCCCCAGCCACCCCCGCTTTTGTCCCCCCTACACCATCCAAGGGAGTTCTGGGTAGGTTCAGGCCTTGTACATTCAACCCTCCCCCCAAACCAGCGTTATCTCGGAAAACCACACCCCAGAAAGTGAGCAGGTTGCTGCTGCTGCTGTTTTCTAGTGGTGTCAACATCTGGAGTCCGGCTTGCGCACTCCAGCGAGGGAACAGCTGGAGCCCCGCGTCTCTGCACGGAGGACGCTGTCTCCCCAAAGTGGGCTCTTTGGGGTGTGTGTGTGTGTGTGTGTGTGCAAAGCACTTAGGAGCCACAAGGAATCCTTGCCTGGCCTGAGCTCCCCAGGGCCTCGTCTCTACACCTGCCACGCTGTGTCCGGCCCAGGAGCGATGGCCTGTGTCCTCGGCTCTCCTTGGCGACCAGCGGTGTCCTCTTCCAAGCGGTGAGCTTGCTGGGGGCCAGCCTAGGGCCTGTAGATCTTGATGACGTCTTTGATGGGTCGCCGGCAGATGGGGCAGCAGGCCCGTGCCTGCCTCTTGAGCCGCAGGCCGCAGCTGTGGCACAAGCACATGTGTCCACACGTGTAGATGACCGTGTCCACCTCGCCGTCGAAGCACACGGTGCACTCGCCGTTCTTGCTGGCCGCGGGCTCGGGTAGGGAGAAGGCTGGGGACACCAGGGGACTCAGTGGGGAGCTGGGGGCGGTCACTGCCAAAAGGGAAGATACCACACCCCTTAATGCATGAATGGTGGAGCTACCAGATGCATTCTCTTTCTTCTTCTTTTTTTATTTCCTGCCAGTCCTGGGGCTTGAACTCAGGGCCCGGGCACTGACCCTGAACTCTTGCTCAAGGCTAGTGCTCTACCATTTATGCCACAGCGCCACTTCTGGCTTTTTCTGTGTATGTGGTATACTGA
This sequence comes from Dipodomys merriami, assembly GCF_024711535.1. Lineage (NCBI taxonomy): Eukaryota > Metazoa > Chordata > Mammalia > Rodentia > Heteromyidae > Dipodomys > Dipodomys merriami. The sequence goes on from NW_027206022.1 coordinate 13,630, forward strand.
GGAATCGAACCCAGGGCTTTATGTATGCTAGGCAAGCGCTCTACCACTAAACTACATTCCCAGCCCTGCCAGATGTTCTGTGTGACTCTGAGAAGGTGTCACTTCTAGAGAAACTGGTGTTTTGGGGTGAAGGATTTGAGGAGATGCCAATTGTAGTTTAACTTTTTTTCTTTTTAAAATGTGGACCCTGGGACTTGAACTCAGGGACCTGGACGCTCTCCTTTAGCTTTCTCACTCAAGGCTGATGCTCTACCACTTGAGCCACAGCTCCATTTCTGGTATCTTTTTTGGTGGTTCATTGGACATAAGTCTCACATTTCCCAGGCTGGTTTTGAATCGAGATCCTCAGATCTCAGCCTCTTGAGTAGCTAGGATGACAGGCATGAGCCACCAGCTCCCTGCTTGGCTTAACTTTTTTTTTTGGGGGGGGAGTCTGGTCGTGGGGCCTGAACTCTGGGCCTGGGCGCTGTCCCTCAGCTCTTCAGCTCAAGGCTAGTGCTCTACCCCTTGAGCCACAGCACCACTTCCAGCTTTTTTCTTTTTGCTTATGTGGTGCTGGGGAATCGAACCCAGGGCCTCAGGCATGCAAGGTGAAGCGCTCTACCACTGAGCCACCTTCCCAGCCCCATTGGCTTAACTTTTTGAAACAGGTTTTGTGCCTGGCGCTGGTGGCTCATGCCTATGATCTTAGCTACTCAGGAGGCTGAGATCTGAGGATTGAGGTTCGAAGCCAATACTGGGCAAGAAAGGCTGTGGGATTCTGATCTTAAGCATAACAGTTCAAGGATAATACCCAGGCCCAGAGTTCCAGCCTCAGGACTGGTGCGCGCGCGCGCACGCACACACACACACACACACACATTTTTTTTTTTTTTGCTGGTCATGGGTATTAATTCTGGGCCTGGGCACTGTCCCTCAGCTCTTCAGCTCAAGGCTAGCGCTCTACCACTGGAGCCACAGCGCCACTTCTGGCTTTTTCTGTTTATGTGGTGCTGAGGAATCGAACCCAGGGCCTCATGCTTGCAAGGCAAGCGCTCTACCACTGAGCCACCTTCCCAGCCCACACACACACATTTTTGTATCTCCCTATCTTCCTTTGGAATGCCATGTCTTTTGTGTTTCCGCCCCCTGGGTAGAGAGGACAGGCATCGATGCTGGCATGAGACAGCCAGATGGCCAAGGAGTCAGGCCTACCCCAGGTCCCCGAGCCCTTGCTGGGGTCCCCTTTTCCTTACCCAGGGATGACTCTGACTCAGAGGACGACTGATTGACACTGAAGGTCATGTCGGAATCGCTATCGTCCTGGGAGCCGCTGAGGGATCCGGATGGAGTCGTGGTTGCGGGACTGGACTGTAGTGTACCTGAGACACAAGGAGTCTCTGTGAGGGGCAGCAAGAAACTGGCTTGGGTGCCATTTTGCACCTCAGTTTCCCCATCTGTCCAGTGAGAGGACAGGAGTCACCTCCCAGGGTTCTGTGGAGGACCATGCTATCAACACCTAGATCCAGCTGTTCCTGAATCCCTTCAATACACTTCCAGACTTCTGAAGTTCTAGTTGCTTATGACACTGGGTATCTCCTCTTCCTCCTCCTCCTCCTTTCTTCTTTTTTGGGCATAACTCCCTGATCCCAGACTGCTAGTGTAGTCCATATTGAAGGAGTTTTCTTTCTCAAGCTCTTGTCATGAGTTCAGGCCCTAACAGCTTATTGTTTAGCATGAAGACAGTTGCACCTCTTTTAGGTGACCAAGGAAGGATGGTGGTCAGACAGTGGGGTGCAGGGTGGCTCTGAGATTCAGGATCAAATGAACAGCTTTCTGGTCTTCAAAAGCAAGGATTTTCCTTCTTTTTCTTCCTGACCATTTGAATCTCTTTCCCTTACTTCAGGGAGTGCAGGGGTGGGGTTGGGTGAGGAAAGGTTATAGACTTAGTTTCTGCAAAGCTGAAATTGTGGCTGTGCTTGATTGTTCTCCAGACACCCCAAACCAACATATAAGAAGAGCCCAGCAGATAACCACCCCTGACACCCTGTTCCTCCTCAGCCTGTGTCAGAGGCCCAGTGGCTGCTTTAACTATGGTTAGCACACCCAGGAGAAACAGGCTCAGGAGGGTCTGGGATTTGTGTCACATCCCCATGGCTAACCAGCTATGGATGCGATTCTGGACTGTCACACAATAAGATTTTTAACTTATGTGTGGATAGGAAGAATGACATCAATCTCCTTGGGAGCATACAGGGAGAAGAGGCAATGCATGAAGTGTTGGCCATTTTTGCTAATAGCTGGGCCTTGTTTTGGGGACCCTGACAGGAGATCTGTGCTCTCTGGGATGACTCATGCCCCACAGCTGGAGGAGAAGGTCGGCACAGCGGCCCTACCCGGCATCTATGAATTCCTTCCATAGAAAGGTGGGGGCCCTATTCTTGGTATTAAGAGCGGAGGGGAGAGTCCTATTAAAATGGGATGGCTCAAGGTTCTATGATGATATTTCGATTCTCTTTTGCATCTGCCATTGAATTTACTTCCTACACTTGGTATTATGCACTGCATTCTTCAGAAAGAATCTGAATACAGCAAACTATAACAAGGGGAGTAATCGTGGCGTTCTCCGCCACCCCCTCCCATTTACAGACAGCCTTTCTAGGTTGGTGGTTTACTAAGCGTGGCATACGAAGCGCCAGTATCTTGGGGCACCCGGGGTTGCGTGAGTGACAGGTGCTGGAGGCTGAGACCCTCAGGCCTGAGGGAGAGACTTGAATAGAGGCAGGGTCTGGAATAGAGAGGTGTGCAGAGGGGCGGAGGTGGGGGCTGGATGGGGGCGGTACCAGGATGAGGAGGGGTGGAGTCTTCGGCGGGGCAGGGCCAGACAGGGGCGGGGCCTGTAGAGGGCCAATGATGGGGTGTGTAGGGAACTGGGAGGGGCAGGACCAGGGATGAATCTATAGGAAGGCCTGATGTGGGCGGGGCCTGGGGTGGAGAGGGAGGGGCAGGGTCTTCTATGGGGGCGGGGTCTGTGGCAGGGCGGGGTTACACCGGGTGTGACTTCTGCAGGGGTGTGGGGGCCTACAGTGAGATGAAGTCTAGCCTGTGGTGGGGCACGAGGAGGGGCGGGGCATGGTCGGGAGAGGGGCGTGGCCTAGTGTGAGATGAGGCCTGGGTGGCGGGGGGGGGGGGGAGGGGGGGAAGGGGCGGGACCTAGAGTAAGAGGTCTGGTGTGGGGCGGGGCATGGCGGGGAGAGGGGCGTGGCCTAGTGAGATGAGGCCTGGGTGGCATGGGGAAGAAGGGGCGTAGCCTAGAGTAAGAGGAGGCCTGGCATGGGGCGGGGCATGGAGAGGAAAAGGGGCGGGGCCTAGAGTGAGATCTGGTATGGGGCAGGGCATGGTGAGGAGAGGGGCGTGGCCTAGAGTAAGATAAAGGCTGGTGTGGGGCGGGGCATGATGGGGAGAGGGGCGTGGCCTAGTGTGATGATCCCTGGGTGGCATGGGGAAAGGGGCGTGGCCTAGAGTAAGAGGCCTGGCACAGGGCGGGGCATGGAGTAGAAAAGGGGCGGGGCCTAGAGTCAGATAAGGGCTGGTGTGGGGCGGGGCATGGTGGGGAGAGGGGCGTGGCCTAGAGTCAGATAAGGGCTGGTGTGGGGCGGGGCATGGTGAGGAGAGGGGCGTGGCCTAGAGTAAGATAAAGGCTGGTGTGGGGCGGGGCATGGTGGGGAGAGGGGCATGGCCTAGAATAAGATAAGGGCTGGTGTGGGGCGGGGCATGGTGGGGACAGGGGCATGGCCTAGTGTGAGATGATCCCTGGGCGGCATGGGGAGGAAAGGGGCGTGGCCTAGAGTAAGAGGAGGCCTGGCATGGGGCGGGGCATGGTGAGGAGAGGGGCGTGGCCTAGAGTAAGATAAAGGCGGGTGTGGGGCGGGGCATGGTGGGGAGAGGGGCGTGGCTTAATGTGAGATGATGCTTGGGTGGTAAAGGGAGGAAAGGGGCGTGGCCTAGAGAGGAGGCCTGGCATGGGGCGGGGCATGGAGAGGGAAAGGGGCGTGGCCTAGAATAAGATAAAGGCTGGCATGGGGTGGGGCATGGTGGGGAGAGGGGCGTGGCCTAGTGTGATGATCCCTGGGTGGCATGGGGAAAGGGGCGTGGCCTAGAGTAAGAGGAGGCCTGGCACGGGGCGGGGCCTAGAGTCAGATAAGGGCTGGTGTGGGGCGGGGCATGGTGGGAAGAGGGGCGTGGCCTAGAGCCAGATAAGGGCTGGTGTGGGGCGGGGCATGGTGGGGAGAGGGGCGTGGCCTAGAGTAAGAGGCCTGGCACGGGGCGGGGCATGGAGAGGGAAAGGGGCGGGGCCTAGAGTGCGATGAGACCTGGTGTGGGGCGGGGCGTGAGGAGAGGGGGGGGGGTGTCCCGCGCAGGCGCAGCGGGGCAGGACTCACCGAGGAGGCGCAGCTGGCCCGCGGCGCCGCCGCGCACGGCGAAGAAGGCCCAGAGCGCCTGCGACGTGTCCACGCACAGCAGGCGGCCGCGCGGGCGCCCGTTGACGCCCAGCAGCACGTCGCCGCCGGGGCGCAGCGTGAAGCTGAGCGCGTCGCCGCCGCTGGGCACGGGCCCGGCGCGCGCCACCACCCAGTACTCCTTGCGGTCGAGCAGCGCGTCGGGGTCGGCGGGCAGCTCGGCGGGCCGCAGCGCGCCGGGGTCGCACGAGGTGATGCCGAAGGCCACGGCGCCGGGCGCCGCCAGCCCCGCGCGCCCCACTTCCACGAAGAGGCTCTCGCCGGGCCGCAGCGGGCGCTCGCAGAACACGAGCGTGCGGCCGCCGTCGGGCCGCGGCGCGCACGCCAGCCTGCGGTCGGCCGACAGGCTCACGTCGGGCCCGCGCGTGGCGTGGAAGCGCAGGTCGGCGTCGAGCAGCGCGGGCGAGGACGCGGGCCGCGGGCGCTCGCGGGGCCCGCACGGGATGGCGGCGGCCGGCGGGCCCGCGGCGCGGCCCAGCGCCAGCTGCCCCAGCTTGGCCACCACCCGGCTGTTCTCCAGCTCGTTGTTGTCCAGGTTGGCGGCGTCGTGGCTGCCGGGCGGCGGGCAGGCGCTGAAGCGGGCCTGGCCCAGGCGCGCGGGCGGCAGCGTGTCGGCGAAGGCGCTCTCTGCGGGGTGGGGGGACGGGAGGACGGGGTGAGGGGACGATCGGGGCTGCGCACCCCCGGGACGGGCCCCCCCCCACCTCCCGGCGCCCCTCCATCCCGCCACTTCCGGTGCAGTGACCCTCTCACCCTGCAGTGGTTCCCACCTCCCCACACTTCCGGTGTAGTGACCCCCCACTTCCGGTACAGTGACTCCCTGAAGTGGTCCCACCTCCCCACACTTCCGGTGCAGTGACCCCCACCTCTGGGTTTCCATGCACTTCCGGTAGTGACCCCCCCTGCCGTGGTTCCCACCTCCCCACACTTCCGGTGTAGTGACGACCCCCCACTTCCGGCACAGTGACCCCCCCCACCCTGCAGTGGTTCCCACCTCCCCACACTTCCGGTGTAGTGATGACTCCCCCCACTTCCGGTACAGTGACCCCCACCCGGCTGTGGTTCCCATTCCCCACACTTCCGGTGTAGTGACCCCCCACCTCTGGGTTCCCATGCACTTCCGGTACAGTGACCCCCCCCACCCTGCAGTGGTTCCTACCTCCCCACACTTCCGGTGTAGTGACGACCCTCCACTTCCGGCACAGTGACCCCACCACCCTGCAGTGGTTCCCACCTCCCCATACTTCCGGTGTAGTGACCCCCCCACCTCTGGGTTCCCATGCACTTCCGGTGCAGTGACCTCTACCCTGCAGTGGTTCCCACCTCCCCGCATTTCCAGTACAGAGACCCCCCCCACCTCTCGGCGCCCCTCCATCCCTCCACTTCCGGTGCAGTGACCCTCTCACCATGCAGTGGTTCCCACCTCCCCACACTTCCGGTGTAGTGACCCCCACCTCTGGGTTCCCATGCACTTCCGGTGCAGTGACCCCCCCCCACCCTGCAGTGGTTCCCACCTCCCTGCACTTCCGGTGCAGTGATCTCCCCTCCCCCCCACCTCTGGGTTCCCCGCCACCCCCGCACTTCTAGCACAATGACCCCACTTCTCAGTCCCCCCTCCCCTTCCCCTGCCCTTCTGGTGCAGTGACCCCGGCCTCTCGGTCCCCCTCCTGCACCGCACTTCCGGTGCTGTGACACTCCCCCCCTTCACCTCCTGCCCCCCCCCCCCTTCCTGCACTTCTTGTGCCGTGCTGGACCTGGGCTGGAACTCAGGGCCTCACGCTTTTGCTTAGCATTTGGCGGCCTAAGGCTGGTGCTCTACACTTGGGCCACACCTCCACCCCCAACTTTTGTTGGTTAATTGGGGATACAAATTTCACAGACTCAAGTCCGGGCTGGGATTTGAACCTGGATATTCAGTCCCCTGAGTGGCTAGGATGACAGGCCACCATATGGTGTAAAATGTTCTTGACCCGATTGTGGTGTTTTTGTCTCGTTTTGTTTTTTGGTCAGGCCGGGTGCCAGTGGCTCACCCGTCATCCTGTCTGCTCAGGAGGCTGAGATACAAAGATCTCAATTTGAAGCCAGGGCTGGCAAGAAAGTCTGAGAGTCTTTATTTCCAGGTAACCACTAGAAAACCAGAAGTGGGCACCGTGGCTAAAAATGGTAGAACACTAGCTAGCCTTGAGCCCAAAAGCTCAGTGACTGCACCCAGGGTTGTGAGTTCACGCCCCAGGGCTGACACACACACACACAGAGCAAAGTATTTGTTAGTTTGATAGTGCAGATCTCCACTTTAGTGGGTTATTTCTTTTCTGTCTCCCTAACTAGACTGAGTCCCTGCGGGGCACAGCATTTGCACCTCACCCTGTGCTCAGGGTTCAGGAGAGGCAGGCCAATCAGCCTTCAGCAGTAACACTGCACTGGATACATTAATGGGAGAAGTTTCTAGAAAACCCTGAGGGCCACACTGCATAACAAACTTATCAGGGAAACAGTCATTCAAAATATTTGGAAGGGTTTATCGTGATAAAACATATTCTTGTTAAGCATGATAAATACCCAAGAAAACATGTTTCTCCAATTTTTCATGCTGATCTCTCTAGCCAGCGCTTTGTTACATATTACTAATCTGTAGTTTGTGTCATGGGAAAATTCTTCCTCTTTAGTTTTCTAAATATACACTGAACTCATAATAATGGATAGGTTTAGCTGGGCACTGGTGGCTCACGCCTACAATGCTAGTTACTCAGGAGGCTGAGATCTGAGGATGGAGGTTCAAAACTAGCCTGGGGTGGAAAAGTCCATGAACCACCAAAAAGCCAAAAGTGGAGCCGTGGCTCAAGTGGTAGAGGGCTAGCCTTGAGCAAAAAAGCTAAGGACAGTGCACAGGCCCTGAGTTCAAGCCAAAACAAAAACAACAAAAAGCATGCTTATTCAAACCCTGTATGCCCCTTAGATGTCCACTTAGATTGGGGTTACAGCTTCTCAAAGTGGGGAAAACTAGAAAAGGCTCTGGCATACTCGCACAGGGCTAGGGCAGGTTAGAACCAAGTACAAAACAATTTATAAGTGAGGTTCTTGTTTTGTGGGAAACTGATGCATAGGAAAATACTAGAAAGAAATAGATAATTTGAGCTGGGCACCTGTGGCTCACACCTGTCACACCTAGCTACTCAGGAGGCTGAGATCTGAGGACTGCGGTTCAAAGCCAGCCTGGGCAGGAAAGTCCTGTAAGCCTCTTATCTCCAATGAACCACCAGAAAACTGGAAGTGGCTTTGTGGCTCAAAATGGTAGAGTGCTCGCCTTGAGCTGAAGAGCTCCGGGACAGCGCCCAGGCCCAGAGTTCAAGCCCCACAACTGACAAAAGAAAAACAAAATTGAAAGTAGCTGGTTGTTGAGGAGAAACTTCTAGATTTCTGATGTTCTCATTTTTTTTTTCTTCTGTTAGATGTATACTGGTTCTGAGATCAGAAAAAAAAAATCTCACTTTTCTGAAGTTTTCGAGCTGTGTTTGTGGGAGCCTCTTGGTGTAGTGAACTTTCCCAGCGCCTCTCCACCCAAAGTTGTCCTGCCAGACCAAGCCCAGGGGTGTTGGCCGGGCAGTGCCGGGGGCCTCCACCCGCCCTGGCCCTGGCCACGTCCACCCCACTGCGCCTGCCCGTCCCTCAGCGTCTCCCGCCTGCTCCTATTGGGTCCTGCCAGCCAGTGCCTGGGCTCAGTGCGTGGCAAAGCTCGTGGCCCGCGTGGACGGCCCGGCTTCGCCTTTATGAGCCACGTGACTTTGCATACATCATTTCCCTTCGTGACGCTGCAGCTGCACATAGAATCACGGGGGTAGCTGGCTCCCCAGGCCTCTAATGGAGATTCCATACTCCACACACATTGCCCAGTGCATGGCACTGAGGATCCCGGTTCAAAGCCAGCCTGGACCAAGAAAGTCCGTCAGACTCTTTATCTCCAATTAACTAGCAAACAATAAGAAGCAGGAAGTAGAGCTGTGGCTCAGGCTTAGCACTGAGCATAAAAGGGAATCAATTCGGGCAGAACAAATGGGGCCGCTTGGCATCAGGCACAGAGTAGGTCTTCAGGAGCTCTTGGTAGGACAGGCTGGTGGCTAGGGAGAGGAGGTCTCACCCCAGATTGATGGGTGCACACAGGTCCCCCACAGAGGCACCCCTAAGCTACTGGTCATCAGGGTGAGCCCGCAAACCCTTGCTCCCATCTCTGGCCTTGCCAGCTGCCTGGTGTCAGGCATGGGGGCCAAGCTGTGTGCGCAGAGCTTTATTACCAGTTCTAGAGCCACTGTTATGCGATGGGGGCCAGGCTGTTCCCCCTCATGGCCAGCCAGCACCTGACGATACTGTGTCCCCCCCCCCCCCCAAAAAAAAGTAGTTATCTGAGGCCGGGCGAGGTTGTTTACTCCTGTAAGTGAAGATCAGGGGATCACAGTACCAGCACCAACGTTAGGGAGACTACATCTCAATGGTGAAGCTGGGTATTGTGGCACAGGCCTGTGGTCCCAGCCAGGTGGGCAGTATAGCTTGTGTGTGTGTGGGGGGGGGCAGGGGGTGTCACAATGGAGGCTGGTCCTTGGCAAAAAAATTCAAAATGCTATTTGAAATATAAGAAAAAATAGCCAGGCGCCAGTGGCTCACGCCTGTCATGCTAGCTACTCGGGAGGCTGAGATCTGAGGATCGTGGTTCAAAGCCAGCCTGGGCAGAAAAGACCATGAGACTCTGATCTCCAATGAACCACCAGAAAACCGGAAGTGGCGCTGTGGCTCAAGGGGTAGAGCGCTTGCCTTGAGCTGAAGAGCTCAGGGACAGCGCCCAGCTGAGATCAAGCCCCACGAGAGACACATAAAAAAAGACTAGGAGGCTTGACTCAAGTGGTGGAGCATCCGTTTAACAAGTGCAAGGGCCTGAGTTGAAAACCGGGGCGCCCCCCCTCCCACCCCATGCCCTCACTCCCAGGGTACAGTATGGCCCAGGAGCCAGCCCATGAAGTCAGCAGCCAAGCAGCGGGGTGTGTGTGTGTGTGTGGGGTTTGGACAGCTGCTCAGCAGTTGCTCCCTGAAATTCAGCTCACCACACACGATGCCTTCTTTGCTTCCTCTCCTCCTCCTTCCCGCCCTCCCTTCCTTCTCTTTCTTTTCTCCTTCTATCCTTCTTCCTTTTCCCCTTTCTCTTCTTCCCAGCAATGGAACTCCATGCGTACTGTCTATTCAGCAGGTGCTCTACTACTGAGCCACACCCGCTCTCCTCCTCTTATTTTATTATAACCTCCCCATCCCGTTTGTTTCCAAATCCTTATCTTGGGAGGAGCAGCAGAAAGAAGAATCGCCCCTCATCCTTCTACTCTGATGTAACCAAAGTCAACTTGCTTTTCCCCGTGAAGGAAACATGATCGAATCCCAGTTACATGTCAGGAACTTCTCATAGCTTTCTGAAAATAAGTTTATTATTCTGACTGTAAAATATGTGTGTGGAGGAAGGGTGACTCCAGGTTTGAAGCTACTCTAGGAAGAAAAGTCCGTGAGTTGGGTTTCACAGCTGTCATCCTAGCTACTCAGGAAGCTGAGATCTGAGGATCACAGCCCGGGAAGGAAAGTTCATGAGACTTTTTTTTCTTCTTTTTTTCTTTTCTGGTCCCGGGGCTTGAACTCTGGGCCTGGGCGCTGTCCCTCAGCTCTTCACCTCAAGGCGAGTGCTCCACCACCTGAGCCACAGCACCACTGCTGACTTCTGAGTAGTTTATTGGAGAGTCTCATAGACTTTGCTGCCTGGGCTGGCTTTTAACTGTGATCTCAACTTCCTGAGTAGCTAGGATGACAGGCGTGAGCCACCAGTGCTGGGCCAGCAAATTAGCGAAAAGAAGCCAAAAGTGGAACTGTGGCATAAGTGGTAGAGTGCTAGCCTTGAGCAAAAGAAGCTCAGGGACAGTGTCTAGGCCCTGAGTTCAAGCCCCAGGTACCCCTCTTCCCCCCCCAAAAGATCATGAGCCAGGTATCTCCAATGAACCAGCAAAAAGTGGAAGTAGAGCTGTGGCTCAAATAAGAGTGTTACTAGTCTTGAGTGAAAAAGTGAAGGGACAGTGCCCTGGCCCTAAAGACCAGGACTGGCACAGGGCGTGAGCGTGTGCGTGCATGTGTGTGCGTGTGCACACATACACACACACACACAATGTCCAAGAAACCCTCCATCTTGGAGCATCCAATCTGCACAGTCTGACCTGCATGAGCCTAGGATCCACACACCTATTAGCTATTTTTCAATGTGCTCGGCCCTGTGTGGCACCCCATTTTATAATAGCCTCTTTTAACCCTGCCACAAATCCTGTGATTGGGAGCTAGGGTGAACTCATTTTATAGATGAAAAAAAAAAAATCGAAGGCACCGAGAGGTTCTGTCACCTGGCTAAAACCACACAGCAATTGGCAAGTGAAAAGCCAGGTCTCTAGAGAAAGGTCTTGGTGTCTCCCAAGCCCTCAATGGCGCTGAGCCATGAGGAAGTTTTTCTTTGGGGGGCATGGGGGCAAAGAGAGCTTGGCCCTGGGAATCTTCTCTTAGGGCTGAAGGGCAAGGAGCCCAAGCCAGGCTTTTCCCTCAAGATCCAGAGCCAAGAAATCAGAAATGGTCTTAACATTCACAAACACAAACCATGGGGTCCATGATGGAATATTACTCAGCAACGAAAAAGGAACAAACTGTAAGGTCCATTCCTGGACGACGAACAGACCTCGCCCAGTACCTGCGTTACCTAGGCAACTGGGATACCTGGAAGAGGTCACGTCCGCATCTGCTGAGGTCACATCCTAACCTGATGTGGCCACACCTTTCTCCCACCTGATCCCACTTCCCTTTACCTGGACACACCCTTCCCCGCCCCCTACCCTATATAAGGCCTAAACCGCCGCCAGACCGCCCTCTTTTTTTCCTTTGCCAGCCGCGTGGAGTGCCAACCTTGCCTGGTCCCAGCAGGCCTACTGAATAAACCCCTTACCTGAATACCACGTGCGTGGTGCAGTTTCAGTTCTTACTCGGTCACCTCTTTTTAAAAACCTAACACAAACTACCGAAAAAGACACGGCAAGTGCATGGATGAGTCTCACCACGGTTAAGTGGAGGTACGGCCATGCACAGGTGCGCATACCCCTGGCAGGATTCTCCTTGCACGTTCAGTGACAGGTAAAACCAGCTTATGGCCAAAGATGAGAACGGCCTGTGTTGCGTGCCTGTTGTATCTGTATGATCTTAGTTATGCAGGAGGTGGAGATCTGAGGTTGGCCCCATTCCCCCATCTCCAGGGCGCACAGGGACCCCATCTGTCCCTTCCCGATCGGCCCAGTGTGCCTCTCCCCACGGCGGTGGCGCGGCGCGCGCAAGACCCAATCTTCCCCTCGCTGGGGCACAGGGGACCGGATCTGCCCCCTCCTGGGGACCCATGTCACCGGATCTGCCCCCTCCCGGGGCGCACAGGACCCGATCTGCCCCTCCCCAGGATGCACACGACTCCATCACCCTATGTGCCGGTCTCCAGGGCGCACAGGGCCCGATCTGCCCCTCCTCGGGGCGGGTGGGATCCGATCTGCCCCTTCCCCGGTGCACAGGACCTAATCTGCACCCCCCCCTTCCTCCCAACCCGGTGCACAGGGCCCGATCTGCCCCTCCCCGGGGCGCACAGGACTCAATCTGCACCCCCTTCTCCCAAACCAGTGCACAGGGCCCGATCTGCCCCTCCCCGGGGTGGATGGGACCCGATCCAGCGCGCACAGGCCCCCCCTCATCGCCCCCGGAGCCCCTCCCCGGGGTGGATGGGACCCGATCCCGACACGCAAGGCCACCCATCACCCCCGGAGCCCCTCCCCGGGGCGGATGGGACCCGATCCAGCGCGCACAGGCCCCCGATCGTCCCCCGGAGCCCCTCCCCGGGGTGGATGGGACCCGATGCGGCCCCGCACAGGCCCCCGATCGCCCCCGGAGCCCCTCCCCGGGGCGGATGGGACCCGATGCGGACGCGCACAGGCCCCCCTATCGCCCCCGGGAGCCCTTCCCCGGGGCGGATGGGACCCGATCCGGACGCGCACAGGCCCCCGATCGCCCCCCGGAGCCCCTCCCCGGGGTGGATGGGACCCGATGCGGCCCTGCACAGGCCCCCGATCGCCCCCGGAGCGGATGGGACCCGATGCGGCCCCGCACAGGCCCCCGATCGCCCCCGGAGCCCCTCCCCGGGGCGGATGGGACCCGATCCAGCGCGCACAGGCCCCCGATCGCCCCCCGGAGCCCCTCCCCGGGGCGGATGGGACCCGATCCAGCGCGCACAGGCCCCCCGATCGCTCCCCGGGGCGCAGGGCCGCGGCCTACCGAGCAGCTGCACCTCGTCGGTGATGCCGTAGACGTCGATGAGCGCCCAGAGCGGGCCGCCCACGGCCACGCCGCAGTGGAAGAGCACCGGCTCGCCGTCGTTGACGCGGTAGAAGACGCGGCCGTGCCGGTCGGCCCAGTAGGCCAGCACGGTGTCGCGCAGCGCCAGGCTCTCGGGCAGCGCCTTGGCCCAGTAGCCGGGCCGGGTGACCAGGTCCGGGCAGGCGTACTTGGGGATGTCCTGCGCGCTCATGAGCGAGGGGTCGTGCGCCGTGAAGCCGAAGCGCAGCGCGCCGCTCCAGCCGGGACGCACGGCCACCAGGCGCAGCCGCACCTGCTCGTACAGCCGGATCGGCCGCTGCGTGAACGTCACCCCGTTGCAGAAGCTGTTGCGCCGCGTGGCTCGCCGCGAGTGGCCGTCCAGGCGCACGTTCTTGCCCTTGGCCTGCGCGTGGAAGCGCGGGGCTTCGCCCAGCACCGGGTGCCGCTGCGGCTGCTGCTCGAAGCCCGGGCCGCAGCACGGACGGGGGGTCAGGAGGCGCGTCGGGGGGCTGGAGTCTGTGGAGAGACGACAGCGAGAGGTCAGGGGGGTCCCCCCCCACCCCAAGAAACAATCCAGCATCCACACACCAAGCTTTTCTCTTCCGGTCACTTTGTGCTCTTCGGCTGGTGCTCTACCACTTGGGCCACGGCTCCACTCCAGGCCATTTAAATTTTTGCTCATTAATTGGACATCAGAGTCAAGCCGGGCCCTGGGTGGCTCAGGTCTGTCATCCCAGCTACTCAAGAGGCTGAGATCTGGGGACCCCAGTTCGAAGACAGCCCGGACAGGAAAGTCCGTGAGATTCGTATCTCCAATGAACCAGCAAACTTGAGACCAAAGTGGAGGTGTGGCTCAAGTGGGAGAGCGCCAGCCTTGAGTGAAGAAGCTAAGGAACCATGTCCTGAGGCCTGGATTTGAAGCCTCAGGGCCGGTGCGCATGCACACGCACACACACACACACACACACACACACACACACCCCTCAGATTCGTTTGCTGAGCCTGGCTTCAAACCGCAATCCTCCTATCTCAGCCTCCCGAGCAGCTAGAATTACAGGGGTGAGCCACCAGCGCCCGCCTCACAATTCTTCTTCTTACTGAAAATGCCATCTTCATCAGAAACCAGTTTATCAAGGATAACCTGTAGAAGCTTCCATGCTACAGCCAAGGGCAGATTCCAGATTCCCCCCCCCCCCCATCTCCTTGTCACAGACCACTCTGTGTACCCATGTCTCAGGTTATGCAAACTGAGGCTTCACTTGGTGTATGTGTGTGTGTGTGAATGCCATGCGTGCACACTGTTCCTCTCTCCATAGCCAGCACTAGTGAGTTTATCAACGCAGTTCTGAGGTTCCCACGACTTCTGCATCTCCATTGGAGCTCTCCACATCTAGAAGCTTCCTTCTAGGGCAACAAGGACCCCTGGATTCTTGGGGAGGAGGGTGTTGGTGGAGGGGTGTGTGGCTGCTGTTCTCTGGGTCATGTTTGCTTTCCTTTTCCCTCCCTCCCTCCCTCCCTCCCTTCCTTTTTTGGCCAGTCCTGGGGTTTGAACTCAGGGCCTGGACTCTGTCCCTGAGCTTCTTCTGTCCCTGAGCTTCTTTTGCTACCACTTGAGCCACAGCACCACTTCTGCCTTTTTCTGTGTATGTGGCACTGAAGATTCGAACCCAGGGCTTCATGCACGCGAGGCAAGCCACCTTCTCTGCCCTGGGTCATGCTTTCTCTTGGGGGGGGGGGTCTCTCAGATGAGCCAGGGGACCCTGTTTTGTGGCTCTTGCTGGTTGGGCGTGGTAGGTTTGGTTCCCTGGCCAGTCCAGTGCCAGGTGATCACGTGGACAAAACGCTTAAATAGCATCACACAGTGTAACTGGTCACTAACAATCTGGTGCTGTTATTCGCTGAGGGTCCAAAACACAGCCAGGCCAGGCCTCTGGGACTCCCCTCCCCTCCCCCAGCTGGAAACACAGGTCTTGGGCACCAGATGACTTTTCCAGAACCTCCCCGCTCCCCTCCGGGTGTTCATGTCTATGGAAAGGTCGGAGCAGTGGACATAGCTGGGAGAGAGCGAGGAGAGGGGTGACACTGTCCAAAAAGAAACGCGCTGGTTCCCTGGCCTGTGTCATGGAAACCCCGCTGTACATCACCTTTAGCCCAACAGTAAAAAATTCACAAAAAACAGTGACACAAACGGAATAAAGTGACTTGATCACAGGTAACTGGACGTGCGGGTGTCACGGAGGGGGAGGGCGTGGAGCTCACGCCTGTAATCCCAGCCACCCAGGAGGGGCGCCTCCTGGTCGCGAGCCCCTCTCCTCACCCCTGCCCGTTCTGGGGAGGTGTGGTGGGAGCTGGGGGGGCTTCACTGCCCACATCCGGGCTGCTAGAGCGCCTGAGCCCATTGTCATCGCAAGTTCCACCCCAGGACGGGGTGTGTACGTGTGTCAAGCACCCCATGGGAATGACAGACGCCTCCCCTTCCTTGCAGGGAATGGGGGCCACTGTGGGAGGGGGTCACCCTTCCTGTGACAGGCACTGGGGGCCTTGGGCACGGCAGGGATGGAGGGGACGGGCTGAGTAAACCCAGAGCCGCGCAGGAGTTCCGTCTGGGCATGCAAGCCACGCCCCCGGAAGACAAACCACGCACACAAGCCACACCCCTGGGAGAAAAGCCACGCCCCAGAAGACAAGCCACGCCTCGGAAGACAAGCCACACCCCTGGGAGACAAGCCACGCCCCAGAAGACAAGCCACGCCCCGGAAGACAAGCCACTCAGACAAGCCACGCCCCCTGGAGACAAGCCACACCCCTGGGAGACAAGTTACGCCCCAGAAGACAAGCCACGCCTTGGAAGACAAGCCACGCCCCTGGGAGACAAGCCACACCCCTGGGAGAAAAGCCACGCCCCAGAAGACAAGCCACGCCCCGGAAGACAAGCCACTCAGACAAGCCACGCCCCCGGGAGACAAGCCACACCCCTGGGAGACAAGCTACGCCCCAGAAGACAAGCCACGCCCCCAGAAGACAAACCACTCAGACAAGCCACGCCCCCGGGAGACAAGCCACTCCGAGACAAGCCACACCCCTGGGAGACAAGCCACGCCCCAGATGACAAGCCACGCCCCAGAAGACAAACCACTCAGAGACAAGCCATGCCCCTGGGAGACAAGCCACGCCCGATAGACAAGCCACACCCCCAGAAAGACCAACCACTCAGATGGACAAGCCACGCCCCCACAGAAAAGCCACGCCCACAGGAGACAAGCCACGCCCCGGCAAACCACGCCCCGACAGGCAAGCTCTGCCTCCAGAAAACAAACCACACCTCAGACAGAGCCACGCCCCCGGCGCACAAGCCACACCCCCACAGGCAAGCCACGCCCTCTCCTCCCAGGATCCTTTAAGAGGGCTTTTCCATCTCTGAGGAAGGCAATTTATGGGTGGAGGGGCCCAGAGACGCTCTTTAACTTCATCAGGAAGCTCTGGGCCCTTGGAAGGTAAATTGTAACCCCTTGCACGACACGTGAAGTTCAGAAAACCTAATAATAATAATAATAATAATAACAACCCCAGAAGACACTGACCCACAAGACACAAAGCATCTCAAAGATCAAAGCCCCGCCAGGCGCTGGCGGCTCACACCTGGCATCCTAGCTTCTCAGGAGGCTGAGATCTGAGGATCTGGGTTCAAAGCCAACCCTGGGGTGGGAAAGCTGTGAGACTTTATCCTCAAAGAAGTACCAAAAAGCCAGAAGTGGAGTTGTGGCTCCAGTAGTAGAGTGCCAGCCTTGAGCACAAACGCTTAGGGACAGTGCCCAAGCCTTGCTTTCAAGCCTCCACCAGGATTGCTACTAAAGAAAATAAATAAAGAACAAGCCAGGTTTCCACAGTGGAAAAAGACCTCCGGGGACCTCAATCATTTAGTCACTTAACAAACATCCGATCGCTGAGCAAAAATTAAGTGTGTAAATGCTGGTCCAGCCAGCCAGGTGTAGACTTTGCAGCTCAGGGAGATTCTGGCTTCTAAGCCAGGGTGAGCTGGGTTTCTTTGCTGTTGTCAGTCGTGGGGCTTGAACTCTGGGCCTGGGTGCTGTCCCTCAGCTCTTCAGCTGAAGGCGAGCACTCTACCACTTGAGCCACAGTGCCACTTCTGGCTTTTTCGGAGTTGTTTATTGGAGACAAGAGTCTCATGGACTTTCCTGACTGGGCTGGCTTTGAATCATGATCCTCAGATCTCAGCCTCCTGAGTAGCTAGGATGACAGGTGGGAGCCACCAGCATCTGATTCTCTGGTCATCTCTACACATCAGACACAGCCCAATCTTTTGGGGGCGGGGGGAACCTCAGGTCCACCACAGTGAGCACACAGGGGCTGGCCAGGGGCTGGGGTGGACCCTGCTAGAGAGGAATTCCAGAAGGCAAGAACCCCCTAAGTGAACTCCTATGTCCAAGCTGTGGGCAGGGGCGGCTGGGGCAGTGGGTGAAGGCTGGTATGTCTGCAGCGTCACCAGAAGTGATGGCTTCTTCTGCTGCCCATAGGCCAAGGTCTCTGCCTCTAGCGTGGCCTCCAGGAAACATTAAACAGGCCCAGAGATCAAAGCCTCAGCTCCAAAGTACCACATAATTACCATTTTGTGTGTGTGTGTGTGTGTGTGTGTGTGTGTGTGTGTGTGTGTGTGTGTACTCGAACTTGAACTCAGAGCCTGAGTGCTGTCTCTTAGCTTTTTAATTTATTCTGGCTCAAGGCTGATGTTCTACCACTTGAACCATACTCTTACTTCTGGCTGTTTTGGTGGTCTGTTGGAGAGAAGAGTCTCAAGAGATGTTCCTGCCTGGATTGGCTCCAAATGAGGATCCTCAGATCTCAGCCTCCCGAGTCGCTGGGATTCCAGGCGTCTGCATCATGACTTGTATCTTCCCTTCTGGTTAAAGGTGGCACCCCTATCTCTCTCTGTTGGTCTCCTTAGCCAGATTGTGGGTGCATGGTGGGTGGGCTGTAGACAGATACCTGCTTACTCTAAGGGGAAGTTTCCTGCAAAATTGGCTGTAGGAAACTGTGGTGAAATTGACATACTTGTTTAATCTCCATTCGATGATTTGATTTCCATCAGGAAGTCAGGGTTGGGGGTGGTGGTGGTGGATAAGCGATTATTTCTCCCAGCTGTGGGCTGCTAGAGTCCTGGTGGAAGATGCTGGAAGATCAAAGATCAGCTAGTGATTCTGGCCTGTCATCCTAGCTACTCAGGAGGCTGAGATCTGAGGATCGAGATTCAAAGTCAGCTCAGGCAGAAAAGTCGGTGAGATTCTGATCTCCAAGGAAACACCGGAAAACCAGAAGTGGCGCTGTGGCTCAAGTGGTAGAGCACTCGCCTTGAGCTGAAGAGCTGAGGGACAGCGCCCAGGCCCAGAGTTCAAGCCCCATGCCTGTGGGGGTGGGGATGGGGGTGGGTGGGGAGATTTACTGCGGGGAGAGAGGTGTGCCAGTGACCCTGGCTTCTGCCAGCAGCTTTTCCTCTGTATCCAAGGACAGAGACCTATTTTTAAGCCATTTTCTAACAGATGGGTACTGTGCCCTCCCCATCTCTTCCTTTGATCTGAAAAGGGCTGGAAAAAGTGACATTTCCTGCCAGGTGTGCAGGGCCACCATCCATGGCGGTGGCTCTGGTCTGCAGCCCGTGGGGGGAAGGGTCTGGCCTCTCTCCCCCACCCCTCCCCCCAATAGCCCCAGGCTACCACCTGCTGGCGTCTGGCAGAGTTCTGGGTGTGCTGGAGGCCTAGAATTTCAGCTTTGGGATGGGGGTGGGGTTTAGACTCGGGGATCACCCTCTAGGGTTGGTTTCTTGGATAAGTGAGGACCTTGGCTTTCCCCAGACAGCGGCTGGGACTTTGGGTCAAGGTGAGGGGGTGCAGGAACAGCTTGCTCAGGGCGCTGAAGGCAGAACACAGACACACTTGGGCTCCATGCGCATAGCCCTGCGCTCCATTTCGGGGTGTCCAGGACCCTTAACTCCACCATCCTTGAATTGTAGACTCTGAGTGGGGAACTTCTGCTTCCAGACAGAGCCCAAGGCCCAAATCAAACCAGGCCTACTGACCAGAGGTGATAACAGTGTGTGTGTGTGTGTGTGTGTGTGTGTGTGTGTGTGTGTGGTGCATTACACATGTAGAGTGTGTCTGGTGGTCTTGGGTGTGTTTCAGTGTGTCCTGCATGCATGTTCCCCTTTGCTTTGCAAACAACCCCCTGGAGTGCATGGGGTTGGGAGGTCGCCCTCTGCTGGCAGGGGGAGGGAATACAGGAAGCTGCAGCCTTTAGGGCCCTGATGGGGGCAGGGGTTGCATTACCAAGGGTCTTAAGGGCTAGGCAGCGGAGGTTAAAGCCCCCTAGCAGGCTCGGGAGACGGCCGAAGGGTTTGGAGCTGAGATTCACCCCTCTGAAAAGTGTGTGTGTGTGTGTGTGTGTGTGTGTGTGTGTGTGTGTGTATGTGCCAGTCCTGGGGTTTGAACTCAGGGCTTGGGTTCTGTCCCTGAGCTTCTTTTACTCAAGGCTAGTGCTCTACCACTTGAGCCATAGCGCCACTTTGGGCTTTTTCTGTGTATGTGGTACTGAGGAATCGAACCTGGGGCTTCGTGCATGCTAGGCAAGTACTCTACCCCTGAGCCACCTTCCCAGCCCTGTTTCACACTTTTGTCTCAGAGGAGGGAATTTTGGGGAATCTTAGACCCCTGGATCCCTTCTTACAGGGTATAGAACAGGGGTACGTGTGTGTGTGTGGGGGCTGCTTTTGCTCCAAAGCAGAACTTTTGCCCCCTCGTTCCCCCCAGTACTCAGCTGGGTGGTTTCTGGCAGGCTCGAACTGCAAGTGGAGAGCTAGGTAAATTCAAGTAGTAGTAGAAGCTAGTTTCCAGCAAGGAAGATTCTGGAAGGAAGGCTGTGGTTGGGGGTGGGGTGGGTAGACCCTGACCATCCTGTTTGGAACTGTGAACAAACTCTACTTTGGGGGGGGCCCTTGGGGATGGATAGAAAGCAAAGCAGGTGCCTGGTCACTGCTGTTTTTGGGGGGACTTGAACCCATAATAGCGGTTCTGAGATGTCAGGAAAGCTGCTCAAGATCACACAGCCAGGAAGTGTTGGTGCTGGCACGGAAGGTCAAGGGTGAGAGCAGAAGATGCCACAGCTGCCCCAGACACAGTAAACAACAACAATAATAAGACAACAACAACAACAACAAGACAAACAGAGGCGGGGGCCCAGCACACAGTAGGTCTGCTAAAGTCCTACTGTGTGCAGCTCTGAAGCCCCGGGGATGATTCTGGATCGTCTCTATCTGACACAGCTTGCTCTCTTCTCCCCATCCATGTATTTTTTTTTTTTTTTTGGTTGGTGGTGGGGCTTGAACTCTGGGCCTGGGCGCTGTCCCTGAGCTCTTCAGCTCAAGGCTGGCGCTCTACCCCTTGAGCCACAGCGCCACTTCTGGTTTTCTGGTGGTTTACTGGAGATCAGAGTCTCATGGGCTTTCCTGCCTGGGCTGGCTTTGAACTGCGATCCTCAGAGCTCAGCCTCCTGAGTAGCTGAGGTTAGGGTGTGAGCCACCAGTGTCTGCTGGCCTTTCTATTCTTTATCGTCACTGGGACCCATTGCACAGAGGGGGACATCAGGCTCCAAGCCAGGATGGGCCGGCCAAGGTCACCCCTGTCAATCATTTGGACACCAGTTTTAACGCATGCCTCCCACCCCTGTCAATCATCTGGGTTCCAAGTCCTAAGACCCGCCTCCCACCCCTGTCAATCATCTGGACACCAGTTTTAACGCATGCCTCCAACCCCTGTCAATCATCTGGGTTCCAAGTCCTAAGACCCGCCTCCCACCCCTGTCAATCATCTGGGTTCCAAGTCCTAAGGCCCAACTCCCACCCCTGTCAATCATCTGGGTTCCAAGTCCTAATGCCTGCCTTTCCCCCTGTCAATCATCTGGGCTCCAGTCCTGAGGCCCACCTCTCAGCCTTGTCAATCATCTGGGTTCCAGTCCTAAGTCCCGCCTCTCAGTCCTGTCAATCATCTGGGCAACAGTCCTAAGGCCCGCCTAACACTCCTGTCAATTACCTCAGCAGTTCAGATTTTCCTCACTTAGTAAATGGTAGTGGTCACTCCTTGCTGGCCTCTGACTTTTCACACATCTGTTTATTCACCATCAGGACCCCATCAAGGACAGAGGTACCATGAGAAAACAGAGGCTTAGAGAGGGAAACAGGCTTGCCAAAGCATCACACAGCTTAGAGATGGTGGAACTGAGATTCGAACCCAGGACCGCCTCCCACACCAGTCAGGGATCTGGTCTGTAATTCCTGTGAGACCTTGCATTAGGGGCCGTTTGGAGATGACCTGAAACCCTGATTCCTTCAAGGCAGCAGTCTGATGTCAGATGGCGTAGGTATGTCGTCATACGGGCTCTGTGACAAACACATGGAAATTTGCCTTCCCAAACAGCCTGCTTAGGAGACAGGTTGGGGGGGGGGCGGGGGCGCTTGTGGGAAGTTGGGGATGTCCGGCCAGCTCATCAATTCAATCCATCATGCTGGGGTGAGCAGAAGCAGCAATGCGGCCTTCCTGTGGTCTAGACAGCTTGTGATCGTCTCTGAAGTAGCTGTGGGTGCTGTGCCCCAAGTCTACGCAGCAGAAACCCTCCACCGCACACCCCCAATCGATCACTCATTACAGAATGCTCCCCTGATTGCCACAGAAGAGGATGGAGGCCGAGGCAGAGTCCCTAGGAGTTAAGGAAGAGACTGAATAGGGGTGCACTGGGTGTCTGTCACCCATGGTAAGGCGGGGGCTCTCTTCCTGGCCCTGCTCTGGAATCAAAAGGGCTCGAGGCTGGGAGATCAGGAGGAAGGAAGGGGCTGGGGACAGAGGCCTCAGTGTGCCTCAGTGTCCCCATCTGTCCCCTGGGCTATGTCGCTCAGTTGTGTGTAGGAGTTTGGAGGAACGCCGTAGGGAATTTCTCCCTGCAGACACTGGGGTTCGTAAGGCTCCTTTGAGGACAGTTCATCCAGAAGTCTGCCCAGTGGCCTCCATACCCCGGCTCCCACAGCCTCTGCGCCGGATTTCTCCACGTGACGCCCCCCCCCCCTGTGCTCCCCCTCTGTTTTCCCCATGATCTTGCAAGGTGGGTGCTGTGGACTCTGCTCCCCTAGGGGTGTTGGTAAGGCTGGAGATCAGACCTCCAGGGATATTGGGTGGGGTCCCCCGTGGGGACCTCCACAAGCAGCCTGGAGAGTCTCACCCCTGCCATGCCTTAGGATGGGATGAGGGGGCCACAGCCAGCACACCCCCTTTCCTTCTCCTGTGCTCGGAGACCAAAAATGAATCTGGTGGGGCGCCGGGGGCTCACGCCTGTCATCCTAGCTACTCAGGAGGATGAGATCTGAGGATCGAGGTTCAAAGCCAGCCTGGGCAGACAAATCCATGAGATGCTGATCTCTAATTAACGAGAAAAAGGCTGGACATGGAGGGATGGCTCAAGTAGTAGAGCATTAGCCTCGTGTTAAACAAACAACCCCCTCCCCCCCAAGAAGCCCTCAAGACTTGAGGTACTGAATTTAAGCCCCAGGACTGGGCACAAATAAAGCAAAAGAATCTTCCAGGCATCCATGACACATGTCTAACATCCTGGTTCTTCAGTCCTGGCTGAGATCTGAGGATCACTGTTCAAAGCCAGTCTAGGGCAGGAAAATCCTTGAGACTTTGATCTCCCATGAACCATCCAAAAGCCGGAAGTAGAGCTATGGCTCAAGTGGTAAAGTGCCCAGACTTGGAATGATAAAGCCAAATAAAAGCACGAGTCCCTGAGTTCAAACCTCACATACCGGCATCTCACCTGACAACCCCTTTCTATTAATGGGGATCTAATCCTGCACTCTGCAGGAGGTGCTGGGTGCTTGGTTACTGGGTGCTTAGTTGCTAGGTGCTGGGTTGCTGGGTGAATTCACAATCCAAACCCACAGTCATGTGGGAATGAACATCACCCCGCCGCTCAAGGCAGAAGGGGAAACTGAGGCTGAGAGTTCAAGTCATTCCTTGGGCTGATAAGAACCCCCCCCCCCCCCCATGCAGGTTTAAGCCAGTGGATCCAGGGTGGAAATGAAGATACAGAACAGGGCTCGGAGTCTGAGTCCCAGATTTAAGACACTGGGGAGGGGAGGGTGGAGATCTTGGGTGGGTGAAGCTGATAAAAAGCCCTAGCGTGGGACACGCATGGGCACGTGGCCATTTGGGGGCAGGCCACCCGGAGGGACTCCAGCATGGCTTTGAACTTGAAACCACAGGACCCAGCTGCTGGGATTCTATTTTAAGCCTTTGGAAAGAAAGCACGACTAAATACAGAAAGCCTTTTGGTCCCCAAAGGGCTGAGCATTGAACTACCTTGGTGGGGAACCCATCTGCACAAACAGAGCCTGGCTCAACCCCTCCATCTCCATGTCCATGGGCCCCCCACCACCACTGACCCCCCAAAACCCCACAACTCTATGTCACGTCCTTCTCTGGGACCTCTTGAATCTAGCATCCCTCTGTCTTGAACAGCTTTTTAATTTTCTCCTTTCTGGGTCTGTCTCTTCCAGGAAGACCTGCACCCCTGCACCCCCCCACCCCGGATTTTCCTCTCTGCCATTCCTGGTGACTGCTGTGTCCTGAGTACAGGGCTGTGGCCCTTGGATTGGTTCAGAGCTGGGCCTGGAGATCTGGTCAACCTGGCCCGTGGGTGCTGGTGGTGGCTCACTCCTGTTGTCCCAGCTCCTCAAGAGGCTGAGGTCTGAGAATCTCATGGTTCAAAGCCAGCCCGGGCTGACAAGTCAGTGTAACTCTTGTGTCTAATGAACTACCACGAAGCTGGAAGTGGAGCTGCGGCTCTGTGAAAAAGCCTAGGGACAGCGCCCAGGCTCTGAGTTCAAGCCCTAATACTGGCATGAAACAAACATACTAAATCAGAAATCTCCCCAGAAATCAGGGTGACCGGGGAGTGGCCCCAGGAACCCCTCAAAACCTGTGCATGTGAAAAGGAGCCTCCAAGTGTCTCCTGTCCTTCGGGCTCAGCCATTGGCTGCCTGGGACAGTCATGTCTGTGTTACTGGGACATCAGGGGCGGGACTAGAACTGTGTTGCTATAGCAACAATTAAACATGGCGGCCCCCTCCTGGGCATTGGGTCAAACTCTCTTAGCTTCTGTCCACTCAATTCTCACAGGGCAGTGCTCACTGAGAGTGCACAATCCACACCAACACACACACGTGTGCACACACACACATACCACGCTTGTGCAGCTATAGTTGTGAAGCAATAATCTTGCTTTCTTAGCACACTCTCCCTCCCTCTCTCCCTTTCTTTTTTCCTTCCTTCCTTCTTTCCTTCCATCCTTTCCTTCCCTCCCTCCCATCCTTCCTTCCCTCCCTCCTTCCTTCCTTCTCTCCCTCCCTCCCTTCCTTTCTTCCATTTTCCCTGCCTCCCCTCCTTTTTTCCTCCCTTCCCTCCTTCTTCCCTCCATCCCTTCTTTCCCTCCTTTTATCCTCTCCCCTTTCTTTCCTTCCTTCCCTCGTTCTTTCCCTCGCTCCCTCCCTTCTCCATTCCCTGCACTTGAACTCAGGGCTTCAAACTCCCTCAGCTTGCTTGCTCAAAAGCTGGTGCTCTACCACTTGAATTACATCTCCAGCCCAGTCTTTCTTGCTGGTTAATTGAAAATTTAAAAAAAAAAAAGCCTCAGACTTATCTGCCTGGGCTGACTTTGAGCTTAGGGAGGAGCCGGGATTACAGGTGTGAGGCACTGGCCCGCCCTTTTTCAGTTGTATTTGGTGATCGAGATTTGAAAGCAGAACCGCAGAACACAGGACCCACTTCGGTGATGCAGATGGGGGCCAGGGTGTTGGGTGTTCCCCCATCTCCCCTCTGTTTCCTGGCAGTGTTGCTTGGCGTTTGGGGCCTGTTCTGAGAGCAAGCGCTATGTTCGGAGGCAAGCTGGCTGCTGATCGCCCTTAGACTGACCCATTTAGATCATGCCTGCCATCCAGGAGGTATGGGTGGCCATTGGGGACTGAGCCCCAGAGGAGGGCTAAGGAGAAGATGACGCTCAGGGGTACAGGGCAGACACCCCACTGAACTATCCTCTAGAGATCACCTCTTCCAGGAAGCCTTCCTTAAGTTCCACAGCAGACCAAATCCAGAGAGACAGAATCTGAAGTGACAACAAAGGGAGACAGCAGAGACCCCAGCTTCTCCTGGTCCCAGACTTCTCCACTGTCCCCGCACACTGGACAGACCCGTCCCAGGGCTGAGGAAAATGGGGTGCAGGGACACCCCCTCAGGTAGCAGTTGTCTGGTTAGCGCAGGCCCAACAAAGCCAGGGCCTTGTCCAGGGCCGCAGCCACAGGGTCTCTGTGAGAGGTGTCCAGGGCAGGTACAAGTGTACCCCCTCCCCGCTTTTTATGGTCAGTTGTGGGGCTTGAACTCTGGGCCTGGGCGCTGTCCCTCAGCTCTTCAGCTCAAGGCGAGCGCTCTACCACTTGAGCCACAGCACCACTTCCGGTTTTCTGGTGGTTTATTGGAGATAAAAGAGTCTCATGGTCTTTCCTGCCCAGGCTGGCTTTGAACCATGATCCTCAGATCTCAGCCTCCTGAGTAGCTAGGATGACAGGTGGGAGTCACTGGGGCCCGGCTACACCTCCTTTTTGAATGGTGCTGACAGATCCTTCAGATCAAGAAATGGGGCGCTACCTGTAGCCCAAGCATGCTTCTGACCTTGTCTGAGCTTGTTTGCTGGAAGATTTGGAAAGACATGGCCCCTTTAAATCAGGAGTGCAAAACATCAAGTCCTTATAAGGCTTATGAAATCATTTGACAGATAACTGTACAAATATATATGCTCTATTTGCAGGGGGAGGGGGAGATGCTAGGACTTGAACTCAAGGCCTGGGCACGGTCCCTGAGCTTTTTTCCCCCTCAGCGTTAGCCTTCTACCCCTACTTGAGCCACAGCACTACTTCTGGCTTTGGGGGCGGTTCAGTAGAAATAAAGAGGCTCATGGACTTTCCTGCCCAGGCTGGCTTTGAACCACGATCCTCCAGATCTTCAGCCTCCTGAGCGAGGAGGACAGGCGTGGGGCCATGGATGTTTTTCCCAAGCTGCTTGGGATCGATCTATCTGTCTGCCTGTATTGATCATTTTGTACAGTCCCAGCACAATGTATAAATATCCCAAGAGCCCCCCCATTTGACTAAAGGTTCTGCACCCCCTCCCCTATAAAAGGCTTGCTCTGAGCTGGCAAAGGCGGCGGCGTGGAATCCGGCTGGGCACACAGCTGAGGCTGGCACTGGATCTGCACCAGGAGCTCCAGGACTCAGGTGTCACTGAGCCAACGCTGACAAGCCGTTGGCTGGGCCAACTTAATGATTAAACCCAACCTGCCCGTTTGAATTTTTGCCTTTTAGCCAATCAGCGGCGGCAGACAGCCGCAGAGGCGCCAAAGGAAAGAACTGGTGATGGGAGAGGAAAGGGAACAACTTTCCCTGGGCTCATCCCCCCCCCCCTCTTCCAGGCTTCGTATCCCCTTTTAGGAGGAGAGGGAGGGAGGGAGGGGGACCATGTAGTATTACAAACCACACAGATCTTGTTCAACACTCGACACCCCACTCCCACCACCCTACACGCCCTGCCACCTTCTCGATCACGTGCAAGAGTTGGGGGTGTCTTTAGCTCTGGGTGTCTCTGCGTATTGTGGCTGGCAAGAGGAGTTTCTGCAGTCACCCCCAGCCCTGAGCTCAATATGCAAATGAGGTGCTTGGTTGCTAAGGGACTCCCCTAGCAACAGTCACAGGGACTCGCTCCCCCTCCCTTTTTAAAAAAGTATTTCCTGATGATAAACCCTAGCCTAATCACATGTTAGGTGGGATACCTAATAAATGTTAATAAATAAATTCAGCGTCCCCTGAATGGGCCGGGAAGCTACCGCTTCTACCGGACTTTGGAATTAAGCAAACATTTAGATTTCAATCCAGGCTTTTATCAACTAGATGATTGGCAAGGTCGATCAGGGTGGTGGTTTGGGGGGGGGACACACAAGACATTTGCCCATCTCCAAACCTTGATGTGTCACCTGGAAAATGGGACGAGGATTCTTTTATGGTTTTGTTTTTGGCAGTCATGGGACTTGAACTCTGGGCCTGGGCGCTGTCCCTGAGCTCTTCAGCTCAAGGTGAGCGCTCTACCGCTTGAGCCACAGCGCCACTTCCAGTTTTCTAGTGGTTTACTGGAGATAAGAGTCTCACGGACTTTCCTGCCCGGGCTGGCTTTGAACTGTGATCCTCAGATCTCAGCCTCCTGAGTAGCTAGGATGACAGGCGTGAGCCACTGTGCCCAGCTGGGGACGATGATTCTCATGATTCGAGATAGGAGAATTCAATGCCTTGATGCATTCGGTTAATGAATCTAATCGATGGATTTAATTGTCTATGGAGTACACACCACGCCTCTTCTCCCTCTCTCTCCCCACCCCTTCGCCTTGCTTTTGAGTCTTCATGTACAGCAGTGACACAGATCAGGTAGAGAAACACTTACCTGGGGAGACAAGACAATGGCTAGCTGGCCACATGGATGGACAGACAGCGATCCTGCAGATATCCACACTAAGCAGATGCATAGGAGTGTATGTAGTGCAGGGGGTGGGGAAGGAAGGGGCCCTGTTTTGGAGCAGAGAGAACTGACAGGTGGAGGTCTGGGCTGGTGGAATGTTCCAGGCAGAGGGAGCAGAAAGTACAGGAGGGCTTTAAGGAGGAGAAGCGGGTACTGGGTGTGCCAATGGAGGCGCATATGTGGGGCGGGGCGGCTGGCATTGGATCCAGGTGCTTTTGCAAAATGCCAGCTCTCTATTTCCAGTCTTGTAGCATGGATCCCCACGCATGTGTCTGTTCCGGCGAGCGAAGGTACAAGGAGAGGAAGAGACCGGAGCCATGTGGAGCGCGAAGGCAGCGTTTTTGAACGCCACATGCGGGCTTTGATCTCCTGCCAGGCCGCAGGCTCTGTGAAGGGCGACCTGGCATCTAAAGATGTGATCAAGGCTTTGGGGAGCCGGGGGTTTGTTCTCGGCGGTCTCAGGGAAGTGGTGTGGACAGAGACATCCAGGACCCTGGGTAGGGGTGTGTGTGCAGGGTGGGGGGCGGGGAGGGTGGGGAGGGGTGGCTGTGGGAAGAGCTTTCTGAACCGGATTTTTTTTGAAAGCCAGACTAGACAAGAAAGAAATTATTCACCCCCCCCCGCCCCCCAACCAGTGTGTGAGGAGATTCAATAAACAGCAGTGTCTAAGAAATCAGTAACAATGCGATCCAGGGATGATACACAGCCCTTCCTCACACTCAATACACGTGTCCAGCCACGCAGGATCTACACTTACACTAGACATATGTGCCTAGCCTCGAACCCAGCACCAAGCCCAGGGAATTCCATCCACAGTGACAAGACCTAGTGGCATGCATACTGTGTGTATCTCCAGCCCCGTGCAGTTGCCTGACCGTGTCTGACTCTTTCCTGGGTCCAAGGCTGAGCAGAATGACCTTAATTAATTAATTAACTAATTCATGTTAACTAGAATAGCACAAGCATTTCTTTTCTTTTTTCTTTTCTGGCCAGTCCTGGGGCTTGAACTCAGGGCCTGAGCGCTGTTCCTGAGCTTCTTTTGCTCAAGGCTAGCACTCTACCACTTGAGCCACAGCATCACTTCTGCCTTTTTCTGTGTCTGTGGTACTGAGGAATCGAACCCAGGGCTTCATGCATGCTAGGCCAGCACTCTATCCCTGAGCCACCTTCCCAGCCCAGCATAAGCCTTGCTTCAGGAAGAATATGAATAAACAGGCTGGGTACCAATGGCTCCCACCTGTCATCCTAGCTGCTCAGGAGGCTGAGGATCTGGGGATGGCGGTTCGAAGCCAGTCTGGGCAGGAAAGTTCTCTCAGACTCTGAGCTCCAATGAATCAAGCAATGTTTGAACTGTGAAGCTGTGATTGGCTCTAGTGGCAGAGTGCCAGCCTTGAGTGAAAAGGCTAAAGTACAGAGCTCCAGGCCCTGAGTTCAAGCCCCAACCAGCACACACACACACACACACACACACACACACACACACACACACAGAGAAGGATGGGCAAAGGAGCGTCTGCTTAACATGATTCGAGGCTCAGAGACCACCTGCCATCTTTTCCTCCACCTGGAGCCCCTCTAATGGGGGTGGCTGGGTCTCCCCACCTCTTTCCCCCCCTACCCTAGTCTGCCATGCACACAGGAAAGCAGAGGCTAGACTGTAGGAACAGATCCGGAGACTGAAGTTACTTCTGCTGCTAGCCCGCAGGTGACTGCACCAGGCACATGTCCTAAAGTTGCCAAGAGGTTTATCAGGCAGAAGTTGTTTCCCTGTCCATGAGCTACGGCCTGGGGGACCCTAGAGTTCAGTATGGTAATCAATCTCTTTGGGGAAGGGGGAGAGGGGTTGTATGGGTGTGTGCCCCAGTACTGGATTTTTTTTTTTGTTTTGTTTTTGGTCACGGGCCTGAACTCTGGGCCTGGGCGCTGTCCCTCAGCTCTTCAAGGCAAGCGCTCTACCACTTGAGCCACCTTCCAAGCCCTCTAGTACTGGATTTGAACTCAAGACCTGGGTGCTGTCCCTTACCCTTTTCACCCAAGGCTGGCTCTCTACCACTTGAGCCACAGCTCCACTTCCTGCTTTTATTTTTCCTGGTCAATTGGTGAGAAGAGTCTCACAGACTTTCTTACTGGGGCTGGCTTTGAACTAGCCTCCTGAGTAGCTAGGATGACAGGCATGAGCTACCACTGCCCAGGACATTTGTAATGGGAGATTTCTTTTTTTTTGATAACTGCATGATAGAGCATGGGGGTGAAGAGAGAAGGTGCAGCAAGGGGTGTCCATCCAATGAGAGGTGGGTGCTTAGTCACCTGTCCAAGAACCCTCAGAATACATTCGACCCGAAGCGGAGCTAGATTTCTTCTTCATGGAGCTAAGCCTTTGTAACACACAGACACACACAGACACACACACACACTCACACTCACCTTTATTTATTTATTTTGCACAAAGGATTTTGTAAAAATGACCCGCCTCACACCAAAATATTTTATAAACGGCTCGTGGGCTTGGGAGAGGGTGGGTGGATGGATGGACGGACCGACGGACGGACAGACAGGGCCACAGCCACCCTGTCCCACTGTGGCCTGCGTGACCTTGCCTGAGTCACTTCCCCCTCTAAGCTGCGATTTCCACCGTCCATCTGGACGCATCTCCATGGTGGGGCCTGGCTGCACAGGCGCTCACCCTGGGGTGCGCTGGGGGGGGGTCCCCAGGAGCCTGTGGGTGGGGGGGACCCACACCAGTTCAGGCCTCCTCTGCCCCCCATCACCCCTTTCCCTTGCCCCATCCATGTCCCCATGTGGATCCCAGAAATTCCAGCCTAGGGGGCGATGCGGAGACTCGGATGGTGCTGGGGGGGTGGTGGGGGAGCCCCCGCCGCCGGGGGGGGGACCCCGAGGGGACCAAGTGCGGGCAGCACGTGCACGGGAAGTGGGGACCCCCCCCCGCACCCCTTCCTCCCTCCCGGGCAGCTCGCGGCCGTCGGAAGCTGGGGTGACCGAGGCTCCCCCCTCCCCCCCAAACGCGCGCACCCCGCGTCGCCCCGGTTCGCCCCGGGCTGGAACAATGGCGGGGGGGGGCGCGTCGCCCCCGCGGCGGTTCGGTGCACCGGGCCCCGGCCGGGCGACCGAGGATGGGGGTCCCCAAGGTAACGGGGACGCGGCGCCCGCCCGCCGGGCCCCGGGGAGGCGCGGGAGACCCCGCGCCCGGCGCGCCCCGGGGGTCGTGCTGGCGCCCCGGGTGGGGGGCCCCGGTGGACGGGCGGAGCCGGCGCCCCCCCCCTCCCGCAGGGGCGCCCCGCGTACCTGGCGAGGTCCGGTGCACGGTGTTGCCCATCGCGGCTGCGGTGCGAGATGGGCGCCGCGCGCCCGGTGGCTAATCCCGGGGCGGGCAGTCGCCGGGGGCCCGGGCCGGGGCGGGGGCGGGGGTCGCGCTCCGGGGCATCGTCGCCGCACCCGCGAGCCGGCGGCGGAGGCAGCTGGGCGCGCGGGAGGGCGGCGGCGGCGGCGGCGGCGGCGGCGGCGGCGGGTGGAGGGGGCGGAGCCACCGGCCCGGGCTCGCAGGCCCCGCCCCGGCCCCGCCCCCACCGCTGGGCCCCTCCAGGCCACGCCCCCGACCACGCCCTCAGGCCCCGTCCCCGCCAGGGCCCCCAGGCTCCGCCCTAAGCCACGCCCCAGGCCCCGTCCCCCGCCACGGCTCCCCCAGGCCACGCCTCCACGCCCTCCCTACTAAGGTGCTATTGGCCACGCCCACCGAGACCACGCCCCCACGCATTGCTACACCCAATCAGGCAGGGGCGGGCCGCCGCGGCCGCCGCGTCTTTTGAAAGTTTGCGCCCGGCTGTCGGCGGGCCCGGCCCGGCCCGGCCTCTGCCCTGGCCGCTCCCGCGCCCCGGGCCCGGCGCCCGGAGCCCGAAGGCGCGCGCGGGGGCAGCTGGGTGCCAGGCTCCTCGGGGCCTGCTCGGCCATTCCCTCCCGCCTGTGATCTCCGTGGGAGCTGGGCCTCGGGGTGCCCGGGGTGGGGGGCGTTGCGTCCCCCTGTGGGGTGCGGGGTGGGGGGGGCACGCACCTTGCAGGGTCGCCCCGGCTGCATGATTTGGGCGCTGTCTGTCATCCCAGCTGCTGGGAAGGGAGGCTGAGCTCTGAGGATCGGTGTTCGAAGCCAGCCCCGGCAGGAAAGCTTCTAACCGGCAAAAAGCCGGAAATGGAGCTGTGGCTCAAGTGGCAGAGCCCTGGCCTTGAGCAGAGAAGGTCAAGGACAGTTCGTAGGCCCTGAGTGTAAGTCCCAGGACCAGCACACACAAATCCATCGGGTGCTGTGTGTGTGTGGGGGGGTGTTGGGGGGGGCTGGCCACATTGGGGGGAGGGAGAGAGAGAGAGACAGAGAGAGAGAGACAGAGAGACAGAGAGACAGAGAGCAAGCTCATATTCCCATGTTCATTAATTCAGGCACTAGTTAATTCAGGAATGGCAGGCAATTAAGAGTAGAATACAGGAAGTGGAGGTGTGGCTCAAATGGTAGAGTGCCAGACCAGAGTGGAAAACTAAGGGATGGCACCCAGGCTCTGAGTTCAAGCCCCAGTACCAACACACACACACACACACACACACACACACACACAGACTCTTAGCTGGTATCAGTGGCTCACGCCTGTCATCCTAGCTACCCAGGAGGCTGAGATCGGAGGATCCAGTTCAAAGCCAGCCGGGGAGGAGGCAGGAAAAGTCTGTGAGATTCTTATTCCAGTGAACTGTCTAAAAGCCTGAAGTGGAGATGTGGTTCAAAGGGTAGAGTGCTAGCCTTGAGCAATAAAACTAAGAAACAGCACCTAGGCACTGAGTTCAAGCTCCAGGACTAGCACCCCCCCCCAAAAAAAAAGAATCCAAACATATGATACAGTGATTAAATCTAGAAAGAAGATAAAACAAGATTGAAACAGTGATCATGTGAAGAAGATGGAAAGTGCTGGAAAACGGCAGGCAGTGTTAATAGGCATTCACTCACCCACTTTACTGAGCCCCTTTCCTGTGTGTGTGTGGGGGGGTACCCAGGCCACATTTAGGGGAGTAAAGCTTGCTGGCCTGTACCCTAAAACATTGAGGCCTAGGAGGTACAATGACTGGTCCAAGAAGACCCAATTCCACACCAATTTGTGTGTGTGTGTGTGTGTCTTACATTTCCTTGCTTTTAGTCTTTCTGAAATATGATCACCTGCCCTTCACACATAGGGGAGACTGAGGTGCTCAGAATGAAAGCTAGGCACCCAAGAGAGACCTCCCACTGGACTGGTAAGGGCAAAGTCTGGCTTGGAGCTAGGCAAATAAAGAGAGTGTATCAAGAATCAGCCTTGCCTATTTTTCCCTGGTGCCCTTCCGTGTACTGGCATCTCAGAGGCTTTTTTCAAGGTCACAGCAAGGTCACAGCTCTGGTGCCCAGAGCTGACCCCTCCCCCCTCCTCCTCCTCCTCAGACTCTTAGGTGACCTTGGGTTTGGTTTACTGATCTCTGGGATTATAATTATTTAACTTTTAACCCCGTGGCTCTGGTTGGGCACCTTGGGGTTCTGTGTACATTGAACACATGGAATGGAGACAGAAATCAGCACGGTCACGAAAGGAGACAGGCTCAGATAAGCAGAATCCATATGACTTTGTAATGAAGACTCAAGGATGTGTGTGTGTGTGTGTGTGTGTGTGCGCGTGCACACACACACCAATATTAGGGCTTAAATTTAGAGCCTAGGTATTACTGTCCTGTAGCTTTTTCTGCTCAAGGCTGGCGCTCTACCACTTGAGCCAGGCTTCCACTTTTGGCTTTTTGGTGGTTCACTGGAGAGAAGAGTCTCACAGACTTCCTTGCCCAGGCTGACTGAACTATGATCCTCAGATCTCAGCCTCCCCAGTCGCTGCTCTTAGGTGCTCTTTTACTTGGTTCCCTCCCACCATGTCTGGGATGGTTGATTGCCCCTCCTTTGCCCCCTGCCCCTGTTAGGATCTGCAGAGTCTCGTGGGTAGGGGGGCCTTTTTCACCAATAAGCCTCACAAGGACTGGATAGTGGGGAGGGCCCGGCTTATCTGAGGCATGCATTGGCAGGCCCTACCTTGGTACTAATGTCAGTCAAGCATAGCTGAGCTGAGGGAGTGGAGTATGTCCACTATAGGAACCTGCCTGAACTTGGGTGCGTCTTCCAACAGGTCCATCCAAGACTCAGAAGCTGAGATTGCAGGCTACACGTAGAGCCCCAAGCTGGGTTTCCAGATACTATTGCTGCAAACCCTGCTGCTAAAACATGCATTTTGAAACCTGGGCTGCTGAGAGAGAGCCAGAGAGACAGAGACAGAGATAGAGACAAAAGACAGAGACAGAGAGACAGAAAGAGAGGGAGGAGGGGGAAAGAAAGGGGGAGGAGAAGAGGGAGAGGGAGAGGGAGGAAGGGAATCTGAGACTTCCCAAAGCTAAGAGGTCACCTTCAGATGAAACTCCCTAGCTACTCAGGAGTCTAAGATCTGAGGATTATGGTTCAAAGCCAGCCTTCTCAGGAAAGTCCCCATGAGACTCTTGTCACCAATGAACCACTCAAACACTGGAAGTGGTGCTGTGGCTCAAAGTGATAGAGTTCTAGCCTTGAACACACAGAGGATCAGGGACAGTGCCCAAGTTCTGAGTTCAAGACCCACAACCGATCCCCTCCGCCACCAAAAAATAAAGCCAACTGAGGGCCAGAGGCCCAGAGTTCTAGCCCCAGTACTGGCACAATTAAAACAAAAAAAAATAAAGAAAGTCCTTGCTGGGCACAAGTGGCTGTGGGGCAAGTTGTAGAGTGTTAGTCGTGAACAACAACAAACAAACAGATGAGAGTATGAGGTACTGAGTTCAAGCTTCCAAACTGGCACACGCACGTACGTGCGCACGTGCACACACACACACACACACACACTCACACACACACACAGATGATCTGCACTTATACCACACTCACGCCCTCAATGAAGAAACTACTTCTTGGTATAGAATCTGGGAACCATGCACCTGGCAGCCAAGGCAAAAAGGGAAAGAAGAATCACAACATGTTTTTCTTTGTCTTGTTGGCTTGCAGATGCATGCTTGGTCCTGGAGCTAGTTCCAAAGGAAGCTCATCTCAGTGGCCTAAGAAAGCCTCGTGGGCAGGTTTGATACTCACTAGACATTATGTTGAAAATGAAGGATACAACTTGTGGGGGAGGGGGACCAGGAGGGAAAAACTAAGAGGAAAAAAAAGTATTCATTACCTGACTTATGTAACCCTGTACATGACCTTTACAATAGCAATAAACAAAAAGAAAGAAAACCACGTGGACAAACTTCTTCCCAAGTTTG
The DNA here is from genome assembly GCF_024711535.1 of Dipodomys merriami. Lineage (NCBI taxonomy): Eukaryota > Metazoa > Chordata > Mammalia > Rodentia > Heteromyidae > Dipodomys > Dipodomys merriami. Next base: position 48,557 of record NW_027206022.1, read on the forward strand.
CACTAAGACACAGGAACAGCGTTCAGACACAGGATGAGAGTTACTATTTGAAGACACCCAAGGCAAGTTGGATGTCGGTGGCTCAACTCTTAGTCCTAGCTACTCTGGAGGCTGAGATCTGAGGATCATGGTTCAAAGCCAGCCTGAGCAGGAAAGCCTGTGAGACTCTTCTCTCCAATTAACTGTCAAAAAAAGCTTGAACTGGAGGTGTGGCTCAAGTGGTAGAGCGCCAGACTTGAGCAAAACAGCTCAGGGACAGTGCTCAGGTCCTGACCATTGTCTCTTATTGGTTGTGCCCAAGCCTGGTGCTCAGCCACTTCAACCACATTTCTGCTTGGGGGCTTTTTGCTGGTTCATTGGAATTCCACAGATTTTTTCTGACCAGGCTGGCCTCGAAGTGGGATCCTCAGATCTCAGCCTCCTGAGGAGCTAGGATGACAGGCGTGAGCCTCCAAGGCCTGCTGGTGTGTGTGTGTGTGTAAATTTCCCAGGGAAATTTATGAAAGAACAGAATCAGGGGAAGGGCAGACAGCAGCCTACAAACCAAGAATCACGTCAGACTCCAGCTTACCCAGGCCCCCGACAATCTAGACAATTCTAGGTCTTACTCCCAGAATTCAGAAGTGAGATCTGACCCAGAAATGCCCCAGTGGGATTTTACTTTTTTTTTTTTTTTTTTTGCCAGTCCTGGGGCTTGAACTCAGGGCCTGGGCACTGTCCCTGAGCTTTGTGCTCAAGGTGAGCGCTCTACCACTTGAGCCACAGCGCCACTTCTGGCTTTTTCTGTGTATGTGGTAGTGGGGAATCGAACCCAAGGCTTCATGCATGCTAGGCAAGCGCTCTACCACTGAGCCACCTTCCCAGTCCAGATGAGGGGATTGCTTTTAAAGCATTTATAGGCTCAGAACATGGCAGAGAGAAATCACAACTTCTCATCTATGTGTAGACTGAAAACAATGGCGATCCAAGCACAAATGTTGAGGTTTGGAAAGTGTCTAGGGGGATTGTGTGTTACCCTCCTCTCCCCCAGTTAGAAAGATGGCAGGAAGGGCAGTGTGGGGGTGTCACTCAGCCCTGGGGGGGGTGCTGGTGGTGGGGTGCCTCATTCAGGTTGAGCTGGGGGAATGTGGAGGAGGAAAGATGCAAACCTGGGAACGGTATTTAAACACACACACAAACACACATACACACACACACACACACACACACACGTACACAAGGTCAGAGGCCTGCCGGTCCCTGGAGGAACAGGTGGCCCAGCACGTGTATAAGGAGAAAGCAAAGAAAGAAAAGAGAGGGCTGTGTCTGGTCTCCCCCATTGTGTGTGACCAGGACCCCTGAAAGGACTCAACAAAGCACGCTCCTGTCCCCGCAGCTGCTTTGACAAAGTTCCCCAGCCACCCATCTGCCACCTCCCCACCCCCACAGCCAGGGGTGGGGGTGGGGGAGGAGGGGCAAGGAGACCAGATTTGGGGGCAGGGGAGGGGCAGACGGGAGGCCAGTTCACCCTGCCACCTTGCCCAGCTCAGAGGCTGAGGGAGAATCACACAGCAGCCCCTCAGCTTGGCTTTGCTTTGCTTTTTGTTTGTTTGGTCTGTCGTGGGACTTGAACTCAGGGCCTGGGCGCTGTCCCTGAGCTCTTGTTCCTCGAGGCTAGTGCTCTACCACTTGGTCAAAGCGCCCTTTCTGGTGTTCTGGTGATTAGTTTGAGAAGAGTCTCACAGTCTTTGTTGCCCGGGCGGGCTTTGAACTAAGATCCTCAGATGGCAGCCTCCTGAATAGCTAGGATTAATAGGCGCGAGGCACCAGCGCCCGGCTCCCTCTAGCTTTTCTGTCATGCTTCAGAAAACTGCCAATACAAAAGATCTCTCTCTCTCTCTCTCACACACAAACCCTATACTTTATATTATACATTATATAATATTAACATCAAAATTATAATATGTTATAATATATAATTATATAATAAAAGAATTATAACTGTAATTTTGTGTAATCATTTGAACATACTCATTGTGTAATAATTTTGTGTGATCATATGAATTCTATACTATACTACACTATATTACACATTATATAATATATATTGACATTAATTATATTATATACTTAATACATACACAATTATATAAAATCATATAAAACCTAATAATATATTATAAAGCATGTTATAACATTGTTAATTATATGTATGTAATATACTTTATTTATTTATTTTTATTTTATTTTATTTTTTATTGTAAAGATATTATACAGAGGGTTACAGTTACATGAGCAAGGTAATGAGTACACTTCCTATTGAGCATTGTTACCCTCTCCATTGTTTTCCCCTACCATCCCTTCCCTCCCTAACTTCCCCAAGGTTCTTTTTTGTTGTGTGTGTGATTAAGTGATTACATAATTTCCCGAATTTCACAGTATTGTGGAATAATGATGCTCATTTAAAGTCACAAGTTCATTCTAACTTTCCTGGAGCAAATTGTCTATCACAGTCTATAACATATAACGGTGTTCACATGTTATACACCGTACATGTGATCAGCAGCATGGGGATATTTAGTAGTGGTTCGACCAGATGAGTTATATAATTACGTTTGTGTGTGTGTGTGTGAGTTACTGGGCTTGAACTCAGGGTCGAGGTGCTGTCCTTGAGCTCTTTTGCTCAAGGCTAGCCCTCCGCTACCTTGAGCCACGGCTCCATTTCTGGTTTTCTGGTGGTTCATTGGAGATCAGAGTCTCATGGATTTTTCCTGCCTGGGCTGGCTTCAAACTGTGATCCTCAGATCTCAGCCTCCTGAGTAGCTAGGATGACAGGCGTGAGCCACTGGTAATTTTACACACACACACACACACACACACACACACACACACAGACATTATATATCTCCAATAAAGACTATCATGGCGTAAAGATCCAGGGGAACAGGTACTCTTTAAGTCTTCCCTGACGCCCGTTGGCTTTGTGTTAGCTTTGTGTTCTCCATCTCTTTGCTGTCCAGCTAGCGCTGTGTGACCTCCTACAGGTTCTTTACCTCTCTGAGCCTCAACTCCTCATCTGGGAAACGGCTGGGAACAGCACCATCTACAGCGTGGGCCCCCTTTCCATGGCCTCCTCCACCACGGCTGCAGGTGGTGGCTATGCCAGGGGGGAAGAAAGGAGGGGAAGGAGGTCACGGTGATCCCCGTCCTCCTCGGTTCACAGGAGGGATCTGGGAGACCCAGTAGGGCAAGGGGAGCATCTCGGGGCCACCTAGGGGCCCGCAGGGCCAGGGCTCCCCTGGGCTGACTGGGGATCCCCTGCCCAGCCCGGCTCAGCGGTGAGGCCTGCAGTGCGTCATCTCCAGGGCCAGGAGCCCGGCCGAGGGCTGAGTGAGCGCGGTGGGATGGACCAGGGAGTATTTGTGAATGAGAGCTCCGGCGTGAGGGGCGTGGCCTAAGAATGGCAGGATGCAAGGGGCGTGGCCAAGCAAATGAACTCAAGGGGAGTGGCCTAATGAATGACAGGATACAGGGGCGTGGCCGGGCAAATGAACTCAAGGGGAGTGGCCTAATGAATGACAGGACGCAGGGGCGTGGCCGAGCAAATGAACTCGAGGGGAGTGGCCTAATGAATGACAGACTGCAAGGGGCGTGGCTTAATGACAGGATGGAAGGGGTGTGGCCAAGCAAACGAACTCAAGGGGTGTGGCCTAATGAATGACAGGACACAGGGGCGTGGCCGGGCAAATGATCGCAAGGGGTGTGGCCTAATGAATGATAGGACACAAGGGGCGTGGCTGAGCAAATGAACTCAAGGGGTGTGGCCTAATGAATGACAGGATACAGGGGTGTGGCCAAGCAAATGTGCAAGGGGCGGAGCCCAGTGAATGACCGGCTGCAAGGGGCGTGGCCTAGTGATTGACAGACTACAAGGGGCGTGGCCAAATGAATGAATGCCAGAAGCATGGTCCAATGACAGGTACAAGACCCAACCAATGAAAGCGAGGAGAGTGGCTGAATGAATGAATGTCAGACTATTGGGGGAGAGAGGCTGAATTAATGCATGCATGAAGGAATGAATGAGGGCACGGGGAGTGGCAGGTGATGGTGGCTGCTTCCTAGAGACCTAGCTGGGTTTGGCGCTGGGCCTGAGAATTTATGGAGTTGTGGCTGAGCCCCAGGGAAGAGCCTCCCTGCCCCCCAGGAGGGGCTGGGAAAGGCGGGGCCAGATTCCAGACCCGCCCCGCGAGGATCCCCCTACCTTTAGCTCCTCCTACCTGGGGCCTGATGAATGCCTTAAATAAAGCAGCGGCAGGCTGGCATCTCTTAGAGTAGAAAGAAATACACCGCTCCCTGGATTTTTAATATCACAGGCACCATCTGCATCGTTTTAACCCGGGAGCTTTTGGCTGCGTGAGTCATTGTTTGTGGATGTCAGGAAAGAGGGAGAGGGGCGTGGGCTTTGGCCCCTGGTGCTCAGTCCTGGCTTCTCAAGACCATTTAGACTCTTCTTGGCCTGTTCTGAGCATGTTCTAGCCAAGCCAGCTTTCTATTTCTTCCTCATGCTGAGCTTCATCCTACCTCAGGGCCTTTGCACCTGCTGTCATCCCCTCCCACACACACCTGTTGTCCCCCCCCCAAATCTCCTAAGAGGCTTCATTCATCATGTTGCTAGTATCTTAATTAAAGTGTTGCCTCCTCTGAGATTCCTCTCCCCACCAATGTTTTGACCATCCCAGTTAGATAGACTTGATCTTTATGTTCTCTTCATTTCCCTCAGTTTTGTTTCTTTTTTTTTTCTTTTTCTGACATATCTTGATGGGTTGACTCCTTCCTTGCCTTCCTTTTGTGGTTAAATCTATGTGGCACCTAGTAGGTGCTCAGTAAGTTACCATTCCGCAAACGAACAAACAATGATTCCTCCTGTTCATCCTAGCTCCCGGAGAGCCTGAGATTCGAGGAGGATTGTGGTTCGAAGCCAGCCCAGGGAGGATCGTCCCCCAGGCTCTTACCTCCAGTGAACCAGAAAAAACAGCTAGATGTGGAGCTGTAGCTCCAAGTGGTAGAGCACTAGCCTTGAGTAGAAAAGCTCAGGGATAGTGCCCAGGCCCTGAGTTCAAGCCTGAGGACTGACAATCAATCAATCAATCAATCATCAATCACTACTGCTTAGGTAAGACTGGGCCATTAAGTGGCCCTTCCTCGCCCCGGCTCCACACAGCCTTCTGCTGGGACACCACTGTAATTTTGGGGAGCTCCCCCCAAAAGGGAAGGACTAGTATTACCCCTTTTCTTTTTGTATTGGACTGGGCTTGAACTCAAGGCCTTGTTTGGCCTTTTTTTTTTTTTTTTTTTAACTCTAGTCTGGCCCTCTCCCCCTTGAGCCACACATCTCATTCTTCCATTTGGCTGGTTCATGGGAGATGAGAATTTCTCAGACTTTGCTGCCTGGGCTGGCTTTGAACCATGATCTTCAGATCTCACCCTCCTGAGTAGCTGGGATGACAGGCGTGAGCTCTCAGCATCGAGCCTTACTAGGGCTCAGAGAGGTAAAGTCACTTGCCCAAAGCACACACAGCGAGTGTTGGAGCGTTTAGAGGCTTTTTTTCTGTAGTGTGTGTAGCAACACACAGTAAAAGTCTCCCAAATGTGCTTATTTTTGACCCAGAAGTTAGAAATGGAGGTGGGAAATATAATCAGACAAGGACAGCCACAACTCAACTCTATAATAATTTTCATAATTGGGAGACAATGGAAGCCCGATTTCAACCATAGGCACTTTGTTCAATAAACTTCAGCCATGGAATACTACTCAGCCATGAAAAATAACGTCTGAGCGCCATTTCTAGAAAGATAGCAACAACATTCACAAATAACAAAGCCAAGATGGAAGTCTCTGGGTTCCTGTTCTGGGTCAGCAACTCATTAAACTTTCATTAAAAGCAAACAACAACAACAACAAAATGAGAGAGAAAAAGCCAGGCACCAGTGGCTCACACCTGTAATCCTTGCTACTCAGGAGGCTGAGATCTGAGGATCGTGGTTCAAAGCCAGCCCTGGCAGGAATGTCCATGAGACCACTCAGAAAACCAGAAGTGGTGCTGTGTCTGAAGTGGTAGAGCACTGGCCTTGAGCTGAAGAGCTGAGGGACAGCACCCAGGCCCAGAGTTCAAGCCCCACGACTGACAAAAAGAAAAAGAAGAAGAAAAAAAAGGGAGACAAGTCAAAAGTATTAGAACTTTAGTAAGACTTGTAGGAAGTAGATGAGCCAATATATGGAAACACATTAGTACCTGAGTCTCAGCAAAGAACCTGTCAACATTAGCTATTATTGTGTCATTAGGTTTGGAAGTTTTTAGCCATTATTTCTTCCTGTCCTCTGCTCTTCTAAATACACATGAATTAAGCTGTGTCTCAAGTTCACTGTTGCTGTATTGATTTGTGTGTGTGTGTGTGTGTGTGTGTGTGTGTGTGTGTGTGTGTGTGTGTGTGTGTGTGTATGTTGGCCCAAGGCCTTGAACTCAGGGCCTGGGCACTGTCCCTGAGTTTCTTTTGCTCAAGGCTAGCACTCTACCACTTGAGCCTCGGCCACACTTTGGCTTTTTCTGAATAGTTTACTGGAGATCAGAGTCTCACAGACTTTCTTGCCCAGACTAGCCTTGAACTGCGATCCTCAGAGCTCAGCCTCCTGGCTGTTAGTATTAAAGGCATGAGCCACCAGCACCCACCTTGACTTTTCTAAAATATTACCTTTGCGGGGATGAGGACAAGCGCTCAATCGTGGAGCACTTGACTAGCATGCATCCCATCCCCAGCACTGCAAAAAGAAAAAAAAAAAAAAATTGGCCAGGCCCTGGTGGCTCACGCCTGGTCATCCTAACTACTCAGGAGGCTGAGATCTGAGGATCACAGTTGGAATCCAAGCTGGGGCAGGAAAGCCCCAAGAGAGTCTTATCTCTAAGTAATCAGCAAAACAAAAAAGCTGCAAGTGGAGCTGTGGCTCAAGTGGTAAAGCACCAGCCTGGAGTGGGAAAAAAGCTAAAGGACAGTGCCCAGGCCTTGAATTTAAGCACAAACAACAAAAACAAAACAAAACAGACAACAACAACAACAAAAAAGCCAAGAAGAAAATAATAGAGTTGTCTTTGTGTTTCCTTTTGGGTAGTTTTGACTTCCATGCCCTTTTGACTTTAGGCCCTCTGGGAATGTGTGTGCGCATGCGTACATGTGCCTGCGCGCACATACACGGGGTGTGCGCATGCGTACTGGGGTGTACTGGGGCTTTGAACTCAGGGCCTGGATGCTCTCCCTTCGCCTTTGTGGTTGTTCCAGGAGGGCGCTCTACCACCCGAGCCACAGCTTCACTTCTGGCTTTGGGGTGGTTCGTTGGAGATCAGAAGCCCTGGCTGGCTTCGAACCTTCACCCTCAGATCTCAGCCTCCTGAGATCTGGCCTAGGATGCCAAGGCGTGAGCCGCCACCCTTGGCTGGTCCTTAATAGTTAAGATCTCACTCTCGGCAGTTTCAAGCACAGGTAGTATGCATGGTTGTCCGTGTGTATGATATTAAAGTGACATTCTGAGCGGTTCTATGAACACCTCCCCCACTCTTCCACCCCTCTGGCCTCCGGGAAACACTGGGTCTCTGCTTTGGTGAGATGGTGGTTTCAGATTGCACGCATCAGAGCTGGCCGTTTGTCTCTCTGTGTGTCTGGCTTATTTCATGGAAGCCTGCGTGCTCTGGGTCAGCTCTGACAGGCATTCCTTCTTATTAATGTTAAATCTTATTCCATTGCACGCATGAGCTGCATTTCCTTCATCCATGCACCCATCTTCTATCTAATGCACCATCCACTGTCTGTTCATCCATCCATCCATCCATTCATCTGCCATCCACTATCTATCCATCCATCCACCATGGATCCATCCATCCACCATCCATTCATTCATCCATCCATCCACCATCCATCCATCCATCCATCCACCCACCATCCATGCACCCCATCCATCCATCCATCCCCCATCCATCCATCCACCGTCCATCCATCCATCCACCCACCATCCATCCACCATCCATCCATCCATCCATCCATCCACCATCCATCTATCCATCCATCCACCATCCATTCATCCACCATCCATCCACCCACCATCCATGCACCCCATCCATCCATCCATCCATCCCCCATCCATCCATCCACCGTCCATCCATCCATCCACCCACCATCCACCATCCATCCACCATCCATCCATCCATCCATCCATCCACCATCCACCATCCATCTATCCATCCATTCATCCACCCATCCACCATCCATCCATCTATTCACCATCTATCCACACATCCATGCACCCATCTTCTGTCTATGCACCATCCACCATCTGTCCATCCACCATCTGTCCAGGAACAACCACCACACCCTCTGTGCCGCCACCACCATCCTGCCTTTATCCCAGTCACAGACACCTGCAAATGCCACAGACGCTGCTCAGCGTGCCTGGGCAGGGCCCAGCTGGCCTTGAGCCACCCCGGCTGAGGTAACTCCTTTATGGTGTCTTTTCTGTGTCTCTGTTTGCTCAATGTTAGTCATTCTTACGAGATTCCACACACTCCATGAGGAAGGTCCAAGTTGGACAACATGGAACCTGGAAGATGTTTTACAGATACACAAGATCCACCCCTTGTCTCCCTCAAGTCCTGTCACCTCAGTGCCCCATCTGAGAAAGGGGGTGGGCCTCCTGGGGGGACAGCCCATGCAAGGCTTGCTGGGAGAATTAAAACCAATGAATGCCTGGTTAGTGTCCAGCAGAGAGTCCAGTACAGACAGTAATGGCTGATCGAGGGTGGTGACACTCCATTAGATTCTTCTGGTTTTCTTTTGTGTGTGTGTGTGTGTGTGTGTGTGTGTGTGTGTGTGTGTGTGTGTGTGTGTGTGTGTGTGTGTGGTGTGTGTGTGTGTGTGTGTTTGTGTGTGTGCACGTGCTGCTCCTGGGGCTTGAACTCAGTGCCTGTGTGCTGTCTCTGAGCCTGTGTGCTCAACGCTGGTGCTCTACCACTTGAGCCACAGCTCCACTTCTGGCTTTTTTTGTCTGAGTTTTGCATAGGGAGGGGCGAGGGCTCCTGCTTCCTGTCCTGTCCTCACTCATTTTTTTCCTGTTCAAGACAGTTTCAGGAAATTTTCAGCATAGAGCCTTCTATTCATGCATTCATACGACCATCCAACCATCCATGCAACCATTATCATCCATTCACTAACCATCTGTCTGTCTGTCCATCTGTTCATCGATTCATCCATCCACACATCCATCCACATATTCATCCATCCATCCATTCACTATCCATCTGACTTTCTGTCCATCCATCCCCCATCTCTATCTGTCCATCCATCCATCCATCCATCCATCCACCATCCATCTGGCTATCTGTCCATACATTCTTCCATCCATCTATTCATTCATCCATCCATCCACATATCCATCTATCCATCCACTCATCCATTCACCCACTTACCCATCCATTCATTCATTATCATCAGCCCACCATCCATCTATTCATCACCCATCCATCCATCCACCATCCATCTGGCTATCTGTCCATCCATCCTTTCATCCATCTATTCATCCATCCATCCATCCATCCATCCATCCACCAACTATCATCCATCCACCCACTTACCCATCCATTCATTCATTATCATCAATCCACCGTCCATCTATTCATCACCCATCCATCCATCCATCCATCCATCCATCCATCCATCCATCCATCCATCTATCCACTCTAACCACCCGTTTAACCATCTACCCATTGATCCATTCATCAGTTCATCACCCATCCATCCATGATCATCCATTCACCCATCATCTATTCATCCATATATCCACCCATCCACCACCCACCCACCCACCATCCATCCATCCATCCATCCATCCATCCATCCACACATCCATCTACCCACAAATTAATGCCTTTGAGTTTTCAATTCTACAACAAGGAATTGCTAAAATGCAAGCATTTGCCAGGGAGTCTAATTTCAAGCAAATTAAAGAACAAACACGGCACAGTACATTTGCTTCCCCCTGATCTCAGGATTTGACTACTGGCTGTCGGATGGATTGTGTCTGATGTCATTTCTCTTCCCTTCATCTGCTGTGTGCGGGAAATGCAAAATGTGTCTGATGGGCTTCCTCTAAGCCATTTCTCTACCCCAGGCTTCTCTGGGCTCTGTTCCCTCAGCCTAGAGGGCTTTTGTCACACCTCTTTGTCCGATCAGTTCATTTCCATCAGTTCCTTTGGGGATGAAGTGGGCTGATTTCTTCCCAAGGGAACCGTGTGACTCCGCCCAGCCAAATCGAGGATGCCTTAGCCCTGTTCCTTCATGGACTTCCCATGGACTCCATGTGTTCCTATTGGCCTATTTATCAGTCAGTGTCTTCGGTGAGACCATGAACTCTGTAAGGCTGGGGAGGTTTTACAGTTCTGAGCATCAGCAGTAATAGCTTCAGGGTGGGACTTAAGGAGTGATTGAGGCAGGACTTCCCGGATGATTGAGGTCACATTTAGCTAATGCTAAAGAAAGTCAGTCGTGGGGCTGTCGATCTGTGGGAGAGTTTTAGCTTGGAACTAGGAGATAGGTGGGAGCCCAGGTTATGGATTTAATAGTCAGTGTTCCAGGCCTTGTCCAGCCGTGGTATGGCTGCAAAGGGATGATGAAGAAGGGATGATAATAGTATTTCCCTTGCACACGCGTGTGTACCCCACACATGCTAACTAGTTTGAGGATTCTCTTGGGTAGTAGGCTTGTTCAAATGGCACAGTCATCGCATCTGTCCGAATTTCTCTTTTCATCCTGGCTGCTAGGGAGCTCAATATCGATTTCATGACTTGGTCGTAACAAATGTTAAAGGATATCAGTGTTGTGTGTGTGTGTGTGTGTGTGTGTGTGTGTGTGTGTGTGTGTGTGTGTATTCATGCCCTCCCTTCCCCCGCTTTCGTTTCTTTTCTTGCTATATTACATATGTAACTTGCTCTACTACAAGCATCCTTAGAGATCACCTTCAGTCTTTCTGATAAGTGATTTGGTATTTTGGATGAGAGGTTTCTGTTTGCAAGAGATTCATTTTGTCTCCTTAATGAGATGGAGGTCCCTGGAGAGTGGGGTTCCCCCCGGGGGGTCTTTCTGATTCCCTCCATAAAGCATGGGTTGGCTGTCCTAAGCTGTCTGAGTTTAGAGACTGGCTCTCAGAGTGAGTAGAAGACAGGCCTGCCTAGAACACAGGAGAAGAAATAACTGACCCCAAGCCAGGCACCCAGGGGCTCATGCCTGTCATCCTAGCTACTCTGGTGGCTGAGATCTGAGGATCATGGTTCAAAGCCAGCCTGGGCAGGAAAGTCTGTGAGACTCTTCTCTCCAATGAACCACCAGAAAACCGGAAGTGGCCCAGTGGCTCAAGTGGTAGAGCACTCGCCTTGAGCGGAAGAGCTGAGGGACAGTGCCCAGGCCCAGAGTTCAAGCCCCACAACCAACAACAACAACAAAATAAAAAATAAAGAGTCCTGGTCCCAGAGGCCTCCAGGGCCTTGATTTTCCATACAATTGAAACCAAGTGCATGTAGGGAATCCAATGTCCAGGCCAAGGATTTCCTGGGCTTACCAGATCACTGAATTCAGTGAGGATGCCCTGGAGAGTGGAGGTGGGCAGGAGAATTGGGGGGACCCCAGCCACACACACCCTGTGGGGGCCACCACAAGGAAACAAAGCTCCTGGAGATTCCTGTCAGTGGCAGAGACCCCAGGATTTGCAGACTTCCTGTCAAGCTCTGTATCATTTTTTCCCTGACCATGTCTGTTGTAGGCCATGTTGGCTGGGCTCCAAGCAAAGGATTGTGGGTGAAATGTTCATGAGTGACTTCAGCTTGGGCCACGTTCGCACACCCTGCAGTGGACTCTGCGATCAGTGCTGGGGGTGGGGGCGGGGGACAGTGTGAGTGGAGGAACTCAAGGAGACCTACTATGTGCACACAGGAGAGCTTGGCACATAGTAGGTCTCGTTCGTTTGTAAACCAATCAGCAATCTTGAGCGGGATATGACATCTGGAGAAGAAGATGACGCAGAGGCGTGAAGGAACCTTCTCTGTTAATGGAGACCTGTACTCTGGCATCTAATTTTCTACCTCTATAGAAAGACTTCCAAGAAACAGATGTTGGCAACTGAAAGTTTCTTATTCACATGTACTGATTTGATTACTATATTTAAAAAAAAGTTTTTGCCAGTCCTGGGGCTTGAACTCAGGGCCTGGGTGCTGTCCCTGAGCTTCTTTTGTTCAAGTCCAGTGCTCTACCACTTGAGCCACAGTGTCACTTCTGGTTTTCTGGGACTTCATTGGAGATAAGAGTCTCATAGAGCTGGGCGCTGGTGGCTCACACCTGTAATCCTAGCTATTCAGGAGGCTGAGATCTGAGGATTGCGGTTCAAAGCCAGCCCAGGCAGGAGAGACCGTGAGACTCCTATCTCCAATAAACCACCAGAAAACCGGAAGTGGAGCTGTGGCTCAAGTGGTAGAGCGCTTGCCTTGAGCTGAAGAGCTGAGGGACAGCGCCCAGGCCCAGAGTTCAAGCCCTATGACCAACCAAAAAAAAAAAAAAGAGTCTCATAGATTTGAGACAAGAGCATTGGAGACTTGGCTGGCTTTGAACCTGGGCTTTCAGAACTCAGCCTCCTGAGTAGCTAAGGATGACGGGTGTGAGCTTCAGGCACCAATCTGACTTCTGGCTCTTTGTTTTCAGTGTGTGTGTGTGTGTGTGTGTGTGTGAGATCTTGGTTTAATATGGCAATATGCATTTCTGAGTACAATCAGAAGGGGTTCTCGAACCCCTTCTGGGGGGGGGTTCAGGGAAAGGGGAAAAGAAATACACAGCTTTCCCAGAATTCCATGGCTTTTTTTAAATTGGGAAATGAACCTCAGGCTGGGGATGGAAGGCCAGGCCCAGCGCACCCAGGGGCCTGACTGGGAGCTGATGGTTTTCTAGAAGTGAGAAAAGGCCAGAGTCAGGGTCAGGCCCGTGTCCCCCACATTTGGGCTTCACATGGGCCGCCGCCGAGCCTGGCATTTCTGAACACATCAGAGTCACAGCTCTGGCCCTGGAGCACGTGGGGGCCCCGGCTGAGTTGCGTTTGGCCCATGGATGTTTTCAAGAAGTGAGTGAAAATAAAAATCTTATTTTTAGTGCTCACATTTTTAGATTTTTCTATTAGTTTTAAATCTCTTCCCTCCCTCCCTCCTTCCCTATCTCCCTCTTTCCTTCCTGCTTTCCTTCCTTCCTCCCTTCCATTTTCCTTCTTTCCTTTTCCTTCCTTCCTTCTTCCCTTCCTTCCTTCCTTCCTCCCTCCCTTCCTTCCTTCCTTCCTTCCTCCCTTCCTTCCTCCCTCCCTCCCTTCCTTCCTTCCTTCCTTCCTTCCTTCCTTCCTTCCTTCCTTCCTTCCTTCCTTCCTCCACCCCCTCTTCTTTCTTTTAGTTTGGCTCACTCATTTTTAAGAAAATCAAGTGACTAAGTTAACACCATTTGATTAATTAACATTTTGTACCTTTACATTTTTAAAAAAATTAGTTTTTCCTCCCTCCCTCCTCGTTTCTTTCTTTATTTCAAAATATTTTAATGGTTATTTTTTCCTTTTATTTTATTAATTTCATGTGTATGTGATACCAAGGACTCAAACCCAGGGCTTCATACATGCTAGGTAAACACTCTACCACTGAGCCACCTTCCCTGCCCTGTGGGGTTTTTGTTGTTGTTGTTTAATCAGAGAAATGTATTTATTTATTTATTTATTCATTCATTTAATGACAGTCTTGGGGCTTGAACTCAGGGTCTGGCAGCTGTCCGTTAGCTTTTTCTCTCAAGGCTAGCATTCTACTAGAGCCACAAGTCTACTTTCCTGCCCTGTGTGTGTGTGTGTGTGTGTGTGTGTGTGTGTGTGTGTGTGTGTGTGTTTAATTAGAGATCAGAGTCTCATGGACTTTCCTGCCTATGCTGGCTTTGAAGCTCGATCCTCAGATCTCAGCCTCCTGAGTAGCTAGGATTATAGAGTGTGAGTCACCAGGGTTCGGCTCCATTTTCTTTCTTTTCACATCAGCACTTGCAGGGGGGGTGGGGGTTGGAGGGGCTTGAACCCAGAGGCTGGACATTGGCCCTGAGCTTTGTTTTTGCTCATGGCTGGTGCCCTACCACATGAGCCACACCTCTGCCTCTGGCTTTTTCCTGGATCATGGAAGTCAAGAGTCTCATGGACTCCTCTGTCCAGGCTGGCTTCGAACAAGGATCCTCAGATCTCAGCCTCCTGAGCAGCTAGGATGACAGGCTGTGCATCACCAGTGCTCAGCCTGGAACTTCATTTCTTTAAACAAATAGCTCTTATTTCCTATTTTTCAAATGAAAACTTAGACAAACAAGCCAAAGCACATGATGATGGCTCCCCCCCAGTGCCTGTGACCCCCCGTCCTGCAGGTCATGCCAGAGAAGAAGCCCCTGCCATGCTTGGGGGTCACCTCCACACACCCCCATACTGGCCAGGGGATGGCCAAGCTGGCTTAGTAGACCAGTGGGCCGGTCCCCCAAGTCCAGCGAGGACCCCAGAGGAGGACTAGTTGGTGCGGATCGGGCATCACAACAAAAGTTGCAGCCTTCTTTGTTCCCCCCAAGTGACCCTGGCCTATGAAGCCATGATCAGCCAGACTGATATCCTGGGGTGCGGTGGGGGGGGTGGATGTCTCACCCCCTAGGTGTCCCAGAGCTGCAGCCCCGGTCCCCACAGGTTCCAGGTGGGAAGGGGGTTTGTGCCCTCCCCAGCCTGGGCCTCCACCCCTGGCCTCCTCTGGACCAGTGAAGGGGAGCTGGGAGCAGGAGGCGGGAGGGAGGAGCGGGAGTCGCTGTGGTTGCTTGTGGGATTTTTCCCCCTCAGAGCCCGAGATGCACAGGTGGGCGGCTGCCACGCGGGCTTCTGCCTAATGATGGGGATAAAAGCAGAGAGGAGGGAAGGGGTGTGTGTGTGTGTGTGTGTGTGTGTGTGTGTGTGTGTGTGTGTGTGAGAGAGAGAGAGAGAGAGAGAGAGAGAGAGAGAGAGAGAAACATTCACACACACACACAGAAACAGAGAGACAGAGAGACAGAGACAGAGACAGAGAGACAGATCCAGACAGACAGACTGGGAGAGAGACAGAGAGAGAGAGACAGAGAGGCAGATAGAGAAGAGACTGACAGAGTAAGAAACAGGAGAGACACAGACAGACAGACAGACAGACAGACAGACAGACAGAAGCAGGAGCTGGGGGCTGTGGATCTGATCGCTGTCACATTTCTCTAATTTGGGGTCTTTCTGGGGTGGGGTGGGGTGCATGCTTTTCCAATGTTTACTCTGAGCCTGTACGCATGCGTGTGGCTGATGGCCTGCTGCACACCGTGTTTATTATGGGGGGGGGGCAGGGAATGATGGGGGTCTGCTTATGGAAACCATCCAGCTGGCTAGATCGGGGTTTGCCAGCCTGCCTGTCCCTCTTTGGGCCGGCCTCACTCTCCTCCCTGAGTCTGTGGTTTGCTCAAGTGGGGGACACTGGGCTAGAGGAAGGCCCAAGCCTGGAAAGCCTGGAGCATGGAGGGACCAAGAGAGAGGACCAAGAGAGCACTGTCACATGAGTCTAGAGGCTCTGCTTTGGGAGACAGCCTGGGCCCCAGCAGGCTCCGGGGGGAGGTGGCTCAGGTCTCTCTTTCCCAGAGAGCAAAATGTAGGCGGAGCAAGCCAAGGCTGGCGCCCTGATCAACCCTCACCTGATGCCCACACATTCTTGATTCCTCAGCAGTGTGTGTCTTGATAAGGATTCTACTGCTTCCGCATGACTTTGGGGGGAAGGTGTTGGTCACTGGGCTTTCAAAGGATACTGGAGACGTAGTAGGCAGGTAACAGGCCTGAGTCTGATAACACTGCTCTCTGTACCTCAGTTTCCCCATCTGTGATGGCAGTTCCTGCTCCGCTAGGGCGTTGGGGAAACCTACCCCAGGCCTGGTATCTCCTACACTAGTTCTGGCTGCAGAATCGCATGCTCTGTTGCTGTTGTTTTTGGGGTGCAGACTGCCCTGATTCTGGCCTTGTAAGAGAACCCCCCACTCCAAGTATGGATATGAGGACTTATTATTATTGTTGTTGTTATTGTTATTAATTTTGTGTGTCAGTCCTGGGGTTTGAACTCAGGACCTGGGCGCTGCCTCTGAACTTCTTTTGCTCAAGGCTAGCGCTCTACCACTTGAGCCACAGCGCCACTTCCGGCTTTATCTCTTTATGTGGTGCTGGGGAATCGAACCCAGGGCGTTGTGCATGCTAGGCAAGCGCTCTACCACTGAGCCACCTTCCCAGCCCTCCCTCTTTTTTCTCTTTCTCCTCTTTCTTCTCACCCTCCCTCCCTCTTTCTCTCTCCTCTACTCCTTCTCTCTTCTCCCTCCCTTTTTCTCTCTCCCTCCTCTTTCCCCCTCTCTCCTCTCTCCCTCCTTTCCTCCCTCTTTTTGCTTCCCTCTCTCTGCTCTCTCCTCCTTCTCTCTTTCCCTCTACCCACTCCCTTCTCCCTCCCTCCCTCCCTCCCTCCCTCCCTCCCTCCCTCTCTCCCTCCCTCTCTCCCTCCCTCCCTCTTCTCTCTGTCCCTCTCTCTCTGCTCTCTCATTCTCTCTCCTCTCTCTTCTGCCTTTTCTTTCTTTCCCTCCCCTCTCCCTCCCCTTCCTTTTCTCTTCCTCTCCCCCTTCCTCTTTCTTTCCCTTTCCCCATCTCTCTTTGCTGGGGATTGAACCCCAGGGTCCCTACACATGCTCTATTGAGCCTTATCATCCCTTTCCCCATTTTTCATTTTTGGAGGTCATACTGCCCTTGGGGGGATCCTTCCCCGCCCCCAGAGCCACGTAGGCTAGGGGAGGGGGGGACGCTCAGAGAGGTGAAGCCATTTACCCAACCATGCCCAGCAGAGTGAAGGACTGGACCTAGATTCATTGGACTCAAACGGCCAGTGTTGTTTGCTTCTCGAACCTTCCATAGGCTGCAAGCAAAATAGTGCTCACATCCAAAGGCGGGAGGTTGGCCTAAAAATAGCATTTCCCAGGAGTCTGGCCTCGGTCTGGGTCTGAGCTTGAGTCTCCGGGTGTGGCTGATGGCGTTCCAGGCCATCCTGTCCCTCAAACCGGGGCTCCTAGCACTTCAGAAATGTGTGTGTGTGTGTGTGTGTGTGTGTGTGTGTGTGTGTCTGCCATCCCAACCAGGCTAATTCAAGGCAGGGAGCTTCTATTTCCTCTTCTGCTTTTAACTGTAAAGAGAGGCAGGGCTCTTCCAAGCAACCCAACAGAAAATTGGGACAAAGATGGCGACCAGACAAGTCATCAAAGGAGACACCAGTGGCTGACAAAGACACGCACCAGGCTTGAGGGTACGGGCTGCTTTGAAACCCTCAATCAGATTTCATTTTATATCTCCACAGACAGACAGACAGACATGAAAAAGTCAGGACTTTCAGCCAGATCCTCTTAGCTCAGGCCTGTCACCCTAGCGACTTTGGAGGCTGAGGTCTGAGGATCCTGGTTTGAGGCTCACCCAGGCAGGAAAGTCGGTGAGACTCTCATTTCCAATGAATCTCCCCAAAGACCCGATGGGGCTGTGGCTCAAGGGGAAGAGCATCAGTCTTGAGCACAAAAGCTCAGGGGACAGTGCTC
This sequence comes from Dipodomys merriami, assembly GCF_024711535.1. NCBI lineage: Eukaryota > Metazoa > Chordata > Mammalia > Rodentia > Heteromyidae > Dipodomys > Dipodomys merriami. Next base: position 66,275 of record NW_027206022.1, read on the forward strand.
AGGCCCTGAGTTCAAGCCCTAGTACTGGCACAAAACAAAACAAAAATAAAATCCAGAAAAAAGACCCCCAAAACCCTGAGGGTTTTCAACCAGAATTCAAGCCAGGGCCTTGTAAGCTCAGCATCTACACAGCTAAGGCAGATGTCTTGCAAACAGGGCGGGTGGGGTTAGGAAGTGACAAATGAGCTCTGTTTCTGGGGGCAACAAACCCTGGTCAGTCAGCTGATACTGTCCCACAAGGATGGGGCGGGCTTCCGGCTGTCAATCACACTCAGAAAAAAATGTGTGTGTGTGTGACAGAGAGCGAGCGAGCGAGAGAATATGACTGACTTTGTATTCTATTGTCAGCAACTACTCCCACATTCGAACCAGGCAGAGTCCTATACTTAGAAATAATTGGTTGAACACACAAAGGTGCAGAATGTAGAATTACGTTCCTTCAGCATCCACCTCTAACTCCATGTCAGGAGGTTGGGTGTGGTAGCATTCGCCTATGGTCCCAGACACTGGGGAGGCTGAAATAGGAGGATCATGAGGCCCTGCCTCAAAATAAAGTGGGCCGGGCGCTGGTGACTCACGCCTTGTCATTCTAGCCACCCAGGAGGCTGAGATCTGAGGATCATGGTTCAAAGCCAGCCCAGGCAGGAAAGTCTGTGAGGCTCTTATCTCCAATAAACCACCAGAAAACCACAAGTGGTGCTGTGGCTCAAGTGGCAGAGCACGAGCCTTGAGCTGAAGAGCTCAGGGACAGCGCCCAGGCCCAGAGTTCAAGCCCCACAACCGGCCAAACATTAAAAATAAAAAAAAGTAATGTACTCTTTACCTGACTTCTGTTAACTGTAACCCCTCTGTACATCACTTTATTAATAACGATACAAATATTAAAAAACAAAACAAATTCTTTGTTTTTTTAACTCAGCAGCTTAATTTTTTACTAGGCTAAATATTTTGAATACTACCAGTGACTGGAAATGGAAAAATTAGATTTTGGGTGATGCAACCATTGTAGGACTGTCCATTTCCATTTATATTCTCTGGTAGGAAAGCACTTAACAAGAGAGAGAAAAGATGGGCTGGTGGCTCATGCCTGTCATCCTAACTACTCAGGTGGCTGAGATCTGAGGATTGCAGTTTGAAGCCAGGTTGGACAGGAAAGTCCGTGAGACTGTTGATCTCCAATGAACCACCAGCAAACCGGAAGTGGCGCTGTGACTCAACGTGGTAGAACGCTGGCCTTGAGCAGAAGAGCTCAGGGACAGTGCCCAGGCCCTGAGTTCAAACCCCATGACTGGCAAAAAAAAACCAAAACACAAAAATGAAAAGATGAAAGAAAAAAAACAAAGATCCATAGAAAATTGAAAAAAGAAAAAAGAAAAAGCCAAAACAAAAGCATAGTTCTTGGAGGCTGGGTCCCAGAGAACTAGTGTGTTCCTACTTTATTGCTGATAGGATAAATGAAGCAGTGTGTTCTAGCTGGATGGTAATTTGGTCACAAGCATCTGAACCCCAAAGGCCCAAGCTTCCAGTCATCAGCATCCAGGGAGATGTCCAATCTGTCATGTCAAGTCGCTCTGAGCGTTCATTGAGCACCCACAGATCCTTGCTGCTGAAAGAAATTCATACTCAGTGTCCCATGAGTCTCCCAACCCCATATTGTCACCAGAAATATAATCTACCATATGTATGTCCCAAGTCACTTGATTTCACCTGGCATTGGTGGCTCACACCTTGTCCTCCTAGCTTACTCAGGAGGCTGGGATCTGAGGATTGTAGTTGGAAGCCAACCCCAGGCAGGAAAGTTGGTGAGATTCTTCTCTCCAATTAATCACCAAAAAGTCCCAAGTGGAGGTAGGGGTTCAAGTGGTAGAGCACCAGCCTTGAGCAGAAAAGCTCAGGGACAACAACTCAGGCGCTGAGTTCAAGCCCTAGGACCAACACACACACACACACACACACACACACACACACACACACACACGTGTATAAACCAATTTGCAAGATGTGTTTTTTTTTTGTGTGTGTGTGTTTAGTTTTTGCCAGTCCTGGAGCTTGAACTCAGGGCCTGGATGCTGTCCTTGAGCTTTTCTGCTCAAGTCTAGTGCTCTATCACTTGAGCCACAGTGCCACTTCCAGCTTTTTGTCGTTCATTGAAGCTAAGAGTCTCACAGGCATTCCTGTCTGGATTAGCCTCTAACTACCATCTTCAGATCTCAGCCTCCTGAGTAGCTGGGATGCCAGGTGTGAGCCACTGGCACCCAGCTCCAAGATGTATGTTTTGAGTAGGAAAATCAAAAGCTCGAAATGCTGGGTGTGTAAGAGGATCTCAGTTTTACATATGGGGATGCTTGCACACACATACACACACACACAGAGGAAAGAGGAGAAGGTGAGACATTTTTCCCTCTCCCTGATGGAAAGGCATTGCATGAGGTTTATATCTCAACAGTCTTGGGTGTTTTATTAAAGTCCCTTGGAAAGACTTGGGTGCTGGTGGCTCACACCTGTCATCCTAGCTACTCAGGAGGCTGAGATCTGAGGATCGAGGTTCAAAGCCAGCCCCGGGCAGGAAAGTCTGTGAGATTCTTATCTCCCATGAACCAGCAGAAAACCGGAAGTGGCGCTGTGGTTCAAGTGGTAGAGCACTCACTTTGAGCTGAAGAGCTGAGGGACAGGGCTTAGGCTCAGAGTTCAAGACCCACGACTGACTGACAGTCTTGGGACAGGACCCGGTCTCTCTGTTACCCATCAGGGTACAAAAGTTCTGGCACGGCACCATGCTTCCTTGGTTTCCCAGCTGAGCTCTGTTCCCAGAATGGATTCCCCAGTCCTCAGGCCTGGTATGTGGGAACTTCTCATGAAGCCTGTCACTGTCGTCCGTGGCTTATGTATGGATCGATCTAGACGCACCCCAGGGAGCAGAGCGGGTTGATGATCTACTTGTCCAACACCTGCCATGCTGTGGTTTGGCTGAGTGCTGTGTGGCTGTTGGGAGCTCATGGACTCCTCAGGAGGTGGAGCCAAAGGAGAGGAAGTTAGGTCATTGGGATGGGGGTGTGGCCTTGAAAGGAATATTGGGACTCCAGCCTTTCTCTTCTTCTCTCTCTTTTTTCCCCACCCCCTAACTTCCAAAGATGAAGAGGCCCTTCATATTACATGCTCCTAACCAGGATGCATGGCTTTGCCATGGGCCCAAGCAACCAACCACAGACTGAACCTAGGGACCAAAGCGTGCTTGATTAGGTTGATTCCTACCGATGGATTCCAGTTTCCCTATCTTGCAACTTCTCACCGCAAACACAGTGGACTCTGGCGTCAGAAAAACTTGGATGAAAATCGAGCCTCGACATTAACAACGCTTGTGGCTTTGGGCCTTTCTGGTATCCCATTCTCCTTGTGCAAAATCGACTTCTCTCAAAACCATGAGGAGCGAGAACTAATAAAGTAACAGTGCTGGGCACAGAGTAGACCCTCAGTTGATGGCAGCTTGTGGGGTTTCTACTTATTTGGGGGTGATGAAATGTTCTAGAATTTGCTGGGCACTGGTGGCTCATGCCTGTCATCCTAGCTCTTCAAGAGGCTGAGAGTCTGAGGATGACATTTCAAAGCCAGCCCAGGCAGGATAGTCTGTGAGAGATTTTTGTTGTTGTTGTTGGTTGTGGGGCTTGAACTCTGGGCCTAGGTGCTGTCTGTGAACTCTTCAGCTCAAGGTGAGTGCTCTACCACTTGAGTCACAGTGCTACTTCTGGTTTTTGAGTGGTTCGTTGGAGATAAGAGTCTCACAGGGACTTTCCTGCCTGGGCTGGCTTTGAACCACAATCCTCAGATCTCAGCCTCCTGAGTAGCTAGGATGACAGGCGGGAGCCACCGACTCCTGGCTGTAGTCTATGAGTCTCTTATCTACAAACAATGACCAAAATCCAGAAGTGGGGCTGTGGCTAAAAAATAATAATAATAAAAAAGCTTAGGGACAGTGTCCAGGTCCTGAGTTCAAGTCCGAGGATCACAATAAAAAAAAGGTTGCAAGGGAAATGTTATGTATATTTTATCACAATCAATGCATCTGTCCACAACAGTTCTCTGCCTATCTAGAGAATTCTGTTTTGGCGTATTTGGGTTTAATATCCGGATGTTTGGCCTTTCTTCCTGCTCTGGACACTTGTAAGAAGTTGCCTTGGCCTTGGGTCTGATTAACAGTCTTGTTTTTTTCCTCTCCTCGCGTGGCCTACCTCCACTGGGACAACGGCGCAGGGCAGGGCAGGCCAGGGAGGGATCAGAGAAGGCAGGGCTGACCTTTCTTCCAACTCCAAACCTTTCTTGAATTTTGGCAGCCCGAGGAGGGAGAGACACAGCCCGCCCTGCAGAGCTGAAGGCCTCCTGGGTTAGTAAACTTTGGGGGTGATGAAACTATTCCCCACTTTGCCCACATTGCTCTGTCCGTAAGCCCCCACCCCTAAGTACCTCTTCTTTCTCTCAGAAGAAGTGGACTGTGGTTAAAAATATACTAATAATCATCTTCCTTTGGATCCAAGCAACAACGGGCTTTTTCCATCCAGCAACCGGAAATGAGAGTCCATCGCTTCCTGTGACTCACTCCAACCACCCCCAAATCCTCCAATTGTCTGCCCAGCTTCCAAGGGACTGCTCAGAGAGTCTGCTGCCTTCCCTTAAGCCATCTGATGTGTGTGTGTGTGTTGGGGGGAGGAGGGGACATTGTTTAAGACTTGACCTAGTGCAGGCTAGGCCCACTGCCAGGAGGGTAAAGGACTGGGGTACAAAGAGAAGGTCCCTGTAGAGAATCATAATAGCTCAATAGCTATACACATATAACCATACAAAATGATGCTGATTGAAATGAACTCCAAGACATGGGAACAACAGGTCTAGTTTTTTGGTTGTTGATCTTGTGGTTGCCAATGTACGGTATCTAGTTCTTTCTTTTTATTTTATTTCATTTTTCTTTTTCCTTTGGCTTATCCCTGGAAAGCACTGTCTTTGATTCCGGTACCCTGCATCTTGTATTTACACTTATCTGGTTGGGGGAAGGGAAGGGAATAACAAAACAAGGACAAAGGGTGAGCCATTGCAACAACGATACTCACAAGACACAATGTTGGAAATGAATTTTACAACGTTGGGGGGGAGGGAGGAAATGGGGGGGGACGAGGGGATAGTGGGAGAAAACAAAGGAATGGGTAACAAAGTTGACAAGAAATGTACTCATTGCCTTACTCATGTAACTGTAGCCCCTCTGTACAGCATCTTTACAATTAAAAAAAGATTATTCTTACATTAAAAAAAGTCTCAAGGGTTTTCCTTTCCAGGTTGGCTTTGAACCAAGATCTTCAGATCTCAGACTTCGGAATGGTTGGGATGACAGGTGTGAGCCACTGGTACCCAACACACAACACTTGTTTTTGTGGCTGTCTGTGGACCTCAGTGGGGCCTGGGGCTCAGGTGGCAGCTACCTGGGAGAAGCTCATGCCCCATGGGTGCCCCCGGCCTGGGCAGCACCCAGCGGGGCCCCTCTTCTCCCCTCCCTTCCAGACCTATTTCCCACCCTACCTTGATGCCACCCCCCCCCCCCCACTTCCTCTCATACAACTGGTCGACCTGCCCCACTTGCTCCTTGATCTCTCTACCTCCAGGCCACTGTTTTCCACCTTACAGCCCAAATGAATCTTCTAGAACACAGGCTCTCTCCCATCTGACATTTTTTTTTTTAGGCTCCCCAGTGCTGTCTGAGAAAGGTTCCTATGGGGCCTAACTGACTCCTTCTCTAACTCTTTCCACCACTCCCTGCCTCAGTTTCCCTCCCAGGGTGACCTTTGGTGACTTTCCTCCTGCCTCCTCCACCTGGAAGCCCTCCACCTGTGTTTTCACCTGCTATAATGTCCCTCACAGATCAAGACTTTCCACAGTGAACTTTCCCGCCACCGCTAACCCAATAAAAGCAAGAGGCAGCAATATTGAGGGAAGTTGCACTTAAAAAAAAAATTGTGCCAGCACTGGGGTTTGGGCCAGAACTTAGGGCCTGAACGCTGTCCCTTAGCTTTTTTGGCTCGAAGCTGGGGCTCAGTACTGCTTAGGGACAGTGCTCAGGCTCTGAGATCAAGCCTCAGGACCAACACACACACACACACACACACACACACACACACACACACACACACACACACACACACTCGGCAGACCTGATACAAAGCTGGCCACATGTGCTCCATCAGGTCATTTCTTCTTCCCATAGTGCCTCAGGCTCCTGCTCAAATGCTTCTTCCTCCCATAAGGCTCTGGATGTTCACAAGACCCTACCCAAGCCATCCACCAATGAGAGCAAAGCTCGGGGGTGGGGGTGGTGGAGAATGAGAGGAACCCCTATTATAAAAACCCTCCTTCCATGGAGAGCAGTCTCATCAGACTCCTCTGTGAACTCCTCTCCATCCAGAAAGTCCCCCTACATTCTTTGATAGCTTTTGAAGTAGGAAAATCAGGTCTGGCGGGCGCCATCTTGGCCACATGGTGGATGGTGGGGTCTGGCATCTTGTTTTCATGGTGGGGGAAGGGGAAGCTCCAGCCTCCCAGGTGATGGCTGTGCCTGGATCCCTGGAGTCAGGGGTGGGGACTTGGATGATAGGTTAGTCAACCTGTCAGTCTAGTGCCTGTGACCCTGCCCCCTGACCTGACCCTATTTAGGCCTGGACCAGCTTGGACGCCATGACACCATGCCCCGCCGTGTCTGTGTGTTTTTTGTGCTCCTGGCTCTTCTCCTGGCATTCCATTCGGCTCTCCACTGGAGCTGAATTGGTTTGTTGGTATTGTTTTTGTTCTCTTTCCTCTCTGGCCTTCATGGCTCAGTTTTGTAACAGTGTGAAATGTATTTGCTGGCTGGTCTTTGAGACACACAAATCCACCGTGCAATCTCTGGCTTTTTAATAATGACTCCTGATTCAATCCTTCAAAATGTGGCTTCTCTGTATCTAAGCTACTGACTCCGCTTTACTTTCATTTCACTTTCAAATAACCTTACTCTGTTTGAACACTGTCCTGCCCTTTAATTTTTTAATAGGCAGAGAAAACGGATCTACAATACTCCCCTAGACTGCATGACCAACACCCAACGCATCTTACTGTTAGGAGGCAACTTAAAGGATTCTTTTGCTGGGTCCTGTGATTGAACTAAAGTCCCCCCCCCCCCACTTTGAAGCTGTACCCTTTCATCTGAGTTACTCTCTGCTGTGGTCTACTTTGTAATCACCTTATTTGAAGGAGAAAAGAGACGATTCCCATCAGCCATCTTGTGTGGAAAGCGCGCTGCCCCTCACACAGGAAATTACTTCTTCTCAAAGAAAAAACAGCTCCAAGCTCAGGACACCTCCATGTATCTGTTTTGTTCCAGTACAGTGATAACAATTCTCACCAGGTGTAAGTGGCTCACACCTGTCATCCTAGCTACCCAGGAAGCTGAGATCTGAGGATTACAGTTCAAAGCCAGCCCGGGCGGGAAAGTCCCCATGAGACTCTTATCTCCAATAAACCACCAGAAAACTGGAAGTGGCGCTGTGGCTCAAGTGGTAGAGCACTCGCCTTGAGCTGAAGAGCTGAGGGACAGCGCCCAGGCCCAGAGTTCAAGGCCCACGACTGGAAAAAAGAAAAGAAATTCTCCAAAACTCCTTCAGGGACAGGATGGGGTTCACGCTCCACCAGGCCTTCTCTGCAGCCTGGCACCACTGAACGGCAGATCTTTCCCACCCCTGCCCCCCAGATCCCCCTATTGAGCCTGAAGCCAATGTGTGCATCCCTGAAAATGGCTGAAGATGTTCCCAAGGGCTGTCTTCCCTTTCTCTGCCCTTCACCATGTCTGTATTTGGCACATGGCAATGATGGCTAGATCTAACTTGGGGTTCCTGGACATTGGGTCTGGGATCTAAAAACCCAATATGATTGCTCCCCGTAGCATTCCTACACCTCAGCTCTGCCTTCGGGCCTTGTGTCCCCCCCCTGTCTCCCACCCCCACCTCTGCTGAGCTTCTACAGCGTCCAGGCCTCTGGGACCATGCAGAATCCTTGACTCAGCTTTCTTCTGGGAAAAGGGATAAGGAACCTTCTGGAAGGTCTCCAGCTCTGCCTTGCTGGATGAGGCCTATCTCTAGCAAGGGAAGAAACAGCAGATGTCTTCTGCTCCTCTGAGTGACCTCCGCAGCCTTGAAGAATGGTAGGAAACGCCCCGGGGACCTGCTAATGAGCATTGGAAGAGCCTGCCTGGCGGGCCTGAGGCCTTCAGCATTGACTTGGATCTCTTCTTCTTTCCAATCTCTTCTTCCTTTTCCTCCTCCCAAGAGCTGGAGGTACAATGACAAGGCCAGTCAGTGAGAGGAAGTAGAGCAGAGGAAGCCATTTGTTATCAAGTTTAGGCTGGCTATAAACAGCTTTCCTTTTCCATGAAGTCATGTTCTGTGTGTGTGTGTGTGTGTGTGTGTGTGTGTGTTGGTTTTTGCTTGGCTTTTTCACCCAAAGCTAGCACTCTATGACTTGAACCAGAGTTCCATGACTGGCTTTTTGCTAATGAGTTGGAGATAAGAATCTCATGGATCTTCTCGTCTGGGTTGACTTTGAACCTGGATCTCAGTCTCCTGAGGAGCTAGGAGAACAGGTGTGGGCCACCAGCACCTGGCTAGGTCATGTTTTTCTTTTCTTTTTCTTCCTTTCTTTTTCTCTTTTCCTTTCTTTTCTTTTTTTTTTTTTTGCCAGTCCTGGGGCTTGAACTCCAGGCCTGGGCACTGTCCCTGAGCTTCTTTTGCTCAAAGCTAGCGCTCTACCACTTGAGCCACAGCACCACTTTCATCTTTTTCTGTGTCTGTGGTGCTGAGGAATCGAACCCAGGGCTTCATGCATGCTAGGCAAGCACTCTTCCACTGAACCACATTCCCAGCCCTGAGTTCATGTTCTTGTATAAACTTTTCAGGAGACCTTGGCTTCAGAGCTCCCTGGATTCTGAGAAACAGAAAATGCCAGTCTGAAGTCCGTGGGAAACTAGAGGATATCATGGAACCAGGGAGATCAGCCAGACCTGGGAGGGAAACCATGAGACACAAATATGGCCACACTTCCTGTTTCTCTAATGCATGAGATGCAAACATGGCTGCCCTTCCTGTTCTTTAACTGCGATACCTCCCTTAATCCTTTGGCATCTTCCCTAGGAAAAGTCACCTCCCTCAGTTTGTTTATCCAGGTCTCTAGATGACTTGGCCACACTGGCAGCCTTTGTTTCCCAATCTTTCAAAGTCCTTAAGGCCTAGTCAGTTTCTCCAATCATTTTATACCCAGCACAAGTATTATTGTGATAGGACCACAGCCAACCCAGGTTGTGTTGGGCCGCTGGTTTAAGACCTTGCCGTGGGTGGTCTCATTTCTTTCTCTACAAGGTGGGTTTCCTTACTATCCTTCCTGCTGTAGAAAGGGAACTAGAAGCTCAGAGTGAGTGACTAACTTGCTGAGGGTCAGCTAGCAAATAGACATGGAAGTTGAGATTTGACCACAGGGCCTCAGCTCTGAAATGGATTAGGCTGGCTCAGATTCAGCTGTGATTTGGGGATCAGCTATCTCCTGGCTACTTGACAAAGGTCAAAAGCAAGACTAGGGTATGCCGTACTGGCCCAGGATCCTTCAAGGATTTCCCCCTCCCCCCCAAAACAGGCATTTTTGCCTTTTCTAGTACCCTGGTGTGCCTGATGTCTGGTGTATAGTAGATGCTCAGCAAGTAGTTATCAAATGAATGAACTGCAAGCATCGTGAGCTTACCAAGAAGAGAAGTAGACCAAGCCTTATTTTATTCCCTTCTATACCCTTAAAAGCACGTTGTATTGTTTTTTGGTTTTGGATGGGGGTAGAACAACATCAACCCAGGTCACTTCTGGTTTCTGAGTGGTTTATTGGAGATAAGAGTCTCATGGACTTTCCTATTTGGTCTGCCTTTGAACTACGATCCTCGGATCTCAACTTCCTGAGTAGTTAGGATGACAGGCATGAACCACCAGTGTCTGGCCTGTGAACTTCCTTGAAGTGATCTGCAGAATGGTGTTGGGAGCCACACAGTCCCAGCTTCTCCCAAGTTCCTCCAGGCTCCTTCTGTAGAGCATTAACTGTCTCCCCAAAGGAAGCAATGATAGGATCCCTCTCTTCCCACCATCATTGACTCACTGGCTAAAAAGCTTTAGAGAACATGTGCTCTTCCTGGTCTCCTTCCTAGACTCGGATTGGCTCTCTGGTCTCTTTCCAAGGCTCTGATTGGCTCTATGGTCTCCTTCCCAGGCTCTGATTGGCCCTCTGGTCTCCTTTCCAGTCTCTGATTGGCCCCTAGGATGGGGCCTCATTTTCACATTATGGTTTATATTAACCAAGAGCAGTAGATTGCATCAATTCCTTTCACCTCTTTCTGCAAATCTGGAGGTTGAGACCACAGATCCGCACATGGAAATGGATGAAAGTCAGACAGCATCTTGTTAGCCAATGGGATTTATTTATTTATACTTTGAACACTTTTTTTTTTGGGTCTGGTCGTGGGGCCTGAACTCTGGGCCTGGGCGCTGTCCCTCAGCTCTTCAGCTCAAGGCTAGCGCTCTACCACTTGAGCCACAGCGCCACTTCCGGCTTTTTTCTTTTTGCTTATGTGGTGCTGAGGAATCGAACCCAGGGCCTCATGCATGCAAGGCAAGCGCTCTACCACTGAGCCACCTTCCCAGCCCCTACTTTGAACACTTCTTATTCTCAAAAGCCCCTCTGGCTTCCTCTCAGCTGCCCAACCAGTGGTGGAATTCTATTTTGACTCGACTCTCCCTTGTTTATCTACGAAGGGCATTTGATTTATATAAATATTACACTTATTACTGTCAGAAACGATTTCTTGATGGTTGCCAGGGGCTCACACCTGTAATCCTAGCTGTTCAGGGGGCTGAGATCTGAGGAGCAAGGCTCAAAGCCAACCCAGGCAGGAAAGTACTTGAGACTTTTATCTCCATTTAATCACCCCCAAAATGGAAGTGGATCTGGGCTAAAGTGATAGAGCACTAGCCTTGAGTACAAAAGCTAAAGGACAGTGTCCAGGCCCTGAGTTCAGGTCTCAGTTTTGGCACTCTAACCAAAACCCAAACCAAAAATCCAACCAACCAACCAACCAAACACCCAAGGATAACATTTTTTTTTCCTTCAGCATGCACACACACACACACACACACACACACACACACACACACACACACACACACACACACAAAACCATCATCACCATCAAAACCAAACCAAACCTAGAGCAGAATGCTGTTTCCTTGCATCTCGAGTCCTAGCTACTGTAAAGATTGTGGTTCAAAGTCAACCTGGGCAGGAAAGTCCATGAGATGGGTAACTTAAACATCAAACTTCAATACTTCAGAGAAACTGGACACCAGTGGCTCATGTCTGTCATCCTAGCTACTCAGGAGGCTGAGATCTGAGGATCGCAGTTCAAAGTCAGTGTAGGCAGGGAAGTCCATGAGACTCTTATCTCCAGTGAACTAGCAAAATGCCAGAAGTAGAGCTGTGGCTCAAATGGTAGAGCACCAGCCATTGAGTGAAAAAGCCAAGCAAGAGCATAAGACCCCGAGTTTAAGCCCCAGTACTGGCACCAAACCAAACTCAAACCCAAACAAATGAACAACCAAACCAAGCACCTCTGTGGTGCTCAATCTCAGGGTTGTGGTTTTGTCTAGGAGTGGAAGAGCCACGCACGGACCAAAGCTGGCCTTCCTTCTATTCTTTTGCTCTCCTTCCCCAAAGCAGTTAACTTGGCAGCGTCGGTTCCCCTGAGGCCTGACCCATGCTGTCATTCTTGCTGCCACCCCTTCTAGCTGCTGCCTGTAGTCTAGGCTATCATCATCGCCTGCCTGTGCCTCTTCCAGACAAGTCTCTTGATATCTGTGCTCTGCAGCTCTGACTTCAGGCTGTCCTGCTGTCCACGGAGACCTCACGGATTGGGACGTCCTGTTAAGTCTGTGTCCCAGCCCTGGTGGTGAGATCTTTACTCTCTTCCTGCTGCCTCTGAGATTGTGGGTGGTGGAGTCACCCCCTTCCCTCCCTCCCTCCCTCCCTCCCTCCTTTCCTTCCTTCCTTCCTTCCTTCCTTCCTTCCTTCCTTCCTTCCTTCCTTCCTTCCTTCCTCCCTTTTTGTTTTTGGTGGGACTGGAATTTGAACTCAGGGCAGGGAACGGGGTGGATGGAGACATCACCAGGTACTTCCCACGGTCCCTGGCTGACAGCTGGGGGCTGGCAGGCCTTGTGTTTCCAGCTATGGTCATCACAGCCGGCCGGGGGCTTGTCTGTCATTGTGAGATGAATGGACAGGGTCAGATTAGACACGGCCTCTTTATCCCTCTCTTCTTCCGGTACCCGCTTTAAACTCAGGGCTCCGTCGTAACTCGCATGACGGGTGCTCAAGCACTTGAGTCACGCCTGCGGCTCAGTGTTTTGCTGGTTAATTGAGTGACTCTTGGACTTGACTGCCTTGGGCTGGCTTTGAACCACGATCCTCTGGATGTCAGCCTCCGGAGTAACTCAGATTACACGTGGCAGCCACTTGGCATCTGACTCGCTTTCTTTCTTTTATTTTTTTCATTTTTTGTTTCCTTCTTTACCCACTCCTATCTCGGAAACTTCTCTGTTGAGGTTCTCCAGAGACCCAGCCCCCCTCCCCCACTTTCCAAGCTGAGCCCCAATATTTCTAGCCGAGGTGACTCCCTGTCCACCTTCAGAGGGCTACGCAGGATGGGGTGATGCGGGAGGGGGGACCCCTCCCCAGGCACCCCCACAACCACCCATGGCCACTTTGCAGCAGGATGCCCAACCCCCACCAGCTGCACCTAGCAACCGCCCGGGGTTGCCATGGCAACCCCCAGATTTATTTTTAGTTGTGCTTTAACATTAACATGATGCGAGAGAGGATCTGAGCTGACTCCCTTTGAACAGCGCCAAAGGAGGGGGAGAAGGAGAGAAGGAAGGTCCTTAGTAAAGGAGGGGGTACCCCTGGAGTGGAGAGGGGGTGCAGTCTGAGGGACCCGACGGATGACTGTGGGCGTCTCTGGAATGCCCCTCCCTGACCTGCACAGAACAAGAGGGGCCCTGGATCTCGGGGAGACCTCTACAGCCCTTCCTTCTTCAACTTCAGGGGTGGCGAGATGGATGGAATCAGCCCAGCTACTTTGCTGAAGTTCTATCTTCAGAGTGTGAGAAGCCAGGGAGAGAACGGAGGAGAGACAGAAAGACAAAGACAGAGAGACAGAGAGACACAGTGAACCAGAGAGAAAGTCAGACAGAGACAGAAAGACAGAAACAGAGAGGAAGACAGAAAGACAGAGACAGGCAGAGAGACAGAGACAGAGAGAGACAGAGACACAGAGACAGAGTGAATCAGAGACAGACAGAAAGAAAGAGGCAGAGACAGAAGCACAGAGAGAAAGAGACAGAGACAGACAGGAAAAGAGACAGAAAGACAGACAAAGTCAGAGACAGAGACAGAAAGAGAGACAGAGAGACAGAGACACAGAGACAGAGACAGAGACACAAGAGAGACAGAGTGAATCAGAGACAGACAGAGAGAAAGAGGCAGAGACAGAAGCACAGAAAGAAAGAGACAGAGACAGACAGGAAAAGAGACAGAAAGACAGACAAAGTCAGAGACAGAGACAGAAAGAGAGACAGAGAGACAGAGACACAGAGACAGAGACAGAGACACAAGAGAGACAGAGTGAATCAGAGACAGACAGAGAGAAAGAGACAGAGACAGAAGCACAGAAAGAAAAAGACAGAGACAGACAGGAAAAGAGACAGAAAGATAGACAGAGAAAGTCAGAGACAGAGACAGACAGATAGACAGAGAGACAGAGACAGGGAAAGAGATACAACAGAGACAGAGAATCAGACAGAGACAGAGCAAGTCAGACAGAGTCAGAAAGAGACAGACAGACAGACAGACAGGGAGAAGGTGGTTAGATAGACAACTGCGCCATCTGGGTGGCCAGCGCTGACCCCCACAGGGCACGGGGTCAGATGCCTCCTAGCCAATCAGGGCCTGAGTTGTCAGAGGTGGCCTGGCCACACCTCCGGGAGTCGGTGATAGGTGGAGATAGGTGGGACTCTGACACCATCATTGGTTCAAGGAAGAGACACACGACCCAAGAATGACCAATGAGAGCCTTTCCTGAGACTAAGCTGTGGACACCAAGACAAAACTGCTGTCCTCGCTGGAGGCTGAGTCTAGCTGGGGAAACTGAGCCTGGTGGACAAGGAGAGAGGCTGAGACAGACAGACAGATAGACAGACAAGATGTAGGCTGGCCACAAACTTGTTCTACAGCCAATGCTGGGTTTGCAGGTGTGGACAAAACCCAGTTTTTTTTGACCCGTCAAATTCTTGGTGACAGTCGAGCCAAGCAGACTAAATTCAGTGTCTGGGAGCTCTGACAGGTCGACTGGGTATTGTCTCCAGAGCAAATCCTCTGCACCCTCTGGGAAGTTATCTATTAGTATCACTTAGAAGGAATCCTGGCACAGAGAGGCACAGTGACTCACCTAAGGGCGCACAGCCAACAAATGTCAGACCGATTAGCAGCTTCGTCTTTCTAAATCCTCTAGGACTACACTGCTTTTTCCTAGAGCCGTGGGTCTAGGGCAAGATGCACAGATAGAGCCTGTGATTATTCCCAAATCGGGTTTTAGTATATTTTGTTTTGTACGAACAGATTTCCAAAATAACTTTTTATGGAAGCATTTCTTTTCTTGTCAGTCACGGGGCTTGAACTCAGGGCCTGGGTGCTGTCCCTTAGCTTTTTCACTCAACGTTAGTGCCCTATCACTTGAGCCACAGCGCCACTTCGGATTTTTTTTGCTGGTTCATTGGAGATCAGAGTCTCATGGGCTTTCCTGCCTGGGCTGCCTTTGAACCGTGATCCTCAGATCTCAGCCTCCTAAGTAGCTAGGATGACAGGTGTGAGTTTTTAGCCTCATCATTTCTCTCATCCAAATCCAGGTTTTTCTAAGACAGAGTCTCACAATCTTGCCACGCTGCCTCAGCCTCTCAAGGGCTGGGATTACAGGAGTGCGCCACCGTGCTAGGCTGCATTGTCTTTCAACACGGGAAGGCAGCTTTGCTTGGTTTCCCAGCAGAGAGAATCAGATGTCTGCCTGAGAAGGGTTATGAGATCTCTGGACCAAGGCATCTCTTTGTTTCTCTGTGCTTTATACCCCATCTGGAAAACGGGGAGCCTGGGGAGACACGCCCTTCATTATTGGATGGAGTGAAACGGGGTCCCACATTTGTCCCTCAGTATCGGTGGGGCTCGCTTCACCCCCCCCCCCCAGGATAGTTTTCAAACCAAATCCCAGCGTTCTGAGGAATTAGGACTACAGGCATGAGCTACTGGTGTCTGGCTCTATTATTACCTTTTCATGCTTATCTCATTATTTGCATTAATTTTTTCTATGTGGGGTGCAGACCCTGCTCTCTATATATAGAGAGCTGGCCATTTTTGCCACCATGGCCAGGGGAGTTCAGAACCTGTCTCATGCAACCCAGACCTGTCACCTTCAAAGGCAGAAATGCCACAGTCATGATCTGACCGGTAAAGAAACAAGACACAGAGAGGTCAAGTGATTTGTCCGGGGTCACACAGCATACACAGCAAAGAGCTATGGTAGGAACTTGGGTTTAGAACAGAGCACAGACTTCTACATGACAGCGATTGACATTACCCAGAGGCTGACTGTGTCCCTCACCAGCTCCAGGCTCCACGAAGATCGACATCTGTGAAGGGGGGATCGTTTTTCTCTAAGCCACCTGCCAATCTTGTATTCCAAGAGTTCCTTTCCCCTTTGCAATGCCAGGCAGAAAACCTCATGCATGCTAGGTACCCCAGACTTCCTTCTGGGGATCCTGTCACCCAGGCATCCTCCGTGGTGGGGGATGTTGTTCCAGAAAGGAAGAGGAAAGAGAATCACAGAGAAAAAGAAACGGTGGAGGAGAGCCTCATCCTGGAGGGCCAGCCAGGCACTGGTGGCCACGCCTGTAATCCCAGCATTTCAGGGGGCTGAGATCTGAGGATGGAGTTTTGAACCCAGCCTGGGGAAAGAAAGTCCCATGAGACTCTTATCTCCTATGAAGCACCAAAAAGCCAGAAGTGGTGCTGTGGCTCAAGTGGTAGAGTGCTAGCCTTGAGCAAAAAGAAACTCAGGGACAGTGCCCAGGCCCTGAGTTCAAGCCCCAGGACTGAACTCAAAGGGTTTTCAATGCCCAGCCACGGATTGGCTGAGTAGCCATAGTGGAGGAACCTCAGTGTTGTACTGTGGGAAATCCCCTCCTCAAGGTCTGGGCCTGTCTATCTTTCACTGGTCTGCCCAAGAAATTCCCAGCTTGGACCACAGAGCGCTCATCCTTTCTGTGTCCTGTTACGTTGGGCCCTCGTATAATCCTGTCCTTCCCTAGCTGATGTTGGCTACTTCCAGAGATACTTCCTCTGCTCTCCTCTCTTCCTGTACTTTCACTTTTTCCTTCCTTCCTTCCTTCCTTCCTTCCTTCCTTCCTTCCTTCCTTCCTTCCTTTCTTCCCTCCCTTCTTTCCCTCTACCCTTTTCCTTCCTCCTTCTCTCCCTCCCTCCTGCCCCTTCTCTCTCCCTTCCTTCCTTTTTTTCCCTCCACCCTTTTTCTTCCACCTCCTCCCTCCCTCCCTCCCTCCCTCTCTCTTCCCTCCCTCCTCCTCTCCCTCCCTCCCTCCCTCCCTCCCTCCCTCCCTCCTTCTCTCCCTCCCTCCCTCCTTCCTTCCTTCCTTCCTTCCTTCCTTCCTTCCTTCCTTCCTTCCTTCCTTCCTTCCTTCCTTCCTTCCTTCCCCCTCTTCCTTCCTCCCCATTTCCCTTCATTCCCTCCCCTTCCTCTTCCTCCTTCATTTTCCTCTTCTTCCTTCTCTCCCTCCTTCCCTTCTTTCTAACAGTAAAGAGAGGAGAAGCCTAATTGGTTTCATTTAAAAATCATTCCTTTGACACCTTTCGTGTGCACTTTGCAGACATAGGAGACTCAGGCGCTCATGGTTACTTAGCCAGGGGATCCTGATCCTGGGGCTTGAACTCGGGGCCTGCACACTGTCCCCAGCTCCTTTTGCTCGAGGCCAGCGCTCTACCCCTTGAGCCACAGCACCACTTCTGGCTTTTTCTGTGTCTGTGGTGCTGAGGAATTGAACCCAGGGCCTCCTGCCTGCGAAGCCACCACTCTACCACCAGCCCTGGGTGCGTGTTTCTTCTTTGATCAGGAGGAGCGCGGGGCTGAGGGGGCTGCCTGGTCCATCCTCCTCCCTCTCCAGATCCTTGGGATCTGAACTTTCCAGGCGCTCTCCAGGCGCTAGGCCATGGTGAAAGATGGCCTGACAGATCCATTCCCTTCCTTGCCTTTAAAGGAAATTCCCACTCACAACCTTTCTGCTCTGCATGTAGCGCAGATGGAGGGATGTGGGGCGCTGGGAGGGGATGTCCCATGGTCATAGTACTGCTGAGAAGTCTCCTTCAACACCCTCCCCTTTCCTGCTCCCCAAGACAGCACAGCCCACCCTGATGGGGAACAGCCCAGGGAGGCGGGGCGGGGCCTGGCCTCTGGGCTGGTGCAGCTGGTTTGACTGACAGGTGAGGAGACAGGGCGGGGCCTGGCCTCTGGGCTGGTGCAGCTGGTTTGACTGACAGGTGGGGAAGAAGGGCGGGGCCTGGCCTCTGGGCTGGTGCAGCTGGTTTGACTGACAGGTGGGGAGGAAGGGCGGGGCCTGGCCTCTGGGCTGGTGCAGCTGGTTTGACTGACAGGTGGGGAGGAAGGGCGGGGCCTGGCCTCTGGGTTGGTGCAGCTGGTTTGACTGACAGGTGGGACAGGGGCAGGGGGGCGGGGCAGGGGACAAAGCAGATGTGTGTGAGTGTGTGTGTGTGTGTGTGTGTGTGTGTGTGTGTGTGTGTGTGTGTGTGTGCAGTGGGGCGATGTTCAGCATCCATTGGTCCCTGGCCGCAGGTGACAGGTTCCTTTCAAAACAGGAACTCTTCACTTAGGGTCCTTGAGTTTGATGGCAGAGTAAGAATTTCTGGACAGGTCGCAGATGGTAAGAAAACTTGGCAGAGCTTTATTGAGTACCAGACGAGAAGCAGACAAACGAGAGGGGCAGGGGCTCATTCTAACAGAGTGTGGGTGCTCTCCTGGGGAGACAGAGTGAGAGACAGAATGACAGACACAGACAGACACACAGCTCCTTGGCTGTTGGGGTATTTATAGGGTAAGGGCAGGGGGGTGTGGCTTCAAAGGTATGTAAGACAGGTGCTTTGCCTTTGCGCTGATCACACCTGGTGTTACCTTCTGAGTCTCCAGGTGAGGATGCATCGTGCCATAAAACAGAGCCGTTATCCTTGAGACCAGGAGGAGCCCTGTGATCTGCATTTGGGGGCAGGAGGTGGCTTAAATTTGGGGGAAGCATTTTTCTCAGGCAGGCATACATCCTGTCAGACCAGGGTTCGTTCTTGGGGTGAGGGACGCATTCCTCAGGAAGGGGTGCATCCTGTTGTTTCTCTCTGAAGCAAAGATGGCACTCCTATGTTTCTAAATACTATCTCTCTGTCTTGCCTCATTTTCCCCTAAATGACTTTGGCCCCTTCATCTTAAGGGAAGTAATGAAGGAATATCTCCTGTATTTGTTATAAGCTGGCCGTACCTCATTTTCCCTTCGTCCATCCTGCTTCATTTCCCCCCAAATGGCTTTATTCCCTTAATCTTAAAGGAAGTAGATGGATAAGCTTTAAGCTGGAGTCTTTATTATTATTATTATTATTATTATTATTGCCTGTCCTGGGGCTTGAACTCTGAGCCTGGTGCTGTCTCTGAGCTTCTTTTGCTCAAGGCGAGTGCTCTACCATGTAAGCCACAGCCCCACTTCCAGATTTTTTTTGCTGGTTCATTGGAGATAAGAGTCTCACAGACTTTTCTGCCCAGGCTGGCTTTGAACCGTGATCCTCAGCTCTCAGCCTCCTGAGTAGCGAGGATGACAGGCGTGAGCCACGAGCACCCAGCCCTCCCAGCCATTTACCATGGCTCAGTTAGTGGAAATCCAGAAGTGGAGTGACACTAATCAAGAGGCATTGTACAATCAGATGATGAAACCTGACTGATAGAACTGTTGCCTCTTTGTACAACTAAATAAAAATAATAATAGTAATGATTGCAGGTCTGTGAACTAGGCCAATGTCTTCAGCAGGCTTGCGCTGACACAGTTTTACACCTCCCTCCCCAAGCCAGAGCTTTGCAGCCAGAAAAATAGGGTGACTTTTCCATCTGGAGAATATCAGATTTTGTGTGTGTGTGTGTCGAATTCAGGCTTAACATAAACGAAGTGGGGCTGTGTGTAGGGGAGCTCTGGTCGACAGCCAGCCCCTCTCTGTCTCTAGGGTCTGGAACTACTCTCAGATGGAACCTCTAAATCCAGGTGTAAGGTGCTCCTGGTAGACCAGATGTCTCCAAAGGTTCCTCCTGGCTTCCCTGACCTTGTGCAGTATCCAAGGTGTGGAGCAATGGTGTGTGTGTGTGTGTGTGTGTGTGTGTGTGTGTGTGTGTGTGTGTGTGTGGTGCAAGCCTGTCAGTCATATTCCTGATTGTTGGGACCAGGAAATCTAGGGATTTAAAGATAAAAATGGATGCACCATCAGCTGTCCAAAAGTAACAATAAAGAACAACAACAAAACCCCAAACAAAACGATTAGGGCTGGGAATGTGGCTTAGGGGTAGGGTGTTTACCTAGCATGCATGAAGCCCTGGGTTCGATTCCTCAGTACCACACACACACAGAAAAATCTGGAAGTGGTGCTGTGGCTCAAGTGGTAGAGTGCTAGCCTTGAGCAAAAGGAGCTCTGGGACAGAGTCCAGAGCCTGAGTTCAAGCCCCAGGATTGGCAAAAAAAAAAAAAAAACCCCACCAAAAAACCCCACAAAAGAACAACAAAATGATCATCCATCAAACACTGGTTTCAGAAGTCAGGTCCTCTGGGGCTTGAATCCCAGCTCTGACATGCAGATGTTTACTGACCAGGTCTCAACCTCTGTCCTCTCCCCCAACCATGTTTTTCTCAGGCTCTTTGATGGACAGGGTCATATTCTGTCTCATGGAGGGATGGGGGTGGGGGATGTCCTGGGCCATTTGTCACCATAGTCCCTCACTTCATAAAAAGTTGTTAACAAAATAAGTTAGGCACCAGTGGCTCATACCTGTCATCCCAGCCACTCAGAAAGCTGAGATCTGAGGATTGCAAGGCAGCCTGGGCAGAAAAGTCCATGAGACTCTTATCTGCAGTGAATCATCCAAAGCTGGGAGTGGCGCTGTGGCTCAGGTGGTAGAGTGCTAGCCTTGAGCAAAAGAAGCTCAGGGACAGTGCCCAGGCCCTGAGTTCAAGCCCCAGGACTGGCATTAAGAACAAGTTACGGAAAAAAACCCCCGATATTCTTGTATCATCATGCTATTTAACATGGTATCACAATTATACATCACACATCTCTTGGGGATTTTCACAAGGAGTGAGTGTGGTATTTTATGGATTCCCCAGAAGTCTCGCGAGATTTCAACACACCCTCAGGCATATCGTGGGAAACTCAGGCCTGGCCCTGTTTTTCCTGGTCTCAGTCCATCCTGAAAGTCCTGGCCGCCAAAGGGCCTGGGAACTCCCTCCCCCTCCCTCCTCCCGGGTGCTTTGGGACTCTTCTCTCCTCTGGCCTCTCTGTGCATTTGTTTATCCTAATAAATGTTTATTCATTCAACACCGTGCATTTGTTTAACCTAATAAATGTTTACCATGCATCTGCCCTGGGCCAGGCCCTGTGCTAGATTTAAGGGGTACAAAGGTGACTCAGCCGTCTGCTGGACTTGAGAGAGCTCCTGTTCTCCTCCCTAGTGCTGGGATTACAGGCGTGTGTTACCATGCCCAGTTTTCTTAGGCATTGTGACATGATTTAAAGTGGAGGGCATATGTGTTTGGTTTTGTTTTGGTGCTGGTACTGGGACTTGAACTCAGAGCCTAGGTGCTATCCCTGAGCTTTTTTTTTTTTTTTAAATTCAGGGCTGGTGCTTTTCCACTTCTATGTTTTTGCTGGTTAAGTGGAGATCAGAATCTCAGGGACCTTTTTCTGTCCCAACTTAGGCCTCAAACTGTGATCCTCAGATCTCAGCCTCCTTGAGTAGCTAGGATGACAGGCGTGGGCTGAGAGGTCTGGCTTCTGAGAGATCTTTCCAAGACAAAGTTCTCCTGGCTCTCCTCGAGTTTGTCTTTCTCATGGGAGATATCTCAGGGATGCCCTTAGATCTGGGTTAGGTGTGTATGGGAGCAGTCTGACCTTCAAGTCCTGGTTCTGCTGTGTGACCTGGAGCAAGTTGCTTAACCACGCTGAACCTCCACTTCATGGTTGATAAGAAGCCATAGCAATCGCATCTCTTTCCCAAGTGATTACAAAGATTATTTTTCCCCCTAAGAGAATAGATAAGAAAAGCTCCCTACAGGGCCAGCTACGCCATCAGAATGCTAGAATCATTATTCTCAGAATGCTAGCTCTTCATAAGAGTATTTGATTATTTGATTGGCACCAAGAAAAGCAGCCCCTCCTCTAGAGCATTTCCATGGCAGTCTCATTTCAGGTGACA
Source organism: Dipodomys merriami (assembly GCF_024711535.1). Taxonomy (NCBI): domain Eukaryota; kingdom Metazoa; phylum Chordata; class Mammalia; order Rodentia; family Heteromyidae; genus Dipodomys; species Dipodomys merriami. The sequence continues at coordinate 87,984 of NW_027206022.1, forward strand.
ATTAGTGACATCTTAACAGGGCCTCAGCCCACCCCGAAGAGCCATTTCCCACAAAGAAAGAGGAGAGAAGAATAGCCAGGCACCAGTGGCTCACGCCTGTCATCCTAGCTACTCAGGAGGCTGAGCTCTGAGGATCACGGTTCCAGACGAAGCAGAGAAGTCTGTGAGACTCTCATCTGCAATGAACTAGCAAAATCCTGCAAAGGAGGTGTGGCTCAAGTGGTAGAGCACCAGCCTGGAGCGGAAACAAACAAATAAGGGACAGTGCCTAGACTCTGAGTTCAAGCCCCAGTATTGGTACAAAACCCCCCAAAATAACAACAATAACAACATAAAAAAACCACATGGGAAAGTCTTAACAGCTGGAAACTCTGCATGCGGCCTTATTTGGAGCCCAGATCTTTCAGGGGCAAAAGAAGACACTGGAGCTGGGTGTGGTAGTGCACACCTGTAATCCCAGCACTCAGGAGGCTGAGACGGGAGGGTTGTGAGATCCAGAGCAGCCTGGGCTATGTAGCGAGATCTTGTTTCAAAATACAGACAAGAACAACAAAACCAACACAATACAAAACCAAGCAAAAGGATGCCAAACATGGTCAACAAATCCGTTGGAGGCCAAGGGAAGCCTGGAAGATCCTTCTGGAAGCCCTGAAGGAACCAACTCCCCTCACACTTTGAACTCTGACTTCTGGCCTCCTTTGAAGACAAACTCTTGTGGGTCAACAACCAGTGTTTCAAGTTTGTGAAACCATCTGCCCTCCATGTCCCCAGGTCCCCTGCCTCAGACTCAGCCCACGCAGTGGAAACATGCTTTAAACAGAGCCTGAACACAGACAGAATTCTCCTTGCTATTCCTTAATGCAGAAAAGCTCACATCATGTGCACCTCGCAAGCGGGGCTAGAGGTCATCTAGAGATGAGTTACCCAATGAGGAGGGGGCATGCAAATACTATGCATCAACAACATTATGCGTATACTACGTGCATATGCATGCCACACACCTATATATCATATGCATCTTCTACACTATGCATAGAGTATTCACAAAGTATATTTGTACCATATTATAATACTATGTATACACTACTACACTATATAGTATTTATATATATGTGGATAGTATCTTATGCATATATGACATACATATATAATATGCATATACTATATGCATTATATAGCATATATAGTATATATAGCATATACTATATAATGCGTATAGTATATGCATATACTATCCAGATACCCTACTATGCATATACTACACAATGAATATATTTTATACTATTTTCAAATACTATACTATGCAATATTATACTATACAGATATAGTATTTATATACTGTGTGTTACTCTACTATGCATATATTACATGCATATATGATATTCATATACTATACTGTGCATATACTATATGTATATCCTGTACAGACACTATTCTATGCACATACTACACTATGCATTTAATATTCGTAACTATATTCATATATGATGCATCTATGTATATACCACATTACACACATATAATATTTATATGTTGTGCATATAGTACTAATGCATATACTACATACATATACCATAATCATATACTATACCATGCATATACTATATGCATATACTGTACAGATACTAAAGGCATATACTACACAGATATGATACTATGCATATATTATACTATATTATGTATATACTGTATTACACATATAGTATTTATATCTATATGTGTATACTATACTATGCATATACTACATGCATATATTGTGCAGATACTATATTACACATATACTACAGTAGGCATAAAATATTCATATACTGTATTCATAAACTACACTATGCATTTAAGCATATACTATACTATACATATACTACACTATGCATATAGTATTCATGTGTGTTCTATACTACATGCATATACTATACATATACCATAGGCATGCTCTACACAGAGACTCTACTATGAACATACTACACTATGCATATAGTATTCATATATTGTATTCATAAACTCCACTATGCATCTACTATGCATCTAAGCATACACTCTACTATGCATATAGTACTTATATATGCTATGTGTATACTACATTATGCATATACTACACTATGCATATAGTATTCATATACTCTATATGTATACTATACAATGCATAAACTATTCATATACTAAGGCATATACTACACAGATACTCTATTATGCACATACTACACTATGCATATACATTCATATTCCTATCCTCTAGGTATATACTATATATGATGCATACACTCCCCCTGCTTTTCCTGTTTCCTGCAAGACATCAGCTTTGCTCATTGTCCAGTTTCAGAAATGGGAGGTGGGAACGGAGGTCTGTGGCTAGTGTAGCAGGGCTGAGATGGGCCCAATTCTCTCCTCTCTTGGCTTAAAGAGAACTGGCTGGCTTACCAGCCTTTGGTGACTCAGGCTTGTCATCCTACCTCCTCAGGAGGCTGAGATCTGAGGATCACCATTTGAGGCCAGTCAGGGCAGAAAAGTCTGTGAGGCTCTTATCTCCATGTAACTACCAAAAAAAATATGGAGCCATGGCTCAACTGGTAGAGCACTAACCTTGAGAGAAAAACTTCAGGGATAATGCCCAGGTTCTTGAGTTCAAGCCCCAGGACTGGCACCAAAAAACAAAACAAAACAAAACAAAAAGAGGTGTTTGTGTGATTTCCTCTGGAGGGGTGCAAACCTTGCCTACTGGGTGGAACTGGGTTCAAATCCCGACTCTGCCTTTGCTCAGTGGGCAGCCCTGCTAAGCTACGGCTCCAAGTCCTCATCACCTCGTTTGTACCTCAGGGGTCCTAACGGAACCCACATTGGGGTGCCATGGGGAAGAGCAAAAGAACCAGACAGGCAACACATGCCGTCTTGCATAACCAGCGCCTCGGTAAGCAGTGGCCATGATCATTTTTCCTCACTGTTCTTCTTGCTGTGAATGGGGGTTAGTTACCCATCCAGGTGCCAAAGATGGAGGGAGAAGGGCAAAGCCACACACACGCGTGCAAATCCCAGCTGTGCCTCTCACGAGCTGTGTAGCTCTGAACAAGTCACCTGGCTGGGCCCTCAGGCCTCCCCTCTACCTTGGGATAGACATCCTTACTTTAAAGAGTGTAAGAGTTGAAGAAAGAGGACTGGGAAGGTGGCTCAGTGGTAGAGTGCTTGCTTAGCATGCATGACGCCCTGGGTTCGATTCCTCAGTCCCACATACACAGAAAAAGCCGGTAAGTGGCACTGTGGCTCAAGTGATAGAGTGCTAGTCTTGAGCAAAAGAAGCTCAGGGACAGTGCCCAGACCCTGAGTTCAAGCCCCAGGACTGGCTACTCAGAAGGCTGAGATCTGAAGATTGTGATCTAAGCCAGCAAAGAGCCAAAGTGGAGGTGTGGCTCAAGTGGTAGAGCACCAGCCTTGAGTGAAAAAGCTAAAGGACAGAGCCTAGACCCCGAATTCAAGTCCCAAGACACACACACACACACACACACACACACACACGCACACACACACACACACACACACACGCACACACGGTTATTTGAAAGTGAAGAGAGAGAGAGGGGCTGGGAAGGTGGCTCAGTGGTAGAATGCTTGCTTAGTATGCATGAAGCCCTGGGTTCAATTCCTTAGTACCACATACACAGAAAAAGCTGGAAGTGGTGTTGTGTGGCTTAAGTGGTAGAGTGCTAGCCTTGAGCAAAAGAAGCTCAGGGACAGTGCCCAGGCCCTGAGTTCAAGACCCAGGACTGGCAAAGACAGAGAGAGAGAGAGAGAGAGAGAGAGAGAGAGAGACAGAGACAGAGACAGAGACAGAGACAGAGACAGAGACAGAGAGACACGGAGAGATACAGAGAAACAGAGACAGAGACAGAGAGAGGCTCACAGAAGGCCAACGGAGTCTAATGGAGGGTGGTTTGATAGCATGAGGCCCCGCCCATGTCTCCTCCCCTGAGCTCTGATTGGTGGATGGTTGTGCATGCACCGCCCGGGCTCTTTTGTCTTGTGGCTATTAAAACTATCTCTAGTTGCACAAAGGGGTTTCACGTCAACACGTCTGTCTGTGAGGCCAGTGCCACCTGATGCGTGACCCCCACTTCCATCCGTTCTCCCCCATCTCTCCCCACCCCGCCCTCCCTCCCAGTGTCTTAGTTCCATTTCCACATAGAATCATGGAACATAATGACCGCCCTCACCCACCCTTCCTCCCTCCGTTTGTCTGCTTCCCTGCCCTTGGCCTCACCCGCTGGGCACCTCAAGTTCTGCCTTCCTGGTATTCATTTTGTGAGGCTAACAGCTAGTTGTTTAGACAATACGCCAGACTTCAGCTAACACGTTTGCATAGCCATGCATAGGCATTTGGGGGAATTTGTTTTTACATGTGTACTTATTAAAATTAGGGAGCCCTTCACAAATTTGTGGGTCTCGGTATCATTTCAGTGTGCTGGCAACAAACACAGGCTCTTGTTGAGATGATAAAGCAAATTTGGAAGTAGGTGGTGTTGTCAGCGAGATGTTTCCTGGAAATGTCATGTCAATTGTCAAGCGTCAGGCCTACGTTTGTTTCAGATTTTCTTGGGAGGCAGAATCTGGCTGGCCCTGCACCCTGGGCTGGCCCAGAACTCCTGATCTACCTTGCACCAGCCTTTCCAAATGCTGGGATTACAGGTGTGTGCTACGGTGCTAGATTTTTGTGTGTGTGTGTGTGAAAATACTGTACAGAGGGGTTACAATTACATGGGCAATGCTAGATTTATGCTTGTTTTAATTTTTAGGAATAGGGCTTTTTTTTTTTCTTTTTAAATCTCAGGGAGGAAATGAAAACTCCAGGAAGAGGCTCTCTGTTGGTTCTGTCCCTTTTTGATGGACATCAGCTATCTTTTTCCTAGGTCTGAGCTGGAGGGTCACCGATCTGGTGTAGCGGCTGCACAGGTACCCAGATTCTGCAGATGAGGTTGAAGGAGAAATGATCTCCCCATTGCTGAAGGGCTGGGGATAGTGCTAAGTACTCTAGGAAACAACTCAAAGCCAGACTCTGGTAGTTCCCGCCTGTCACCCTAGCTACTCAGGAGGCTGAGATCTGAGGATCATGGTTCAAAGCCATCCCAGGCATACAAATGGTCTTATCGCCAAGTAACCAGCAACAAGCCAGAAGTGGAGTTGTGGTTCAAGGGGTAGAGCACCAGCCTTGCAGGAAAAGCTAAGGGACAGCACCTAAGGTCTGAGTTCAAGCCTTAGGACTGGCACAACAAACAAATATACAACCAAAAAAAGGATAGCCGGGTATTTGTGGCTCACATCTATAATCCTGGCTGCTCAGGAGGCTGAGATCTGAGGATGGCAGTTCAAAGCCAGCCTGGGCAGGAAAGTCTGTGAGACTCTATCTCTAATGAACCATTCATAACTAGAAGTGGTGCTGTGGCTCAAAATGGTAGAGCACTAGCCTTGAGTGAAAGAGCTCAGGGACAGTGCCCAGGCCCTGAGTTCAAGCCTCACTACTGACAAAAACAAAGACGTGGTGCTGTACCCTTTCCTAGGCCACACTGGGAGGCCTTGTATAATCTTCCCCTCTTTCTGACCCCCTCAAGCTGATCTTCCTGAGGAAGGGAGCCTAAGAGGAACAGATAATGGGACATGGTAGCCAGACCTTCTTCCTCTGCTGCACACAATCGCCCACATCAAACCCATTGCCAGCTGTTATCTGTGATTGGCCAAGCATGGATCACATGATCAAAACTTCCCAACCAGCCAGCTGACTGGTGAGAAAACATGACTGATGCATGGTTGTTTCAAGCCTTTAAGTCTTGGGTTATTTGTTACACAGCATCGCTATGGCAGGTTGGTGACTGATACAAGTGTGTGGTGGTGCTTTGGAATCCTCCTGGAGACACACTGAGGAAATGTTCACAGCACCAGGGCGCTGGGAAACCTAACTTTCAGGCAACAGGAAAATGCATCTATCTATCTATCTATCTATCTATCTATCTATCTATCTATCTATCTATCATTAAGTAGTTGTACAAAGGACATTCAATATACCAGCAGTTTGTAAGTTTATGACATCTTGCTCCACTTCTGGTTTTCTGGTGGTTCACTGGAGATAAGAGTCTCACAGAGACTTTTCTGCCTGGGTGGGCTTTGAACTGTGATCCTCAGATCTCAGCTTCCTGAGTAGCTAGGATGACAAGCATGAGCCATTAGTACCCAGTTTTGGTATTCATTTTGTGAGGGTTACTTCTCAATGGAATTCCAGTATTACAATCCTCCCCAGTGAATACTATACTTTAATCCATATGTTTGTGTATATCTGCATCTCAGATCTAAGTTGCACAAAGGAGAGAAAACATGTGCCTTTTGTCTCCCTGAGCCTGACTTACTTTACTTAGTGGATTTCCTCCAGTTCTGTCCACAGAATGGATTGTTGTTACAATATGATTTGACATGGCTGAATGCACAAGGCAGACAGACCTACACGTGTTGACAGTGATCGCTAAAGCACTTTATGATTTGAAAGAGCAAGTTCAAGAATGGACATATATGAATGTGCAAAAACACACACATAAAAATAATCACTGGGCTGGGAAGGTGACTCAGTGGTAGAGTGCTGGCCTAGCATGCATGAAGTCCTGGGTTCAATTCCTCAGTACCCCATACACAGAAAAAGCCAGAAGTAGTGCTGTGGCTCAAATGGTAGAGTGCTAGCCTTGAGCAAAAGAAGCTCAGGGACAGTGCCCAGGACCTGAGTTCAAGCCCCAGGACTGACCAAAAAAAAAAAAAAATCACTGAAGCCGGGTACCAGTGGCTCACGCCTGTTATCCTAGCTACTCTGGAGGCTGAGAGCTGAGGATGGCGGTTCAAAGCCAGCCTGGGCAGGAAAGTCTGTGAGACTCTTTATCTCCGATGAACCACTCAAAAGCCAGAAGTGAAGCTGTGGCTCAAAGTGGTAGAGCACTAGCCTTGAGTGAAAATTGCTCAGGGACAGTGGGCAGGCCCTGAGTTCAAGCCCCACAGCTGATAAAAAAGGAATCACTGAATATCTTTGGCTGTGGTGGGGTTTGAACTTACGGCTGCACCATGCTCACTAGATTGGCATTCTTATCTTTTGGCCCATGACTCTATTACCAGTATTGTATCTTTTCTTTGGGGACATGCTACAATTGTTTTTGTGTGTGTGTGTGTGTGTGTGTGTGTGTGTGTGTGTGTGTGTGTGTGTGTGTGTACCTATCCTGGGGCTTGAACTCAGGGCCTGAGTACTATCCCTGAGCTTCTTTTGCTCAAGGTTCTACCACTTGAGCCACAGCCCCACTTCTGGCTTTTTCTGTGTATGTGGTACTGAGGAATTGAACCTGAGGCTTCACGCATACTAGGCAAACATTCTACCACTAAACCACATTCCCTGCCCTATGAGACTCTAATCTCCAATGAACTACCAAAAAAAAGCAGGTAGTGGAGCTGTAGCTCAAGGGGTAGAGCACTAGCCTTGAGTGAAAAAGCCAGGTAAGAGTGTAAGGCCCTGAGTTCAAGTCCCACTACCAGCATAACAAACACAAACAAAACTAAGTGAGCTTTTACTATACGTCCCAGAACCTTCCTCAGACTTACTTGAGAGAAATGAAATGTTGACTCTAGGATTTGGAGCAGCTATTAGTAAATGAGTTTATGTGTTAACTCTAAAGAAATGGAACACAACCTGGCTGAAGGACGCAAAGCAATCTCAGAGACCTCTCCCTAAAAATAATTCTCATGAGTCCAGGTACTGTGACACATGCCTGTCATCCTAGCTACTCAGGAGGCTGAGATCTGAGGATCACAGTTCAAAGCCAACCCAGTCAGGAAAGGCCATGAGACTCTTAAGTCCACTGAACCACCAAAAAGCCAGAAGTGGAGCTGTGGTTCAAGTGGTAGAGCATCAGTCTTGAGCAAAAAAAAAAAAAAAAGCTCAGAGATTGAGCAAAAAAAAAAAAAAAAAAAAAGCTCAGAGACAGCACCCAGGCCTTGGTTCAAATTCTAGTAGTCTGTCTGTCTGTTTCTCTCTCTCTTCTCTCTCTCTCCCTCTCTCTCTCTCCCTCTCCCTCTCCCTCTCTCTCTCTCTCTCTCTCTCTCTCTCTCTCTCTCTCTCTCTCTCTCTCTCTCTCTCTCTCTCTCTCTCACACACACACACACACACACAGAGTCTCATGCAAGTGTCTGTTCCCCTCTGAATGTATTTGCATGAAATTTTGGAAAAACCTTGAGCACGCAAGACTCCAAGCAGATCTTTGGCTGTGTGGGCCGGGGTGGGTATTAACAGATAGATGCTGGAGAGACATTTACCAGAAACTGTTCTGTATCTTGATTGTGGTTGGTTTATATGGGTTGATAGGTGGTTTTATCCAAACTGTGAATTTTATTGCATATAGATTATATCTCAATCAAGCCAAGAGTTTGCACAAGACTTAACTCTTTCCTGCCAGATGCGTAGTAAGACAGAGCTAGGAGGGCTGCTGCCTTTCTATTGGGGTTGGAGGATACAAAGCAATCCCTCCCACTTCTTCTCCTTCTCCCCCTTTTCTCAGGCCCCCTCCCTCGGTGCCCCCCCTCCCCGCCCCAGGCCAGGGTTAGGCTCCCAAGACAGTGAATAATTCACCACGCAGGAGTCTTGGATGGGAAGCCAAAAATAACAAAGAGCCCATTAGATGCCAAAGATGACTCCAGCTAAGAGCTGAGCTCAGCCCCATGGAAAGACAGAAACAGCATCATCATGGCCGCCTTTCTTACCCTGGGGCAGGGAGGGGAATGTGGAATGTGTCCTTTAAGGAGCCAAAGCCACCTGGACCACGGGGTGGCCTCCCACCCAGGGGACAGACAGGCAAGGGGCCTAAGCCCTTCCCAAGTTCTGCTTCACTATCGCTCCCTGCCACACCTCATAATAAAATAATGACTGCCCTCCCCAACCCCCCAACTTCCTGGTGGAGAAACTGAGGTTCTGAGACACCCCAACCCTGACTCAGTCCTGGTTTCTACACACACACACACACACACACACACACACACACACACACACACTGCCACTCCATTCTTAGTCTGGGAGATCACTATCTTCTAAAGCAGTATTGTTCTGGTCCCTGCTGGGAGGTTGGGAGGGGGGGATTTCTGGCTGCTATGGGGGGGGCAGTGTAGGGAGAAGGGTGTTGGGGGACCCCTGGAGATCCATCCTGCCTCTTTCTAAAAGTAGAGACCCAGGGTGTAGGTTTGGAAGTGACCTGCAGGAGGTTTGGCTGTTGGTGGGAGAGCTGGGCTTGCTTGTTGAAGGCTGGGAGGGGGGAAGGGGGAAGGGAAAGGGCAAAGGGGGAGGGGAAAGGGGAGGAAGAAGCTTCCAGAGCTTATTTATAGCTGGTTTATTTCGCCACTAGTCCTGAGCTCCTTGGCACAGCCCTCAGGGCCTTCTACCTTCGGGAGCAAACTAGACCTGGACAGGAAACCCCAGACAACGATGCCTAGCGTTAACCCGGAAGCAGTAAGGCTATGGTCAGTGACTAGATGTGGAAGTCCGGAAGTGTTCCCTGAGCAACTGTAATAGGACCTGGGGTGGTTGAGGGTGTTTGCTAAGGATCATGCATGCCTTCTTCATTGCTGCCCTCCTCCTCCTCCTCCTCTCCCTCCTTTCCCTTCTTTTCTTTCTTCTTCTTTTCCTCCTTCTTCTTTTTTTCTTTCTTGTCCTCCTCTCTCTTCCTCCTTCTCTCTCCTCTTCCTCCTCTCTCCTCCTCACTCCTACTTTCTCCTCCTCCTCTCTTCTCCTTCTCTTCTCCCTTCTTTTCTTCCTTTCTTTCTTTTCCTCCTTCTTTTCTTCCTCATCCTCCTCATTCTCCTCTCTCCTTCTCTTCCTCTTCCCATCTTCTTCCTCTCCCCTCCCCCTCCTCCTCCTTTCTTCTTCCTCTTCCTCTTTGTTGTCCCCCTACTACATCTTGAACTCAGAGTCTGGGCACACTCCCTTAGGAGTGTTTTATACCCAAAGCTGGTGCTCTACCACTTGAGCCACATTCCCACTTTTTGCTTTTTGTTGATTCATTCGAGGTAAGAGTCACACAGACGTTCCCACCTGGCCTGGCCTCAAAGGGCGATCCTCCGATCTCAGCCTCCTGAGAAGCAGGGATGGAAGGATGGCCCTGCTCACTGTGTTCCTGGGGCTGTTCATGGCAGGAAGCAGGGCATAACTTTGTGCCATTTCTGGGCCTTCACATAAGCCTGGCTTGTGGAGGGCCTGTCAGATTGCTGGGAAGTAGGGTGGAGAGCAAGAGCAGAGTGTGAGGAGAATAAGCCAGCAAGCGTGGCTGGGAAGCCAGCTGATTGATTGTGATCCAAGTGCCCAGCAGAGTGTGGCCACTTATCTGCAGCATAGGCAGAGGAAAGCAAGTCTGGAGGGCAGCTAAATCCACATTACAAGGGAGGCTGGGGCCTGGGTCTCTGTTTTGAACTCCTGTGTTATCTACTCCACTTTATTGATTGATTTATTTCATCTATTTATTTAGTGTGCCGGTCCTGGGCCTTGAACTCAAGGTCTCGCGCTTTTGCTTAGCTTTGTTTTCCATTCAAGCGCTGGTACTCTATCACTTGAGCCCCAGCACCACTTCTGGTTTTCTGGTGGTTCATTAGAGATGAGTCCCACCTGATTTTCCTTCCCCAGCCTGGCTTCCAACCTCAATCTTCAGATCTCAGCCTTCTGAGCAGCTGGGATGACAGGCGTGAGCCACCAGTGCCTGGCTTACTCTATGTGTTCTTAGGGATACTCTGAGGACCCCCTTTCCCTTTCTGTCATAAGACCCCTCTGTCACGGGGGGAAGATTCCTTATCAAAGAGGCTGCATTGTGTCTGTGGAGCAAGGGGTGGCCAAGAATAATCTCAGCCTTCTGGGGCTGCTGAGGAGACTGGAGAGGCAGGAGAAAGTACCCATAATGGGCCAGACATCCATGGCTCATGCCGGTCATCCTAGCTACCTAAAAAGCTGAGATCTGAAGATCTGTGTTCAAAGCCAACCTGGGCAGGAAAGTCCAAGAGATTCTTGTCTCCAATGAACTATGAGAAAGCCAGAAGTGGAACTGTGGTAATACTTAGAGATAGCACTTGGGTCCTGAGTTCAAGCTCCAGGACAGGTGCACACACACACACACACACACACACACACACACACACACACACACACACGTCAAAAGAACTCACAATGGAAGAAGAGATTCTAGCCTCCTGTCCTCTGGCTTTATGTCTCTCTCTCTCTCCCTCTCTCTCTCTCTCCCTCTCTCTCTGTCTCTCTCTCACTCTCTCTCATTTGACAGTCATGGGGCTTGAACTCAGGGCCTGGGCACTGTCCCTGAGCTCTTTTGCTCAAGGCTAGCACTCTACCACTTTGAGCCACAGCACCACTTCTGTTTTTTTGGTGGCTCATTGCAGATAAGTCTCAGGGAAATCTGGGCACTGGTGGCTCCCACCTGTCATCCTAGCTACTCAAGATGCTGACATCTGAAGATCACAGTTCAAAGCCAGCTTGGGCAGGAAAGTCTGTGAGATTCTTATCTCCAAGCAACCACCAGAAAACTGGAAGTGGCGCTGAGGCTCAAGCGGTAGAGCTGAGAGACAAGCTGAGTTCAAGTCCCAGGACCAACAAGCAAAACAAAACCAAAAACAAAGAGTCTCATGGAGACTTTTCTGCCCGGTCTGGCTCCAACTGGGATCCTCAGATCTCAGCCTCCTGAGCAGCTTGGGTTACAGGCGTAAGCTACAGGTGCCCTGCTCAGCAAGGTTTTCTAATAGAATTCTGTTTTCACAATTGCCAGGCTTACATTCTATCATATTCTATCCATCATGTTGTTCTGTTGCCACAATAATTGTGGGTTTATTTGGAAGGAACTGCTGTGTGTAATGTAATGGGTAAGCCAGTATGGAACATGGGGAAGTTAGCAAGGAGATCATCACTCCCAATTCTGTGACTAGATAAACCTTGTCCATCAGATTTAATCTCTGGAATACCGTGGTGGGCTTTCAGAGTGAGGTGTATCTTTCTGAGTCACACAGCCATAGACCTATGTAGGAGTCTCAGTATAGAGTTGTTTTGTGGGCTTGTTTGTAGAGGGGGGAAATGCCCCATGTCCCTCAGCTCCAAGGGGATCCCCAAGAGAAAGAAACTGATCTGGGAAGAAATACAGAAAGTGAAGTATAGAAAGAGGATTTTCTTTTCCCAATAGTGAAATGCCTTGGGAGATCGCTGTTCATTCTCCTGTGTGCTGGCCCATGGCTCAGAGTTGGTTTTGTTTTTCTTTTTTCCTTCTCTGACATGACCTTGTTTATCTTCCCAACAAGTCCCAAGCATATTCTTTCTTGTGCATAGGGTAAGAAACTTGGACATGGTGCTGTGGCTCAAGTGGTAAAGCACTTGTCTTGAGCTGAGAAGTTGAGGGACAGCGCCCAGGCCCAGAGTTCAAGCCTTATGACCGACAAAAATAAATAAGGGAAAAATAAAGAAAAAGTTGGGTTCTCAGAGGGTAAGAAACTTTACTGGAAGGGGCTGGGAAGGTGGCTCAGTGGTAGAGCGCTTGCCTTGCATGCTTGAGGCCCTGGGTTCGATTCCTCAGCATCACAGAAGCAAAAAAGAAAAAAGCCAGAAGTGGTGCTGTAACTCAAGTGGTAGAGCGCTCGCCTTGAGCTGAAGAGCTGAGGGACAGCGCCCAGGCCCAGAGTTCAGGCCCCACGACCAGAAAAAAAAAAAAAGAAAAGAAAAAAAGAAACTTTACTGGAAATAGATCCTAATTCAGGGAGTGGTTTTATGGATTTATGAGTTTATGGCTGAAAAAAAAAAACAGAGCTCAGAGAGGTTAAATAGTTTAAGGAAGGATAGGACTTATCTCATTTATTTATTTAGCCAGTCCTGCAGCTTGTGAACTCAGAGCCTAGGCGCTGTCCCTGAGCTTCTTTTACGCTCAGGGTTAGCACTCTACCACTTGAGCCACAGCGCCACTTCTGGCTTTTTTCTGTGTATGTGGTACTGAGGAATCGAACCCAGGGCTTCATGCATGCTAGGTGAGCACTCTACCACTGAGCCATCTTCCCAGCCCCTTCATTCTTAATTTAATTGTGCCAGTACTAAGGGCCAGGCATTCTCTTGGCTTTTTCACTCATGGCTGAAACTCTACCAATTGAACCACAGCCCCACTCCTGGCTTTTGCTAGTTCATTGGGATAAGAGTCTCACAGACTTTTCTTCCTTAGCAGGCTGGCTTTGAACCCTGATCCTCAGATCTCAGCCTATGTGGAGATCTTTAAATGTCTCGATCCTGAATCAAAAGGGTCCGAGGCTGAGGGAATTGTGTGCTCAAGCCAGAGTCTAGAAGATTCTGATTTTTTTTTTCCTTGTTGAAGGAAGGTCCCTTCTTCCCAGAGCTCCTTGGACCTGGCTGGCACAGGCAACTCAAATGACTTATGATGAAAGATGAATGGACTGTATGATACAAAGCAGAAGCTACACATTAATCTTGAGGATGCGGGCAGTCTGGGGAGAGAGGTACATTATACCTCCTGGTGTGCGAGTATTACCAGGCGAATGACAGGAGAAACTTGAACTCTGTGCCTGTCCAAGTGACATTCATGATGGATGACTTACCGTGTTGGTGCTTGCTGATTTCTGCAAAGAGACACCAGCTCTGGGTCTGAGAAAAGCCCTTGGAGAAGTTTTCCTCCCTCTGTATTGCCAGCTGTTTTCTTTTTTAAAGTCTCTTTTTCTTACCAAACACTCTTGTTGAAAGCCAGGTCTACCCATAGCTCACACTGAGCTACTCGGGAGGCTGAGATCGGAGACTCACGGTTCAAAGCCAGCCTAGGCAGAAAAGGCCCCTATACTCTTTATCTCTTAATTAACCACCACAAAAGCTGAAAAATGGAGCTGTGGCTCAAGTGGTGGAGCGCCTGCCTTGAGTCTAAAAGCTCAGTGCTTAGACCCTGAGTTCAAGCCCCTAAAACCAACACCACACACACACACACACACACACACACACACACGTGCGTGCGCGCGTGCGTGTGCGTACATGCACAGAATTTGAGACAAAGCCATGACATTATAGAACAGGTCCTCTCCCTCGCTGTCCACAAGCACAATTTTACAGAATTCTCTCCAGAGAAGCAAACTGTCCCTCCCTTCCCTTCCCTTCCCTTCCCCTTTTCTTTGTACCAATCCTGAGACTTGAACTCAGGACTTGGGCACTGTCCCTGAGCTTGTTTGCTCAACGCTAGTGCTCTACCACTTGAGCCACAGCTCCACTTTCTGGTTTTCTGCAGGTTCGCTGGAGATCAGAATCTCACAGACTTTCCTGCCAGGGCTGGCTTTGAACTATGATCCTCAGATCTCCACCTCCTGAGTAGCTAGGATGACAGGCATGAGCCACTGGAGCCTGGAAGACTGTCATTTTTTAAAACAAACCTTCAGTGGCTCCCTATTGCCCATCAAGAGACCCAGTGCCAGGTCTACGTCACCCTCATTCTCCCTTTTTATCTTTCTTTTTGCTGATTCCTGGCAGGCCCAGTCACAAGGAGACCGCCCCGCCCCTTCCTGGAGGTGGCTCCGCCCCGCCCCTTCTGGTAGACTTGTCTGGTTGATGAATCCCTGAATGCGAAGTCAAGCTCCACACACTGCCTTTGGGAGGGGATTCACCCCAATCAGACCTGCATGAGATCATTCCCAGCGTGAGCCCTGAGCCCCTTCTGGGTCTCCCTCTCCCCAGCATGGCCGGTCCCCTTGGGCCTTCCCTACAGGCAGAAAACTCTGCCCAGAACCACAGAGCTCAAGACCAGGCCCAGGGGTGGTGGTGGTGGTGGTGGTGGTGGTGGTGGTGGTGGTGGTTTGTCTTGGTTGACTAAAGAGTCAGCCTAGAATAAGACCCTTATCTGACTGTCCTAGGCAATCAGAGCCTGCATTCATCAGAGGAGAGAGAGAGAGAGGGAGAGGGGTGAGGAGGGAGGGGGAGAGAAAGATGGAAAGAGCAGGAGAAAGATCAGGAAAGATGGGAATGGATGGGGGAGAAAAGGAGAAAAAAAGAGAAAGGAGAGGGGTGGGAGGGAGGAAGGGAGGGAGGAGGAGGAGGACAGAGAGGGAGGGAGGGAAGAAGAGAGCGTAAGAGAGAAAAAGCAAGAAAGAAACAGAGAGGTAGTAAAGGAGAGGAAGGGAAGGAGGGAGGAAAAGGAGAAAGGGGAGAGGTGGGAGGAAGGGAGGGGAGAAGGGGAGAGAGGAAAGAAGAGAGAGGGAGGGAAGAAGAGGAAGAAAGAAAGAAAGAAAGAGAGATAGGAATGTGGGGGGAGGGAAGGAGAAAGAAGAGAAGGGGGAGGGGAGGAAGAGATGGGGAGGGAGAAAGAGGAAGAAGAGAGAGTAAGAGAGAAAGAAAGCAAGAAAGGAATGGAGGGGGGAGGGAAGGAGAAAGGACAAAAAAGAGAAGGGAAGGGGGGGGGAGAAGGCAATAAGGAGGGAGGGAGGGAGAGGGAGGGAAGAAGAAAGTGAAAGAGAGAAAGCCAGCAAGAAAGACTTAAAGAGATAGGAATGGAGGGGGGAGGGAAGGAGAGAGAGAAAAGAGAAAGGGGGAAGGGTGGGCAGGAGAAGGGATGAGGAGGGAGGGAGGGAGAGCAGGGAGGGAAGTAAAGTGAGAAGAGAGAAGGAGGGAGAGGGAGGGAAAGGGAGGGAAAGGGAGGGAAAGGGAGGGGAGGGAGAGGGAGGGAAAGGGAGGGAAAGGGAGGGGAGGGAGAGGGAGGGAAAGGGAAGGAAAGGGAGGGGAGGGAGAGGGAGGGAAAGGGAGGGAAAGGGAGGGGAGGGAGAGGGAGGGAGGAAGAGAGAGGGAGGAAGAGGGAAGGAGAAAGGGAGGGAGAGAGAGGGAGGGAGGGAGGAGAGAGATCTCTGGTAGGCCTATGTCCCACAGTTCCAGTCCCTCTGTTCCCTGGGAACAGGCTAGCCTGCCCACCTTCCTCTGGTGCCCCCCTCTCCCCCTTGTGTGTTTTCTGTGCGTGCGCTGGCGCTGGCTGAGGCCGGCCAGGGCTGTTTGGCTTGGAAATGGCACAGGCCCAACTCAAGGCTGGCTTCCACCCAAAGGAGCGTTTATGGGCTCCTTACAGCTGACAAGGTCCAGGAGAGCGCTGGCATTGGGGTTCACCCCTGTCATCCAGGCGGGGCACCTGCACTATCTCAGATGCCACTCCCCCCATGTGCTGGCTTTAGTTTTAGAGGGCCCCCCTCTCCATCCCCCCCCATATACACAGGGATCAGCCCACCCAGCATGGCAGCTCAGTGTCTCCAATACACTCCTCCTCAGAGCTAGCCAGCACAGCCAAGCCTGAGTCCCCATGACCGTGGGGGTAGGGGGGATGGCATGAGGGGATACCTGTCTGGTTTTCTAGTTCCCCTTCCTCATGGCGTTGTCACTTCCTTTCCAGAATCACCTTCCAAAAGGGCGATGACCAGGGTAACTGTGGCTCACGCCTGTCAGCCATCCTAGTGACTCCCCGGAGGCTGAGCTCCGAGGATCACCATTTGAGGCTAGAGCAGACAGATGGCTCCGACAGATTCGTATCCCCAATGGGCCACCGAAAAGCCAGAAGTGGAACTGTGGTTCGAGGGGTTAGAGCACCGGCCTTGAGGGCTAAAGCTCAAAGACAGCGCCCAGGTCCTGAGTTCGAGTCCCAGGACACACACACACACACACACACACACACACACACACACACACACACACACACACGTGTTACCCCTAACTCAACAAATCAAGGTGTAAGACATGCCTTTCCATCTGCTCTTCCTATTCTCAGCAGGAAGGAAATTAGGTGCTCCATAATTACTCTGACAGAATTAATTAAATGCTTCCTGCCTCACAGGCCTCTCCCTCCCTCCCTTCCTTTTCTTCCTCCCTCCTTTCTTCCCTTCCTTCCTTCCCTTTCCTTTCTTGCTACCTTCTCTCCCTCCCTTCCTCCCTTCCTTCCTTCCTTCCTAACTTCCTTCCTTCCTTCCTTCCTTCCTAACTTCCTTCCTAACTTCCTTCCTTCCTTCAGTCCTTCCCTTTCTTTCCTTCCTGGCTTCCTTCTCTCCCTCCCTCCCTCCCTCTCTTCCTCCTTCCCTCCCTCCCTCTCTTCCTCCCTCCCTCCCTCCCTCTCTCCCTCCCTCCTTCCCTCCCTCCTTCCCTTCCTCCCTCCCTCCCTCCCTCCCTTCCTTCCTTCCTTCCTTCCTTCCTTCCTTCCTTCCTTCCTTCCTTCCTTCCTTCCTTCCTTCCTTCCTTCCTTCCTTCCCTTCTCCTATTTTCTTTGTACTGGGACTGGGATTTTAACTCAGGGCCTTGGGCACTGTCCTTTAGTTTTTGTTTCTCAAGGCTAGTGCTCTACCACTTGAGCCACAGCTCCATTTTGTGGCTTTTGGTGTTTTCTTTGGAGATCAGAGTCTCCTGGATTGGTCTGCTCATTCTAGCCTCGGACTCTGATCCTCAGATCTCAGCCTCCTGAGTAGCGAGGATTACAGGTGTGAGCGCTGATCCCTGGCTCAGGCCTCTCTTCTGTCTGCCTTTTCTCTTCAGACTGTCTTGGGGGGCACTAGAGACATAGCAAGTGATGGAATCTGGTCATTCAACACAACGATGTAGCTATGGCACCCTGGTGAGACAATGTGGCACACTGAAAACAAGGTTGCGGGGTCGTATATATGAGGTTCACACATGTGCCTTACACTGTGTGTGTGTGTGTGTGTGTGTGTGTGTGTGTGTATGTTTGTCCTTCTAGTAAAAAATTAATGCCTCTTCCTGACTCCTTCAAGCATTGCTGCGCCCATTTCACAGAAGAGGAAACTGAGGCTCGAGGTCACAAAGTACTGTTGGTAGTTGATGACTTAGCTAGCAAGAGACAGAAAAAAGACTTTGTCATTTCCCTCTCCCTCTCCCCCTGCTCCCAGTCCTGGGGCTTGAACTCAGGGCCTGGGCGCTGTCCCTGAGCTCCTTTTGCTCCAGGCTAGCACTCTACCTCTTGAGCCACAGCGCCACTTGCAGCTTTTTCTGTGTCTGTGGTACTGAGGAATCGAACCCAGGGCTCCATTCGTGCTCTGAGGGCATTCTACCCCCTAAGCCAGACAAGACATTGCTTTTATATTTCTTTTCTTTTTCCTCTCCGGATACCCAGCCTGAGTCCGACCCCCCACAGAACTTGAAGGAGGTTAATTATGATGACAGGTCCTATTAAAAAAAAATCAAACAGGCCATCTTCCAGGAAGTGGGAGGAGGTGGAGGGGCGGGGGAGACATCTGTGTGCAGAAAAGAGTCAACTCAGGGTGTGGGAATCGCCTTGTGGAGTCCTTACATGGAAATGCACATCCACCACGGAGGGTGGGCCTGGAGCCCCCAGCAGGCCCCAGCCCAGTATGTCACAAGGGGCCAAGCTTGCGTAGCTAAGGAAGTAGGCCGTGCGCATACAGTTGTCTGGGCAGTCTGAGCTGCTCTGTTTTAGTCAATGCCTGGGGGTCCACAGGGAAGGGGGTCCCCTCTTACTGAGCCTGACCTTGTCCCCTCTCTTGTCTACTGGGCAAGCAAGCCTGCTCATGGCTCTCTAGCTCCAAGTCTGGTACTAAGGAAGGTCTCAGCAGAGTGTTGCTGGCTACAAGGCTGTGTGATTGTTTTTTTCTTCTTCTGGGTGGCAGTGTTTGCATCTACACATTAGCACCAGCTCCCACCTGACTTGGAGATCCAGGGGGTAAATAAAAGAAGACTCAAAACCCTAGCTATGCTGGAGGCTGAGATCTGAGGATGGAGGTTCAAAGCTAGCCTGGGCAGGAAAGTCTGTGAGATTCTGATCTCCAATGAACCACCAGAAAACCAGAAGTGGTGCTGTGGCTCAAGTGGTAGAGCGCTCACCTTGGGCTGAAGAGCTGAGGGACAGTGCCCAGGCCCAGAGTTCAAGTCCCACAACTGACCAAAAATAAGTAAATAAATAAAATATAGAGAGTGAAGAGAGAGAGGGAGGGAGGAAGAAAGGGGGGAGGGAGGGAGGAAGGGATAGATTGTGTGCACTGGACATAGATCAATCAGCCCACAGCTGTTTCTATTATAACACATAGGTTCCCATTACTTGCCTGAAGAGAGGAGGGCTCCATCTTTGGGGGGCAGGTTATACACTCATGTGGGAAGGGGAGCAGGCACCCTAAGCCTCACTTCTTCATTCTTGGGTGACTTCATTCCCCAAGCCTTGCTAGCTTAGCCCCTGGAGCTCCCCCCCCCCCCCAGCAAGGTTTGCTGGCCGAGATTCCGTGACTACAGGCGTGATGTGTGGGGCCAGGTGACAAGTTAGAATCCATCAGATCCATGTCAGGAGCAAATGCCTGTGCTGCCAGAAAGGGGGGTGGAGGGAGGGAGGAGGGGAGAGGGAGAGAGGAAGGAGACAGAGAGGCAGAAGAAGAGATAGAGAGAGGGAGGGAGGGAGAGAGGGAGGAGAAGCAGAGAGAGGGAAAGAGAGAGGGAGGGAGAGGGAGGGAGGGAGAGAAAGGGAAAGAGGGAGAGAGAGGGAGGGGGGAGGGAGAAGGAGAGGAAGAGGGAGATGAAATGGAGAGACAGAGAGGGAGAGGGAGAGAGAGAGAGAGAGAGAGAGAGAGAGAGAGAGAGAGAGAGAGAGAGAGAGAGAGAGAGAGAGAGAGAGAGCGTGCATGCGCACACTGCTGTCCCACCTCTAGCAGTAAGATTGTGTTTTCTCTATTCCAGATGGAGGCTTGGTGGTGTCTGTCTGTCTGTCCAGCTGTCCCAGCCCATACCTTTGTTTCTTAACCAGTTGAAATTTCTTTTTAATGAAAAGACCAAGGAACAAGAAGCTCCCTGGTAACAGTACATTTCAGATGGCTGTTTCTTTTTAATAGAGTAAAGCACGCCACGGGGGAGCCAAATATTTATACTCCAGCACCAAACTCTTAGGTGAAAAGTGAAGCAAGTTTCTTTTACTGGTCTTGAGATTTAATTCATCTTTACATGCGTCGTATTCTTTTGCTAGATACAATCACTCAGTAGATACAAAGGGAGAAATAAGTAGTAAAAATATTTCATTGTAAATTTTGGGGTTAGTACTTCTTACTGTAAACTAGGAATCTAGACTTCAGGAAATAAAAAAAAATTTTTTTGGTAGGTCGTGGGGCTTGAACTCTGGGCCTGGGCACTGTCCCTCAGCTCTTCAGCTCAAGGCAAATGCTCTACCACTTGAGCCACAGTGCCACTTCCGGTTTTCTGGTGGTTTATTGGAGATAAGAGTCTCACAGACGTTCCTTTCTGGGTTGGCTTTGAACTTTGATCCTCAGATCTGAGCCTACTGAGTAGCTAGGATTATAGGCATGAGCCACTGGTGCCTGGCTGACAATCTCTCTCTCTCTCTCTCTTTTTAAAAGATAATCCTTAAAACAGGTTAAATGGAATCAAGAATACAAACACACACACACACACACACACACACACACACACACACACACACACACACGAGAAATTGGAAAAATAAGAATTAATCTAAACAGATGAAATTTTCTTTGAATTCTAGTGACTACTCCAATTTGTATAAAGGATTTATTTGAACTATCTGAAACACCCTATTTAATGAAGTACACAAAAAATGTCAGCAGTATTTTTTTTTTTAACTTACTCTATACCATAGTATCATCAAGATAGATCAATGACTACCAAGTAATGAAAACTAGGGCTGGGAATGTGGCTCAGTGGCAGAGTGTCTGCCTAGCATGCATGAAGCCCTAGGTTCGATTCCTCAGTACCACATACACAGAAAAAAGCCAGGAGTGGTTCTGTGGCTCAAGTGGCAGAGTGCTAGTCTTGAGCAAAAGAAGCTCACGGACAGTGCCCGGGCCCTGAGTTCAAGCCCCAGGATTGGCAAAAAGACAAAAAAAAAAAAAAAGAAAAAAAGTAAGGAGAACTGGAGACAGGGTGTTAAATGATTTTGACTGGTCATATACTAGGGCCCCATATTAGATCTTACAGAATTTCAATATTGATTGGTTTGAAAACGTGTTGTGTAGCAAATTTTATCCCATCAAGAAGTGATAGATCCCTCTTTGTATTATTCTTACCCTGCTTGATTTTTAATCCTAGCCTTCATCACCATTAGAGATGTATTTGTTCCTGTATTACTTTTTGGTCACGTTTGCACACAGCAGAAATGTTGCTCATTGGCTTCTCTAGCACGGGAATCCCCCCCCCCCCCCACACACACACAAACATAGCAGGTGTCAATACATACTTGGGAGAAGGGCAATCTTCCCTGAACCTGAAATGAATGACCTCAATGATCTTCTGGAAATAAATGACCTCAACCCCTGCAGATCGAGTCCACCCCCTCCAGCACTCTGTCTGGAGTTGGGGGACGGGGTGTGCCTGTCCCCCGGTGAAAGCATAGCACGTTGAAGAATGCAGAACAAGCCCCGGCCTCCTGCTCTACCCACATCCCCACTCACCGTCATGATTCTGGCCTCCTGGTTTTTCCCTAGACAAGGCCCAGGCCTGGATTTCACTCTGCACACCTGCTTTTTGTCCTCAGTCTACCTCTAAGGGAAGGCCAGGAGCTGGTCACCCCGCAATGAGACCTGGAGACCTCTTACCGTGTGTGCTAATGGTCTCCAGGGAGTGACCCCAGAATGGATCATTCCCCCCCATACCCCTCACAATCCACCAAGAAGTTCTGGAATGGCCCAGTGGGTGTTTCCAAAATAAAGCCCAGAACCGAATGGAGCCCCATAGATGCGTTTCCCAGGCACCCCTGGTCTTGAGGGGGAAAGTGAGGGGGAGCTGAGTCTGGGGTGCTGTTCCTCAAGAGGTAGCCCTGGGGACACAATACCAGGGGGAAACTGAGGCACGCCCTTGTTTGGGCGACCACTGGAAGGGTTGGAGGGGCGGGTCTCTGGATGCACCTGGGGTGGAGGGTGTTTATTTCATTTTCTTCGTTTTGAGTCAACATTCGTTTGCAATGGGGGGGAGTGTCTCACTGTGATGTTTCCATGCCTGCAACCCGGGCACTTGGAACAAAGTCCCCCCCTCGGCCCTCCTCCGCCATGTTCTCGGTGCTTCTCTCCCTCCTCCCATCCTTTTACGAAGTGGCCTTTGCTGGGCTCCATTACAGGGGAGGTTAACCGGCCCGGGCCCTGTGCCTCAGCGGCCCTCCAGGCAGACCCCGCCCACCAAGAGCCGGCCACGCCCCAGGCTGGCCACGCCCACCAGGCAGGCCACACCCACAAAGCCAAAGCTGGCCTCCCTGGCTGGCCCCACCTACCAAGAAGCAACCCTCCAATCCAGCCCTGCCCTCCGGGCTGGCCTTGCCCCTCCCTCCCTGATGGCCACGCCCACCAGGCCTCCTAGACGGCTCTATACTCAGGCTGGCCAAGCAAACTCCCTCCAGGAGGCCCCACCCACCAAGCTCCGCCCCTTATTCCAGGCCGGCCCCGCCCACCAAGCATTCACCGTCCAGACTGGCCACGCCCTCCAAGTCCAGCCACGCCTGCCAATTTGACCACGCCCACCGAGCCTGGCTTATCCTCCAGGCCTTGGTCTCCACCCCAGCCTTTCAAATACAGGCCCCGCCTCCCAAGTGGAAACTCCGCCTCCTCAGTGCTAGCCACGCCTTCCAATACTGGCCCCACCTCTCAAGCGCTGGCCCCGCCCCTGGAGCTCCAAGTGGTGCAGTTGCCTGTCAATCAGCCTGGCCCTCTGCGGAGCTTCCCTGAATGCCAGGGTGAGGCGTGGGCTCCATATCCCGCATCCGACCACACTGAAAACACCTCCTCAGCCCCAGCCCGGTCCCCAGCCTGGCCAAGGAAAGAGTGACCCCCGGACGCACGCCTCTCCTCGGCTCCACCTGGAGCACTGAGGAACGAGTCCACCACGTCTCCGGGTTGGTAGAGCATCATCAGCCTGGAGCAGGAAAGCCAGGCAAGAGTGTGAAACCCTGGGTTCAAACCCCACTCCTGGAACAACGTCAGAGGGGGCTCCTACCTGGCAGGCGCTGGCAGCTCCCACATTTCGGCTCGTTGCGCAAGGACAAAGTCTCGCAGCCTCCACGTGGCCTCTGGGGACAGGATCTCTGGGCACCTGCTCGCTGCATGGCCCCCGTCCTGGTCAGGACCCTCCTGCACAGTGAGAGGCTCTAAGAGAGGCCCTGATCAGACCCTCTTGCCCTCCGCAAGCCCCCCAGGAGTGGAGTCTGATGGTGGAGTTGGAAATCCAAGAGGGTAACCTGAGTGCTTGCTGATGCCCAGGGGAGCCATGGCCCCCCAGCCACCTGGCCTCGCAGCCCAGCTGCCATCCTAACCATCCCCAGGCAGGCGCCAGCAGGTCGGTGGCCTTCCCAATTGTGGGGGTTTAGGGGGGGGGGAAGAGGGTTTAGGGAGGGGCTAGAGTCACCAGCCACACCCATGGCAGAAGGTGGGGCTGGTAGCTCACCCCTGTTGTCCTAGCTTACTCAGGAGGCTGGCATGGGAGGATCGTGGTTCGATGCCAAGCTTAGGCAGGAAAGTCCCCGAGACTGCTTGCTTATCTCTAATTAAATAAATTTTAAGACATTAAAACCTACAAGTGGAGCTGTGGCTTAGTGATAGAACGCTAGCCTTGGGCAAAAAAAAAAAAAAAAAAAAAAGCTCAGAGACAGTGCTCAGCGCCCCCCACCTCCACTCCCCCCACCCCATGAAATACTATGTTCATGGATGTCAGGTTGCTTTAAGCTGATCCACACATCAATATAATACCAACCAAAACTAAATAGGTTTAAAAGACAGAGAAATTGCAAGTAAATGAGGTGCTGGTGACTCACACCTGTAATCCTAGCTACTTAGGAGGTGGATATCTGAAGATCTAGATTCAAAGCCAGCCTGGGCAGGAAACTCCATGAGACTTAGCTCCTGTTAACTAAATCTAGAATAGCAAAAATCTGGAAGTGGTGGTGTGACTTAAATAGTAGAGTGCCAGCCTTCAGTGAAAAAGCTCAGGGACAGCACTCAGTCTAAGTCCCATTACCACTACACACACACACACACACACAGAAATTATAAAATCAAATAAATGGATACATTGAGCTTTATTGAATTGCAAGGTTTGGCTCTCCAAAAGATATTAAGAGAATAAGCCAGGCACTAGTGGCTCATGCCTGTAATCCTAGCTACTCAGGAGGCTGAGATCTGAGGATCACAGCTCAAAGTCAGCCCAGGCAGGAATTCCATGAGACTCTTATCTCCAATAAACCACTCAGAAAACTCCAATAAACCATTCAGAAAACTGGAAGTGGCTCTGTAGCTCAACTTGAGCTGAAGAGCTGAGGGACAGCGCCAAGGCCAAGAGTTCAAGCCCCATGACCGACAAAAAAAAAAAAAAAGACCAGTCAGAAACTGGAGAAAATATTTCAAAACACAGATTTGATTAAAGACTTGTATCCTAAGGATATAAAGTATTTTTACAATTCAGTATTAAGGATATCAACAGCATAGTTTCAATGAGCAGAATTACATATACACTTCAAAAAGTGAAGACATGAAAAAGTGTCCAACTTTATTAACTCTTACATAAATGCATATTAAAACTACAACGATGTTTTATATCGTTGATCTCAGCTATTCAGAATGGGGAGATTTGCACAACTTTGGTTCAAGACCAATTTGGGTCTTGAACAAGTACCACCTGAACATGGTGGTGTAAGTCTCTAATCTCAGCTATTTAGATGCATTAAAAAGAAGATAAAGGGCTGGGAAAGTGGTTTAGTGGTAGAGTGCTTACCTATCATGCATGAGGCCCTGGGTTCGAGTCCTCAGTACCATATATACAAAAATAGTAAAATTATATTAAAAAAAGAAGATAAGGTATGAACCTGTTCCCCGAATGCAAAAGGGCCAGAGGCATGGTTCAAGTGGTAGAGACTGTCTAGAAGGAGGGAGGTCTTGAGTTCAAAGCTCAGTAATGCCAGAAAATGAATAATGCCTGGAATCCTAGCCACTCAGGAGGCCAAGATTTGAGGATGTTGGTTCAAAGACAGCCCAGGCAGGAAAGTTCACGAGATTCTTATTTCCAATTAGCCACCAAAAAACCAGAAGTGGAGCTGTGGATCAAGTGTACTAGCCTTGAGCCAAAAAATCCCTCAGGGACAGTGCCCAGGCCCTGAGTTCAAGCCCCAGGACTGGCACACACACACACACACACACACACACACACACACACACACACACACACACATTTCTTTTACTATTGACAATTTTCCAGTGTTGGGGTGGGGAGTGGGGTGTGAAGATCTAGAACTTTCCTGGCATTGTTGGAACAGCACCTTACACAACTAAACACAGACTTTAGGACCTAGAAATTCCACTCTGGGTTATTTACTCAACCAAGAAATTCAAAGATGTCTGCTAGAAGACTGACAACAGACTTATGACAGCCTTAGTCTTCACTCAACTGGAAGCAGCCCAATCTGCGAGATCTCCACACAATGGAATATTACTCAGCCGTCATCGGAAGCGTTGAGAATGGATCTCCAAAACACCGTGCCGGTGAAAAGAACCAGACATGAAAAGACCGTGTTCAGTATAATTGCATTTATTTGACTCTGTGCAAAAGGCCAGGCTGTATACTTCATAGAAATCAGGTCAGCGATCACCAAGAGCACTGGAAGTATAGATTAATTAGGACCTGGAGTTTCTTTCTGGACAGGATCTTGACCTAGCTACAAAAGAGACCTTGTTTCAAAACATTCTTAGATCTGCTCCACCTACTCCCTTTCTGTTTTCTATCATCTTCCCACAACCTTGTGGACAGGTTTTGATTAAGAATTCACAACCAATCACAATGTGGTGGGACCTGACCAATTAAATGTCACCTTCCAAAAAAACTTACTAACAGGCAGCGAATCAGAGCACAGCTCAAGTTATGGAATTTCAGAGCCAACAAGAGAGAACCAAACAGCTGGAGATACAAGCCCCACTGGCTTATGTCTATAATTAATCAGTAGGTAGGTGTATTGATATAAGCCTGTAATTGCAGCATTCAAGAGGCTGAAACAGAGGTTCATGAGTTCAAGTCCTGCTTGGGCTACACAGAAAGTTCTACCAGGCCCAGCCTGAGATACCTACCAAGACCCAGTCTCAGAAGAGCAAAAGGAGAGCTGAGTGTTGGTGGCTCACACCTATAATCTTATAATTGGGAAGCTGAGATCTGAGGATCACGGTTTGAAGCCAGCCTAAGCAGGATAGTCTGTGAGACTCTTATTTCGAACAAACTACTCAGAAAAAGCCAGAAGTGGTGCTGTGGCTCGAGTGGTGGAGCGCTAGCTTTGAGCAAACAAAAAACAAAAACCAAACAAACAAAAAAAGAAAACAACAACATCAAAAAACACAAAGAAAAACAAAGAAGCTTAGTGATAGAGTTTAGGCCCTGAGTTCAAGGGACCAGCAAGCATGCATATGCATGCGTGTGCACGCGTGCGCGCGCGCACACACACACACACACACATCCCAAAGGAGATCAGTTCAACAAAACACTCATTTGGCAACAAAATGTTTTGGGCATTTTTTCAGCCCATCATTAAGAAGGTAAAACAAGGATCTTTCTCCCAATCACTAAAAAAACCCAAAACACCATAACTAATAATGGTAATAACAGACCTTACAACCATCTGGCTTATGGCCAGGTTATTGTAATGTGCTCCTTTACTTGTTAAAACATTTACTTGTTAAATTGATTGAGCCAGATGCTGGTACCTCACGCTTGTCATCCTAGCTACTCAAGGAGGCTGAGAATAGAGGATCACAGTTCGAAGCCAGGCTGGGCAGGAAAAGTTTGTGAGACTCTTATTTCCAACTAACCAGCAAAAAGTCCAAAGTGAAGTTGCGGCTCAAGTTGTAGAGCATCAACCTTGAGCAAAAAAGCCAAGGGACAGGATCTGGGTTCTGTGTTCAAGCAACAGTACTGGCATAAAAATACCACAACTCACCAACCAACTGCCCCCCCCAAACCCCACAAAAAACAAAAACAACCAATCAGAATGCTATGCCACCCAACCACCAATAAGGTGTCATCTTCCAGAATACCGTAATATATTAAGGGCAACCAATCAGAGCACAGCTCAGGATATAAGAACCTTGACTCTGGGCTACTGAGAGAAAAAATGACAGACATGGAAGACCACAGCAGCGCTTGTCCTGGACTTCAGATGTTGAATAACTGAGCTGATAGTGACCAGTGGTGGATTTGTAGCACTGGCTGGCATTGTCTTTCCTGAGCTACAGTACTAAGCAAGTGTTGCTTAGTACTGCTTAATGCTGAGACTTTAGTCATCATTGCTGCCCAAGGAGGTAAAAGAGCACCACCTTACTTTACCACAGAAAACCTGTATCCTAAGTATGATTTTCCTACAATGACAGAATCACCTAATGAGGAATTACTCATAACATATCTCTGTCATGAAGTGACATATTTAGTTAATATGATTCCTCATTTTTTTTCCCAGTTCTGGAGCTTGAACTCAGGGATTGGATGTGTCTGAGCCTCATTGTGCTCAAGGCTAGCACTCTATAGACTACTTGAGCCACAGTGCCACTTCTGGCTTTTTTTCTGAATAGTTTATTAGGGATAAGAGTTTCACAGACTTTCCCACCTGGGCTGGCTTTGAACTAAGATCCCAGATTTCAGCCTCCTGAGTAGCTAGGATTACAGGCGTGAGCCACTGGTGCCCAGCCCTGAGTAATTTACTATTATGTTACTCTTTTTTTTTCTTTTCTTGGTCCTGGGGCTTGAGCTCAGGGCCTGGGCACTGTCCCTGAGCTTTTGTGCTCAAGGCTAGCCCTCTACCAACTTGAGCCACAGCTGTACTTCTGGCTGCTTGTTTTTGTTTTTGCTTTTTTGGTAGTTTATTGGAAATAAGAGTCTCACAGACTTTCCTACCTGGACTGGCTTTGAATTATTATCTTCAGATCTCAGTCTCATCAGTAGTTAGGATGATAGAGGTGAGCCACCAGCACCAGGCTATTTAGCTATTTCTGTATTTGTAACACATTTGCAAACCTGATTGCATATGGAGTTGTCAGGAAACAGAACATCACCAACGTGTCCCATTTTTGATAAAATATTGATTTGTATGCGATTTATCCTCCCATTCTATAAACAGGAGCTGGAGCAGGGCCAATGAAAACAAACATCCACAGCTGCTGCTGGTCCAGGGGATATTTAAAATGTGCATCATTGGTCTTCAGAGATGTTTTTCTTTCTTCCCTGATCTCTCGAGACTTCCCATGATGCTTTTTACTTGCTAGCTGTGGTTCTTCAACATTACACCTTATTAGCCTAAATTTACCACCTATCTTTATGTGATTCCAGTATTAAATACAAATGTCAGGGCCTTTGACACACATGCAAAATCTCTCTGACCTCTTCGGGGAGATGGGGGAGAATAATGGAAAGGGTGACATTGCTCAAGATGCATTCAAGCTGGGTGCTGGTGGCTCCCCCTGGCATCAGAGCTACTCAGGAGACTGAGAAGTTTGAAGCCATCACAGGCAGGAAGTTCATGAGACTCTTATCTCCAACTGACCACTCAAAACCCAGAAGTGGCGCTGTGGCTCCAGGTGGTAGAGCACTAGCCTTGAGCACAAAGAGGCTCAGGGACAGCGCCCAGGCCCTGAGTTCAAGCCCCACAACTGGGAGGCGGGGGGATGCCTTATAACTGGGTGCTGGTGGCTCACATCTGTAATCCTAGCTACTCAGGAGGCTCAGAGCTGAGGATCTCAGTTTGAGGCCAGCTGGGCAGGAAAGTTCAAACTACTCTTATTTCCAATAAACTACTACTACTAAAAAAAAAAAAAGAGCTGGGAAGGTGGTTCAGTGGTAGAATGCTTGCCTTGCATGCATGAGGCCCTGGGTTCGATTCCTCAGCACCACACAAGCAGAAAAAGCTGGAAGTGGTGCTGTGGCTCAAGTGGTAGAGCGCTAGCCTTGAGCTGAAGAGCTGAGGGACAGCGCCCAGGCCCAGAGTTCAGGCCCCACGACCAACCAAAAAAAGCCAGAAGTGGAACTGTGGCTCAAATGGTAGAGTGCTGACCCTGACCCTGAGCTCAGGGACAGTGCTCAGACTCTGAGTTCAAGCCCCACCTAGGCATTGTGTACACAGACAGACAGACAGACAGACAGACAGACACACACACACACACACACACACACACCAGAACAAAAGACCTCCAGTGGGGGGGGGGGGGAGTCATCTCACTGCAGCTGGGAGGAGCTAGTGTATGGAGCACCTTGATTGGTGGGTAGGATGCAGGGGCGGGTCCTCCAGGCAAGCCAGCTGGTGGAGCTCTGAGGTGCTCTGATTCCCTACAAGAAAGTTGGGGGCTGGTGCTCAGAAAGGAATGGCTAAAGCAGCCAGTGCACCCCTCCCTCCCCCCAGTCCACCCTGACTGGCCTGCCTTTCCTTATTAGTGTCTATTTCCAGCCATGCCCTTTCAGGATGCAGACAGTCCTGGATTCTACCTCCGCTTTGTCTCCTGTGCAAGTCTACCTGGGGGATCTCTGGGCTGCACCTCCTGTAAAGGAATGCAGGTGAGGAGCTACATCCCAGCAACGTGGTGGGGGTTGAGGAAACTTGTCAAGTTTCCTTAAATGCTAACTACTAGCTATGCTAACAGCGTCTCAACACCCACACAAACACCTCCCTGGAACATGCAGCTTCACTGGAGGGAGCGAGCACACTGGAATCTCTCACAGATCTATTCTCTCCACTGCCACGCTCTCAAAGCCCACCTGCCAGCCTGCCTCCCGTGTGCACCCTGAAGTAGCAGAGGGCGGAAGGACGCGCCCTACAGTTGAATGGGGAGATGGGCGGATGCAGTCATAATACCCAATACATGTACTGTGCAAATGGAGCTAGGTATCTGGAGGGGATAGGTTGGGGGAGATGGGGGAGGATGAGGTGACACTAATCAAGATGCCTTGTACTCATAAACTGACATGTATAATAATAATAATAAAGAGCAGGCCTGTAACCAGTACAAAACTCAGGGAAGGAGATCCAAGAGGAGCCCCATACTGTAAAACCAACTTTCTGAGAGGACTCCATTTGACTCTAATTTGAGGTTCCCTCTCCAAATGGAGAGTCACCCTAATTGCCCTTCAGGGCTTTCTTTTCACTTTCAAATAAGCTTCTATTTCTGTTTACTTACAAATAAAGAAAGTCGAGTGCTGGGATTTAGGCCTGAAATCCTAGCTACTCAGGAGGCTGAGATCTGAGGATCACAGTTCAAAGCCAGCTTGGACAGGAAAGTGTCTAAGGCTCTTACCTACAATTAATCAGAAACAACAACAAAAAAAGCCAGATGTGGAGCTGTGGGCTCAAGTGGTAGAACACCAGCCTTGAATGGAAAAGCTAAGGAACAGTGCCTAGGCCCTGAGTTCAAGCCCTGGATTGGCACACACACACACACACACACACACACACACACACACACACACACACACACTCACACGCACGCACACAGCCCTAGGGTCAGAAAAGACTGAATTTTAATCCTCTTTACCCTTGGAGTTCTGGATTTTTCCAGCCATCTCTTGAGGTTTCACAGAATTCACAGAGGTCATTCAGGCAAGCAGTGAAAAATTTATTATTGTGTACATACTAACTTCTGGTAATGAGCTCTTAGGTGGCAATCTCTTTCACTAGACTGGAACTTTCTAGACGGCGGAGACTCTGCAGGACTCACTTGAATTTCTCCATTACGTATGACCTGGCTGTGACGGCCTTGGTGGGCCTGGTATCAAAGAGATGTCTGGCAGAGGGGCATAAACTATTTGGGTAAAAGCCAGCACTGGCTACTGGAAGCGGTCTGCTTTTGCAGTGGGGGGGGTGAAGTTAGGCCATATTTGTGTGTGTGTGAGCGTGTGTGCATGCACGCGCACACCTGCACATGTGTGTATACCAATACTAGGACTTGAACTCAGAACCTGAGTGCTGTCCCATATTTTTTTTGCTCATGGCTCATGTTGTACCACTTGAACCACAGCTCTACTTCTGGCTTTTTGCTGGTGAATTGGAGATCAGAATCTCAAGGGCTTTCCTGCTCTAGCTGGGTTTGAACCATGATCCTCAGTCACCTACGTAGTTAGGATAACAGGAGTGAGCCACTGGTGCCTGGTGGTAGCTTCTTCTCCTTTTTCCCTGCCCCTCCTTCTTTTCCCTCTTCCTCTTCCTCTTGTCTTTTTTTTTTTTTGGCCAATCATGGGGCTTGAACTCAGGGCCTGGGCACTGTCCCTCAGCTTCTTTTGCTCAAGGCTGGCACTCTACTGCTTGAGCCACAGCGTCACCTCTGGCTTTTTCTGTGTATGTGGTACTGAGGATTCGAACCCAGGGCTTCATGCATGCTGGGCAAGCACTCTACCATTAAGCTACATTCCCAGCCCTGTCCCTCCATTTCCATGCCCCCCCCCCAAAGACAGATAAATGAATGAACAGGACAAATAGCAAACAAAAACAGTAATGAAACAAAAACCCCTCATTTCCGTTTCCTAGATGCCAACTTTGCAGTAACTGTGGGTCCCAAGGAAGAAGAGACTCACAGATAAGCATCGTATTTGGAAGGCAAACTGCCCCTTAAACAAGAAAAGTCTTAACATCTTAGAATAAACACCCCAAACTCAGGAGATTCCCCCCCCCTTGTTCCTGTTCTGTTTCAGTAATAAAGTGCTAACAATTACCCAGAATTCCTCCAGGGACAGAGATGGGGTGCACAGTCAACCTCCTGCTGTAACGCTGGAGATCTTTCCCACCCCGGCCCCCCACTTCTCCCTATTGAACCTGAAGCCAATGTCTGCACCCCTGAAGATGGATGAAGATGTCCTAAGTGCTGTTTTCCATGACTGCCATGGAAAACTTCTCTTTTCTCTGCCCTTCACGGTCTCTCTGTATTTAACACAGGGGGTTGAGTGGCCAGATTTAACTTGGAACTCCTGGATTTTGAGCCTGGGGTCTAATAACCCAGTTTCATACCCTCTGGTCATGAGGGGAGCAGTTTTGTTCCCCAGATGTTCCTGCCAGGAGATGCTGCCTCCCACAAGCTTACTGAGGGAGGGAAAGAGGTTGGGAGCAGGGCTAGGCCTCAGAGCCTCCATTTTGCTCCCAAGATTTCTTTTACTTCTAGTTCAGATGGATTTCAATAGATGGTTCACAGGCCTTTGACCTCTGTCCCTGATATTCAAAGGACCCAGTAGGAGCCTGGGTTGGGCTCCTGCTCGGAGAGTCTTGACTTTCCTGAATGCTCCACCAGTAGATGTGCACTACTGGTGTTGGGCTGGGAAGGTGGCTTAGTGGTAGAGCGCTTGCCTAGCATGCATGAAGCCCTGGGTTCATTCCTCAGTACCACATACACAGATAAAGCCGGAAGTGGCACTGTGGCTCAAGTGGTAGACTGCTAGTCTTAAGCAAAAGAAGCTCAGGGACAGTGCCCAGACCCTGGCATTTTCTGTTTATGTGGTGCTGTGGAATCAAACCTACGGCCTCATGCATGCTAGGCAAGCACTCTACCACTGAGCCACCTTCCCAGCCCCCAAAGTGCATTTCTTAAAAGCAGGCACAGTGGCTCACATCTGCAATCCTAGCTACTCAAGATGCTGAAGATCAAGGTTTAAATCCCACCAGGCAGGAAGTCCATGAAACTCTTATCTTCATTTAATTAGCAAAAAAAGAGCTGGAAGTGGGGCTCTGGTTCAAGAGGTAGAGCACCAGCTTTGAGGAAAAATAAGCTAGAGGAGAATGTGAAGCCCAGAGTGTCTAGCCTTAATACTAGCACAACCACCACCACCACCACCACCACCAACAACAACAAAACTTCCAATCAAGAATTCTCTTGTACAGGGCCAGGTGCCAGTGGCTCACACCTGTAATCCCAGCTACTCAGGAGGCTGAGATTTGAGGATTGCAGTTCGAAGCCAGCCTGGGCAGAGAAGTTATGAGGCTCTTATTTCCAATAAACTACTCAGAAAAAAGCTGGAAGTGTCTCTGTGGCTTAAATGGTAGAATGTTAGCCTTGAACACCAAGAGGCTCAGACACAGTGCCCAGGCCCTGAGTTCAAGCCCCAGGTCTGTCCAATAAATAAATAAATAAATAAATATAGCTACTTTGATTTCAGCTTTGGGGATTTACAAGTAAAAATAATAGCTAATATTTATTGCGACCTTTCTTTGTGTCTGGCATTATAGTTCAATCACATTCCCCTATTTCTCTCAAGGACTAGGTGAGGTAGGTAATATTACTCACATCATTTTGCTTCCAAGAAAAGGGGATTGGAGCAGCAAAGTTAAGTCATTTGAGCATAAAGCTAGGAACCAGTTGAGCCACGATTTGAACCAAAGCCATCCAATGAAAGAACTCTTATTTTATACCAATAAACTCTATTGCCTGGTAACACACTAAATATGCACTTTAATTATAAAGATGCAGTCTAATTTCAGCAATGCCACTCCTACACCATTCTAAAATATGTATATAAATGCTTGAGCTTTTCACTCTGGGAATTTGCTAGCAAGGCATCACTAGCAGAAAAAATAAAATAAAATTGATGAAGTCATTTTCAGGCCTAGAAACCAAGTTTTCTCCCAAGCAAAAAAAAAAAAAAAAAAAAAAAAAAAGAAATTCTACCTGCTGTGGGTCATGGCTGTAATCCTAGCTACTCAGGATTCTGGTTTGAAGCCAGCCTGGGTAGGAAAGTCCGTGAGACTCATGTCTATTGAGCAGCAAAAAGCTGGAAGAGGGGCTGTGGCTTAAGTGGTAGAGTGCTAGCCTTGAGCAAAAAAGTCAGAATGCGTAGCTAGGAGCTCAAGCAAACAAATTATTTCCACTAAATACTGCCTAAAATTCCCATCATTCTATCTACTTACTGTTCCCAGAGGTCTGTCTGAAAGGGTATTTGGTCTGAGTATATAAAGGAAATTAGTCATTCTCATTTATTTATTGGGTGAGTACTGGGGCATGAAATCAGAGCCTGGGTCTGTCCCTTAACTCTTTTTTTTTGCTTCAGGCTGGTGCTTTACCACTTGAGCCATGCCTCCACTTCTGTCTCTTTGCTAGTTAGTTGGAGATAAGAGTCTCTGGGATTATTTACTTGGGCTGGCTTTGAACCCTGGTCCTCCATCTCAGTGCCCCCCTGAGTAGCTAGGATGACAGCCGTGAGCTACCAGTGCCAGGCTTTCTCTTACTCTTCTTATAAAGGTACCAATCTCTCCCCCAGCACCCCCCCCCCCGAGTTTCACCTGATGACCTATCTACTCTTAATCACTGTATCAAGTCCTACCTCCAAACACCACTGACATGACTCTGGGGGTTGTGAACTTTGCTTTTGGCCCAGGCTGTGTGCCATGGATCAGCCCTGTCCCCCCATTCCTAGCTTAATAGCTTTCCTAGCAGAATAGATCCACAATAGATTCTTGGTATGCGCTTGCTACTTGGGGGGAGAGGAAAAAAGGGTTTGTGGAAGGAAACTGTGCCAGATAAAGATATTTATTTATTTAGCTAGTTATTTAGTTTTTGCCAGTCCTGGGCCTTGAATTCAGGGCCTGGGCACTGTCCCTCAGCTTCTTTTGCTCAAGCTTAGCACTCTACTACTTGAGCCACAGCCCCATTTTTGGCTTTTTCTGTGTATGTGGTGTTGAGCAATCGAACCCAGGGCTTCATGCATGCTAGGCAAGCACTCTACCACAAAGCCACATTCCCAGCCCCCAGATTTTTATTTTATTATTATTGTTTTTTGGTCGGTCGTGAGGCTTGAACTCTGGGCCTGGGCGCTGTCCCTCAGCTCTTCAGCTCAAGGCTAGTACTTACCACAGTGGCCACAGCGTCACTTCTGGTTTTCTGGTGGTTTACTGGAGATAAGAGTCTCATGGACTTTCCTGCCCAGGCTGGCTTTGATCCATGATCCTCAGATCTCAGTCTCCTGAGTAGCTAGGGTGACAGGTGTGAGCCACTGATGCCTGGCTTATTTTTATTTTTTATTTTCAGGAGAAAAGCAGAAAAGAACATAGGCCAAGCTGTTTGGAGCTGAGAAAAATGCAGGCAGATTTAGGGGAAATAGAAAGTATATTAAATATCTCTAATTATTCCTCCTCCTCCTCCTCCTCCTCCCCCTCCTCCTCCTCCTCCTCCTCCTCCCCCTCCTCCTCCCCCTCCTCCTCTTCCTCCTCCATCATCATCATCATCATCATCATCTGGGTCCTTAGTGGAGAGACCTTTCCTCCCACTGGGGATGGTGTAACCCAGATTGAAGTCCCCCTGCCCCACTATCAGACATATTGCTGGTACCTGGAACCCACTTACATTATTCAAACTAGCCAAGGGCTTGTGGCTCAGGCCTGTCATCCTAGCTACTCAGGAGGCTGAGGGCTAAGGATTGTGGTTCAAAGCCAGCCTGGATAGAAAAGTCCCTGTGGAACTCTTATCTCCAATGAACCACTCAAACACCAGAAGTGGTGCTGTGGCTCCAGTGGTCGAGTGCTAACCTTGAGCACAAAGAAGCTTAGGGACAGTGCCCAGGCCTTGAGTTCAAGCCCCACAACCACCACCACCAACAACAACAATTCATACTAGCCAATCAAAATCTGTTTCTCTGGCCCCACCCATTTCTTTCTGTCTCCCTGTCCCATGTTTGGCTTTTTGCCTAGTGTCTGCTTCTGTACCTCATGCTCTGGGTCTCCCTTTTTTTGTGTGTGTCGGTCGTGGGGCTTGAACTCTGGGCCTGGACACTGTCCCTCAGTCTTCAGCTCAAGGCAAGCGCTCTACCACTTGAGCCACAGCACCATTTCTAGTTTTCTGGTGGTTTATTGGAGATAAGAATCTCACAGACAAGGGCTGGGATGTAGCTCAGTGGCAAAGTGCTTGCCTAGCAAGTGCAACGTCCTGAGTTCGATCCCCAGTACCAAAAGAAAAAAAAAAGTCTCATGGACTTTCCTGCCCGGGCTGGCTTTGAACAGAGATCCTCAGATCTCAGCCTCCTGAGTAGCTAGGATTATAGGCCTAAGCCACCGGCGCCCAGCTTTGTGTCTCTTTTATTCTAGTTGTTTATCAATGTAAAGGCAACTGTTTTCATGATGCTCATTGCTGGGTTTGCATTTCTTACCACATTCCATTAAAATAAATATCAGTCACAAGCCAAGTACCTTAGGCTCACGCCTGTAATCCTGGCTACTCAGGCAGGCTGAGATCTGAAGATCTTGGTTCAAAGCCAACCCAGGCAGGAAAGTTTGTGAGACTCCAATTAAGCAGAAAAACAAACAAGAAATGGAGCAGTGGCCAAAAATGGTAGAATGCCAGCCTTGAGCAAAAAAAGCTATGGGACAGCACCCAGGCCCTGAGTTCAAACATCAGTCTAGCACAAAAATAAGAAATAGAGGCTGGGAATGTGGCTTAGTGGTAGAGTGCTTGCCAAGCATGCATGAAGCCCTGGGTTCCATTCCTCAGTACCAGACACAGAAAAAGCCAGAAGTGGCACTGTGGTTCAAGTGGTAGAGTGCTAAGCTTGAGCAAAAAATGCTCAGGGACAGCGCCCAGGCCCTGAGTTCAAGCCCCAGGACTGGTATGATAATAATAATAATAATAGTAAAACAAATGAATAAATAAATGAATCTTATTTGCATTTTGAAACAAAGGCTCAAGTTCAAGTCTCATCTACCTTACTGATCTCCTACAGTAGGACCTAAGCTCATTATTTCTTCCCTCTGAGTCTTAAGAGTTACTAACAATAAGATGAGAGGTAGGTATATAGAAAAGTCAGGTCTTCCTTCCTCTTCCTACAAAGTCACAAATGTTGGGTATCAAGTGGCTCTTGCCTGTTAGCCCAGATACTCAGGAGGCTGAGATGTGAGGATCATTGTTTGAAGCCAGCCTGGGCAGAATGGTCCAGGAGACTCTTATCTCCAATTATCCACCAAAAAGCCAGAAGTGGAGCTATGGCTGAAGTGGTAGAGTGCCTGTCTTGAATGAAAAAGCCAAGGGACAGTGCCCAGGCCCTGACTTCCATTTCAAGTACCCTAAACCACAAACATATCTATTCTTCAAAGTAGTCACTGCTCTGTTTGTCTAGCCATTAGACCAGTCCTTTCTATCTGGAGCTTGTTTTTCTACAGCCTAGATACATGGTTGAAAAGCATCACATGGAAAATTCTAGAAATAAACAGGTATAAGGTTTCCATGGCAAGCTATTTTGAATAGAATAGGGAAATTGTCTGCCATCCCTCCTGGAAGGTAAATTGTTCTTTCTTTCAGCAAGTCAGATTGTATATCCTACCTTCCCTCTTTTCCTCAAAGGGCCATCTTTTTATTTTTATTTTTGGCTGGTCCTGGGGCTTGAACTCAGGACCTGAGTTCTGTCCCAGAGCCTCATCTGTGCTAAAGGCTAGTACTCTACTACTTGAGCCACAGCGCCACTTCTGGCTTTTTCTGTGTATGTGGTACTGAGGAATCGAACCCAGGGCTTCATGCATGCTAGGCAAGCACTCTACCACTGAGCCACATTCCCAGCCTCAGGTCATCTGGTAAGCAGCATTATTAGCTCCATTTTGGGAAAAGTCTGTAAGTTCAGGAAGAAATTGAGCAAGCAGGTGAACCTGGAGCAGCCACACAGCTTTAGAGTGGCCTGCATTGTGGTACACAGATATAGGCTGGGTAGCAAGTGACAGAGCAGCATCAGTTAGAGGCAGCTGACCTTCAAGGCACCTGTAGCTGGTGATTCAAAGATAACCTCTTGGTCAGGAGCCGGTAGCTCACGCCTGTCACCCTAGCTACTCAGGAGGCTGCTATCTGAGGATCACAGTTTGAAGCCAGCCTGGGCAGGAAAGTCCATGAGATTTTTATCTCCAACAAACCACCAGAAAACCAGAAGTGATGCTGTGGTTCAAGTAGTAGAGTGCTAGCCTTGAGCTGAGGAGCTGAGGGATAGATAGCATCCAGGCCCAGAGTTCAAGCCCCATCACAGACAAAAGAAAATAAATAAATAAAGATAACCCTTCGGTGTTATTTGCACTTTTTTTTTTTTTGGTCGGTCATGGGGTCTGAACTCTGGACCTGGGCGCTGTCCCTCAGCTCTTTAGCTCAAGGTTAGTGCTCTACCACTTGAGCCATAGTGCTACTTCTAGCCTTTTCTGCTTATGTGGTGCTGAGGAATTGAACCCAGGGCCTCATGCATGTGAGGCAAGCACTCTACCACTGAGCCACCTTTCCAGCCCCTTGTACTTCTTTTTATTTCCGTGTGTGTGTGTGTGTGTGTGTGTGTGTGTGTGTGTGTGTGTGTGTGTGTGCATGTGCATGCGTGTGCGCTGGTCTCTGGGCTTGAACTCAGGGCCTGGACATTGCCCCTTAGCCTTTCTTTCTTTCTTTCTTTCTTTCTTTCTTTCTTTCTTTCTTTCTTTCTTTCTTTCTTTCTTTCTTTCTTTCTTTTCTTTCTTTCCTCCTTCCTTCCTTCCTTCTTTCTACCTTTCTTTCTCTTGATCAAAGTTAGTGTGTTCTATCATGAAGTCACAGTTCCACTTCTGGCTTTTTAAGTGGTTTAGTGGAGATAAGAGTCGTATGGATTTTCCTGCCTGAGCTGGCTTTGAACCAGCTCAGTCTCCTGATCTCAGTCTCCTGAACAGCTAGGGTGACAGGCGTGAGCCACCAGGGCCTGGCTTTTCCTGTTTACTTAACCATCCTTATCCTTAGAAACTCCATGCTGTTCCTGAGGACCAAGAAGACCTTTGGGCCATCTTCCATCTTTTCTGTCAACGAGCTTTTTAAATGCAGCCATCTTAATTGCTTTGACACTTTGCTTTAGTTATTTTTTTTTCTTTTGCCAGTCCTGGGTCTTGAACTTAGGGCCTGGGTGCTGTCCCTGAGCCTTTTCTGTGCTCAAGGCTAGCGCTCTACCACTTGAGCCACAGTGCCACTTCTAGCTTTTTCTTAGTGGTTTATAGGAGATAGGAGTCTCATGGACTTTCCTGCCTGGGCTGGCTTCAAACCATGATCCTCAGCCTCTTGAGTAGCTAGAAGGACAGGTGTGAGCCATTGACACTCAGCCCCAGTAGTAATCTTGATTACCACATGGTTCAAATAATTTTCACATAGTAGCCTCATGCTAGGTCACATGACCTGTGTCACTGGCCTCACTTCCGGTCACCTTATAGGCATTATATCCTTGTATCATCTCTGGAAGGAAGGTGAGGGCTGGAGACGTAGCTCAGTGGGAGAGCACTTGCCTTAGAGCACTTGCCTTACATTGGTGAGGCTTTGGGTTCAATCTCCAGCACTGCAGACATAAAAGAATGAATAAATGGATGGATGAATAAGTGAATGAGTGGATGGATGAATAAATGGATAGATATATGAAGGAATGGATGAGTAAATGGATAGATGAATGAATGAATACATAGATGGATGAATGAATGGATGAGTGGATGGATGAATAAATGGATGCATGGAATGAGGGATGAATGAATGGATGAATGAATGAGTGGATGGATGAATGAATGGATGGATAGATGAAAAGATGGGCAAATGAATGGATGGAAGGATGGTGAGGTGGATGACTGAATGGATAGAAGGATGGATGGAGGGATGGGTGAATGGATGGATGGATGGATGAATGGATGAATGAGTATATAGATGAATGAATGAATGAGTGGATGGATGGATGGATAAATGTAGTAGAGTAGTAGAAAGGCTATTATAGTACTATGAGCTGTTTCTTTTTTTTGCGGGGGGAGACTTTATTTGGATAATTTTTATCGCTACTATCATTGTGCCAATGTACATTAAAGTTCATTATCAGTGTAATAGTACAGAATGTATAGGGTTCAGTAATATTTTCAGTTTTACGTATCCATTCTGGGTCTTGAAACATGACCTAATGGATAAGGAGGGGATATTGCATTATGGTAAAATACTGCATTATGTTCACTAGGACTAGAGCACTGGTCCAGTTACATCCTAAAGAGCAAATAGCTTCAGCTTGTGTGCATGGGTCGGGGGTGCCTTTGTCAGAACACTGATTTCTTATAACAACATCAGGAGTAGAGCATTCCTAGAGAGAGATCAAGGAGACTTTCCTGCAGAATGAGGATGACAAGGTGTGGGGGGCAGCAGCCCCAAAGAGTGGAGCCCCAATCTCTCTCTCTCTCCCTCTTTCTCTCTTTTGTGTCAATTGTGGGGCTTGAACTCAAGGCCTGGGTGCTGTCCCTGAGCCTCTTTGTGCTCAAGACTAACGCTCTACCACTTACACCACAGCACCGTTTCCAGTTTTTTTTGTTTTTTTTTGTTTTGAGTGGTTCAGTGGAGATAAGAGTCTCATGGGGACTTTTCTGCCCGGGCTGGCTTCGAACTGTGATCCTCAGATCTCAGCCTCCTGAGTAGCCAGGATGACAGGTGTGAACCAGTGGAGCCTGGCCCCAATCTTTTTGTCAAACTCCTCCATTTTACCTTGACCTGGTTGAGAAGTATTTAGAGACAAAGGGGCTCAAGGAAGAAAAGAGAGTCAGTTAAGTTCCAGAGAAATCCATTAAACCCCAGGAGTGAACTATGAAAAAGAGACTTCAAGATTAAACTTTGTACATTCTTGGCTATTCTCTGCCAGTGCTAAAAAAAAAAAAAAAAAAAGGAAAGGAAAAAAGAGCTGGGGGTGCTGGTGGCTCACGCCTGTCATCCTAGCTACTCAGGAGGCTGAGATCTGAGGATCGCGGTTCAAACCAACCTGGGCAGGAAAGTCTGTGAGACTCTTATCTCCAATGAACCACCAGAAAACCGGAAGTGGCGCTGTGGCTCAAATGGTAGAGCACTAGTCTTAAGCTGAAAAGCTCAGGGACAGTGCCCAGGCCCAGAGTTCAAGCCCCATGACCAACAAAAAGAAAAAAAAGGAAAAATTCCATTTCAGAAGAAGATAAAATATTCAGTATGCAGAGAAGGACAGAGAGATGGATATCGTTGAGTCTTAGGGTGGAGGCTGTATAAAGTAATACTCTGATTCAAGTGGCAACTTGGCATTGAGTATCAAACATCCTAAAAGAGTATGTTATTCTTGGGCCAGAAATTCCATTCTTAGAATTTATCTTAAGGATTAACTCAGACAAGTTTAGTAAGATGTATATACAAGGATATCTCTCACAATATTGTTTATAACAGCAAAATACTGCAAGTGATCTGAATATCCATCAATAAGGGATTGTCTAAATAAAGTGTTAAATCTGTTCTGTAGAATGCCCTGCAGGCTTTTAAAAAGGATGTTACAAATCTACATCTGTTGAACAGCGGAAAGGTGCCTGGGGTATGTTGTCGAATGCAAGAGAAGAAAAAAAAAAATGAGTTAAAAGGAAAAAGTCATTGGTGGTTCACACCTGTCATCCTAGCTACTCAGGAGGCTGAGATTGAGGATTGTGGTTCAAAGCCAGCCTGGGCAGGAAAGTCTGTGAGACTCTTATCTCCAATGAACCACCAGAAAACAAGAAGTGGTGTTGTGTCTTAAAGTGTAGAATGCTAGCCCTGAGCAAAAAGAGCTTAGGGACAGCACCCAGGCCCAGAATTCAAGCACCATGGCCAATAACAACAATAAAAAATGATTGTCAAATTGTGTGTGTGTGTGCGTGCATATATATATATGTATGTATATATATATATATATATATATCTGTCAGATTATACAGATTATTTCTGTCAGATTATATTGTGTAATTGTACAGAGAGGGGATTAGATCGGAAGATGACACTAAAATGCAAACCTTGGTTATCATGGTAGTAAGAGTTGGAGGAGATTTGCATTGTTTTTCCCCCTAGTACAAGAGCTTGAACTCTGGGCCTGGGCACTGTCCCTGAGCTGCTTTTGCTCAAGGCTAGCACTCTACCACTTGAGCCAGAGACCCACTTCCGGCTTTTTCTGGGATTACTTGGAGATAAGTCTCATGGAATTTCCTGCCCTGGCTGGCTTCAAACTGCCATCCTAGGATGACAGATGTGAGCCACTGGTGCCTAGATACTTTTTATTTTAAATGCTCTTGTGCTCTAACAAGATATATAGATCACTCTATTCAGAAGAATGTCTGGATTTAAAAGTTTCCCAAGTTTGGGCCTGGAAAAGTGTTTATTGGATTAGAAAACTTGAATGCCAGGGAAAGACCCATGCATGGTAAGGTACTTAATAATAGCCTTGAGTTTGAGCTTTAAAAAATGTTGTTAATACTTTCCTTTCCCACCATCATTGTGACAATCAATTGCTGGGGAGGGGGGGAGTCATTTCTGGTCGAGAACTACTTGCCTAGACGGGATGGCTGTTGTCTAGGAAAAAAACAAACAAACTTGGAAAGGAAGACAGGAACAGGCGGGGTGGGGGTGGGGAGCTCACCTGGAATTCTAGCTGCTTAAGAGGCTAAGATAGGAGGATCACAGTTCAGAGCTAGTCTGGGCAGATACACGTGTGAGACTCTTACCTCTACTTAACTAGCAAAAAGCCAGAAGTGGAGGTGCGGCTCAAGTGATAGATCCCCAGTCTTTTAAAATAAAAAAGCCAAATGAGAGTGTAAGGCCCTGAGTTCAAGCCCCATTTCTGGTGGAGTAAGATTTATGGTTGCCATCCAAGTAGTAGATAAGGGTCCTGCATCTACCCAGACCCGAAGGTCACTCTAAGGGGCTCTTGTTGCCTTCTATGGTGGTAGCTGCCCCAGAGAAGGGCCATCCCAAGGTAAAGGGGGTTGGAAGTTGATTACTACTGCCTTTACTACATGGGCCTGGTACTGCCTAGAAAGGGAGCCTGCTAAGCTGTGGAGAAGGGAAGGAGCGGACTAAGCTATTGGAAGGGACTCATTTGCTAACACTAATACTAGGACTGCACTTGCATGCTAAGGTATAGTTCATGGATCTTTTATGTGTGGCTTGTTGAATCCTTACAGCCACCATGGCGGAGGTAAATCATGACTTTTTCCATGGTCTAGATGAGGGAATGGAGACACAGCGCAGTGAAGAATAAGTTGTCCAAGGATGCCTAAACGAATATGCATCAGGACTGGGTTGCACGTTCAAGCTACCTGGCTTTAGCTGGTGGTCTTCGCCGCTGGAGGGGGCTCAAGCTGGAAGTTACAGCTTTCCTGATGGCTGTACTGAACTGCCGGGCTCATGGGTAACACCTGCCCGTAGCCTCTCTACACGGCAGTATTATTGAGGGTGCATCACGCACAACATTGTTTTTGTGTGGGTATTCTAGTACTGGAGCTTGAACTCAGAGCCTCAAAACTCTCACTTGGACTTCTTAGCTCCAGGCTGGTGCTCTACCACTTGAGCCACAGCTCTACTTCTGGCTTTTTGCTGGTTAACTGGAGATAAGAGTCTCAGGGGCTTGCTTGCCTAGCATGGACTCTAATTATGATCCTCAGCTCTCAGCCTCCTGAGGAGCTAGGATTACAGACCTAAGCCAGCAGGGCCTGGTTTGCTTATAGGCATGCCTTTTGTTCTTTCTGTTTTTGTCAGGTTGTGGGGCTTGAACTCAGGGCCTGGGTGCTGTCCTTAAGCTCTACCACTGGAGCCACAGCGCCACTCCTGGTTTTTGAG
The DNA here is from genome assembly GCF_024711535.1 of Dipodomys merriami. Lineage (NCBI taxonomy): Eukaryota > Metazoa > Chordata > Mammalia > Rodentia > Heteromyidae > Dipodomys > Dipodomys merriami. The sequence continues at coordinate 131,556 of NW_027206022.1, forward strand.
TGGTTAATAATTGGAGAGAAGAGTCTCATGAGGACATTTCTCTCTGGGCTGGCTTCGAATTGCGATCCTCAGATCTCAGCCTCTTGAGTAGCTAAGATTACAGGCCTACACACCATTTTCATCCTTCCCACTGGCCACAAGGACCCAGTTTTAATATTATTGTAGGCTGAGTACATCCATTCCGAAACCACAAACTTGAAATGCTCTGAAAAATTCTGAGCACGGACATGATCCATCAAGTGGAAAATGCATGCAATGAAACTTTGCCATGTGTTATTATTATTGGTGGTACTGGGGCCTTTCAGCTAATAGGGAAGTACTCTATCAGTTGAGCTATAAAACTCTAGCTCTATTGGTTTCAGTTATTTTCCAGATAGTATTGTGCTCTTGCCTGGGGGAGCTTTGGACTTATTTAGAAGTGGAGCTGCACACGTGTGTGCAGGGCCCGAGGCTTGAACTCAGAGCCTGAGTACTCCCCATGAGATTTTTGCTCAAGGCTAGTGTTCTACCCCTCAAGCCACAGCTCCACTTCCAGCTTTGTTTTTGGTCAGTCGTGGGGCTTGAATTCAGGGCCTAGACGCTGTCCCTGAGCCTCTTTGTGTTCAAGGCTAGTGCTCTATCACTTGAGCCACAGCTCCACTTCTGGTTTTTGAGTGGTTCAAGGAGATAAGAATCTCATGGGGACTTTTCTGCCCAGGCTGGCTTTGAACTGTGATCCTCAGATCTCAGCCTCCTGAGTAGCTAGGATTATAGGCATGAGCCATTGGTGCCGGCTTTGCTTCACTTTTGAAGTATCATTTCACAGGGGGCAGAATTCTAGGTTGGTGGGGACTTTTTCTCTGAATGTTTTCCATGTGCTGGTGCATTCTAGTCTTGCTTGTCTTGTTTCTAAGAAGCCGTGTATAGCCCTTACCTCTGCCTCTTTATAGTTACTGCTTTCCCCCTGGCTTCCTTCAGGAGTTTTATTTTATCTGGCAGTCTGTGGTAGAGATAGATCCCTGAAAACTTAACATTAACATTTGGGGTAGGACTTGGGACCCTAGCTTAAAGTAGGATCCCCAACAGAGAAACATTGATCAGTAGTCCCCACTTTGGGTAGATTCTGGTCTTAAATTTGTTTCCCAGAGGTAGTATTAGGAAAAAACTAAAACTTTGAAGCTGGGCTTGCTTTTCTAACTTTTCTCTGTCTGTCTGTCTGTCTGTCTGTCTTTCTCTCACTAGATTCTAGTCAGCAAAATCTTCATTCTCTTATTGGCTATTGGATGCTTTTTTAGATGATTGTATATTCACATAATCTTGTCCAATTTTCTAATTTGGTCCTAATTCATGTCCCCACCACCACCTCATTATGTATCATGCAAGCTTTACAGTAGTGATTTAATTGGGCAACTATTTATAGTTTGTGGATTAGAAACCCAGGCTCAGGATGAAGAAGTAAATTGTCTCAGACCACACACAAGTTGTAGGAGAGCAAGGACTGAATGTCAAGAAGCCAAAGTTAGGTTGGTACAGTGATGCACACCTGTAATCTCAGATACATGGGAGGTGGAGGAAGAGGGGCTGACAGTTTAAGGCCAGGCCTGATAAAGTTAGTGAGATCTTCCATCTTAGAACAAAAACCAAACCCAAAGGGCTGTTAGGTATGATTCAAGTAGTAGAGCACTTGCCTAGTTTTCATGAGGCCCCGGGTTCAATTGCCAGGACAAAACCAAATCAAACAATAATCAAAAATGAGCAGCCACGATTTCTTGCACTGTTTTTCACGTAATAGGTGACAATGACAATTCTGAAAGAAGCACAATGCATCTCTGCTGGTCTTACTTGAGTGAGCCGATAAAGAATGGATTTCTAGAAGCCAGGCAGTGGTGGCTCATGCCTGTCATCCTAGCTACTCAGGAGGCTGAGATCTGAGGATCAAGGTTCAAAGCCAGCCCAGGGAAGAAACTCCATATGACTCTTATCTTCAATAAACTACTCAAAAAGGCCAGAAGTGGTTCTAAAGTGGTAGAGTGCTCTTGCCTTGAGCAAAAGAAGCTCAGGGACAGTGCCTGGGTCCAGAGTTCAAGCCCTAGGACTTGCAAAACAAATTAGGGTTCTAGGGCTGGGAAGGTGGCTCAGTGGTAGAGCGCTTGCCTTGCATGCATGAAGCTCTTGGTTCAATTCCTCAGTACCACATAAGCAGAAAAAGCCAGAAGTGGTGCTGTGGCTCAAGTGTTAGAGCACTGGTCTTGAGCTGAAGAGCTGAGGGAAAATGCTCAGGCCCAGAGTTCAAGCCCCACGATCAACAATCAACCAATCAATCAATCAATCAATCAATCAATCAATCAATGGGTTTTTAAATGAGAAACATTTTCTGCACAAAATGTTAATCACCAGTGACAACGGCCTTTAAGAGAAGTAGCTTCCAGACTCCCTGAGATCAGTATGTTGAGGTCCTTAGAATCTCAATGCTCAGGAGGCTGAGATAGGACAATCCTACATTCCAAGCCAGCTTGGTGAGATCCTGTTGCAAAACAAAACAAAAAGCTGGGTGCTGGTGGCTCACACCTGTCATCTTTGCCACTTAAGAGTCTGAGGTCTAAGGATCACAGTTCAAAGCCAGCCCAGCAGGAAAACACCATGAGACTCTTCAATTAACCTGAAAAAAAAAAACAAACCCAGAAAGTGGATGTATGTCTCAAGTGATAGATTGCCAGCCTTGAACAGTAAAAGCTAAAGAAAAGTACCTAAGGCTATGAGTTCAAGCCCTGGTACTGGCATCGAAGAACAAAACAAAGCAAAGCAAAACCGAGATCTGCATCATCTTTGGGTCTAGAAGATGAAAACGAGTTTCAAATTAACTCCTTATTCGTTGTGTGTATTTGTTGAGCCTTTGGCTAGAAATACCTAAGGAAGGCTGGGCTCAAAAATGTCCTCTGCCAGAGAGAAGAATCAGACAAGAACTGCATGGCAGGGTAGTGTCTGGAGGTGTTGGGTGGGATACTAATGATGGAGAGCTGGATGCTGATTGGTGGTACCTCATGCCTGTCATCCTAGCAACTGAGGAGTCTGAGATCTGAAGACTCTGATTGGGGCAGGAAAGTCTGTGAGGTTTTTTAAAAAAAAATCTCCAATTAACTAGCAAAAAAGCAGGAAGTAGAGAGGTGGCTCAAGTAGTAGCAGCCTTGAGTGAAAAGCCAAGTAAGGGTGAAGCAGGATAGACTAAAGTAAATGGCATCCAGTAATAAAAATTAAAAACAAAACAAAACACCTCAGCTTGAAGCAAATACAGGAGACTGATCTTCACTCATCAACTTCCCTTAAGATTAAGGGACCAGGGTTGGGAAGGTGGCTCAGTGGTAGAGTGCTTGCCTTGCATGCATGAGGCCCTGGGTTCGATTCCTCAGCACCACATAAGCAAAAAGGGAAAAGCTGGAAGTGGCGCTGTGGCTCAAGTGGTAGAGCGCTTGCCTTGAGCTGAAGAGCTGAGGGACAGTGCCCAAGCCTAGAGTTTAGACACCACAACTGACAAAAAAGAAAGAAAGAAAGGAAGGAAAAAGAAAGAAAGAGGAAGAGTTGTATTCTCTGTCTGACCTTCCCTGCTGGTACTCTGAAAACTGAGAAAGAACCTCATTAAATAAAAAAGCCATGTATCCTAGTATATGTGTCTTTAAATTTTTTTTCTTTTGCCAGACCTGGGGCTTGAACTCAGGGCCTGGGCTTCTTTTGCTCAAGGCTAGCACTCTACCACTAGAGCCACAGAGCCTTTTTTGTTTATATGGTACTGAGGAATCAAACCCAGGGCTTCATGCATGCTAGGCAAGCACTTTACCACTAAGCCACATTCCCAGCCCCAAAGTCATGTATTCTGAAGAAGCAAATACTTGGAAAAATGCTCCCCCCCTTCCCTGCCCTGGCACAAAGAGCTTATCTCAAAGGATAAACATTTGTTGCAGGATGATGTGTTCTATCCAAGGATAAACATGAGTTTTAAGATACAGGGCAGAATGAATTCTTCCCTAAAAGGGATGCCCAAGCAGTAATGGTCTTCTATGTAAAGTACAAGTCAGTCTCAGAGATCTAAAGTCCAACTGGTACAAGTGTAACACGGAGAATGATTAAAAGCAAAGAAAAATAGTGATGTACATAACTCTAAGTCAAACCCTGCCTTTATCGTATAAATACCCTTGATGTCAAAGAGCCCAGGGTGTCTCTCTCCTTTTGAGAGAACTCTGTTAGAGTGTGCCCCTGCTTTTCTGTTTGTCTGTCTGCTTTTTGCCTGTTTGTCTGCTTGCCAACTTAGTAAAACTCTGCCAAATTTTCTTACCATTATGACTTGCTCCAAAATTCTCCCTCCCTCTCTCTCTCTCTCTCTCTCTCTCTCTCTCTCTCTCTCTCTCTCTCTCTCTCTCTCTCTCTTTCTCTCTCTCTCTCTTTCTGTTGTTGGACTTGAACTTGGGCCTGGGTGCTGTCCCTGAGCATTTTTTACTCAAGGCTAGCTCCCTACCACTTTGAGCCACAATACCATTTCCGGTTTTCCTCGTGATTCACTGAAGATAAGAGTCTCACTTTCCTGCCTGGGCTGGCTTTGAACTATGATCCTCAGATCTCAGTCTCCTGAGTAGGTGGGATGACAGGCGTGAGCCACCAGTACCATCAGCGGCCCTTTCTTTTCTTTCCTGTCTTCATCAGCACTTGTTACCCAGGTGCTGAAGCAGCGTCCTTATTATAAGAAAGTGGGTCACATACTCAGCCTCTCCAAGAGGAAATGTGACCTTTGTTATTCTAAGGTGCGAAGGTGCCATCTCTGCTTTGTGTCACGTGGCTCTGTGTCCCATGAGTCTGCTGACACCAGAGCTGTGTTCTACTTTCTGCCCACAGAGTGTATCACACAGGAGAATTCATTAGCCATCTTGGAGCAGATCCTAACAGCCACGGGGTGATGTCTTTTTGTATGAAAGGAGAGATCAGGAAGTATTTACAGCTGCATCCCACCAATCATTTCTTCAATGAAGTGTCGTGGCTTTCTCTTGTAGGAAAGTCTTTTGCGGGGTATCAGAGTCTCACCAAAGACCTGCAGCCATGGCTTTTGCATTGCTTGCATCTGCTACCTAGAACTCCCAAGGATATTTCCAGGCCAAGGAAGGAGCTGTAACACTCAATGTTAGAGTGAGAATAACAGTGCTTAAAATCTTTGTTGTTGTTGTTGTTGTTGGTTGTGAGGCTTGAACTCTGGGCCTGGGCACTCTTCCTCAGCTCTTCAGCTCAAGATGAGCGTTCTGCCACTTGAGCCACAGCGCCACTTCCAATTTTCTGGTGGTTCATTGGAGATAAGAGTCTCACAGACTTTCCTGCCTGGGCTGGCTTTGAACCGCGATCCTCAGATCTCAGCCTCCTGAGTAGCTAGGATGACAGGCATGAGCCACCGGCACCTGGCAGGACTTAAAATCTTTAGGGAAGCATGCGATGTAATGGAAACCCGGTGGGATTTAGTCCAGGTTGATCAGTGAGCAGAGAGGTCTGAAACATGACTCCGAATCTTATTTTGTGTTGTCTGGACAATGCGCTGTAGGAGTGAGGGGAAGAAAAACTTGTGTCCATTAGCTAGTGCCTCTATCTCTCTTCTATCATTGAGACATCCTGGTGTCCCCCTAAATCCCCAAGTGTGGGTATGTCAGCACCCTCAGATAACCTCCTCATTATAATGTGGCTATGAAGTTTCCCACTCCTCTTTCCCTCCCCTAGGCTCACGTATGGAAAACTTGATCTCTAGCTCAGGGCACTGTTTTGAGAGAATCTGGAAACTTTTTTTGGGGGGGGGTCCGGTTGTGGGGCTTGAACTCTGGGCCTGGGCACTGTCCCTCAGCTCTTCAGCTCAAGGCGAGCGCTCTACCACTTGAGCCACAACGCCACTTCTGGCTTTTTTCTTTTTGCTTATGGGGTGCTGAGGACTCGAACCCAGGGCCTCATGCATTGCAAGGCAAGCGCTCTACCACTGAGCCATCTTCCCAGCCCCTAATCTGGAAACTTTAAGAGGCTGGGCTCTTTGAAAGTGAGACTTTGGCATCTGTCGCTTCCTTCCCTACATCAAGACAGTACCGTCTGTCACACATTCCCTCAGCCATAGTGTTCCTAGTCTAGTTAGTATTACAGGTGTGAGTCACTAGTGCCTGGCTCCCAATAGATGTCTGAGATGCATGCCTCTCTCCCTGGGTAAAACATTGTATTATTAAGGCTCAGACAGGTAAATTGCTTGCCTGAGGTCAAACAGTCAGCTAGCAGCTGGCATTGAACCTGTTTCATTCCAGGCTAGATAACATAGCCAAAGAGATCCTGTGTTCTATGATGCCTTTCCCTGCTTCCCATGGGATGAAGTTTCATCTTGAAGGGAAACCACACAGCTGTTTTTTTTCCGGACAGCTGTGGGGCTTTTCTCCCAGCCAGGGAGCATTTCCGTGCCAATCCAGCCCCTTCCAGGAAAAAAACCCCTGAATAACAGGATTCCACCCATCCTCACTGCTCTGACTTGCAAAGTTAGCCTCAGCCACTCCCAGAACAGCCCTTTGACTCCCAAGTGTTCTCTTTCTCCCTTCCCTGGAAGCAGCTCCCCAAAAGGGTGGGGTTCAGCATCCTTAGGTCCTCCTTCTTTGGATGGGCCTCTGCTTGGGGGCTCCCTACATTAGCTGTTGTTCTTAACAGAGAGCAATAACAATGAGTGAGTTATCGGCAGATTACTGGGTGCCAGGCTTTCTCTTATATACCAAGTTTGATGACCCCGGGATTCAGGAAATTGGATTTTCCTGACACATGATGTAAGCAAATGGATCCTTGGTGTCCAGACAGTATAGGAATAAAGCTATGCCAGGTGCCAGTGTCTCACGCCCATCATCCTAGCTACTCAGGAGGCTGAGATGTGAGGATCGTGGTTTGAAGCCAGCTTGGGTAGGAAAGTCCCCATGAGACTCTTATCTCCAATGAGCCACCAGAAAACTAGAAGTGGAGCTGTGGCTCAAGATGGTAGAGCTGCTACTCTTGAGCAGAAAAGCTCAGAGACGGTGCCCAGGCTCTGAGTTCAATCATTATGCCTAAGAAAAGAAAAAAGAAAAACAAAGTCAGGAACAGTGGGAAAAAATACTTAAGGACAAAAGAAGTGTATTGCAAAGCAAAAAGATGGATAAATGGCCAGTGCTGGTTATCCAATCTCCACTGCTGAGGAATGGCTTCTTATCCCCTCTTCAGGAATTTGGGGGCTTGGTAGGAAAGGGCTTTTTTGTTTCTGTTTTTTTTCTTTCTCAGGAAGGCCAGGAGCATTTTAGTTGGCTCCAGGAAATCTAGGCAGGTGTGAGATTTAAGCAGGAATGAATATATTTTTTAAAGTGATGGCTGATTGGGCCCGGGAAGGAGGGAATGGCACAACTGACATGAAGTCATAAAACCAGCCATTTCCCCAAGCCCACTGACTGCAGTCCCATCATTCCTAGTCTTCTTTTCAATACAGAAGGATGGAGTCTTTGAGGTATGAGCAAGCTTGTCTTGAAATAAGGATACTGAGTCTAAGTGGCGCCATCTTGGTAACATGGCGGATGATAAGGAATTGGGTCTCACTGGTGCCATCTTGGCTTCTTGGTAGATGAAAGAGAACCCCCACCCCAAGGTGATAGGTGTGCCTGAATTCCTAGAGTCAGGGACAGGGACTTGGACAATAGGCTACTGGACCTGCCAGACCTGTACCATGAACTTATGAGCCTCTTTGAACTCTCAAGCTGCCTGTGATCCTGCCCCCTCACCATGACCCTGTTTAGGCCTCAATCACTTTAGCTGCCATTTTTGGGCCATGTCTTGAGCCTCCTGACTCTCTTCCTTAGGTCATCATGGTATCTCTCTTCAGGTCTCCATTAGAGTTGATCTGGTTTGTTGAGATTGCTTTTCTGATCTCTCCTTACTCTCTTACCCTCACAGCTCAGTTTCCTAACAGCATTAACTGTATTTGAGGGTGCAGGGTTTGGGGGAACATGTGTTCACATGCAGTTGCTGGCATTCTAATAAAAACTCCTGATTTGACCTCTCAAAATATGGTTTCTCTGGGGGCTGGGAGGGTGGCTTAGTGGTAGAGCGCTTGCCTTGCATGCATGAGGCCATGGGTTCGGTTCCTCAGCACCACATAAGCAAAAAGAAAAAAGCCAGAGGTGGTGCTGTGGCTCAAGTGGTAGAGCACTAGCCTTGAGCTGAAGAGCTGAGGGACAGCGCCCAGGCCAGAGTTCAGGCCCCACGACCGGACCCCCCCCCCCAAAAAAAAAATATATATGGTTTCTCTGTATCTCGGGACTGAATTCCCATGCAACAGTCTGGGATCTGAATCTGGAAAGTGGTTTAACCAGTATCCAGCTTAGCTCCGGATACCGATCTGGTTCTATTGTACCACCCTAATGCTCAATAATGACTTGCGAGTAGACTCAAGCCCCACCAGAGGTTTGAATCCCAGAGAAGTTTCCTGCCTCTGAGCCTCAAGGGTCTTAAACACAGGCTGAGCGAAAGGCACAAAAGGTTTTGCTCACCTGGCTCCAAGCTTCTTGCCTTGCTTAAGCTGTGGATTCCAACCTCCAGTCTCTCTCTGTGGGAATTCAGTCAAGAGACACAGAGAAGCCACATTTTGAGAGGTCGAATTGCGAGTCTTTATTGGAGAGTCAGCGACTCCAGGTGGATTTTTGTCCCAAAGACCTGCAGCCCCTTGAAATACACTTAACACTGTTAGAAAACTGAACCATGACATTAGAAAAGCAAAGAAAGAGTAGAAAAACAACCCTAACAAACCAGATCAATCGGAAGGAGAGCCAGGTGACATAGGATGTGAAGCATGGTTTACTGGTGCCTGAACTGGTCCAGGCCCAAACTGGACTAGGGTCAGGGGACGGAGTCACAGGGAGCTGGAGAGTCTCACGAGCTCAAGGCACAGGACTGACAGGTCTCAAAACCTATTGTCAAAGTCCCCGCCCCTGCCTCTAGGAATCCAGGCACGTCCATCACCTGGGGGTGGGACTTCACCTTCCTCCACCAATGAAGATAAGACAGCAACAGTTAAACCCGACTCCCTATCATCCACCAGTACCCAGTACCCTTATTTCACTCCTTCCATTTGCCCTGTCATAACCTAGTACAACCCAGGCCAAGGACATAGCCAGCAAACTGCCTTGTTCTTGGTCCCACCTAATTCTGTTTCTCCGGGCTTTCCAGAGTCAGGAAAGAGAAAGAAGTTAGTGGGAGATGATGGCCAGGAGGTGGGCGGTGGGTGGGGCTGGATGCAGCTGGTTTGTAGAACAGACATAGCTGCTTCTCCATTGGCCAGAGGGCTGGGCTCACTTGCTGCTTTGAGCCTAATCATGTTCCTTTGCAGGTTGCATATCCCAGAGACAAAGGCTGTCTGTGTGTGAGTCCACAGATGTGTAACTGCTGTGTCCGTGGCATCGGCCAGGGCTGGCTGAATTTAGTATCATGAAAATATTGCAAGAAAGGGCCCTTTATCTTGTTGACTCAGTTCAGTAAAGGATGTTTCTATCTATCTATCTATCTATCTATCTATCTATCTATCTATCTATCTATCTATCTATCTATCTATCTATCTATTTATCTTTATTTATGTTGGTCGTGGGGTTTGAACTCAGGGCTTAGGTACTATCCCTGAACTTTTTTTTTTTTTGCTCAAGGCTAGTGCTCTACCATTTTCAGCCGCAGTTCCACTTCTAGTTTCCTGGTGGTTAATTGGAGATAGTGATCCTGCCCAGGCTGGCTTCAAACCTTGATCCTCAGATCTCAGCCTCCTGAGTAGCTAGGATGACAAGCATGAGCCCCTTGCACCCGGCTTCTATCTTTTTTTTTTTTTTTGCATGTGATGTCTGAGAGTTGTTTTACAAACTATTTAAGAGTGGGGTGGGAGGGAAAGAAAGAACAAAAAGGGAACTGTTGGGTGGCTAGAGATAAAAAGTGGTGGAAATAGCAGCTGACATTTGCCAGGTCGCTTGTGTATCATCATGGTACTTCTTGTTACCATGGTGGTTTGGGGTCCTGCACAAGCACTTATTATAATGCTGTGAGTTCCTACTAAACATTTATTCCCATAATGCCCTGGGTACCCACTCAAACACTCATTTTTTAATTCTTTTTAAATCTTCTTCTTCTTCTCCTCCTCCTTCTCCTCCTCTTCTTCCTCCTCCTCCTCCTCCTCCTCCTCCTCCTCCTCCTCCTCCTCCTCCTCTTCCTCCTCCTTCTTCTTCTGTCAGTTGTAGGGCTTGAACTTGGGACCTGGGCACTGTTCCTGAACCCTTCAGCTCAAGGCAAGCACTCTACCACTTGAGCCACAGTGCCACTGCCAGCTTTCTGTTGGTTCATTGGAGATAAGAGTCTCATAGACTTTCCTGCCTGGGCTAGCTTTGAACCATGATCCTCAGATCTCAGCCTCCTGAGTAGCTACGATTACAGGCATGAGCCACCAATTCCAGATATTTTTTATTATTATCTTTAAGTCACTGTACAAAGGAGTTGCCACTGAACAAATCAGTTTATGAATACAATGCAGCTTGATCGATGTGACCCCTTTCAGCATTGTCCTCCATCCCTCTAAGCTCTACCCGTCCCCTTGACTTTCTTAATTGTGTAGGATATGCATCGAATTGTATTACTATATTCTCCCCAATGTGTCCTGTCTTCATTTGTCTACACCCTCTCCCCTCCCCTTAACCCCACCACCCACCTTTCAAGGTTAAACATATGTTCCTTTAAGGTCCTGAGGTCTTGCTCAAATGCTTCTTCTTCCCATAATACAGGATTGTGCCTGTACAATTCATCCACCAACCAGTGCAAAGTCCAGGGGAGGAGAAATGGGAGGAGCTTCATGCTCTAAAATCACCCTCAGAGAGGACTCCATTGGCGTCTATACTGGACCTCTCTCCAAGTGGGGAGGTTCTTTGTATTTTCTTTCTGTGGCTTTCCTTCCACTTTGAAGTAAACTCACTCTATCTGCTTTAAACACTTTCTGCCTTTTAATTCTTTTATAGGCAGAGAAAACAAATTGGTTCCCCTAAATGGCACCAGTAAAACTAAATGGGAAAAGTCTCAGAAATGTTGGTCAGTTTTTGAAGTTGAATGATGGATGGCAAGGACGAGGCTTTTTTTTTCTCCATAATATTCTCTACTTTTGTGTATTTGAAATATCAATATAGGTGTATTTCTCCTCCATCCAGAGCCCAAGTCTCATGTTCCTGATCCCCTAGTTTTTCTTTTCTTTTTTGCTGGTCCTAGGACTTGAACTCAGGGCCTGGACTGTGTCCCTAAGCCTGTGTTCAAGGCTAGTGCTCTACCACTTAAGCCACAGTGCCACTTCCATCTTTTTCTGAGTAGTTTATTGGAGGAGACTCTTAGCTGTCAGCACTCCATTCTTTAATGTGTGGATATCACTGAAGTGGGGATGCTGGGTCTGGCTGGTGCTATCTTGGCCATGTGGTAGACAGGAAATTGGGTTTAACTGATGCCTGGTGCCATTTTGTCTTCATGGTGGAGGCAGGGAAGTCCCACCTCCCAGATAGTGGGTGTGTCTGAATTCCTAGAGATAGATAATAGGTTATTGGGCCTGCCAGTCTTGGGTCATGAACTCCCTCTGGCCCCACCCACTGATCTGACCCTATTTAAGTCCAGATCAGCTCAGCTGCCACTTTTTTTCCTGTCTGTGTCTCCCAGTTTTCCTCTGATCAACATGGCATCCCACATCAGCTCTCCACTGGAGCTGATCTGGTTGGTTGATGTTGTTTTTCTCCTCTTTCTGTCCTCTCTAGCTCTCGTGGCTCAATTTTCTAACAGTGTTAAGTATATTGTGGGGCTGCAGGCTTTTGTGATGTCTACCTGTGATGGTTGGCTTTCCAATAAAGACTCCCAATTTGATTGCTCAAAACATGGCTTCTCTGTTTTCTTGAGGGGCAACACCCTATTTGTCCTCCACATCAAGAGTAGTGTAAGAGGCAACTTGAAAGCTTCTACAAGTTCCCCAACATGGAACCTGTGCCCTTTTTTTTTTTTTTGTCGGTCACGGGGCTTGAACTCTGGGCCTGGGCGCTGTCCCTCAGCTCTTCAGCTCAAGGCGAGCGCTCTACCACTTGAGCTACAGCGCCACTTCCGGTTTTCTGGTGGTTTATTGGAGATAGGAGTCTCACGGTCTCTCCTGCCCGGGCTGGCTTTGAACCTCGATCCTCAGATCTCAGCCTCCTGAGTAGCTAGGATTACAGGCATGAGCCACCAGCGCTTGGCTGGAACCTGTGCCCTTTGATCCACGCTACTCTCTGCTAGAGGCAACTTGGCCAACACCGTGGGCTCCAAGGAGGACCAGATGCACAGAAGCAATCATGTGCAGCCCTCAAACAATGCCTTCTCCATCGCCTCTTAACGCCCACAGCCAAAAATCCGGGAGATCACCTTGTTCCTGTTCTCTTCCAGTAATCAAGTGATGACAGCTCTTCAGGAATTCCTCCAGGGACAAAGGCTGAGCTCAGGGTTAATCAGACCACACACCTGTGACCTGGCACTACTGTCACTCTGCTGCTCTTTCTCACCCCTGACACTCAACTCTTCCTATTTAACCTGAAGCCAATGTCTGTCCTCCCTAAAGATGGTGGAAGCTATCCTGAAGCGCTGTTTTCCCATGGCTGCCATGGACTATATATCCTTTCTCTGCCCTTTATTTCAATTAATTTGGCATCCTGGTGCTGGTTGGGAAGAGGGATCTTGGCGATCACTTCTGTCCTTCCTGAGCAATACCCCAGATGTTTGTGATAGCCACTTCTGGCCAACTATGTGTATTACATATCATATCCATTCTTTGTGTTTCTCTCCATATTACTCTTAGAAGACACATTCCATTGGGTGTCATTGGCTCATGTCTGTAACCCTAGCTACTCAGGAGGCTGAGGTCTGAGCATTGTGGTTGGAAGCCAGCTTGGGCAGAAAAGTCCCCGTTAGACTCTTATCTACAATGAACCACTCAAAATCAGGAAGTGGAGCTGTGGTTCAAAGTGGTAGAGCGCTAGTCTTGAGCACAAAGAGGCTCAGGGACAGCACCCAGGCCCTGAGTTCAAGCTCCACAATGGACAAGAAGGAGAGGCAGAAGAAGAAGAAGAAGAAGAAGAAGAAGAAGAAGGAGGAGGAGGAGGAGGAGGAGGAGGAGGAGGAGGAGGAGGAGGAGGAGGAGAAGGAGGGGGGGGGTGGAGGAGGAGAAGGAGGAGGGGGAGGAGGAGGAGGAGGATGACGATGATGATGACAAGGAAGAAGAGGAGGAGGAAGACAAGGAGAAGGAAGAGGAAGAGGAGGGGAGGAAGAAGAAGAGGAGGAAGAGGAAGAGGAGGAGACAACAATGACATGTTGAGGGGCAGTATCAGAAGAGAATGAAGCTGATAGGTAGATAGTGGCCCCATCAAAGACAATGCACTTTCTTTCAAAGATCCTGAAGCAGACCTATACAGACCTATACGTAGATGCTCCCTCCTTTGGGTGTGTTTTGTGGACTCTGATCCACCCAGAAGCCAGGACCACTGAGGTGCCTCTCTGCCTAGGAGAAAGGACCCAAAGGGGACTTAAAAAGACACACTAGTCAGGCATTGGTGGCTCATGCCTGTCATCCTAGGTACTCAGGAGGCTAAGATCAGAGGATCATGATTCAAGGCCAGCTGGGGCAGGAAAATCTGTGAGACTCATACCTCCAATGAACCACCTAAACCTGGAAGTGGGGCTATGGCTTAAAATGGTAGAGCTCTCGCCTTGAGAAACAACAACTCAGAAATGGTGAGTTCAAGCCCCACAATCAACAACAACAACAAAAACCAGAAAAAAATTATTTGCAGCAGGGTGTGTAAGCATTATGTTCATGCCTACAATCCTAGCTTCTCAGAAGGATGAGATCTGAGGATCAAGGTTCAAAGCCAGTCCAGGAAGTCAAATCTGATAGACTCTTATCTACGATTAAGCAGCAAAAGGTCAGAAGTGGAGTGATGGTTCAAGGGGTAGAGCATCAGCCTTGAAGGAAAAAGCTAAGTGACAGTGTCCAAGCCTTGAGTTCAATCCCCAGTACAGGTGCAAAAAAGAAAACATTTGCATAACATTTACCCTGCACTGGGAGAGTAAGCCATCTTATAGATGTCTAAAATAGTATAGGTTTTATTCAAATACTATACTGTTTTATATATGGTTCTTAACACCTATGGATCTGATATCTGTGGAAGGTCCTGGAAGCAATCTTGTGCAGGTACTGGGGAATGATCTCAATGGTAGTCACCCAGAGCTGGTGGTGGTGGGCTGAGATTTAAACCCAAAAAGTCGTGAAGCCCATGATGATGGCAGGTGTGAATATAAAATGTGTTAGGAAAAGGAATAGGCAGGACTTGATCAAACTCGGGTTTGGAGGTTGTGGTCGTGCTGCAAGTTGGGACAGGAGCTGGGTGTTTATAGGAGGTCCAAGCAAGGAGGCAAAGGTTAATGAAAAAGCCCCTAGGTCAAGGAAGGTGGGGGCCTTTCAGTTGGGCCCACAATGGGGTGTTTACAGCTGGGCTTAGGTGGTTGCCCTGCCTGCCTGCACTTCAAACGAGTTCATACATACCTGGGATTTTGCCGGGCATTTGTATAGGCCTGGGACAATGGGGGTGTGGGTGTCAATCCTTCAGTTAGGGCCAGGTCAAAATGAAGCAGATAGGGTATTCATTAGACTAAGGAAGAAAGAAATTTAATCGAGCCCAACAAGTCCCAGGTAACCTGAGAAACATAGGTACAGACCCCCGGGAATAGACCAAGACTGAAGTCTGACAGTTATTGAAACCACCATTTGTATTGATTGAGAATAGGGACAAATGTTAAATTTCAAAGATAAGGCTTGAGTAGAGAGTAAAGTACCAGGATGGCTACACTTCTTCTTTCCTTCCTTCTTCCTTCCTTCCTTCCTTCCTTTCTTCTTTCTTCCTTTCTTTCTCTTTCTTTCTTCTTTCTTTCTTTCTTTTTTCTTTCTTTCTTTCTTTTTTCTTCCTTCCTTCCTTCCTTTCTTCTTTCTTTCTTCTTTCCTTCTTTCTTTCTTCCTTCCTTTCTTTCTTCCTTCCTTCCTTCCTTTCTCCTTCCTTCCTTCCTTTCTTTCTTTCTTTCTTTCTTTCTTTCTTTCTTTCTTTCTTTCTTTCTTTCTTTCTTTCTTTCTTTCTTTCTTTCTTTCTATTTTGTAGGTCGTGGGGCTTGAACTCTGGGCCTGGGCACTGTCCCTCAGCTCTTCAGCTCAAGGCAAGCGCTCTACCACTTGAGCCACAGCGCCACTTCTGGTTTTCTGGTGGTTCATTGGAGATAAGAGTCTTATGGACTTTCCTGCCCTGGCTGGCTTTGAACCATGATCCCCAGATCTCAGCCTCCTGAGTAGCTAGGATGACAGGCAGGAGCCACTGGCACCCAGTGGCTTCATTTCTAAGAATGGCTAATCTCACCTCTAGGCCAGTTGGGAAGCTAATCATTGCTAGGCTATTTGGGGAGGTAATGTTTTCCTAGACTACGACATCTACATGTCTCTAAAGCCTGCTCTCCTAGCTCAAACCCCACTGAGCCAGGAATCTGTACTTCAAAGGAAAGGTCCGCTTTACCTCCAGGCCTTGGAGCTGGGTGCATGTGTGAAGCCTGAACAAAAAATAATATAGCCATTTTAGGTTTAGATTCCATCCTGTTAAGGCACTATAACTGAAACTCCAGGAACTGTATCAGCAACTCCCCTTGAGCCCAAATTCCAGGAACAACCCCCTTTACAGCAAATTCCACTAACTACAGCTAAGTTCCAAATGCTCCTGCAAGGCAAGATAAAGACCACTTGGTCGCAGCTCAGATCATCTGCTTTAGCCAATCATTTGGAAGAGCATCAGTCCCATGAACCAGCTAACCCCCAGTCCCCGGTCAGTTCCCACCACTGGTTAAACTAATCATCTTTATCTTTTTTTTGGGGGGGGGTCCGGTCGTGGGGCCTGAACTCTGGGCTTGGGCGCTGTCCCTCAGCTCTTCAGCTCAAGGTTAGCGCTCTACCACTTGAGCCACAGCGCCACTTCCGGCTTCTTTCTTATATGGTGCTGAGGAATCGAACTCAGGGCCTCAGGCATGCAAGGCAAGCACTCTACCACTGAGCCAACTTCCCAGCCCCTAAACTAATCATCTTTTAGAGTTATTTTATGGATTTCCCGCGGTGTGATATAATTTGCTAAGTGATGGTATATAGAATGCCCTGAAACCCTATAAAAACCCTGCTGAAGGAAAGATCATGGCTTTCAACTCTGACCCTCTGTGTCGGTGATGGTTGTGAGTCCAGGCTTGAGCTTGTAATAAATGACTTGTGTGCTTACATGGGAATCGGCTCCTTGGTGGTCTTTGGGGATCCTTATTTGGACATAAGACATGGGCCCCCATCTCCAGGCACCAGGATGTCTACAAGAAATGATCTAGGCTCAGCCACCCTACCTTGCTTTGATGACTATTGCCTTGGTTTTCTGCTTTTGTAACTTGTAACTTCCACTGACCACCTGGATCTTCCCTTTAAATACCCTGAGCTATTTGACTTCAGGGCTGGTCTTCACTGCCTTGGTAGAGTGGACGTCAGACGCCTTGGCTAATAAAGGTTCCTAGTTGATTGACTGAGGGTTGGTGACTCCTTTTGTGGATTGTGAGTTCTAGTCCCACTGGCTAGTCCCAGGATGCTGGGGTATTTCAGCAGGGAGCCATGAACGATTACAGAGGGCTGGAAAGAGTTCTGGGCATGCTGGGGGTGAGATTATGGAATTTGTAGGTGGGAGAGGGGGGACAGTTGAATGGGAGTCTATAGGAATGTTAGAGCTAAGAAATTTAGACCCACTCGCATGAGCAAAAGTCAGCTATGTTCCCAGCAATATTTATTCAGTATATCCCAGGCTAGATCCCTACCAGGCTAGACCTCGCTTTCCCTTGAGCTCTGCAGAGAGACTAGAATCATTTGCCTTGTGAGACCAGAAAGGAGAAGGAAGCTGTTCCCTTAGGTCCTTAGATGGGAGGGGCCTAGCTCTTCGTGTCAGCATCCTGGGCATGATTGCTCTATGGTGAGAAAACAGAGAAGCCACATTTTGAGAGGTT
The DNA here is from genome assembly GCF_024711535.1 of Dipodomys merriami. Lineage (NCBI taxonomy): Eukaryota > Metazoa > Chordata > Mammalia > Rodentia > Heteromyidae > Dipodomys > Dipodomys merriami. Next base: position 148,680 of record NW_027206022.1, read on the forward strand.
GAATCGTGGAATCTTTTATGAAAAGACCAGCGACCACATGGTGGTCTCCTGTCCCAAAGACCAGCAAGCCAGCAAATACACTGTTAGGAAACTGAGCCATATAGGCCAGAGAGGAAAGAACAAAAACAATGCCAACAAACCATTTCAGTCCAATGGAGAGCTGAAATGGGAGACCAGAGAAGAGCCAGGAGACAGAGAAAGGACACAATCAGGGAGACACGTAGCATGGGGTAATGGTGCATGAGTTGATGCATGCTTAAATAGGGTCTGGTCAGGGGGCAGGGTCACAGGAAACTCCCAGTCCTAGGCACTGGATTGACAGATTTAGTAACCTATCAGGCAAGTGCCTGCCCTTGCCTCCAGGGATCCAGGCACGCCCATCACCTGGGAGGCGGGGCTTCACCTTCCCCCACTATGAAGACAAGATGTCAGATCCTACCACCAACCGGATGTAGTCAAGATGGCGCCGGCCAGGCCCATCTCCTACAAGAATCAGAGCATTCTCCATGCAAAGCTTTCCCAAGGCTATGAACATCTGCATTTCTCTGAAGCAGAACCCTACTAGCTCACTGTGAGCTCGGCGTCTGCAGTTGATGAAGGGCCTCTCTCTAGGCTTTTTAGCATTGGGGGTAGAGCTCCCTCCACCCAGGCAGCAGGATGGCTGTAAGCACTTCCTTACTTCAGGGATGTCCTGGGAGCGTAACACTGACAGCAGCTTGGCTGCAGGCAGGCTCAGAGAGGTCAAGCAATCAGCCCAAAGTGACAGAAACGATCAGTGGCAAGCCAGGCTTGGATTGCATCCAATGCCATCTCCAAACTTGGGCACTGCCCAGAGCATGCATCCATTCACTAAGCATCACTGGCTCGCTCATGCTCTTTCCCTATCTCCCTCCCAGCCCTTGGTACCAGCCGCTGTGTCTAGAATCTATGTGTATTGCCTGCCATGAGCTATCCTGCTTCCGCTGAGTGGTTCTTGGCCACAATCCACCCCCCAAACTCCGATCCCCATTTCCATCTGTCATTCTTTCATGATTCTCTGCCCTCTAGCCTTTTCTCCTCGATTCCCCAATCCCCTAAGGCTCCTAGAACCCCAAAGGCCACAGAGACAGAATGGGCATCAGACCAGCTCTGGACCTCATGGGGCCCAATTAGGAAGCTATAAATGGAAACACCCTACTTTTTCCCACAGGAAAGTGCCCTCCCTCATACCCAGCCCACTGCTTCTGGAGATCTTGGCAGAGCCCAGAGGCTCTGGCCAAAAGAAAACTGAGCTTCCTTCCTCCCAATGGATGTGTTATTCAGTATCTTTCCAATCCACCCAGATCTCAGGCTCTTATGCAGTTCTCCCAAGCTGGGAAAAGTACTACAGATCTCAACAGAAAGGAACTAGATCAACCTACATGCACGGTACTCACTTCCTCTTCTTCCTACCTGCTGGACGTTGGGCAATTGGCCTGGTCCCTGTCCCTCAGCTCTTCAGCTCAAGGCTAGCGCTCTACCACTTGAGCCACAGTGCCACTTCTGGTTTTCTAGTGGTTTCTTGGAGATAAGAGTCTCATGGATGTTCTTGCCTAGGCTGGCTTTGAACTGCGATCCTCAGATCTCAGCTTCCTGAGTAGCTAGGATTACAGGTGTGAGTCACCAGTGTCTGGCTTCAATTCTTTTGTGTGTGTGTGTGTGTGTGTGTGTGTGTGTGTGTGTGTGTGTGTGTGTGTGTGTGTGTGTGTGTGTTGATACTGGGGCTTTACTCAGGGCCTAGGCACTGTCCCTTAGCTTTATTTTGTTCCAGGCTGACACTCTACCACTTGAACCATAGCTCCACTTCTGGCTTTTTGGTGGTAAACTGGAAATAAGACTCTCAAGGACTTTCCTGCCCAAGCAGGTACCAAACTTCGATCTTCAGATTTCTGCAACCTGCATAGCTAAGATGATAGGTGTAAGCTATCGGCACCTATCCCATCCAGTGTTTCTGGTAAATTAGCATTTGTAAGCTGGGCACCTGTGGCTCACACTTGTCCTATTACTCAGGAGGCTGAGATCTGAGGATCATGGTTCAAATCCAGCCTGGACAGGAGCATCTTTGAGACTCTGATCTCCAATAAACTATTCAGAAAAAGCTAGAAGTAGTACTGTGGCTTAAGTGGTAGAGTGTTAGCCTTGAGCACAAGATGCTTAGGGACAGCACTAAGGCCCTGTGTTTGAGCCCCAGGACCAGCAAAACAACAACAACAACAATACCAACAAACTCTACTGGACATTTGCCCAAGGCCAGGGAGAAAAGAGGGTTCTAGGCCTGGATGAGAACTTTCAGTGTCCAGCATATTGTTGTAAGGTATCTCAGTTGTGAGAAACAGAGAAGCCACACCTGGGTGGAGATCAGGTCTGGGTGGAGCTGAGGACCAAAGGTAGGTATAATGCTTACAGGATGCCAAGATGACCAGAGGAGAGCCAGGAGACACAGAAAGGAGGCATGGTATAAAAAAAGAGGCATGTCATCTGAGCTGGAGTGGACCTAAATAGGGTCAGGTCAGGGGGCAGGGTCAGAGGGCGCTTGAGAGTTGATGACCCAAGACTGGCAGGTCCAGTAACCTATTGTTCAACTCCCCACCCCTGCCTCTAGGAATTCAGTCATGCCCATCATCTGGGAGGCGGGACTTCCTCCTTCCTCCACCATGAAGACAAGATGGCACCAGTTAAACCAATTTCCTATCATCCGTCACGTGGCCAAGATGGCGCCGGTTAGACCCAGCATCCCCATTTCAGTCTAAGACTGCCAAAGACTTTTTGGAGTCCAGACAGTACTGAATCAGGGCCAGGTAGAAGGGTGGGATGGGGGTGTTGGGGGACAGACCTAGCTGGTGGCCAAGGGCATGCTACTTCTTGGTGAATCACCTTTTCCAGCTATAAAATGGGTGTGAAAGCCCCTACTTTGGTGCTGTCTCCTGAAGCCTACAGGAAGTTACCTCCCTGACTTCCGCTTTCCTGTATTACAAGTCACAGTTTTTAGTGTCCTCACATCCCTCCCCCACCCTGCATAAGTTACAAATGAATTTGCTTATTTAAATGGACCATGACTTATTATTTAAATTTATTTTTAAAAAATGGAGCAAGAGCCGGGCACCAGTGCCACATGCCTGTAATCCTAGTTACTCAGGAGGCTGAGAGCTGAGGATCACGGTTCAAAGCCAGCCAGGGCAGGAAAGTCCGTGAGACTCTTATCTCCAATGACCCAGCAGAAAACTGGAAGTGGCACTGTGGCTCAAGTGGTAGAGCACTTGCCTTGAGCTGAAGAGCTCAGGGACAGCGCCCAGGCCCAGAGTTCAAGCCCCACAACCAACAACAACAACAAAAATGGAGCGAGACAATCTTCCTATGGTGATCACATCTGCCATAAAGAAGAGGTAGCTGAGGCAGGCATCAGAGGCTCACGCCTGTCATCCTAGCTATGCAGTGTAAGGTAAATTAAAGTAGGTAGCCAATAAATGAGAACACCACTCGGTATTCAGGCAGGAAGAGAAGCTTTATTTCCAAACTGCTGATCCACCATGCCTGGATGGAAAATATTTAGAGGGAGGAAAGTCAGGAGAATGCAGTCATACTATTGGATGTCCACCTGAGAAAATGGATCTAGAAACACAGGGGATGGGTAGGAGCAAGCACCCGACTACTAAGCCACAGTCCCAGCCCCCCCCCCCCACTCCCACCCCAACTGTTTTTTGCTAAAGGCTAGCGCTCTACCATTTTGAGCCTCAGCTCCACTTCTGGTTTTTGAGTGGTTCATTGGAGATGAGTGTCACGGTGACTTTTCTGCCCAGGCTGGCTTTGAACCATGATCCTCAGATCTCAGCCTCCTGAGTAGCTAGGATGACAGGTGTGAGCCACTGACACCTAGCTGAATATCCTTTATTAAAATAATTTGTTACTTTTTTTTGTTGTTGTTGGTTGTGGGACTTGAACTCTGGGCCTGGGCGCTGTCCCTCAGCTCTTCAGCTCAAGGCTAGCACTCTACCACTTGAGCCACAGCGCCATTTCCGGTTTTCTGGTGGTTCATTGGAGATAAGAGTCTCATGGACTTTCCTGCCCTGGCTGGCTTTGAACCGTGATCCTCAGATCTCAGCCTCCTGAGTAGCTGGAATTACAGGTGTGAACCATCAGCGCCCGGCTGATTTCTTTTAAGATGTTGTATAGAGGGTTACCATTTCATAAGTGAGGTGATAAGTATACTTCTTTTGGACAATGTCACCCCTTCTTTTACTTTTCCCCAATTTCCCCCCTCCAATCCCTGCCCACAAGTTGCTTAGGTCATTTTCTACATAGTGTCTACTGAATAGCACGCTTGCATTTGTTCATTCTCCCTCCTTTGATTTTTTTTTTTTTATCGGTTGTGGGTCTTGAACTCTGGGCCTGGGCGCTGTCCCTCAGCCCTTCAGCTCAAGGCTAGTGCTCTATCACTTGAGCCACAGCGCCATTCCAGCTTTTTCTGTTTATGTGGTGCTGAGGAATGGAACCCAGGGCCTCATGCATGGGAGGCAAGCACTCTACCACTGAGCTACTTTCCCAGCCCCCCTCTCCCTTGCTTTTCATCTTTTTGTTGTCCATTGTGGGGCTTGAACTCAGGGCCTGGGTGCTGTTCCTTTGCTTTTATACTCAAGGCTAGCGCTCTACCACTTGGAGCCACAGCTCCACTTCTGGCTTTTTGGTGGTTCATTGAAGATAAGAGTCTCACGGACTTTCTTGCCTGGGCTGGTGCCAAACTGTGATCCTCAGATCTCAGCCTCCCGAGTAGCGAGGATGACAGGAGTGAGCCACTGGCACCCAGCTGGGTCTTTGCCATCTTGTCCACATTCTTCCCTCGGCCTCTCTTGTGCCAGACTTGTTCCCTGCCTGTCCCACAGTGCCCCCTCCCCCATTCTGATGTCTGATTAAGCAACCATTTCAGCTTGTCTGACGTCGGCACCAACGAATGCTCTGATAGGTTGTGGCTGCCTCCCAGACTCCACTGCGAATCCAAAGGCAGCAGCACTGGTCGGGGCTCTCTTGGATCCCGTGACTCACACCCATCATCCTAGCTACTCAGGAGACTGAGATCTGAGAGTAGTGGTTCGAAGCCAGCCTGGGCAGGAAAATCTGTGAGACTCCTAACTGCAATGGACCAGAAGGAAACCAGAAGTGGCGCTGTGGCTCAAAATGGTAGAGTGCTAGCCTTGAGTGAAAGAGTTCAGGGGCAGCGCCCAAGCCCTGAGTCAAAACCCCACGACCAACAAGAACCAAAGAAAGGAAGAAAGGAAGAAAGGAAGGAAGGAAGGAAGGAAGGAAGGAAGGAAGGAAGGAAGGAAGGAAGGAAGGGAGGAAGGGAGGGAGGGAGGGAGGGAGGAAGGGAGGGAAGAAGGGAGGGAGGGAGGGAGGGAGGAAGGGAGGGAAGAAGGGAGGGAGGGAGGGACTATGGCAGGTAGAACAGGAGGGCATTTTCCCAAGGGATACATGGGCAACAGCCATCATGAGAGTGATCTCCTTTAGCCCCGGCCATCAGGATGAAGGAATACCTTGAGTAACAGCCCCAATGACTGCTTGCCTTGCCAGCTGTGTAGATTGGCCAACTGCCTAGGTAAAAACCCAGGCTCTGGGGCTGGGAAGGTGGCTCAGCGGTAGAGTGCTTGCCTTGCAAGCATGAGGCCCTGGGTTCGATTCCTCAGCACCACATAAACAGAAAAAGCCGTAAGTGGCGCTGTGGCTCCAGTGGTAGAGCACCAGACTTGAGCTGAAGAGCTGAGGGACAGCGCCCAGACCCAGAGTCCAGGCCCCATGACCGGCAAAAACCAAAAAAACAAAAAACAAAACCCAGGCTCTACCTCTTGAGAACTCGAGGGTATAGACCAGTTTTTCTGGCCCTGGATCCTGTGACTTTTATTTAAAAAAAAAGTGTGTGTGTGTGTGTGTGTGTGTGTGTGTGTATGCATGCTGATACTGAGTCTTAAGCTCAAGGTCTAGGTGCTGTCCTTTAGCTTTCTGGCATCAAGGTTTGGTGCTTTACCCCTTGAGCCATGGCTCTACTTCTGGCTCTTTGGTAGTTAATTGGAGATAAGAGTTTAATGAGCCGGGCACTAGTGGCTCATGCCTGTAATCTTAGCTACTCAGGAGGCTGCGATCTGAGGATCACGGTTTGAAGCCAGCCTAAGCAGGAAAGTCTGTGAGACTCTGATCTCCAGTGAACCACCAGAAAACCAGAAGTGGCGCTGTGGCTCAGGTGGTAGAGTGCTCACCTTGAGCTGAAGAGCTTAGAAACAGTGCCCAGGCCCAGAGTTCAAGCCCCACAAATGAGAAAAAAGAGTCTAATGAACTTTCCTGCCCAGCCTGGCTTTGAATCGTGATCCTGGGGTGCCAGCCTCCTCCTGAGTAGCTAGGATTGTAGGTGTAAGCTATGAGGACTTGTTTCTTCTTCTTTTTGTTTAATTAGCATAAATTAGTTGTACAAAGGTGTTTGTTTTTGCCAATCCTAGGGCTTAAACTCAGGGCCTGGGCACTGTCCCTGAGCTTCTTTTGCTCAAGACTAGCACTCTACCACTTGAGCCACAGCACCACTTCTGGCTTTTCTGCTTATGTGGTTCTCATGGTGAGGTTTTCTCTTGTCCATGGCTAAACAACTTCATCTTCTGCTCCTAAGGCCCTCTAACTTCATTCTCTTACCACTCGGCACCCATAGCATCACCCCCTCCTTGGGGCCTTTAAAGCACACCAAATACCCTCTAGCCTCAGGGCCTTTGCACAGGCTGTTTTTCTGCCTGGAATGCTCTTTCCCAGATCTTTACAGGTTTCTGACACCTATAATGGCGGCTTTCCCCTGAACACCTTTCTGCCTCTCATTCTCTCAATATGTTTACTCATTTCTTGGACTTTTCTCTGAGCCTCTCTCTGACTCTGTCTGTCTCTGTCTCTGTCTCTGTCTGTCTGTCTGTCTCTCTCTCTCTGTGCCAGTACTGGATGTGGCAGGATGGAAAACAGACATTTGCTACTCTAGTTCCCAGGGGAGAGGGAATCCAATCAGAAAAGCTCTTGGCAATGAGTCACCACTGCCTAAAGAATCAAACCACAGCTCTATCCCCCGAGAGGGAGGGAACTAAGGAACAACTATTTAGCAGAACTAAGCAAAGAAGCCTTGGATGTTTCCCTTGACCAGGAAATTCCCTCTGCATGGTGGTTAGCTATGCTTATTATTATTATTATTATTATTATTATTATTATTATTATTATTATTATTATTATTATTTGGTGGTGGTGGTGGGGCTTGAACTCAGGGCCTGAGTGCTGTCCCTGAGCGCTTCACCTCAATGCTAGCACTTTACCACTTGAGCCACAGCCTTACTTCCGGTTTTCTGGTGGTTTATTGGAGATAGGAGTCTCATGGTCTCTCCTGCCCGGGCTGGCTTTGAACGGTGATCCTCAGATCTCAGCCTCCTGAGTAGCTGGGATGATAGGTGTGATCCACCAGCGCCCAGCTGTCGCTGTCTGTGTGTCCTTTTATCTGAGGTTGTCTCTGCTACAGCCAACTTTGTAGTCACCACGGGCTCCAAGAAAGACAAGTTTCACAGAGAAGCCATTTTAGGTGGAGGGCAAATTGCCCCTCACATGGGCAATGTCCTCTTCTCACCAGCTCAGCTCCCCCAGACTCAGGAGACCCGCCTTGTTTCTGTTCCATTCCAGTAATACAGTGCTAACAATTACCCAGAATTCCTCCAGAGACAGAGACGGGGCACGCGGTCAACCAGGCCTCATCTTTGGCCTGGCCCTGCTCTAACTCCGCAGACCTTTCTCACCCCTGCCTCCCTACTGAACCTGAAGCCAATGTCTGCACCCCTGAAGACGCTGAAGCTGTCCTAAGGGCTGCCTTCCCACTGCTGCATGGAAATTACCTCCTTTCTCTGCCCTTCACCATGTCTCTGTATTTGGCATGGTGTGGGGTGTGGGGTGGGGTGTGGGGTGGGGTATGTGTGTGTTGGGGTGGCTGGACCTAACTTTGGGCTTAGTGTCTAAAAACCCAGTTCCTAGATTATAAGAGTGTACCCCGATGCTCTGCCAAGCTAGTTTTCAGACTACAAGGAACTGCACACACACACACACACACACACACACACACACACACACACACACACACACACACACACACACACACACACATCCCTGTGGCTCACACCTGTCATCCTAGCTACTCAGGTGGCTGAGATCTGAGGATTGTGGTTCAAAGCCAGCCCAGGCTGTAATAAACCACCAGAAAAATCAGAAGTGGCACTGTGGCTCAAAGTGGTAGAGCACTAGACTTGAACCAAAAAACTCAGGGACAGTGCTCAGGCCCCAAGTTCAAGCCCCATCACAGACCAAAAGACAAAAAAATTATCTGGAAAAAATTTGTTTATGTTAAATGTCATAAATCAGCCCCAGAGGTATAAGAAGGATGCATATTTTTCTCTCACAAGTAGACGTTAGAACTATTGTGTTTACTTAAACACAATGGGGTTATGTGCAAGTGTACACAAATATATTAACTGAAATATGGTGAATATGATGTTTATAGGGGAGAATTCCAATGGTATAATTTTGTGTGTGTGTGTGTGCTGGTCTTGGGGCTTGAACTCAGGTCCTGGATGCTATCCTGAGCTCTTTTACTCAATGCTAGTGTTCTACAGCTTCAACTACAGCATAACTTTAGGCTTTCTCTGAGTAGATAAGAGTCTCATGGACTTTCCTGCCCAGGCTGGCTTTGAACCACGATCCTCAGATCTCAGCCTCCTGAGTAGCTAGGATGACAGGTGTGAGCCACTGGTGCCTGGCCCTTTTTCTTTCTTTCTTTCTTTCTTTCTTTCTTTCTTTCTTTCTTTCTTTCTTTCTTTCTTTCTTTCTTTCTTCCTTTCTTTCTCTTGGGGAATCACATGTGCATTTCCTTAGGATTATGGCTGAAAAAAAATGCCATCTTTAGATCAGGAAAATTTGGTAGACTATGGGAATGAGATTCAGGTTCAAATTTATTTTTATGTTTTTGGCATCTGCAAATAACTTACTCAAAATAGGTAACTGTTTGAATATCCGTTGGATCCTTGGGAAATGAAGAGAAATTGAAAGGAATTTCTGTGCTTCAAAATGACAAAATTCAAAATTCAAATCCGTGTGAAGGGAAATTTAAGAAAAGATTGCTTGGGCCTGTAATGGGGATCAATCGAATTCAGGCCTGAGCACTGTTCCTTAGCTTTCTCACTCAAGGCTGATGCTTTACTACTTGAACCACACCTCAACTTCTGGCTTTTTGGTGGTTAATGGCACATGAGCGGCTCATAGATTTTCCTGCCCAGGCTGGCTTTGAACCATGCTCCTCAGATTTCAGCCTCCTGAGTAGCTAGGATGACAGGCGTGAGTGCCGATGTTGGGTTATGGTGGATGTCTTTTAATTAGCATCTGATGATTTCTGTATTTTACAAAATCCAACATATGGGAGAGGCCTGGGAGAGATCTCAGATATAAGAGTTTAGGGTTTCATGGGGTCTGACACCCAGGAGAGAAAAGGTTCATGTACAACAGCCTTTTACTATGTGTGTATGTGTACGTGTGTGTGTGTGTGTGTGTGTGTGTGTGTGTGTGTGTGTGTGTGTGTGTGTGTGTGTGTGTCCTAGGACTTGAACTCGGGTCTTGGGTGGTGACACTGAGCTTTTTGTTCAAGGATAGCACTCTATCACAAGGCTACTGACTTCTTTTTTTGGTGGTTCATTGAAGATAAAAGTCTCAGACTTTCTGCCTGGGCTGGCTTTGAACCCTGATCTTCAGATCTGTGTCCTGAGTAGCTAGGATGACAGGCATAAGCCAACAGTACCTCATCCAGCTGGTGGCTTCAGATTCAAGTTCTGGAGCCTGGGAAGGTGGCTCAGTGGTAGAGTGCTCGCCTAGCACACATGAGGCCCTGGATTCAATTCCCCAGTATACACAGAAAAGGCTGGAAGTGGCACTGTGGCTTAAGTGACAGAGTGCTAGACTTGAGCAAAAGCAGCTCAGGGACAGCACCCAGGCCCTGAGTTTGAGTCCCAGGGAAAAAAAAGATTAACGTTCTGTTCCAGGTGGGGGGCGGGATGCTGTCTCTCTTGGTTTCCTGGATTTGTGGGTGAGTCCCCACCCCACCACGCCATCAAAGTTCGTCTGCTTCTTGGTTTTGACAAAAGAAACACTGCAGCTGCCTTGAAATAGCAGCTTTGCCTCACACCCCTGCTCATCTGAAGAACCAGCCTGCTTTGCTCTGGAAATGTCTGGAAACAGAGCCTGGAAACTCTGGACGTCATCAACTGCTCTCAGAACCCATAGGCTTCCTACAAAGGATGGGGGCCTTTATTCTCAACCCTTGTCCATTAGGGCCAAGGGCGATGGTGTTCAGCAGGTGCACAAGAATGGGCCTGCAGGCCTGGGAAGGTGGCTTAAAGGTAGAGTGCTCACCTAGCATGCATGAAGCCCTGGGTTCGATTCCTCAGTACCACAGACACAGAAAAAGTTGGAAGTGGCGCTGTGGCTCAAGGGGTAGAGTGCTAGCCTTGAGTAAAAGAAGTTCAGTGCCCAGGCCCTGAGTTCAAGCTTCAGGACTGGCCAAAACAACAACAACAAAAAAGAATGGGACTGCCACAGTGATGGCCATCCTGGCCTGATCTGCACTGGAAGGAGCTAGGGTCACCTTCCTGAGCCACCCAGCTTCAGCTTGCCTCTGAGTAACAATGCCCAAGATCAGAACACTGGGGAGCGGTTCACGTGCTTTGTATCCATGAGCGCAGTTAGTGGCATGAACCTCTCATCTCTTTTCCGTGACTGTAACACAACACCCGAGGCTAGGTGATGTCTACACAAGAGAAAGTACTGTGGTGTATAGTTTCTGCAGCCTGGAAGCCCAAGATAATTGGGGGAGGGCCCTGTTGTATCATAATATGGTGAGTGTAGCATATGATCAGATTGAATGTGCTGGCCCAGGGCTACTTCAGGTGTGTGTGTGTGTGTGTGTGTGTGTGTGTGTGTGTGTGTGTGTGTGTGTGTGTGTGTGTGTGTGTGTGTGTGCTGGAACTTGAATTCAGGACTTGGAGGTGCTGTCCCTGAGCTCTTTTTCTTTGTTTGTTCTTTGTTTTTGTTTTCTGCTCAAGGCCAGTGCTCTACCATTTGAGCCACAGCTCCATTGCTGGAATTTTGCTGGTTCATTAAAGATAAGCGTCTTTTGGGCTTTCGTGTTTGGGCTGACTTTAAATCTTGATCCTCAAATCTTATTTCAGTCTCCTAAGTAGCAAAGTGGATTTTCTCCCTCCCACAATCCCTCCCTCCCTCCCTCCCTCCCTCCTTTCCTTTTTTCCTTCCTTCCTTCCTTCCTTCCTTCCTTCCTTCCTTCCTTCCTTCCTTCCTTCCTTCCTTCCTTCCTCTTTCTCCCCTTCCTTCCCCTCCCTCCCTCCCTTCCTTCCTTCCTTCCTTCCCCCTCTTCCTTTGTCCCTCCCTCCCTCTCCCCTCCTTCCCTCCCTTTCTTTCTTTCTTTGCCAATCCTTGGATTTAAACTCAAAGCCTGGGCACTGACCTTGAGCTTCTTTTGCTCAAGGCTAGCACTCTACCACTTGAGCCACAGTGCCACTTCCGTTTTTGTTTTTTGTTTCTGTTTATGTGGTACTGGGAAATTGAACCCAGGACTTCATGTATACTAGGCAAGCTCTGTCTGTCTGTCTGTCTGTCTCTCATGGTCCTAGTCTAGAACTCAAACTCAGTTCTTTCCGTTTTTCCCTCACTGGCTAGGGTTCTACCGACAGAGCCACACCTCCAAAGAGGCCCAAAATGGGATTACAAATGGAAGAAGATCGTATTTTCTGGTGATCATACATTTTTCAAGGGGTGGGGGGGTGTTAAAAAATAAGTTCTATTTCTCTTCCCCCATTTCCTCCTCTTTCTCTTAGGAGAGTCTCGGGGAGCCATCCCTCACATCCAGGCCTGGCACAGGGCCGTGAGACCTCACACCGGCCCTTGGACCAGCACAGCCCCTCTGTGCTCTGCGCCCTGGGGCTCCCCAGCGGCCCTTCCCACCCTTCCCTGCACCCCGTCTCCACCCAGAGCCCAGAGCACAAGACTGCGCCCAGTCCAGGCACTGGGGAGAAGCCTTTCTGGTCTGGAGTGACTGCCTTGTGATTTACCACCAAAGCAGGGGCAGGGCAGGGTGGCTGCCCCCCTGAAGCAGCCAATGGAGCTGAATTTGGGATGGATTCCCCCCAACACTGAGGCCTGACTGCCAAGAGGTGAAGAGCTGAGAGGCGATGGGGAAGGAGGCGGCGGCGCGCGCCCCCGTGTGGCCAGAGCGCGGCAGCGTCGCAGGAGCCGGGCGGGGCCTGAGCCAGCCCCAGACCCTCAGACAGGAAGGCTTGACTTAGTGTGCACTAACAATGCGCACACTGGCCTCTCACAGTGGCCGGGCCCGAAGAAAACAGGCTCTGAGAGGTGAACTTCTCTGTTCCTTCCATCCCCCTGGGAAAAGATTGGTGGTGCACACCAGATGGGCCAGGAGGGATCTTGGGGGTGAACCAGAGTTAGATGAAGACTGGCATTGTACCTCAGGCCTCCAGACCTGTGAGCAACAGTGTGTGTGTGTGTGTGTGTGTGTGTGTGTGTGTGTGTGTGTGTGTTCTACCACTTGAGCCATAACTCTACTTCCAGCATTTTGCTGGTTAACTGGAGATAAGAGTCTCATAAACTTTTTTTTTTTTTTAACCCAAGTTGGCTTCAAATCTCAATTCTTTGATCTCAGCCTCCTGAGAAGCCAGGACTACAGCCAGGCATGACCCACTGATTCCTACCTCTACTTTCTTTTGCATTTAGTTGAATGGTTCTTATTAGCTTTGAGTGGGTATGCATTTTGTGCTTGGTCCGTGAGTACCCCAGGAAGATCAATTTCATTTGTAAGGTGTGAATTCAATTTTGTGTCCGCTCATTTCCCTTATGGTTCCTTTTGTTTTTGTTTTGTGTGCCCATCCTGGGGCTTGAACTCAGGACCTGGGTGCTGTCTCTGAGCTACCACTTGAGCCACAAACACCACTTCTGGTTTTTCTGGCAGTTCATTACAGATAAGAGTGTCATGGACTTTCCTGCCCAGGCTGGTTTTGAACCACGATCCTTAGATCTCAGCCACCTGAGTAGCTAGGATGATGGGAGTGAGCCACCGGCACCAGAGCCTCTTTATTTTCCTGTTATTCTATGACTGTGTTGTTATTATTTTGTATATATTAACTGTACCAAAGAGTTTCACCCTTGTATCTTGCACATGTAGTACTTTAATCAGATTAACCTCTTTTATTTTTTTCCTCAGTTCCTTAATTCTGTTGTTAGATAGCTTACAGGGAGATCCCATAGACACATAAAACATGTGTGTGTGTGTGTGTGTGTGTGTGTGTGTGTGTGTGTGTGTGCTCTAGATTCCACAAATGATCTGGGTTTATCCTACTCAACAGCGTGACCTCCAGGTACATACATCTCCCTGCAAATGCTGTCATTTTATTTATCTCTATGGCTGTGTAATATTCTATTGTAGAGATGTAGCATGTTTTCTTTATCCATTCATCAATTGGTGGAAAACTGTACTGATTCCCCAGTTGGACTCTTGTTGAGAGCTGCGATAAACACAGGTGTGCCAGAGTCTTTCTTGTATATTGTCTAAACTCTTTACATGTCTATGAATGGTATGGTTGGATCACATGCAAGGTAGATTTTAGATTCTTCAGGAATCTCTCTACTGATTTTCATTATGATTTCACTAGCTTACATTCCCAACAAGAGTATATAAAAGTTTCTAAGTCTCCACATTCCAGCTGTATTTGCTGCTGTTTTGTTGATAATTTTCACTGAGGTCAGATGAATCTTAGTACAGTTTTTGTTTAGTTGATTGGGAGGGGGGGGTCAGTTATGTGGCTTGAACTCAAGGCCTAGACGCTGTCCTTAAGCTATTATCAAGGCTAGCAGTCTATCACTTTGAGCCACAGTGCCACTTCTGGTTTTCTAGTGGTTCATTGGAAATAAGAGTCTCACAGACTTTCCAGCCCCGGCTGGCTTTGAACTATGATCTTCATATCTCAACCTCCTGAATAGCTAAGGATGACAGGTGTGAACTATCAGCACCCACCTGATTTCCATTTATTTTTATAGCCCATCTGCTGGGTATAAAGTGGTTATCTTGTAGTGCTTTTTAATTTGCATTTCTCTAATGATTAAGTTGCACCTCTTCCTATGCTTATTGGTCGTATACATACCTGCTCTGAAGAAATATTTACTCCATCCCCCCGCCTTTTTTTGTTTAGTGCCAGGGATTGAACTCAGGGCCTGAAGCTCTGGCTTAGTTTTTCCTCCACTCTACCACCTGAGCCACGACTCCATTTCTTAGTTTTGCTGGTTCACTGGAGACAGTGGGAGGGGGAGGAGGGGCGGAGATGGGTCTCAGGAACTCTTCTGCCCGGGCTGGCTTTGAACCACGATCCTCAGATCTCAGCCTCCTGAGTAGCTAGGATTATAGACATGAGCCACCAACGTCTAGCTTTTTGCCATTTTTAAATTGAGTTCTGTGTCTCATAGTGGTTGGTGATATATTCTAGATGGAAGCCACAGTATTTTCTCCCATCCTGTGGTTGCTGTTTGTGTGCATGTGTGGTTGATGATGGAGCTCAGGTTCTTGCATGTCCAGCCATCTGTCTACCACTCAGCTACTCCCATCTGTCTTTTCCTTTCCCCATACCATCTTAGGAAGCACTTTTTAAATTCATTTTCATTACATCCTGTGTATATGGCTTTGTGTGTGTGTTGTTTGTTTATTGGGGAAGGGATATTTTATTGTTATGTTTTTGTTTCTTGTTGGGTTGGGCTTTTTGCTGTTTTGGGCGTGTGTGTGTGTGTGTTTTATTCTGCTGTACTTGGTGTCTTATTTAATAATGTGGTATGAATCAAGTGTTGGTGGCTCACGCCTGACATCCTAGCTACTCAGGAGGCAGAGATCTGAGGATCAGGGATCAAAACCAGCCAGGGCAGGAAAGTCCATAAACTCTTATCTCCAATAAACCGCCAGAAAACTGAAAGTGGCGCTGTGGCTCAAGTGGTAGAGGGCGCACCTTAAGCTGAAGAGCTCAGGGATAGCGCCCAGGACCTTAAGCCCCAAGACTGGCAGAAAAGAAGGAGAAGGAAGGAAGGAAAAAGGAAGGAAGGGAGGGAGGAAGAGAGGGAGGAAGGAAGGAAGGAAGGAAGGAAGGAAGGAAGGAAGGAAGGAAGGAAGGAAGGAAGGAAGGATGGGAGGGAGGGAGGGAAGGAGGGAAGGAGGGCGGGCTGGGTGCCAGTGGCTCACTCCTGTCATCCTAGCTACTCAGGTTCGAAGCCAGCCCTGGCAGAAAAGTCCCCTGAGACTCTTATTTCCAATGAACCACTCAAAAACCAGAAGTGGCACTGTGGCTCACTAGCCTTGAGCACAAAGAGGCTCAGGGACAGCTCCCAGGCCCTGAGTTTAAGTCCCAGGACCAGCAAAAAATTAAAAAAAATCTAAATAAACTAGCTTACGTTGAACTCTACGTCCATCGTAGTTCCCTGTCCAGTTGCCGAGAGGTGGACAGAGCTGGAGATTTTCTTTTCTTTCTCCTGGGCCGGTGTTCATTCTGTTGGAAGTCTACCCTTGGGGCTGATCAGGCAGCAGAGCAAGTTGTTAGTTACAGGGAGAGATCGCCACCTGCTGGCCAGCCTGCTCCACAACACTTGAGTCCTCGTTCACTCCTGGGCCCTCAGAAGTCTGTTAGGCCCCTCCCCTCCCGCCCCTCCCCGCGTTGCTTGGCAACGGCGGACGCTTAGGCTCCCTGAGTCTGCGCAGTGGCCGATGGCTCCTAGCGTCGCGTTGGGACGAGGTGGAGACCGGGTCTGGCGATCGCCATTGGAGTTGTTCGGCCTTGGGGTGAAGGTCCGGACACCCCTGGGGTTCTGCGATGACCGCCCCCTACCCGCCCCCCCTTCTCCCAGGGCGTACGCGGGACTGGGCCCTGGGGGTTGTGCAAACCCTCGTACAAGCCCCATTGGTGGTAAGGAGCACAGGGGTGGGGGTGGGGTCAGAGGTCAGCGGCCCAGGGGAGTGCACCCCGCCCCCTCCCGACCCCCCACCGTGGGCAGCGCCCCCTGGTGCCCTGGCAGCCCAAACCAAGACACAGGCTTTGTTTAGTTTGGGTTCAGATCGTTTTAGAGCCCTTTATGGACACATCGACTCCATGGATCCATTTCCCCATCAAGTGCACACGCGCCTATCTTGGTTCCTGAATTTGTTCCTCTCTTCTTTTCCTCTGTGTACTTTTGTTTGTTGGATGGTAAGCCTAGGCCAACTAGATCTTCCAGTTCCCAAATAGTAATCAGATGAGTGGAATGAATGTAGTCAGGCCTGGGCATTTTGCTTCTTCATCCGCTTGGCTTGACCATGACCAAGAGGCCAACTGTCTCTGGCAAACGTCAGAGTGTTTCAGTCTATGACGCACTTCCCGTCCTCTTCCCGCACCACACCTTCTCAGTTCACCCCAGTGCATTGGCAGTTGAAGCGCACACTCAGATGGGTTGCAGCTGTGCATTTTCCCACATGCACTGGAATGTTTTGTAGCTGTCTTGACAAGTTTTAGGGGTAAGTTTTTCTCCCCATTGACCAACTACCAAACCACGGAGTTTTCTTGTGTCTAGTGCACTTTGAAGCATTTTTGTTTGTTTTGCCAGTCCTGGGGCTTGAACTCAGGACCTGGGCGCTGACCCTGAGCTGCTTTTGCTCAAGGCTAGCGCTCTACTGCTTGAGCCACAGCACCACCTCTGGCGTTTTCTGTGTATGTGGTACTGAGGATTCGAACCCAGGGCTTCATGCATGCTAGGCGAGCGCTCTACCACTGAGCCACATTCTCAGTCCCTCTCTTTTAAGTAGCAGGGCTGTGCTCCACTATCTCTTATAGGCCTTTTGTTGTTGTTCTTGTGTGCTTGAGCACCCTGTGTGAGCTACAAACTGTGTACACTAGTGTGTACCAGCATTGATTGGCAAAATGTCATCAGGGCACCTGCATATAGTTGTCAATAGACATCTACTTCTAGAGCTTTCTAGGATATGATTCACTTTGAAACTGAATTTTGAAAGAATTTAGATTTTTTTTTTTTTTGTTGATTGTTGGGTTTGAACTCAGGGCTTGGGCGCTGTCCCTGAGCTCTTGTGCTCAAGGCTAGCACTCTATCTCTTTGAGCCACAGCGTCACTTCTAGTTTTTTGGTGGCTCATTGGAGATAAGAGTCTCATGGACTTTCCTGTCTGGGCTGGCTTTGAACCATGATCTTCAGATCTCAGCCTCCTGAGTAGCTTGGATGACAGGCATGACCACTGGCACAAAGCTTGGAACTTAGAATTTCTAACACTTTGTTTTTAGTGTTCTATGTTGACAATTCTATGACAATTCAATGCACAAGATGTAGTTATTCAGCAATTCCCCTTAATGTATACACTTTAAAATGTGTGTCACATCAATGGTAGAACATCAATAATGAGGGAAAACTTAAAGATACTCTATCATCCTCACCACCCCAACATATATTACTCTTCAAAAACCATTTTATTTTAATATATACCCATGGATATGTATTCTTTACTGACCTACATTAGATGGATTTTATATTATTATTATTATTATTATTATTATTATTATTATTATTATTATTATTATTGCCAGTCCTGGGGCTTGAACTCAGGGCCTGGGCACTATCTCTGAGCTTTTTTCCCCCTTTTTTCTTTTGTCCATTATGGGGCCTGAGGTACTATACCTCAGCTCTTCATCTCAAGGCTAGTGCTCTACCACTTGAGCCACAGTGCCACTTCCAGCTTTTTCTGCTTATGTGGTGCTGAGGAATTGAACCCAGGGCCTCAAGCATGCAAGACAAGCACTCTATCACTAAGACACATTCCCAGCCCTATACAGTTTTTTTAAGTAGAGTGATTCAATGTAATTTTGATTAGTCAATTTAAAATTTTTCTTTTGCTTAATTGCTATTATAAAGGTGGTGTACAGAGAGGTTACAGTTTCATAAGTCAGTCAATGAGTCCATTTCTTTTTGGACAATATTGCTACACTTCCTTTGCTCTCACCCAGTCCTAGGCCTGAACTCAGGGCCTGTGCACTGTCCCTGAGCTTTTTTTTTTTTGTTGTTGTTCAAGGCTTAGCGTTCTGCCACTTGGGCCACAACTCCTCTTCTAGTTCCCTCTTTACCTCCTTCCCTCTCTCTGTCTCTCTGTCTCTCTGTCCCTCCCTCCCTCCCTCCCTTCCTTCCTCCTTTCCTTCCTTCCTTCCTTCCATCCCCTTTCTTTCCCTTCCTTCCTTCCTTCTTTCCTTCTTTCTTTCTTCCTTAATTTTTTCTTCTTTCTTTCTTTCTTAATTGCTGTTCTGCTCATCCTATACCTGTCATTGATTATTAGACCTTATCCTTCATTGTGTGCATACTTATTTCAGAAATTGATTACTCGATTCACAACCTCTTAGGCTTAACTCCTTTAATAGTAGTATTATTTCTTTATACTTATATAATTTTAAGCTCCATTTTAAAATTTTTTATTTTTTATTTTTCCTTTTTCCTTTTTATCTCTCTCCTCCCATCCTTCTATCCTATCAGTATTATTTCTTTATAATTACATAATTTTTAAAGTTCCATTTTCAAAATTTAAATGTTAATTTTTCATTTTTTTCTTATCTCTCTCCTTTTGTTCTATCTGCTTCTTCTCTGAAATTAGGGCTTGGTTAAATTCCCTCTTTCCTTTTACCTTTCCACATTGCTCTAATCTTATTTCATCCCCACAATTCTCCCTAAACCTCTTAATTTCTGGTCTGCTGACTCCCTCTTTGATGTTCTTAGTCCATTAATCCATAGTTGTTAGATGTTGAATTAGATTGTATCTGTTAAACTAGATTGTATCTGTATTCATTTTGACTTTGTTAATCAATCGGTGCAACTACAGGACTCTGGTGGATGCTTGTCTTAAAATAGTGTTCTAGCACAAAATTGGTTTTGCTTTCATACCAAATGGGCAGAACAAGCCAGAGAAATACAAGAAAAATGGGAAGTCCAGGTATCTCAACTCCCACTCATGATAATCAGGTGACTGAACAGTTAATGAATAAGCCAGAGGAGAGTTCCTAAAAAGCTTTACAAACACTACTGGTAAACATGCTGAATGAAAAGCTTGAAAGCTTGCAAAGGACTCTATGTGAGCGTTATAGGGAGCGAGATGAGGCTAACCAAAGATTAATACAGGAATTTCATGAGGGTGAAGAAGCTAATCAAAGATTAACACAGGAATTGTGTGACAGTGATGAAAATAGATAAAGATCAATGGAGGCATTCATGGAATCCACAAACAGACAGCTCAAGGAATCCAGGGAGGCCACAAAGGGAATGCTGAATGGAGCCTATCAGAAGAAAGGGGAGTCCAATGAAACAATAACCAATCAACTAAGTGATTTGGGAATGAAAACAAAACCAAATTAAGGAAGAAGTCCATACAAGATTTAAAACAAAGCTCCAACAAAGAATTTGAAGCCATCAAATCCAACCAATTAGAAGGAAAGGAAATAAAAAACAAAGTAGAAAGTCTTGACATTAGTTTAGACCATACAGAAGATCAAATCTCTGGGATTGAAGACAATCTAGACATTATAATGAAAGAACATACAACTATCCAAGACAAATCCAAGAAATATGATAGATCTATTCAACATTTGGAAGCCACAATCAGAAGGCCTAATCTGAGGATAATGGGTGTAGAGGAGCACCTAGAGACAGAAGTTAATGGTCTAGGAAATTTGTTTAACAGGATCCTAGCAGAGAACTTCCCAAACATGCAAAAAGATAGGCCTATTCAGATACAAGCAGCTTTTAGAGCCCCAAACAGACCAGACCAGAACAGGACATCCCACCATCACATTATAATCCACACAGGATCAATTCAGACCAAGGAAAAGATCCTTAAAACTGTCGAGAAAAGATCACCTATAAAGGGAAAGCAAATAGAATCACCTCAGATTTCTCAGCAGAGACCATTAAAGCAAGAAGAGCCTGGAATGATGTATGCCATACCCTAAAGACAAACAACTATCAACCAAAAATACTGTACCCAGCTAAACTCTCCTTTGTAACCGAAGGCTAAATATAAACCTTCCAGAGCAAAGAAAAACTGGAACAATATATCTCCACCAAACTAGCCCTACAAAAGATATTTAAAGATGTCCTACACATAGAAAACCAACAAGACAACAATAAAGGCCAAGAAAGCTCACCCAAACTGAGAATCCAAGAATCATAGGAAGAACCCAGTTGTCAAAGCCCCCAAGAAGGTGGATAACATGGTAGAACTACCAAACACTTCTCAGTCCTAACTCTCAACATCAATGAACTTAACTCTCCAATTAGGTGACAGACTGTCTAGTTGGATTAAAAACCAAGATCCTCCTGCCTTCAAGAGTCACACCTTGCCCATAAAAAGAAACATATTCTGTAAATGAAAGGCTGGAATAAAATCTACCAAGTGAACAGCCCCCATAAACAGGCAGAAATTGCAATCCTAATATGAGATAAAATAGACTTCAAATTAAAATTAGTATGAAGAGATAAAGAAGGTCGCTACATACTAATTAAAGGATCTCTCCTTCAGGAAGATATTACAATTCTAAATATCTTTAATCAAACAATGGAGCACCAAAATTTATCCAAGAAACACTACTTTCCCTCAAATCTCACATAGATCCAAAGACATTAATTGTTGGGAATTTTAACACACCACTATCCCCACTGGATAGATCAACTCAGCAAAAACTCAACAGAGAAACCACAGACCTAAACAACTGCATATACCAGATATCTACTGAATATTTCACCCAGCAGCATCAGAATACATGTTCTTCTCAGCAGCACATGGAACATTCTCCACAATAGACCAGATTTGTCCAAATTCAGAAACATCAAAATTATCCCCTGCATTCTCTCAGACCACAAGGGAGTAAAATTAGAACTCAACACCAAAAGCCTCAAAGAAAGTCCTGTAACACATGGAGGCTGAACAACACACTGTTGAACCACCAGTGGGTCATGGAAGAGATTAGAAAGGAAATTCAAATGTTCATGATATTCAACAAAAATGAGCACACAAATTACCAGCTCCTCTGGGACACAGAAAAGGCAGTACTCAGAGACAAGGTTTATAGCTCTGAGTTCCCACATCAACAAATTGGAGAGATCTGAAACCAACAATTTAATGAGACATCTGAACCTCCTTGAAAAAGAGCCGCAAGCTAAACCCCAATCCAGTATATGGAAACAAATAATCGAAATTAAATCAGAATACTAAATTTTTAAACACAATTCCTAGCTTTGTCATAAAACAAATACCCTGCTGCTACATTTCATCAACTTTACAACCAAAATTGTGAATAAAGTTGTTCATACTCTCTTAGCGTTTCTTCTTCAGTTTTGTTCTCAAGTCTCTCCTATGTAGCTTTCATACCATCCATCTCTTGGTGATCACTAATGACCTTTAGGACACAAATGAACTTCACTTTTACTAAGGTTGAACATTTGATTCCATGTCCAGTCTTTGCTTTTGGATCCATAGACCATTCCAGCTAGGCTGATCCGATCTCTATCCATCTCATGTGCAATTGCTATTCCCACTGATACTGACCTAAGAATTTAAATAAGCTACCTGCTACTATTGCATATAAAAATCATAGAAACCGGGCTGGGAAGATGGCTCAGTGGTAGGGCGCTTGTCTTGCATGCATGAGGCCCCGGGTTCGATTCCTCAGCACCACATAAGCAAAAAGAAAAAAGCCGGAAGTGGTGCTGTGGCTCAAGTGGTAGAGCGCTAGCCTTGAGTTGAAGAACTGAGAGACAGCGCCCAGGCCCAGAGTTCAGGCCCACGACCGGACCCCCCCAAAAAAATCATAGAAACCAGATGCCATATTGAAATATTTTATTCCTATAATCTAGATGGAATCTATTGAGAGTAGATTCACATGATCACCTCCTTTCAGCCAATGTAATAGTTACTGAGAAGTGTGGGTTTGGCCTTGAGTATCAGAGCCCACCTTTGCTGTAAGATGGAATGAGGATCTGAAATCAGAGGTCCAAATCATTCTGTATCTCTGCTTTTATGTGTATTAAAAGATTTGATAATAAAACTAATAACACCTCTTTGAGACTTGTCTTCTTTCCTGTCCCTCTTCCCAAAAAGGCACTTCCAAGGAAAGCATAAAGAGATGCTATTATTTTGCTGTCTTCTTTCTCACATCATTTCCAGATCAGAGATACGATTATACATTAAACTTCAAAAAGCTTCTCATAAAATTGAATTTCTTTTCTTTGAATTTTTTTTGTTATAAAAATGTTGTACAGAGGGGTTACAGTTACATGAGTTACAGTTACATTTCAAAGCGAGCATTGTTACCTCCTCCTTTATTTTCCCCCTACCATCACTTCCCTCCCCACCTCCCGAACTCTTCCCACCCCCCACCCCAACATTGTAAAGTTCATTTTCAACATAATGTTCTGTACATTTCATCGTCACAATGGGTCAGCCTGCATCCCCATTTAAGCATTCTGCAATATACCTTCTCCTCCCCAAATTACAAAAATATATATACAAGGTGCAGAACACTGGCTCAAACCCAGTGAAAACAGGGGTTATACCATGGGGGGAGAACATACAATAGAAATAAAAGAATCACATAGTGTATTGGAAGCACATTAAAAACACTAGCAAGAAAGAAAAACCTCTTGTGTCCCTGTCTTGGGTACATTTTGCTTAACACTATCTCATGCAGTCATATGTACATAGCCTTTGACCTACTCTGCTCATCCTAGACATGTACTAGTCACTGCAAACAAGGGAAACCATGGGACCTATGTTTCTTTGGGCCTGGCTTACTTCACTTAATATAATTTTTTCCAAGTCTTTCCATTTCCTATGGAAAGAGTCAATGCCATTCTTTCTGACGGAGGCATAGAATTCCAGTGTGTGTGTGTGTGTGTGTGTGTGTGTGTGTGTGTGTGTGTGTGTGTGTGTGTGTGTGTGTGTGTGTGTATGTATCACATTTTCTTGATCCATTCATCTACTGAGGGGCATCTGGGTTGGTTCCATATCTTATCTATGGTAAATACTGCTACGATAAACATGGTTGTGCTGGTAGCTTTGGTATGACCTTGTTTGTGGTCGTTTGGGTAAATGCCCAAAAGTGAGATTGCTGGGTCATAAGGGAGCTCTATGTGGAGTCTTTTGAGGAACCTCCATACTACTTTCCAAAGTGGTTGAACAAGTTTACACTGCCACCAACAATGCAGTAAGATTCCCTTCTGTCCACATCCCCTCCAGTATCTGTTGTATTAGAGTTCTTGATTATAGCCATTCTAACTGGGGTGAGGTGGTATCTCAATGTTGATTTGATTTGCATTTCTTTTATGGCTATAGAGGTAGAGTATTTCTTCATGTGTCTATTGGCCATCCTTTCCTCTTCAGAGAAGTTTCTCTTTGAGTCTTTAGCCCACTTATTTATTAGGCAGTTGTTTCTTTGAAGATTTGTTGTTGGGGGATTTAATGTTTTGAATTCCAGGTATATTTTAGATATGAAACCCTTGTCCATTTTATAGCTAGTGAAGATCTTTTCCCAATCTGTGGGCTTTCTATTGATCTTGCTAGCTATGTCCTTTGCCATGCAGAAGCTCTGCAATTCATGCAATCCCATTTGCCCAACCTTTCTTTGATTTGTCGTGTTTCTGGGTCTCTATTAAGAAAATTTGGGCCTGTGCTAAGGAGACCTAGGGTTTCTCCTATTCCATCCTGTAATGTTTTCAGAGTGTCTGCTTTGACTCTGAGGTCTTTGATCCATTTAGAGTTGATTATGGTGCAGGGTGATATATAAAGATGTAGCTTTAGTTTTCTACAAGTGTTTAACCAATTTTGCCGGCACCATTTACTGAAGAGGCTGTCTTTCTTCCATTCTATTTCTTTAGCTCCCTAGTCAAAGATTAAGTGGCTATTGGTCTGTAGGTTCATTTGTGGGTTTTCAGTCCTATTCCATTGGTTCTCAGGTCTGTTCTTGTGCCAGTACCAGGCTGTTCTGATTACTATGGCTTTGTAGTAGAGTTTGAAATTTGGAATTGGTATGCTTCCAGCGCTGTTCTTTCTACTGATTGTTTTTGCTATTCAGGGTCTTTTATTGTTCCATATGATTGCTTCTTCTATTTCATTGAAGAATGAGGTTGGAATGTTGATAGGTATCACACTGAATTTGTAGATAGCCTTTGGTAGTGTTGCCATTTTCACGATGGCAGTCCTCCCAATCCAGGCGCATGGGAGGTTTTTCCACTTGCTTAGTTCTCCTTTAATTTCCTTTTTCAGTTTTTTTTTAAAGTTTTCATCATATAGGTCCTTCACATCCAAGTATCTTAATTTTTGTAGGGCTATTAGAAAAGGCGTTGTTTTCCTAATTTCAGCTGCATTCTTCTCATTATTGGCATACAGGAAAACCATTAGTTTCTGAGGGTTAATTTTGTACCCTGCTATTTTGCCAAAGTTTCTGATCCGCTCAAGTAACTTGAGAGTGGATTCCATAGGGTCCTTTAAATGCAAGATCATGTCATCTGCAAAGTGGGAGAGTTTTACTTTATCCTTCCCTATTTAGATCCCCTTTATGTCAGCATCTTGTCTTATTGTTGTAGCTAGGCATTCTAATACTAAATTGAAGAGAAGTGGAGACAGTGGACATCCTTGTCCCACAGACCTATAGCCATTTAATCTTTGACTAGGGAGCTAAAGAAATAGAATGGAAGAAAGACAGCCTCTTCAGTAAATGGTGCTGGCAAAATTGGTTAAACACCTGTAGAAAACTAAAACTAGCTCCTTATATATCACCCAGCACCAGAATCAACACCAAATGGATCAATGACCTCAAAGTCAAAGCAGACACCCTGAAAACATTACAGAAAGGAATAGGAGAAACTCTAAGGCTCCTTGGCACAGGCCGAAATTTTCTTAATTCAGACCAAGAAACATAACAAACCAAAGAAATGTTGGACAAATGTATTGCATGAAACTGCAGAGCTTCTGCATGGCAAAGGACATAGCTAGCAAGATCAATAGAAAGCCCACAGATTGGGAGAAGATCTTCACTAGCAATACAAAGGACAAGGGTCTCATATCTAAAATATACCTGGAATTCAAAAAATTAAACCCCCCAACAACAAATCCTCAAAGAAACAACAGCCCAATAAATAAGTGGGCTAAAGACTAAAAGACAAATTTCTGTGAAGAGGAAATAAGAATGGCCAATACGCACATGAAGAAATACTCAACCTCTCTAGCCATAAAAGAAATGCAAATCAAATCAACATTGAGATACCACCTCACCCCAGTTAGAATGGCTATAATCAAGAACTCTAATACAACAGATGCTTGAGGGGATGTGGCCAAGAGGGAACCCTACTGCATTGGTGGTGGGAACACAAATTTGTTCAACTACTCTGGAAAGCAGTATGGAGGTTTCTTAAAAGAGTACACGTGGATGTCTGTCCCCTACTACTCAGCAATCTCACTCTTGGGCATTTACCCAAACGACCACAAACAAGGTCATACCAAAGCTACCAGTACAACCATGTTTATCGTAGCAGTATTTACCATAGCCAAGATATGGAACCAACCCAGATGCCCCTCAGTAGATGAATGGATCAAGAAAATGTGACACACACCACACATAGATTCCATTATATATATTATATATATCACCTGATATATATATATATTTATATATATCTATATATAGATATATATAATGGAATTCTATGCCTCCATCAGAAAGAATGACATCACCCCATTCGTTAGGAAATGGAAAGACTTGGAAAAATTATATTAAATGAAGTATTCCAGCCTAAAGAAACATAGGTCCCATGGTTTCCCTTATTTGCAATAACTAGTATAGATCTAGGACAAGGAGAAAAGGTCAAAAGCTATATACATATGACCATATAAGATGTCAAGCGAAATGAACCTCAAGACAGGGACACAAGTGATTTTTTCTGTCTTGCTATTTCTTACGTATTTATAATGTACTATGTGATTTTTTTTTATTTCTTTGGTATGTTCCTCACCCCACAGTATAACCACTGTTTTCACTGTATTTGATTCTATTGGCTCTGCATCTTGTATATACATTTTTCTAATTCAGGGAGGGGAAGAAAAAGCAAAATGCTTAAATAGGGATACAGGTTGATCTATTGTAACAATGAGATGTACAAGACACTATGCTGAAAACGAACTTTACAACTTCGGTGGAGGTGTGAGGATAGTTAGGGAAGTGGGAAGGAAAGGATGGTAGGGGAAAAACAAAAGAGGAGGCAATAATGCTTGATAGGAAATGTAGTCATTACCTTACTCATGTAACTTTAACCCCTCTGTACAGATTTTTACAATAAAAATGTATTTAAAAAGCGACAGTCTTTAGATCTCAGCCTCCTGAGTCACTAGGATTACAGCTGTGAGCCACTAACACCTGACTGGAATTCATTTTTATATTTGATCTCTACTAAACCAGCTATTTCAGTAATCAGTTCATTTTTAATGAAGTAACATCATGAACTATGATATCAAGATGCATTTTTGAAATTTCAGGTTAGTATTGTTAAGCATGAATCACTATTTACGTATTGATAAGACTACGTTCTTTTCTTATGATATTTGTATTTGTAGTAGTAAATTTCAAACTTTGGGCCTCACACATGCAGAGCACAGGCTTCACCCCAAGCCACCATCCTCATCTGTCTCGTAGTAGACAGGTATTTTTGTAATACGGTCAAATATGTTTTTGGGTGTGCTTGGCCTACAGCTTGAATTCAGGGCTTGAGAGCTGTCCTTGAGCTTTTTTTTTTTTTTTTTTTTTTTTTGTTCAAGGCTAGTGCTCTATGCCTTGAGCCACAGCTCAACGTTCAAATTTTTTGTTTGTCTTATATCCTTTCATAATGAATTGGAGATAAGGGTCTTCTAGACTTTCCTGACAGGGATAATTTGGAATTATGATCCACAGATCTTAGCATCCTGAGTAGTTAGGATGGCAGGCATGAGTCACCAGCACCTGGCAGGCTGAACATTTTTATAAAGTGCCTTGGATATGTTATTTCCCTTACATTTAATTAGCATGTATTAGTTAAACAAAGGAGGTTGATTGTGCTATTTCTATTATGTATGTGAATGCACCTTCACTCTTTTGTTTTAATAATCAGTGGGGGTGATGTCATCGCCCCAGGGGCTGGGCTGCTGGAAGGGCCAGCTTGTCAATAGTGGTTGGGAGTGGGTGGCTTGGGGGGAGGAGCGTGAATGGCAGTTGAAACTGTTGGAAGGGGGGAGGGGGAACAGCCTATATATAGGCTGCATATTCCCAGGACAGGGGTGGAGACTGAGATGGCAGAGAGAAAGAGAGTAAGAGGAGCCTATTCTAACAGAGCAGGGCCTGTGGAGAAGCCTGGAGCCTCTGGAGAGGCCTTTGGAGAAGCCTTGGGAGAGGCCAGTGGTGAGGCATGAAGCCTGCAAAGAGGCCTATGGAGAGTGGAGAGGCCTGCAGAGGAGGAGGAAGGAAACAAAGGAAAAGCCTTCCCCTTTGGAGGTTTAGAGCTTTGAAGCTTTGCAGACTGACTAGGAGAAGGTTTGCAATCCAACTAAAAAGGTCGGGGCTGCCCATTGGAGGCTTGGAGTTTGAGGCTGCTCTTGGTTCTGGGTAGCCAGCCCAGCACAAGGTAGTCACAGGCTCCCTTTCTCGTGTAAATAAATAAAAATTCCTTCTTTCACCTTTAACTGTGCCTTGAAGGATTGCCTCGCTCTCAGGTTACAACATGCCCTTCCTCATCCCCTTTCTCAAAACAGTATCAACGCATTGCATCATTCTATTTGCACAAACATATACACGGTTTATTTCATCATATGGCCTTCCTTATCCTATCTTCTCAGCTCCTACTGGTACTCAGATCCTCAACAGAATCTGTTTTATGTTCCTGTTACTTGTTTCTGTTTTTCCTTTTAATTTTTACCGTAAAGGTGATGTATGGAGGGGTCATAGTTCCATAGTCATGCATTGAGTACATTTCTTTTTTAATTGTGCTATTATTTGTTTTTTATTTTAGTTGTGCAAATTGGTTTCACCTAGGGATTTCAAAACATATATATATATATATATATATATTTGCTTTAATCAGATGAACTTATTCTGGGGTCCCCTCTTCACTTGTCCACTACGTCCTTCCCCACTTCTATTATTCAACTACTTTCAATCAGTTCTTGTATGCATTCCTCATAGGTTCACATCTTGTAGATCAGTGTTATTCAGGGTTTGTCCACCCTGTTCCCTCTACGACTAGTCCTTGGAATCCCCAAATAGACCACACATTACAATTTTGGTTTAAGGATGTGATTATACATATGTACACACATAGGTATGAATATATTTTAGGACCCCATTCCATTCCATTATATAAGACAAAAACATAACATTTGCCTGTATTAACCTAATTTAGTTCAAATAACAAGTCTCTATACAGTTACATCCTTTTGCCAATGAATGCTGTATTATCTTGTCTGTAGCTGAATAAGGGTCCCTTGATTATGCAAGCCACATTTTCTTTTCTTTTTTTTTTTCGTTTGGTCATGGGGCTTGAACTCTGGGCCTGGGTACTACCCCTCAACTCTTCAGCTCAAGGCTAACAGTCTACCACTCGAGCCACAGCCCCACTTTTGGCTTTTTCTGCTTATGTGGTGCGGAGGAATCAAACCAAGGGCCTCATACATTCAAGGCAAGCACTCTAACACTGAGCTACCTTCCCAGCCCCACATTTTCTTTTTATTTATCTTGAAGGAGTTGTATGTTGCTGTTCAACCAGCAAGACCTAGGAATACACATCTGGTAGATAGAAAGTGGACTACACCTTGTGGGCATAGACAAAGTTTATTGAGATATCACATGCTTATATACAGCATACAGGCAGGAAAGTAAATCTTCAGCCAGGAGGCAGAAAGTTGATCTTAAACAGTTTTACGGGAATACAGACAATGAGAGTTTAAGTCAGTTAGCAGGAAGAATTAATCCTTGACAACAAACGTGAGGTAGCTCCAGTGATCAAAGGTTACTGAGAGTAAGCAAGGCACAGGTGAGCTTCCTTAGACACACAAAGGGAGTCTAGAGGTCTTGTTCTATGGGATGAATAGGAGGGGCAAGAACGGCACTTCCTGCAAACCTTCGCTTGAAACTTGTGGCTGGGCGTGGGACTTTCGCCCTGACTTGGAAGGGGCGTTCCCCTTTCCCCTGCCCAAGGCCCCTGCCCAAGGGAATGCATGCCCGCATATAGCATCCTCATGGCACACAAGACCTCAGATGGGGTCACAGGCATCTATGCCTCTGACAGTTGTACAAAGGACTTTTCCTTTATCCAAGCAATTACAAATACAATGTTTCTTGATCAATGTCACTAAGTTCAACATTCTCACTCATCCCTCCCCTATGTATCCCTTTTCTGTCTTTTCTTAATTTTGTGATATGCACATTGGAATCCGGACTGCATTTTCTTCATTTGTTCACTGCCTTCCCCTTAAACCCATCTCACCCTTTTCAAGTACCCACTTCCTGGTGAAAATTTTGAAAATCTAATTTTCACAACTGTTGAAACCCCTCTGCTTAATTTTTGTCAGTTAGTCCTTCTGCCTACCAGGAGAAGTTTCATAAAACCCTAACACCAAGATGGAAGTTGAGTTGTAGTGCTTTGCATTAAAGTGACTGACATAAACTGAGATAGACTAATCTGTAAGCGTGTAACTCCTCAAACTGTGGGACTGAGGTCAGACACATATCCTTAATTCAAGAAATAAGAACCCACTCATTCAGCACACAACTGATTGCTTGGAATTTCACGAACTATTCTAGAGTTCTCAATCATCTCCACATTCTTTAACATTCCTGTCATTAGCTGACTGTGTAGATTACCATTTACTGAGGCAAGCTGACTTTTTTTGGTAACTCATTAACAGTTGGGCATAGTTTAAAAAAACCCTTTGGATCTTGATTTCTCATCTATACAATGGCAGAAATAATTCCATGTCTCTGTAATCTGGATAGGATAGCATTGTTAGCAGAAGGGAATAATATAATATATAAACTGCCTAGAACTTGGCATGTCTAAGCCACATTTTGTCTATTCAACTGTAGTGCTTCTAGACTGCTTCCAGTTTGGCTCTTGGGAATAGAGGTGCAATAAATGTGGGTGTAAACATGACCGTGTTCTCTCCTTATATTCCTTCAGATGTATGTCCATGGGTAGTATTGCTGGATCCTATGGTACTTCTATTTTTAGCTTTTTGAGACATCTATACCATATTTCCATAATTTAAATGCACACAAATATCCTTACCAGCAGTTATTTCTTTTTGTGTACTTGCTGATGTGCACTGATTGAAATGAAATTTATATGTCATTCCATTTTTCATTACCTTTCTAGCCAAGGATGTTGAGAATTGCTTCATCTAAAGATGTTCTCAGTTATATATCTTTGGGAATTAAGTTCATTCATTTGTCCTGTCAGTTTACGTATTTATTAATTGGCTTATTGGTTCTTTGGGAGTTTAGATATTTGAGCTCTCTCTGTATCTTATTCTGTTTTCAGATGTATTTCTGGCAAATATGTTTTCCCATGCTGCAGTCTATTATGCTGTTCTTTAATTCTACTTATCAAAATCTGTGGGGGCTGGGAAGGTGGCTCAGTGGTAGAGTGCTTGCCTTGCATACATGAGGCCCTGGGTTCGATTCCTCAGCACCACATAAACAGAAAAAGCAGGAAGTGGCACTGTGGCTCAAGTGGTAGAGCGCTAGCCTTGAGCAGAAGAGCTGAGGAACAGCGCTCAGGCCCAGAGTTCAGGCCCCATGACCGGCAAAAAAAACAAAAACAAAAACAAAAACAAACCCCCCCCCACCAAAACCAAAAATCAAAATCTGTGATGTGTTGAGAATGAGGCTCAGTGGTAGAGTGCTTGCCAAGCATGCATGAAAACTTTGGTTCGATCCTCAGTACCACATAAACAGAAAAAGCTGGAAGTGGCACTGTGGCTCAAATGGTAGAGTGCTAGTCTGGAGCAAAAGAAGCTCATGGACAGTGCCAAGGCCCTTGAGTTCAAACCCCAGGACTAGCAAAAAAAAAAAAAAATAGAATCTGTCATAAAATTATTCAAATATCTAGGGCTGGGAAGGTGGCTCAGTGGTAGAGCACTTGCCTTGCATGCCTGAGGCCCTGGGTTCGATTCCTCAGCACCACATAAGCAAAAAGAAAAAAGTCGGAAGTGGCGCTGTGGCTCAAGTGGTAGAGCGCTAGCCTTGAGCTGAAGAGCAGAGGGACAGCACCCAGGCCCAGAGTTCAGGCCCCACAACCTGAGCCCCCCCCAAAAAAAATAAAAAAAAATTCAAATATCTAAAGGCCATACACGGTTACTTAATCCACAACTGCTGGAGAATTTCTATGATACTAAGACCTATACACTCCTTGTTCTCCAGATAGCTGATTTTTTAAAAACTGAGTTGGCTAATGCCTATTTGTTTGTTTTTGCCAGTACCTGAGCTAGAACTCAGGTTTTGTGCTTGTTCAGCTTCCTCTCTCCTAGGTCAAGGAGATGAATCATGCCTCCCACTCAGCTTTTTGCTAGTTAATTGAAGCTAATGTCTTGTAGTCTTTTTGGTCTATGCTTGCTCTATTCCTTGATTCTCCGTTCTTGGCTTCCTGGGTATCTAGGCTTACAGGCAAAATCCATCAATACCGTGCAGGCACAAGCCACCAGTACCTACATGGTTTTTTCCTTTTATGGATGTTGCCATAGAAAATAAGATGAATTTTCAAATGCCACAAAGTATGTCCCAATCTATTTGGACCATACATATATTCTAATTATATATTAACTATATATAATACATAAAACATATATATATATATAATATATATATCCAGTATTAGTTGGGGACATGCAACATACACACACATACATATATGAGAAAACTACAGTCTGTGGTTTGACATCATCAGAGAAACCATGGCCATTAACATTCCTTATAAAAAACCAAAGCACTTTATGTATATATAAAATATGTAATATATTAGTAATATATACCATATAACATGCATGATTATGCAAGTGTGTATGTATAGATATGCATGTGTGGATATGTCTCTCTATATATCCATATACAAACTGATGCAGAACCTTACTATGTAGCCTGTGTTGCTCTCAAACTAGTGAAAATCCTGTCTTCCTTCACTACATTTTGAATTATAAACCTGCCCAACCACACCTAGCTTACTAACTTTATTTGAGATGAATACACTGCTGTCCTCAAACCAAACAAATTCCTAGTTATTAAGGAATGATTACATTTAGAGGAACTACTAAATGATTGCCGGAGCCTGCCGGCAACGAGAGGGAATCCTGAATTAGCGGGTGAGGATGAGGAAAAAATAAAGACACAAGAAAAAGGATGGGGTTGGGAGGTCTGCAGCTCAAGACTGCAGCACCGTTTATTTTTAACTTTCCCTAATACATATTATTAGAAGTCAAGAGGTAACATAAGGTTACAATAGTCCAGAAAAACAAGGAAAATTTCAGTAAAAACAAGACAAGGTCAACTGGTAGAAAGCAAAACAAACTCTGCAGACATAGCAAAGCAATCCTGGGCACCTGGTGTTATTCTAGTAAACCAGTTTCTTGTACATGCCTTCAAGTGAGCACAGGGGTCAAAGATGACCTTTGAGCTTTACTGTCGGCTCTCAACAAATGATGAACTAGCTTCACAACTGTATCATAGAAACCTACTTTTTTGTTTCTAAGAGGATTCTTTAAGTGTGCATTATTATGAGATGAAGTTCAATTACAACTGGCATTGATTTCTGCACATCAGTCAAACATGCCAATGTTAGCACTTGATCTCATTGCCTACGTGCTGTACCTGAGCTTTGCTGAAGCCTAGTCCTTTACCACTTGAGCCACATATCTACTACTTTTGACTTTTACATTAATTGGCGATAAGTGTCTCATGTTCATTTTGCCAAAGTAAGCCTCAAAGATTGATCTTCAGAACTGCAGGCATGAGCGGCCTGAGCCCAGCAGCTTTACATATTGAAATTTACATGTTTTGTATTATTTCTGGTATTGAATCAGGGCTTCTATGTTTATTTGCATTTTTGCTGGACCTGGGGCTTGAACTCAGGGCGTAGGTGCTGTCCCTGAACATTTTTGCTCAAGACTAGCACTGTGTCACTTGAACCACCTGTTCGCCTTTGGGTGAATTGGATATAGTAATTTCAACGACTTCCCTAGCTTGGCTGGTTTTGAACTATGATCCTCAGATCTCAGCTTCCTGAGTAGATAGGAGTACATGTGTGAACCACAGGTGCCCAGCTGCTTCATAAGTGTTCTGAGACCTCTTAAAATCAGCCAAATACTTTACACTGACCAACAGTTTTCATCAGGTGAGTTTCAGACACTTCAGAGTGAAAGGGAGAAAAAATATGAGTTGGGGAACTAGGAATATTCTTAGGTGCTAATGTGTCAGATAAACTATTCATGGTGAGATGAATTGTGCTTTTATTTTCAATCAATGAAATTCCTTGACTTTTAATCCTCTTCTTTTTAAGAATCTTCATTTCTTGGGTGTTCAATTCCAAATAATTTAACCTTACTGCTATCCCTTCTTTGAGGACTTGATTATACAGTAAATGAGTTTCCTCCTTTATGTGCCTGTACTTAGGGCCTGATATGGGTCTGTGCTCTTTTGCACCATGGCTGCTCCTGAGATGAGCTGATTGTGGAAAAGCTCTGATACAATGAATGGTGCTATGGAGAGTGGTGGGTAGATTCAAGTGAGTGGATGAATTTGTACTGATATATATGTGTATACATACATAGATATATACATACATAGATATCTATACACACATATATATATATATCACTGATATAATATTTCCAGTGAATGGATTGTAATCTTACTCTACCTGAAAATGAATTATATATGTCAAAGCTCAATATCTTATATACATTAAGTATATAGACATATATATGTATGTTTGCATACATATACATACATACATACATACATACATATATTTCTCAGAAAGAACTGAAAGTTTTATTCTACATCTACATCAAACTGAGGAAGAGAAGAAATTGGTAAGGTTGGTATTTCAAATCAAGGAAATAAGATTCTTTTCACTGTTTCATTTTACCTTGTTCCTTGATTCACAATGTTTGCTTTTTAAACATGACTTCATGTATAGGCATTAATATAATCTTTGGTTTTCAGATTAGTTTTGTAAAATGAAAATGTCCAGTGGGAAAATGATAGGTGCTCAATGTAAACACCCTGGTGACATGCTGATGCATGCCTCGCCTTGAAATCTGTCACTCAAAGCCAAGAGGTTCACATTCATGAACCGTTGGGACATTCTCAAGTATCTCTCTAAAGTCCTCATAAGCTGTTGCTATGGAGACATGTTCATGTGGAGCTCCTGAATGCTGTTTTTACACATGGGGTTGCGCAATGTTACTTTATCTATATTACTCATTTTTTTTCAGTACTCATTTGAAATTTTCATTTGAAATAGTAAGTGTATATTCTTTTTTGTTTTTTTAGCTCCAAGACTGGGACTCAAACTCAGTACATGATACTTTTGCTCATTTGCTAGTGCTCTAACAGCTAAGCCATACTTCTAACCCTTAATGTATGTATTTCGTCAATTCTGTTGTGATAGAATATATGCCAATTTCTACCTGCTCTATAAAAATTATAGAACTGTTAAGTTCCAGGGGGGAGAGACTGATGTTATACAAGGTATTGTTAGTTTACAGAAAATATGAAAATTGCTGTCCACATAAAATCTGAATGGACTCTGTCACTTTTATTGAATTTTACAACATAAGTATTTACTAAATTAACTTTATTACTCATCTTTATCTAATTCTCAAATATTTCTCATTATTTTAAAATGTGTTACAAAATTCCATTAAATCACTCAATTTGTATTATAGATTCTATGAAAATACTTATTTTCCTAATTTATAACATTTCAGTTTTACTTACATAAGTTTTGTAAACACCTTTGAAGAAAGTAGACTGCTTCCCAATGATAGGACTCATGATACTAAATACAACAACCTCAAAATTAGAGATGTGGCACAAAGGGTAGAGTGCTAAGCTTGAGTATAAAAGCCAAAGGGAACTAAAGGGCTATAAGTTCAAATGAAACTAACAGCAAAATAAAAGGAAAAAGGTAAATATCATTCTAGAATTTAATGAAACAGAAATTAGACATTATCATCTTCTTGTAGATCTCCCAATAAAGAATGTTAGACATGGACATGGAACTCAAGGATTGTAGAAGATGTACTTCGAGGGAAGAATGACTGAGAGTATGGAGAACTTTCTTGAAAACCTTTCCACATGTTTTTCATTCCTATGATTTCTCTCATGTGTGTGTGTTCAATGATGAACCCTGAGCTGTGCCTTCTGGTTGAAGGACTCCACATTTGCTACCTTGATAAGGTTTGTATCCTGTGTGGGTTTTTTGTTGCAAACTGACTTTTCTTCCAGATGAAAGACTTTCCCCACTTGTTACATTCCAGAGGTTTCTCATTTGGGTGAATTTTCTTATATGCTAGGCTGTGGTCTCCTGTTGATGGTTCTTTCCACATTTGTTGCATTCATAAGGCTTCTCTCCTGTGTTGCGCTCTCTGATGAAAAATGAGGGTTGACTTCTGTGTGAAACTCTTTCCACAGCTGTTACATTCACAAGGTTTCACTCCTGTGTGTTTCCTGATGGACAGAAAGCTGTCCCCTCTGGGCGAATGACTTTCCACAGCTGTTGCATTCAAAGGGTTTCTCTGATGGGCAATAAGGTATTCCTTCCAGGTGAAAGACTTTCCACAGCTGATACATTCATAAGGTTTCTCTCCTGTGTGTTCTCTGATGGATGTTAAGGTGTGCCTTCTGGGCAAAGGACTTTCCACACAGGTTACATCCTAAAGGTTTCACCCCTGTGTGTGTTCTCTGATGGATATTAAGGCGTGCCTTCCATATGAAAGACTTTCCACACTTCATACATTCATAAGGTTTCTCTCCTGTGTGTTTTCTCTGATGTGTTTTCAGGTGTGTCTTCTGGATGAAAGACTTTCCACAACTACTACATTCATAACGTTTGTCTCCTGTGTGCATTCTCTGATGGATGTTAAGTCCTGCTTTCCACCTGAAAGACTTTCCACACTCCATACATTCATAAGGTTTCTCTCCTGTGTGTCTTCTCTGATGTGATTTAAGGTCTGCCTTCCGGATGAAAGACTTTCCACACCAGCTACATCCATAAGGTTTGTCTCCCGTGTGTATTCTCTCATGGACACTAAGGCTTATTTTCTGGGTGAAAGACTTTCCACACCTGCTACATTCATAAGGTCTCTCTCCTGTATGTGTTGCCTGATGGGCAGTAAGGTGTGCCTTCATGGTGAAAGACTTTCTACACACATTACATTCATAAGGTTTCTCTCCTGTGTGTATTCTCTCATGGACAGTAAGGCATATTTTCTGGGTGAAAGACTTTCCACACACATTACATTCATAAGGTCTCTCTCCTGTATGTGTTGTCTGATGGACAGTAAGGTGTGCCTTCCGGGTGAAAGACTTTCTACACACATTACATTCATAAGGTTTCTCTCCTCTGTGTGTTGTCTGATGGACAGTAAGTTGTGACTTCTGGGTGAAACACTTTCCACACACATTACATTCATAAGGTTTCTCCCCTGTGTGTGTTCTCTCGTGAACAATAACGTATGCCTTCAAGTGAAAAGATTTTCCACACATGTTACATTCATAAAGTTTCTTTCCTGTGTGAGTTGTCTGATGAAAAGTAAGGTTTGCCTTCCGGATGAAAGACTTTCCACACACGTTACATTCATAAGGTTTCTCTCTTGTGTGCGTTTTCTGATGGACAGAAAGGTGTTCCTTCCGGGCGAAAGACTTTCCACACAGGTTACATTCATGAGGTTTCTCTCCTGTGTGTGTTGTCTGATGGACAGTAAGCTGTGCCTTCCGGGTGAAAGAATGTCCACGTTGGTTTGATTCTTTAACTACAGGAGATACTCCGGGACTATAAGCAGCACACATCTCAGCAGGTTCACCATAGAGAAGCATGTTCTGACACTGCCTGAACTCCTCTGTCCTTATCCCTAAGGAGTTCCCATTATTCCTAATCAGCTCTGACTTAGGTTTGGATCTCAAATTAAAAGTTGTTATTAATTTCACATTTTCCTCCCCTGTGTTACTATTCATGACTCCTACTTCAGACAGACAATCATAGGGACTCTTCTGACACGTCTTAGTCCTGTACTCTATTTCTTGGACATCTACAATGAGATATAGAAAGACAGACAAAAACATTAATGAGACCTCAAGATCCCTTAATGTAAAAGTAAAGACATTTTCTCCCATTATATCTGTTATGAGATTTTTAAAATATCAAAGCAGGAACTGTTGATGCAGAATATATGCCTTTCTCCATAATGTATTAGTTAACAAAGTAGTACTGACATTTAACAATGGTAAAAAATGTTTTTCTGTTTCATATTTTTTTTCTCAAGGAATTTATTACTCAAATTATTCAACTATACAGTTAGTTTTAAGCTGAGTACTTAACATCTGGTTTAGTACCCTCGAGGTTTGGTCATAAGGGAATAGCTGTTGTTTTTCTTTTAATTTGTGAAAATAATTTATATATTTTGCTGCTTTGCTTCTCAACCATTAGATGATTAGAGACCATTAGGGTATTTTATACATCTGTTTGCGTTTCACATAAGCAGGAAAGGTTCCTGAGAATAAGAATATATAACTCCATCTCTTCAGTTCTAACTTCTCACTAAGAATTACTTTAGGTATTGGTGGCATTTTTTATTTTCTGGTCAGTCAGGGGGCTTGAACTGTGGGCTTGGGCGCTGTCCTTGCGCTCTTCAGCTCAAGGCGAGCACTCTACTGCTTAAGCCACAGCACCACTTCTGGTTTTCTGGTGGTTTATTGGAGATAAGAGCCTCAGGGTAGGGCTGGGAAGGTGGCTCAGTGGTAGAGTGCTTGCCTTGCATGCCTGAGGTCCTGGGTTTGATTCCTCAGCACCACATAAGAAAAAGAAAAAAGCTGGAAGTGGCACCGTGGCTCAAGTGGTAGAGTGCTAGTCTTGAGCTGAAGAGCTCAGGGACAGCACCTAGGTCCTGAGTTAAAAAAAAAAAAAAAAAAGAATCTCAGGGACTTTCCTGCCAAGCTGGCTTTGAACTGTGATCCTCAGATCTCAGGCTCCTGAGTAGCTATGATTAGAGGTATAAGCCACTGGCTCCCGGCTATTGGTGGCATTTTAAAAATTTGTTTCTCTTTACCTTAGTCAAATTCTCATCAAATTTCCTCTTCTGACACTCCTACCCCCTCACAACCATTAAAGACCAAAGATACTCCAGCTCACCACCCAGGTAATCATCCCCTGTGAACCAAAAGCTTTGCTTCTGAATCTCACTCACTGCCACCATCACCAAGAAGCAATTTTCCTCATCACAGGATAGCAGTCCTGGCATACTCCTTATTTCCTCATACCTGCATAGTGCTAGTTTCAAAGAAAGTGAGACCTCATTTTCTACATTTCTCATTTCCTTTTTCTGTTTAAGAATGATTTCTACAAAGAGAAATTCGCTCACTTTAACTATACTGGGACACCAAATTCAGTTTGTCTCCATGTGACTTCTTGATTGACAAGCCCTTGAGACAAAGGATCACCTAGTTCTCTGCCACACATGACTCAGGGAACTAAGAACATTATTGCTCAGTACAGCTCATTAAACTTACAAGTGGGCTCTGGCTGCAAGATCATTATGCAAGATGCTTTATCTCACCTGTGAGATTCTTGTCTGAGGCTTCTCTTATCCATGGTTCTGCACCTTGCTCCAGCTTGGCAATCAATATAGGCTTAGGAACACAGTGTCCTGTTATTAAAAAGTAGAGATCACAGCATCTCCAAACTAGAGAAAACAGACATCTCCCTCTTTTGTTATACTCAAAGCAGATCTCCCTCCCATTGAACTAGCCTGGGAGGAGGATCACAAAATCCTGGGTAAAGCAGAGCATTTTTCTGCCAGCTCAAACAAACTGACTTAAGAAACCAACCAAGCCACAGGAAAATCAAACACCACAAGCAGACAAGAGACTACAACAAGAGACTGGTTACAGACACAAGGGAGATACAGGATCTTCCTATCCCCGCCCCCTCCCAATCGACTTTTTTTGTACCTTTTATAAAAAATTTTTTTCTAAAACTTTTTAAAATTTTTAATTTTTAACTTAAAAAATTGTTTTCTAGTAACTTTTTTTTCTTCCTGTTATAATTTTTATTTTAGGGGTATATGTGTGTGTGCGTTTTTCTTTCTTTTTTTTCCTTTTAAAAATTTTATTTTTTAAAGGAAATCAACACAGAACTAAAAAAATGGCAAAGCCTCCCATGCTCCTGGATTGGAAGGATTAACATCATGAAAATGGCAATACTTCCCAAGGCTATCTACAAATTCAATGAGATACCTATCAATATTCCAACCTCATTCTTCAAGGAAATAGAAGAGGCAATCCAAAAACTCATACGGAACAATACAAACCCTGAATAGCAAAAACGATCCTCAACAGAAAGAACATTGCTGGAGGAATATCAATACCAAATTTCAAACTCTACTATAAAGCCATAGTAATCAAAACAGCTTGGTATTGGCATAAGAACAGACCTCAGGACCAATGGAATAGAATTGAAAACCCAGAAATGAACCTACAGACCTATAGCCATCTAATCTTCGATAAGGGAGCTAAAACAATAGAATGGAAGAAAGACAGCCTCTTCAGTAAATGGTGCTGGCAAAATGGGTTAACTACATGTAGAAAACTAAAGCTAGATCCTTATATATCACCCTGCACCAGAATCAAATCCAAATGGATCAAAGACCTTGAAGTCAAAGCAGACACTCTGAAAACATTACAGGATGGAATAGGAGAAACCCTAGGTCTCCTTGGCTCAGGCCGAAATTTTTGGAATAGAGACCCGGAAACACAACAAATCAAAGAAAGGTTGGACAAATGGGATTGCATAAAGTTGCAGAGCTTTTGCAGGGCAAATGACATAGCTAGCAAGATCAATAGAAAGCCCACAGATTGGGAGAAGATCTTTACTAGCCATACAACGGACAAGGGTCTCATATCTAAAATATACTTGGAACTCAAAAAATTAAACCCCCCAACAACAAATCCTCAAAGAAACAACTGCCCAATAAATAAGTGGGCGAAAGACTTAAAGAGAAACTTCTCTGAAGAAGAAAGAAGGATGGCCAATAGACACATGAAGAAATGTTCAACATCCCTAGCCATAAAAGAAATGCAAATCAAAACAACATTGAGATATCACCTCACCCCAGTTAGAACGGCAAAAATCAAGAACTCTAAGAACAACAGATGCTGGAGGGGATGTGGACAGAAAGGAACCTTACTTCATTGTTGGTGGGAATGTAAACTTGTTCAACCACTTTGGAAAGCAGTATGGAGGTTCCTCAAAACACTTCACATAGATCTCCCCTATGACCCAACAATCCCACTTTTGGGCATTTACCCAAATGTTTACAAACAAGACCACACTAAAGCTACCAGCACAACAATGTTTATTGCAGCATTATTTACCATAGCTAAGATATGGAACCAACCCAGATGTCCCTCAACAGATGAATGGATCAAGAAAATGTGGTATATATACACAATGGAATTCTATGCCTCCATCAGAAAGAATGACATTACCCCATTTGTTAGGAAATGGAAAAACTTGGAAAAATTATATTAAGTGAAGTAAGCCAGGCCCAAAGAAACATAGGTCCCATGGTTTCCCTTATTTGCAATATCTAGTATATGTATGAGTCAAGCAGAAAAGGTCAGATAATGTGAGGTCAGGAAAATGAACCCTTAGATATGTATTCTAATGTTTTTTTCTTTCATGCATGTGTTTCTAATTCATTTATAAGATTATCTCTTTGTTGCTTTGTATGTCCCTCCCCCACAGTATATCCCCTGCTTTCACTATATTTGATGTCAGTATAACTTGTGGAGGAGATGGGGAAAAACCAGTTGTTTAAGGATACAGGTGGACCTGTTGCAACAATGAGAAGTACAAGTTGTCATGTCCAAAATGAGCTTTACAACGTCGGTGCGGGGGGGGGGAGGAGAAGAATTGGGATTGGGTGGGAGGGGGGAGGCTGGGAAGGGATGTGAAGGGTAAACCAAAGGAGGAGGGTGCAATGCTTGGTAAGAAATGTACGCATTATCCTGCCCATGTAATTGTAACCCCTCTGTACAGTATGTTCACAAATAAAATAAAATTAAATTAAAAAAATGTTATTTTTTGTTTTCTGTTAGCTCTACTGAACTTTTGATCTTTTTTTTCTTTCTCATTCTTTTCACCTTTTCTTCTCTTTCATTCTTTGTGTGACTTAATTGCTGTTCTGCACATCCTCAGATATACCCGTAGTCGATTATTAGACCTTATCCTCCATTGTGTACACACTTAATCCAGAAATTTATTAATCAATTCAAAACCTCTTAGACTTAAATTCCTTAATAGCAGTACTACCTCTTTATACCAATATAATATTTTAAGCATTTTTATTTTTAAGGTTTTCACGTTTCCTTTATATCCCTCCCATTCTCTCATTATATCCACGTTCTTTTCTGAACATTTTGTTTTTAACTTTGAGTAATTTTTAAGCATTGCAATTTTTAATTTTTGCTTTTCTATTTTTTCTTGTCTCTTTCTTCTTTTTCCCTCTCTTTCTACTTTCATTCTATCCAACCTATTTCCTGGTTTGAGATTAGGACTTAGTTAAGTTAATTCTTCCTGTGCCTCCCCACATCCCTATATTCCTATTTTTACCCACATCTCTCTCTAAACTCAATAATTTCTGCTTTGCCAAATTCTTCTTTGCAGTTTGTAGCCCATTAATATACAGTTGTTTGATGTTGAATAGATATATCTGTTGAACTAGATTGTATCTGCAGACTTTTGACTGTGCAACTACAGACTTTGGTTGATGCTTGCCTTAAGATAGTGTTCTAGCACAAAACTGGTGTTAACTTTCATCCCAAATGGGTAGAGTAATCCAAAAAAACACAAGAAAAATGGCAAGTCTGGGTATCTCAACTCCCACTCATGATAATCAGGGGACAGAACAGATAATGAATAATCCAGAGGAGAGTTGCCAAATAGCTCTACAAACACTGCTGGTAAATATGGTAAATGAAAAGACTGAAAACCTACAAAGGATTCTGTATGAGTATGACAGGGAGAGAGAGGAGGCAAACCAAAGGTTAATACAGGAATATCATGAGCATGAGGAAGCTACTCAAAAACTGATACAGGAATTGCATGAGCTGCTGGAGAACACTCAAAGAGAAAGGCAGGAATGGCATGAGCAGGCTGAGAACACTCAAAGAGAACTACAGGAATTGCGTAAACGTGAGAAGCTATGCAAAGAATAATACAGGAATTGAAAGAGCAGGATGACAACACACAAAGATCACTAAAGGGATTCATGGAATCCATTAACAAAGAGCTGAAGGAAGTCAGGGAGACCACAAAGGGAATGTTGAATGGAACCCAACAGAAGGAATGGGAGTCCAAGGAAACCATAACCAATCAACTAAGTGATTTGAGAATAAACATTGAACACTAAATTAAGGAAGCAAAGTGGTTCATACAAGATCTAAAACAAAGCTCCAAGAAAGAATTTGAAGCCATCAAAGCTGAACAACTAGAAGGAAATGAAAAAACAATGTAGAAAGTCTTGACAGTAGGTTACACCATACAGAAGATGGAATCTCGGGGATTGAAGACAGCCTAGATATTATAGAGAAAGAACATACAACCATCCAAGACAAATCCAAGAAATATGATAGATCTATTCAACACTTGGAAGACACCATCAGAACGCCTAATCTGAGGATAATGGGTGTAGAGGAGCACCTAAAGGCAGAAGTTATTGGTCTACCAAATTTGTTAATCCAGGACTTTTTTTTTTTTTTTTTGTCGGTTGTGGGGCTTGAACTCTGGGCCTGGGTGCTATCCCTCAGCATTTCAGCTCAAGGCTAGCGCTCTACCACTTGAGCCACAGCGCCACTTCCGGTCTACCAAATTTGTATAACAGGATCATAGCAGAGAACTTCCCAAACATGCAAAGAGATAGGCCTATTCAGATATAAGAAGCTTTTAGAACTCCAAATATAGACCAGAACAGAATATGACATCCCACTGTCACATTATAATCCACACAGGATCAATTCAGACCAAGGAAAAGACCTTAAAGCTGTCAAGGAAAAAAGATCAATCACCTATAAAGGGAAACCAATTAGAATCACCTCAGATTTCTCAGCAGAGACAATTAAAGCAAAGAAGAGAGTGGAATGATGTATGTCCTGCCAAAAAGAGAAACAACGATCAACCAAGAATACTGTACCCAGCTAAATTCTCCTTCATAACTGAAGGCCAAATAAAAACCTTCCATAGCAAACAAAAATTGAAACAATATATCTCCTCCAAACCAGCCCTACAAAAGATATTTAAAGATGTCCTACACATAGAAAACCAACAAGACCACAATAAAGGCCAAGAAACCGCACCCAAACAGAATCCAAGAACCATAGGAAGAACCCAGTAGCTGCAGCCCCCAAGAAGGTGGATAAAATGGCAGGAACTCCCAAATATCTTTCAGTCCTATCTCTCAACATTAATGGACTTAACTCTCCAATTA
This sequence comes from Dipodomys merriami, assembly GCF_024711535.1. Lineage (NCBI taxonomy): Eukaryota > Metazoa > Chordata > Mammalia > Rodentia > Heteromyidae > Dipodomys > Dipodomys merriami. Next base: position 192,639 of record NW_027206022.1, read on the forward strand.
AGCAACACAGACTGTCTAGTTGGATTAAAAAGCAAGATCCTTCTATCTGCTGCCTTCAGGAATCACATTTTGCCCATAAAAACAAACACATTTTCAATGTGAAAGGCTGGAACAAAATGTACCAAGCAAACGGTCCCAATAAACAGGCGGGAGTTGCAATCCTAATATCAGATAAAATAGACTTCAAATTAAAATTCGTGAGAAGAGATAAAGAAGGTCGCGACATATTAATTAAGGGATCTCTCCTTCAGGAGGATATTACAATTCTAAACATCTATTCGCCAAACAATGGAGCACCCAAGTTTATCCAAGAAACACTACTTTCCCTCAAAATCCACATAGATCCAAAGACATTAATTGTTGGGGACTTTAACACACCACTTTTCCCACTAGATAGATCAACTCGGCAAAAAATCAACAGAGAAACCACAGATCTAAACAACTGCATAGATCAACTAGATTTAACAGACATCTACCGAATATTTCATCCAGCAGCATCAGAATACACGTTTTCTCAGAAGCACGTGGAACATTTTCCAAAATAGAACACATTTCAGGCCACAAAGCAAACTTGTCCAAATTCAGAAACATTGAAGTTATACCCAGCATTTTCAAAGACCACAAAGGAATAAAATTAGAACTGAACACCAAAAGCCACCAAAGAAAGTCCTGTAACACATGGAGGCTGAACAACACACTGCTGAATCACGAGTGGGTCATGGAAGAGATTACAAAGGAAATTCAAAGGTTCATGATATTCAACAAAAATGAGCACACAAATTACCAGCTCCTCTGGCACACAGCAAAGGCAGTACTCAGGGGCAAGTTTATAGATCTGAGTTCCTACGCGAAACCAACAATTTAATGAGACATCAGAACCACTTTGAAAAAGAGCAGCAAGATAAACCCCAATCCAGTAGATGAAAGAAATAATTAAAATTAAATCAGACTTAAATGAATTAGAATCCCAAATGACTATTGAAAGAACAAAACGAAGAGTTGGTTCTTCGAAAAGATTAACAAAATTGACAGACCCTTAGCAAATCTTCTCAGAAAAAGAAGAGAACACACCCAAATAAATAAACTCAGAGATGAGAATGGAAACATCACCACAGAAACAACCAAGATTCAGAACATTATAAGGGAATACTTCTCAAAACTTTATGCTAATAAGTTTGAGAACTTGACAGAAATGGACCTTTTCCTAGCAAATACTGCCATGCTGAAAGTAAACCAGGATGAGTTAAACCATCTTAACAGGTCCATATCAAGCATTGAAATAGAAACAGCAATAAGAGACCTCTCATCTAAGAAAAGTCAAGGACCAGATGGTTTTACAGTGCAATTTTACAAGGCCTTCAAAGCAGAGCTCACACCAATACTCCTCCAACTCTTCAATGAAATTGAAAGAGAAAGTTCACTACCGAACACATTCTATGAAGCCCTCATAACCCTCATCCCAAAACCAGGCAGGGACTCTTCAAAGAAAGAGAACTATAGACCGATTTCTTTGATGAACGTTGTTGCAAAACTTCTCAACAAAATTTTGGCCAATCGACTTCAACAAAAAAATCATCCAAAAAAAAATCACACACCACAATCAAACAGGATTCATTTCAGGGATGCAAAGCTGGTTCAATATATGCAAATCAATTAATATAATTCATCACAAAAACAGGAGCAAGGATAAGAACCACATGGTTATCTCGATAGATGCAGAAAAAGCATTTGACAAGATCCAACACCCCTTTATGATGAAGGTTCTGGAAAAATTAGGAACCAATGGAACATTCCTCAATACAATAACGGCTGTATATGACAAACCTACAGGCAGCATTATACTTAATGGTGAAAAACTAAGGCCATTTCCTCTTAACTCAGGAACGACACAAGGATGTCCACTCTCTTCACTTCTCTTCAATCTAGTATTAGAATGCCTAGCTACAGCAATAAGACAAGATGCAAACACAAAGGGGATCCAAATAGGGAAAGAGGAAGTAAAACTCTCCCACCTTGCAGATTACATGATTTTGTATTTAAAGAATACTACAGATTCTACTCCCAAATTACTCAAGCTGATTCAAAACTTTGGCAAAGTAGCAGGGTATAAAATAAACCCTCAAAAATCAATGGCTTTTCTGTATGCCAACAATAAGAAAAGTGTGGCTGAAATTAGGAAAGCAACTCCATTCGTAATAGCCCCACAAAAAATAAAATACCTAGGAATTAACTTAACCAAACAAATGAAGGACCTGTATGATGAAAAGTTTAAGAACTTGAAAAAGGAAATTAAAACAGAACTTAGAAAGTGGCAAAAACTCAATGCTCCTGGATTGGAAAGATTAACGTCGTGAAAATGGCAATACTTCCCAAGGCTATCTACAAATTCAATGAGATACCTATCAATATTCCAACCTCATTCTTCAAGGAAACAGAAGAGGCAATCCAAAAACTCATACGGAACAATACAAACCCTGAATAGCAAAAACGATCCTCAACAGAAAGAACATTGCTGGAGGAATATCAATACCAAATTTCAAACTCTACTATAAAGCCATAGTAATCAAAACAGCTTGGTATTGGCATAAGAACAGACCTCAGGACCAATGGAATAGAATTGAAAACCCAGAAATGAACCTACAGACCTATAGCCATCTAATCTTCGATAAGGGGGCTAAAAAAATAGAATGGAAGAAAGACAGCCTCTTCAGTAAATGGTACTGGCAAAATTGGTTAACTACTTGTAGAAAACTAAAGCTAGATCCTTATGTATCACCCTGCACCAGAATCAACTCCAAATGGGTCAAAGACCTCAGTGTCAAAGCAGACACTCTGTAAACATTACAGGATAGGAGAAAACCTAGGTCTCCTTGGCACAGGCCCAAATTTTCTTAATAGAGACCCAGAAACACAACAAATCAAAGAAAGGTTGGACAAGTGGGATTGCATGAAATTGCAGAGCTTCTGCATGTGAAGGGACATAGCTAGCAAGATCAATAGAAAGCCCACAGATTGGGAGAAGATCTTTACTAGCCATACAATGGACAAGGGTCTCATATCTAAAATATACCTGGAATTCAAAAAATTAAATCCCCCAACAGCAAATCTTCAACGAAATAACTGCCCAGTAAATAAGTGGGCTTAAAGATTAAGAGAAACTTCTCTGAAGAGGAAAGAAGGATGGCCAATAGACACATGAAGAAATGCTCAATCTCCCTAGCCATAAAAGAAATGCAAATCAAATCAACATTGAGATAGCACCTCACTCCAGTTAGAATGGCTAAAATCAAGAACTCTAATAACAACAGATGCTGGAGGGAATGTAGACAGAAGGGAACCTTACTGCATTGTTAGTGGGAATGTAAACTTGTTCAACCGCTTTGGAAAGCAGTATGGAGGTTCCTCAAAAGACTACATAGAGCTCCCCTATGACCCAGCAATCCCACTTTTGGACATTTACCCAAATGTTCACAAACAAGACCACACTAAAGCTACCAGCATGACTATGTTTACTGCAGCATTATTTACTATAGCTAAGATATGGAACCAACCCAGATGCCCCTCAGTGGATGAATGGATCAAGAAAATGTATATATACACAATGGAATTCTATGCCTCCATCAGAAGAATGACATTGCCCCATTTGTTAGGAAATGGAAAGACTTTGAAAAAATTATATTAAGTGAAGTAAGCCAGGCCGAAAGAAACATAGGTCCCATGGTTTCCCTTATTTGCAATATCTAGTATACGTCTGAGTCAAGCAGAAAAGGTCAGATAAGTTGGTATTAGGGAAATGAACCCTAAGATATGTATTCAAATGTTTTTTTTTCTTTCATGCGATTGTTTCTAACACATTTATAAGATTATTTCTTTGTTGCTTTGTATGTCCCTCCCCCACAGTATAAGGCGTGCTTTCAATGTATTTGATGTTGGTATAATGTGTGGAGGGGAAGGGGAAAAACAAATCATTTAAATAGGGATACAGGTGGACCCATTGCAACAATGAGATGTACAAGTCGTTATGTCAAAAACGAACTTTACAACTTTGGTGCGTGGGGGGGGGAGGATTGCATGGGAGGGTGGGTGGAGTGTGGGAAGCGATGGGGAAACAAAGGAGTAGGCTACAATGCTTGATAAGAAATGTACTCATTATTTTGCCCATGTAATTGTAACCCCTCTGTACAGTATTTTCACAGTAAAAAAAAAAAAAAAGACCTAGGACCAGCACAAAATAAATAAATAAATAAACAAAAAAAAAGAAAAAATGGACAGGAATCTTATATTCCACGGACTGGAATCCACTACTGAAGAAACATATTTATATATCTACTTAAAAAAGAAAACGGCACTTGATTTTGTATGTTAAAATGACTTTTGCTCACCTAAAGACAAGAGGTTGCTGTAGGTCTCCAGCATTACATCTCTATGCAGGGTCCTCTGAGCAAGATCCAGGTCCTGCCACTCCTCCCAGCTGAAGTCCACAGCCACATCATCAAATGACACCAGCTTCTGTAATGGCACATTTCCATCAAGTATTTAGCCCTGAGTCATAAGAACACCAAATATGGAATTTCATTCTTCTATATGGTACGCTTTTGTCTACATAAATGTTTGGAGCTTCTTGTGTTACCTGTACACTAGGGGAACTGAAAATCAAAGCAGAAATATTTTCCACCTTATCATCTTTGTTATTAAAATACAAAGTTTCCCTGATATATGAGAACACATTTGTGCTGCTAACAATTGAGACAAGATAATAATTCTAAGGAGACAGTGTTCTGGCATGACAAAAGTAAAGTCTAAGTAGGTGTGTGAAAGAGTGTTTAGCTCATTTTGGTAAAGTTTAGTACTGATCAGGGTAACAATGAATTACAAAAATAATTTTTCCTGAATTTTCATATTCTGCCTCATTTAAAACCCTATTTAGATCTTCTATTAAAAAGAGATCTCAGCTAGGCGTTGCTGGCTCATGCCTATAATTCTAGTTATTCAGGAGGCTGAGATTTGAGGATCGCGGTTCAAAGCAGCCTGGCAAGAAAGTCCCTGAAACTCTTTATGTTCAATAAACCACCAGAAAACTGGAAGTGGCGCTGTAGTTCAAGTGGTAGAGTGCTAGCCTTGAGCTGAAGAGCTGAAGGACAGCTCCCAGGCCCAGAGTCCAAGCCACACGAAAAACAAAACCAAACAACAACAAAACAATGATTTCAGCCAGGGCCCAGTGGCTCAGGAGGCTGAGATGTGAGGATCACTGCTCAAAGTCAACCCAGTCAGGACTGTCTGTGGGATTCATCACCAAGGAACCACCAGCAGAAAACCGGAAGTGGCGATGTGGCTCATGTGGTAGAGCACTAGTCTTGAGGTGAAGAATTCAGGGACAGTGCTCAGGTCCCGAAATCAAACCTCACAACCAACCAATACACACACACACAGACACACACACACAGACACACACACACACACACACACACACACACACACACACACACACACACACACACACACACGGTATCTCATAAGTAATCACGACACATTTAGGACATCACATGGAATACATAGCAGATTACTGATTCATGAAAAGTAAGTGTCCAAATAAATATGCCTTCATGGAAGGATGGAGGATGGATAGAGGCTTAAGGAACATTCAAGATGACAAAAAATGAAAAATAGGACCACGACAAGCAAGACAGAGAAAAATTACAAGAGGGATGTGATCTAAAAATACAGAAGAAAAATTTACAAGTTGGAAGGAAATAAGAGTGCTAATTTGCCTGCAGAGGCTAAATGGAGAGGTTTTGGACTACCACACTGAACCCTATTACAAATGATGAATGGCCAAGCTAGCCATGCTTGGCTATACCAGAGGTGAATGCTGACTAACACACAAAAGGGAAATATATATGTGAAGAATTGAAAGAAAATAACATTCAATTTACAATCCATTGGGCAGAGGAACTCTTCTAAAAATGTAGATTGAAGATATCATCAGGGAAAGAGAATTGATTCATTACACATCTACATTTTAAGAGTGTTACAAGAGAAGTGCTTCAAGAGAAGAGCAAAAGGAGTGCACATACATATACACGTAGGACAAAGAAACTAAAATGGTAAATGTGTAGGTAAGTATAAAGGAATATATTGGTCATATATTTTATGTAATATTTCTGTAATAGTTTGTTGAAATAAAACTTATAGTACCATATTCATGATTCACAATGCATGAAGATCCAATATATAAACTCATCACTTTATTAAAAGAAAAGTATGTAGAATACTCATATGCATCAATAAATATTGCAATTGCCAGGCAAATAGGAAGGCCTCCGTTCAAAGAATTAATTGTACCAAAAAACAGGGTACTAGATTTAGGGCTGGGAATGTGGCTTACTCCAGAGTGCTTGGCTAGCATGCACGGGTTCAATTTTTTAGTTCCATGTGAACAGGAAAACTAGAAATGGAGATGTGGCTCAAGTGGTAGAGTGCTAGACTTGAGCAAGGAAGTGTGCTGGCCCTGAGTTCCAGACCCAAAAAAGGCATAGAATTCTAATTCTTTAATCCACCATTGTCACTGGAGAAGTAATATAGTTCTTACTAACTGATAGAACAAGCAGACCAAAAATTGGCATGGACACACACATTGATGGCATTATCTTAACCTAAATGGTGTGTTTAAAGCAATGTCATTACATTTTCCAAGACAGTACATTAAGAATAAATCTCAAGACAAACTATAGAAATCAACATGAGAAATAAAGCTACATGATAAAAATAAAGTTAAATATTGCACTTCTAGTAATCTGTAAGTGAAATAAACAGGGAAATCAGAATGGATCTGGAAGAAATGACAAATATTATTGTGAATTTTTTTTTTTTTGTTTGTCATGGGGCTTGAACTGTGGGAATGGGCACTGTGGCTGAGCTATTCAGCTCAAGGCCAGCAGCACTTCCAGTTTTCAGGTGGTTTATTGGAGATTAGAGTCTCATGGACTTTTCTGCCTGGGCTGGCTTTGAACCATGAACATCAGATCTCAGCCTCCTGAGTCACAAAGATTAACGTGTGAGGCACCGGCAGCTGGCATTAACACTGTAATTTATAGAATAATAAAGGCAGCCACTTTCTTACTTCACCTTTGCAATAAAAATAAATATTTTAAGTTATGTATGCTGTATTCATATGTACATCTTGTAAAGACAGGGCAAAAGAGAACTGGAGGGAAATAAGGTGGAAAAGTGCAGCAGAGGATAGTTAGGAGAAACTGATGAAAGTAAACTATAGAACAACTCATAAGTAGAGATGAAAGGGAGTGATTGAGAGTGAGTAAGGGAATGGAGCATTCTGTAAGTGAAGGAATATACTTATTACCTGACTCATGGAATTTTCATCTCTCTGTACATCACCTCTATGAAAACAGTAAATTAATATAAAATAATTGCTACATGGAGTTGTGCTAGTGTAATCCATTTGCTGAGTGAACAAAATCTCCATAGTTAGAAGAACACTTACAAGTATTAGAAATAAAACACCTAATTTGAAACTGAAGTATTTGAGTTTAAGTTGAATATTAGTTCTACATGATCATCTTGTTTCATTGTAGTATCCAATTAGTTGTTAATGTTAAATGTTCCAGACAAGAAAAACAAAAGCAGGGCTTCAGGCACAAGACTTCTCCTTCCCCAGCTGTGAAGGATGCTGAGGTTTGGAAGCCAGCCGGGATAGACAACTCTAATTAAACATTTAGACAACAGGTGGGAGCTGGCTCAAGTGACAGCGCCAACAGTGACTGAGGAAGCAGACCTGGAGTTCAAGCTCCAGCACTACACAACAAAGGCATGGTGGAGGGTAAAGTAGATGTGGCAAATGAGTTTCTAAGATAGACACCAATTGTGGCAACACAGCAAGTCCTCATCTGACACATAAAGAGAAAAGAGAATGAGTGGAGGGCTGAGAGAAGGGGAACAAAAGGGCAGGGAAAAGAAGGAAGAAGAAAGGACAAGAGAGGAGTGGAGTAGAGGGAAAAAGAGGGAAAGGGAAAGGAGGAGGAGAAAAGTGGAGGGCAGGAAAGCTTCATGACATTAGAGTTGACAGTTATTACTTGGATAGGACACCAAAAGTTCTGATGCAAAACCAAACAAGATTAGGTCCATCAAAAGGCATGATCAACAAAGAGGCAAAAGCATGGATTGAGTGAAAATATTTCCAAATATCACTAACAATTGGAATAATTTCTAAAATATGAAACAAAATTCTACAACAAACTGCCACACACAAAATCTGATTTTAAAATGGGGAAAACGATTGAAAACACTTCAAAAAACCCCCACAAAACTGCAAATAATTCATTGAAATATACAAAGCTCAGTATCAATAGTCAGGAGAATTCAAATCAAAATTCTACGGAAATAACTACTTTATATATGTTAGTATAGACAGGTTTAAACAAAAACAACAAAAATCTTTCAAAAGTCTAACAAAGACTGGGAAGGATGTGAATTCAATTTGAACCTTGGTGCATGTCTGGCAGGAATGTAAAACAATCAAAGATGGTATGGACAGAGCTAAAAAGAACTAAATAGAGAATTACATAGGAATATGGTCCAGCACTTCTATTTCTAGATTTGTACCCAGCAGAAGAGAAAGCAAGAGAAGTACTTGTCAGCAAGTACTGACAAGAACCAAAAGACAGACACAGATAAAAGAATAGATAAAGTCATTGAAAAGGAAGACAAGTTTACTACATTTTACAGCAGGGATGATCTTTGAATACATTAAGCTAAGTAAAATACAGCAGTCATAAAAGCACAGCCATGGTATGATTTCCCTTACTGAGCTTCCAAGGATGAACAAAGTCATAGAGCCAAAAAGTAAGATGGTTCCAGAGACTGGGGTAGAGAGGAAAAGGAGCTATTAATGATTATACAGCTTCATACATGGAAAATGAAACATGCTGTACATGGATGGAAGAGATGGCTGCACAACAATGCAGCCATATGTACTATCAGTGAACTCTGAACTGAAAATGGTTAATGTAGCCACACTGGATGGAACACACCATACACCCTGAACTTGGGAAATTCAAAAAGGATGACCAGCCAGGCTAGGTTACATAACAAGTTCAAGGGCATGCGGGACTACTTACCAAGACCTGTCTTCAAAAGGAATATGGAATGATTTGTATTGACAAAGCTCATAAAATTCCCCAACTTTATAGACCATGACAATGACAATTTGCCTTGTGAAGGTGAAAATGTGTTTTTGACTTCAACTAAGCATCTCTGTTTCACAATACTGTGACATATGTGAAATTTATGTAATCACTTAATCTCAATTTAAACAAAAAAAAAAAAGAAGGGGTGGGGAATGGCAACTTCTTTTTACAACTACTTACACCTAATAATAATAAAACTTGTTTGAAAAAAGGAATATGGAAAAATCAAATTTTAGACTCTGAATTGGATCAGAGATAGAAGTGCCATATGTGTCTATTTTTCCACTTGAAATTACAAATTAAAATTTATGAACAAACGTTAAGCCACATTTCAGGTGGAAACATACAACTACAAATAGCATTAATAACAAACACACATGGGACCAAAAATGCAAAGTATTTTTTTTTTGTCGGTTTTGTGGCTTGAACTCTAGGCCTGGGCACTGTCCCTCAGGTCTTCAACTAAAGGCTAATGCTCTACCACTTGAGCCAGTGTGCCACTTCCGATGTTCTGAATCAGTTCTCCAGGTAGCTTCCCAAGGACATTTTGCTAAATATAATATCTAGTAGCGAGTTCCTCAGAGATCAAAGTCTATCACTGAGCAGATGTTGGTCACCTTTTGCTACCAGTGATATTTCAAATGTAAAAAACCTGGTGACTGCAGTGTTTATTATATAAAACCAGCTTCTATCTTATACTGGCAGTGAATGAAACTATTCAAATGGAGCAAGAAGAAGATATAAAACTACACTACCACATCAAATGAAGTTAGATCAGATAAAGACAATAGGATCAGGCTCATCAATTTTTTTTTTTTTTTTGCTGTGTATTGATAGGTAGAAGGTTTTAATTATCTGTAGGGAATGCTGAAGCTGAGCTGAAAGTGGAAAAGGTTTGAGAGGTTGGAACTCCACCCACACTGCACTTAGTACACTGAGAGCTGGCCATTGAAAACTTAAAACAGACAACTCTGGAGCTGGTTAAGAGACTGGAGTGCCAACCCCCTGCCTTAGTGCTAGAAAGGCTGGAGCTGAATGAACTTTGGATGCTGTTGACCTTGAAGGCTAGGTAAGATGGACTTCATGCCTGGAATATGTCTGGGATGCAGTCTCCTGTCTCAAAAGTATAACACAGAAAAGGAGGAGGTAATGCTTGATAAGAAATGCACTCATTATGTCCTGTAACCCCTCTGTACAGTATTTTCATAATGAAAAACTTTAAAAAATAGAAGTTTGGAGGAGAGTTCTGGGAAGATGGCAGAGGAGAAGGTGGAGGCTAAACAAGCTGTCGCAAAGAAAGCAGTTTTAGTGTTCCAGTGAACAGTCCTAAGCCAGAGAATCACACCAAGTGTGCCATCACAGTACAGAGAGTTATGCCAGAGAGGGAAAATTCAGGCAAGGAGACAGATCTGAGCATTAGCCAGCAGCCGGGGCTGTGGCAGTGGAGGCCGGAGGCTGTAGCCACCATACCTGCAACACAGAGAGTCTGGGACAAAGGCGCCAGATGTGGCGGATTGAGTGGATTCTACTCAATACCAGTAAGAACTGAAAAGGAGCAGACATCTTCATTGTGCAGTTCGCAGACCATAGATGACTCAGGAACCAAGACTCCAGCGTGAGTAGAAGCCTGACATCCTAACTCCTTCTCAGGGAGCAGAGGAGGGAAGGCCACCCCTCCCTCCCCCACTCCATCTTTGATACTGACAAAGGCCTGGCTGAGCTGCCAGCTCCAACTCAGGCCTTGGAAGAAAACAAAAGAGTCATTTAGCAGGTCACAGGAACCTAACCTGACCTTCTAGGTTCAGCTCCACCCAGGGCCCCAGCCCCAGGAGTGGCTTTCTTCACTGGGTAAAGAGACAGAGGCTGCCCCTCCCTACAGCAGCCTGGACAATCAATTGAAATTCAGTAAACATAAACCCTGAGAATGGCTCCAGGCTGGGCTCTGTGAGTCTCTCAGAAGCTAGCCTCCTCTCAAGGAAAAGCTACTGTTTGCTGAAAGGCCTCAACCCTACCCAGAACCTAGGCTTATCACAGCATCTCCAAACTAGAGGAAACAGACATCTCCCTCTTTTGTGATACTCAAAGCAGATCTCCCTCCAATTGAACTAGCCTGGGAGGAGGATCACAAACTCCCGGGTAAAGCAGAGCATTTTTCTGCCTGCTCAAACTGACTTAAGAAACCAACCAAGCCACAGGAAAATCAAACACCACAAGTGGACCAGACTGTAACAAGAGACTGGTTAAGGGCAAAAGGGATCTTCCCATCCTCTCCCCCCCAAAAATAAAAAAAACTCTTTTTTTGTACCCTCCATAAAATTTTTTTTCTAAAAGTTTTAAAATTTTTAACTTAAAAAATTGTTTTCTATTAACTTTTTTTTTTACTCTCATAATTTTTATTTTAGGAGTACATGTGTGAGCTTTTTTTTTCTTTTAAAAATTTTTTCTTATTTAGCTCTACTGACCTTTTGATCCTTTTTTTCTTTCCTTCTCATTCTCTTCATTTTTTCTTCTCTTTCGATCTTCTTTGTGTGACTTAATTGCTGTTCTGCTCATCCTCAGATATACCCGTAGTCGATTATTAGACCTTATCCCCCATTGTGTACATACTTAATCCGGAAATTTATTACTCAATTCAAAACCTCTTAGACTTAAATTACTTAATAGCAGTACAACCTCTTTATACCCATATAATATTGTAAGCATTTTTATTTTTAATTTGTTCAAGTCTCCTTTCTATCCCTCTTCTTCTCTTATCCTGTCTAGGTTTTTCTCTGAATATTAACGTTTTAAAATTTGCATAATTTTAAGTATTTCACCAACAAATAGGCATGAGCCAATTCAATATAAAAATCAGCTATCTGGAGAACAAGGACTGTATAGGTCTTAGTCTCATAGCAGATGTATATGAAGTAACAGTGTAAGGCATTTAGGTATCTGAATAATTTTATGACAGATTCTATTTTTTTTTTTTTTGCCAGTCCTGGGATTTGAACTCAGGGCCTTGGCATTGTACATGAAGTTCTTTTGCTCAAGACTAGCACTCTATCACTTGAGCCACAGTGCCTTTTCCACACAGGTATGCATATGTGTATAATCACATCCTTAAACCAAAATTGTAATATTGAAGTGGACCCTGAGATGAGGCCCCAGCTGGTATGATGCCATTTTGAGCTTTGCCTTTGTTTTAGGGATTTTAGACTTGATGGGGCTAGTTCCCAGAATGAAAAAATGCATCTGGTCCCCCTTCCTTTAACAACCTAACTGACCATTGATTGTTGAGTTAAAGACTCACCCATGAGACAGATACATTGTAAACTGGCTCCAACTGGTGACACCAGGTGCTTAAGATAACCCTGTCTTTTGCACATGCTTTTGGTAAACTCTGGCTATTGGCCACCTGTTTGTGGTCTGGCAGGAGTGTACAATCCTTCCAGTGTTACAATCCCACTAGTCACCTGCGAGTGACTAGGATCGACCTCATGGATTTTGCCTTTAAAAAACAAAGAATGGGGCTGCTCCAGGTTGCAGTATCAGCTCCCGAGTCTGTGCTGTGGCCCTCACCAATCAGTGTAGGAACCTTCTCAAAAATGTTGCTTCTTTATTAACAACTTTGTTGGGGTGGGCTCTGTCCCAAGGTGAAACCAATTTGCACAATTTGGAGCTTTGGAGATTTTCAGACTGACTAATAGGAGGTCTGCAGTCCAACTAGTAAGGTCGGGGCTAACAAAAATAAAAAAACAAATAATAGCCCAGTTCAAAAAGAAATGTTCTCAATGCATGACTATTGAACTATGATCTGTCTGTACATCACCTTTATGGTAAAAATTAAAAAGAATAAACAAGTACTAGGAACATAAAACAGTTTCTGTTGAGGATAGGAGTACCAGTAGGAGCAGGGAAGATAGGATAAAGAGGGCCGAATGATGAAACAAACCTTATATATGTTTGTGCAAATGTAACAATGGAATGTGTTCATATTGTTTTGAGAAAGGGGATGAGGAAGGGAATGTGATGACAATCCATCAAAGCACAGTTAAAGGTGACAAAGGAATGTTATTTACACTACTTACACCAGAAAGGGGCCTGCAACTACCTTGTGCATGGCTGGGTACCCAGAACCAAGACCAGCCTCAACCTCCAAGCCTCCAATGGGCAGCCCCAACCTTACTAGTTGGACTGCAAACCTCCTATTAGTCAGTCTGAAAATTTCCAAAGCTCCAATGCTCCAAAGCTGCCAAGCTCCAAAGGGGAAGGCTTTTCCTTTTGCTTCCTTCCTCCTTCTCTGCGGGCCTCTCCACTCCACACAGGCCTCTTTGCAGGCCTTAAGCCTTGCCACTTTCCTCTCCAGACATCTCACCAGAGGCTCCAGGCTTCTCCACAGGCCCTGATCTGTTGCAATAGGCTCCTCTTACTGTCCTTTACTCTGCCATCTCAATCTCCACCCCAGCTAATGGGAAACATGCAGCCTGTATATAGGCTATGTCACCTCCCCGCCTCCAACAGTTTCAACTGCCACTCACCCTCCTCTACCAAGCCACCCACTCAACCATTTTGTACACCCTGCCCCTTTCAGTGGCCCAGACCGTTAGGTGATGACATCACTGCGAGGCTTGGCCTTCCCACCCCACTGGTTGTTAAAGAAAGAGAATGAGTGTGCATTCACATACATAATGGAAATAGCACAATGAACCTCCTTTGTTCAACAAATATACACTAATTAAATGTAAGGGAAATCATAGTTTCCCTTATCTGCAAAAACTAATCTATGTCTAGGACAAGCAGAAGAGGTCAAAAGCTATGTACATATGGCCATATAAGCTGATGCTAAAGGAAATGAAGCCCAAGACAGGGACACAAGAGATTTTATTTTTTCTTGCTGTTCTTTTTGATGGGCTTACAATGTACTATATGATTTCTTTTTGTTTCTTTGTATGTTCTTCTGCCATAGCATAAACCTTTTTGTCAATGTCTTTGATTCTGGTGTCTTGCATCTTGTATATACATATTTCTAATTGAGGAGGGGAAGGGAATAACAAAATTCTGAAATAAGGATACAGGATGGCCCATTGTAACAATGACTTGTACAAGGAACTATGTTGAAAAGGAAATTTACAACTTTGGTGGGGTGGGAAGACTTGGGGAAGTGGGGAGTAAAGTGATGGTAGGGGAAAAACAAAGGAGGGGGAAACAAATGCTCTATAAGAAATGACTCATTACCTTGCTCATGTAACTGCAACCCCTCTGGACACTATCATATATATTATATATATATACATACATACATACATATATATACATACATATATGTATATAAAAATGTATGTGTGTGTGTGTGTGTGTGTGTGTGTGTGTGTGTGTGTAAAATAACATATCCAAGGTATTTTATAGAAATGTTCAGTCAGTCAGGTGCTGGTGACTCATGCCTGTCATCCTAACTACTCCGGTAGAGTGCTAGACTTGAGCAGAAGAAGTTTAAGGAGAGTACACAGGCCTGAGTTCCAGTTACAGAAAAAAGACATAGAATTCCTTTTTTTTTTTGTTTTTTGCTAGTTGTGGGGCCTGAACTCTGGGCCTGAGCACTGTCCCTCAGCTCTTCAGCTCAAGGCTAGTTAGTTACGAGGCTAGTTAGTGCTCTACCACTTGAGCCACAGTGCCACTTCCGGCTTTTTCTGCTTATGTGGTGCTCAGGAATTGAACCCAGGGCCTCATGCATATGAGGCAAGCACTCTACCACTGAGCCAACTACCCAGCCCAGAATTCTAATTTTTTAATCCACCATTGTCACTGGAGAAGTAATACAGCTCTTACTGATAGAACAAGCAGACCAAAACTTAGCAGGGACACACACATCGATAGCATTATCTTAAACTAAATGGTGTGTTTAAAGCGATGTCATTAAATTTACCAAGACAGAACACTGAGAATAAATCTCAAGACAAACTGTATAGAAATCAACATGAGAAATAGAACTATATGTTATAAATAAAGTTAAATAGTGTATTTCTAGTAATCTGTAAGTGAAATAAACACAGGGAAATTAGAATGGATCTGAAAGAAATGACAAGCATTATTGTGAATTTTTTTTGTTGTTGTTGATCATGTGGCTTGAACTCTAGGCATGGGCACTGTTGCTGAGCTCTTCAGCTGAAGGCCAGGGCTCTACCACTTGAGCCCCGGTACCACTTCCAGTTTTCAGATGGTTTATTGGAGATTAGAGTCTCATGGACTTTTCTGCCTGGGCTGGCTTTGAACTGCAATCTTCAGATTTCAGCCTCCTGAGTCACTAAGATTACAAATGTGAGCCACTGGTGCCTGGCATTAACACTGTAATTTATAGAATACTAAAGGCAGCCAGTTTCTTACTTCACCTTTGAAACAAAAATAAATATTTTAAATTATGTTTGCTGTATTCATATGTAGATCTTGTAGAGACTGGGCAAAAGTCAGAGAACTGGAGGGAAATAGGGTGGAAAAGTGCAGCAGAGGATGATTAGGAGAAACTGATGAAAGTAAACTATAGAACAACACATGAGTAGAGATGTAAGGGAGTGATTGAGTGAGAGTGAGGGAATGGAACACTCTGTAAGAGAAGAAATGCACTTATTACCTGACTCATGGAATTTTCATCTCTCTGTACATCACCTCTATAAAAACAGTAAATTAATTATAAAACAATTGCTATGTGGAGTTGTGCTAGCATAATCCATTTGCTGAGTGAACAAAATCTCCCATAGTTAGAAGAACACTTACAATTATTAGATATAAAATGCAACACTTAATTTGAAACTGAAGTATCTGAGTTTAAGTTGAACATGAGTTCTACATGATCATCTTGTTTCATTGTAGTATCCAATTAATTGTTAATGTTAAATGTTCCAGACAAGAAAAATAAAAGCAGGGCTTCAGGCACAAGACTGTTCTCCTTCCCCAGCTGTGAAGGATGCTGAGGTTTGGAAGCCAGCCGGGGTAGACAACTCTAATTAAGCATTTAGACAAAAGGTGGGAGCTGGCTCAAGTGACAGCGCCAACAGTGAATGAGGAAGCAGACCTGGAGTTCAAGCTCCAGCACTACACAACAAAGGCATGGTGGAGGGTAAAGTAGATGTAGCACATGAGTTTCTAAGATAGACACCAATTGTGGCAACACAGCAAGTCCTCATCTGACACATAAAGAGAAAAGAGAATGAGTGGAGGGCTGAGAGAAGGGGAACAAAAGGGCAGGGAAAAGAAGGAAGAAGAAAGGACAAGAGAGGAGGGGAGTAGAGGGAAAAAGAGGGAAAGGGAAAGGAGGAGGAGAAGAGTGGAGGGCAGGAAAGCTTCATGACATTAGATTTGACAGTTACTACTTGGATAGAACACCAAAAGTCCTGATGCAAACCAAGCAAGATGAAGTCCATCAAAAGGCATGATCAACAAAGAAGCAAAAGCATGGAATGAGTGAAAAGATTTCCAAATATCACTAACAATTGGAATGATGTCTAAAATATTAAACAAAATTATACAATAAACTGCCACACACAAAATCTGATTTTAAAATGAGAAAAAACGATTGAAGACACTTTAAAAAAATATCTGGAAATAATTGATTAAAATATAAAAAAGTTCAGTATCAATAGTCATGAGAAAAATTCAAATCAAAATTCTACAGAAATAACTACTTTATCATGTTAGCATGCACAGAGTTTTAAACAAAAACAACAAAAATCTTTCAAAAGTCTAACAAAGACTGGGAAGGATGTGAATTCAATTTGAACCTTGGTGCATGTCTGGCAGGAATGTAAAACAATCAAAGATGGTATGGACAGCCCTAAAAAGAACTAAATAGAGAATTACATAGGAATATGGTCCAGCACTTCTACTTCTAGATTTGTACCCAGCAGAAGAGAAAGCAGGGATGAGAAGAAGTATTTGGATAATCACTTCACAGCAAGTACTGACAACAACCAAAAGTTAGACACAGGTAAAAGAATAGATAAAGACATTGAAAAGGAAGACAAGTTTACTACATTTTACAGCAGGGATGATCTTTGAATACATTAAGCTAAGTAAAATACAGCAGTCATAAAAGCACAGCCATGGTATGATTTCCCTTACTGAGCTTCCAAGGATGAACAAAGTCATAGAGCCAAAAAGTAAGATGGTTCCAGAGACTGGGGTAGAGAGGAAAAGGAGCTATTAATGATTATACAGCTTCATACATGGAAAATGAAACATGCTGTACATGGATGGAAGAGATGGCTGCACAACAATGCAGCCATATGTACTATTAGTGAACTCTGAATTGAAAATGGTTGATGTAGCCACACTGGATGGAACACACCATACACCCTGAACTTGGGAAATTCAAAAAGGATGACCAGCCAGGCTAGGTTACATAACAAGTTCAAGGGCATGCGGGACTACTTACCAAGACCTGTCTTCAAAAGGAATATGGAATGATTTGTATTGACAAAGCTCATAAAATTCACAAACTTTACAGACCATGATAATGACAATTTGTCTTGTGAAGGTAAAAATGTGTTTTTGACTTCAACTAAGCATCTCTATTCCACAATACTATGATTTATGTAATCACCCAATCTCAATTTTAACAAAAAAAAAAGTGAGAAGGGGTAGGTTAGGAGCAATGGGTGACAATGTTGTCAGACATATTGTTTTGTAGAATGGCAACTTCTTTGTACAACTACTTAAAGCTGATAATAATAAAACTGTTTGAAAAAAGGAACATGGAAAAATCAAAATAAAATTCATGAACAAATGTTAAACCACATTTTAGCAAATAGCATTAATAACAAACATACATGGACCAAAAATGCAAAGTATTCATGTTTTTTTTTTTGTTGGTTGTGTGGCTTGAACTCTGGGCCTGGGCAGTGTCCCTCAGCTCTTCAACTAAAGGCTAATGCTCTACCACTTGAGCCACTGTGCCACTTCCGTTTTTCTGAGTGGTTTATTGGAGATAAGAGTCTCATGGACTTTCCTGTTCTGGCTGTCTTTGAACCATGATCCTCAGATCTCAGCCTCCTGAGTAGCTAGGATGACAGGCCTGAGCGACTGGCGCCTGTACAAAAATGCAAATTATTCTAATCTGTGCATCTTACTTTCAATTTTTGTATATCTTTTCACTGACTATTTTTCAAGTGTATCACATAGTGCTGAATTAGTTCTCCAGGTGGATTCCCAAGAATATTTTCCAAATATATTACCGAGTAGGGAGTTCTTCAGAGATCAAAGTCTATCACTGAGCAGATGTTGGTCACCTTTTGCTACCAGTGATATTTCAAATGTAAAAAACCTGGTCACTGTATTGTTTATTATAAAAACCAGCTTCTATCTAATACTGGCAGTGAATGAAACTATTCAAATGGAGCAAGAAGAAAATATAAAACTACACCACCATATCATATGAAGTTAGATCAGATAAAGGCAATAGGATCAGGCTCATCAATTTTTTTTTTTTTTTGCTGTGTATTGATGGGTATAAGGTTTTAATTATCTGTAGGGAAGCTGAGCTGAAAGTGGAAAAGGTTTGAGAGGTTGGAACTCCACCCACACTACACTTAGTACACTGAGAGCTGGCCATGGAAAACTTAAAACAGACAACTCTGGAGCTGGTTAAGAGACTGGAGTGCCAACCCCCTGCCTTAGTGCTAGAAAGGCTGGAGCTGAATGAACTTTGGATGCTGTTGACCTTGAAGGCTAGGTAAGATGGACTTCATGTCTGAACTTTGTCTGGGCTACAGTCTCCTGTCTCAAAAGAATAAGGCAACAAGTGTCTTTCACAAACTCTTTTTGGTTCTGATTGTAATATTAATAGAGATGTTTTACTTTTATTTATTTATTTTGCATGTACTCATGGTAACCTTCCCTGTGGGAACCCAAATAAAAATGCTTAGTTGAAGAAACTCGGGGCCCAACTGGCAGTGAGCCTTAGCACCTCTCCTTCTCCCTATCTGTCTATGTTTTTGTGTTTTTCTAATTTTCTTTAGCTCTGGACTCTTCATAGAAGTACCTCGGCTTACATTTAGCAACAATTTTCCTATATAATGGGTAAAAATGTCAATTCTAAGAGCCATGTCAGCAAAGGAAAAGTGATCAGTACGAAAAACTAGTTCTAGTTAGGTCCTGTTGGCTCATGCCTGGAATCCTAGCTACTCAGGAGGCTGAGATCTGAGGATCACGGTTCAAAGCCAGCTTGGGCAGGAAAGTACGTGAGATTCTTAGCTCCAATAAACTACCACAAAATTGGACAAGGCACTGTGGCTCAAGTGGTAGAGTACTTGCCTTGAGCTGAAGAGCTGAGAGACAGTACCCAGGCCCAAGAATTCAAGCCTTACAATGGACAAAAAAAAAGAAAAAGAAAAAGAAAAAAAGAAATACTAGCTCCCAGATAAGAGCATGTGAAGCAAGGAAAAAAGGAAGAGAAATTTTTGGAGGGAGGAGGGTCTGAAAGAAACAATGATAAAAAGAGAGAGTAAAACAGATGAAAACAGAGAGAAGAGAGAAAGAAAGCTAGTAAGCAAGAAACAGAAAGAATAAAAAAAATACAGAAAAAAAAAAAGCTAGTCAGGAGACCTTTGAGAAACATAGAGGGGATTTCTAGAAAGGACATAGACTATATATATGGTCATATATAGCCTAAGTTTCAAGTAGAAAAAGGCTATGAAGCAGTCCAATAAGTATGTATGAAGAGTAATGTAAGTACACATACCTTACTCAGTACTCTTCAATAGTTGAAGGTATAAGTGACCACACTTTTTAGCAACTATAGTAAAAATTTTATTAGGACAGTTTAATGTTATTCACGGGGATGTGATCTCTGACCAGTTGTTCCATGAGAAGTCACCTCCTTGGTGTCAGTGAATCCCTTAACAAGTTTGACTACTTCTAACAACATCAGAAAAACTAGAAACAAACTGAAGCAAATCTCTACTCAACTCAGCCAGAATGTCAGATTTAGAATGTACAAAGTCTACAAGCCATCTTTATCTGATTCAGGAGCATGTTCCTGAAGTTGAATCTGTTTTTCTGTTTTTCAATCTTGTCCACTATTAGGTTCATGAAATGGAATGTAAAACAGAGAAATCAAAAGCAACTCACCAGAGATCCTTTCATTCTTTCTTGTTGTTGACAATGGACAGAAGATTCTGGAAGCATGGCTGGGAGACAAGGCAAATGAGATAGTCAGGAAAGAACCTATGGGATTTTGCCCCAGATTTTCCTGCTTAAAACATTATACATGGGCTGGAAAAGCATAAAGCCTTCTTATGGGAGAACCAGTATCTTTTATGTCTCAAGTAGAGCATTAATCAAACACTCCACTAAAGATGAATCTATAGTTGATTAATTGGTAGATAGATAGTATAAAAGCAATTCATTTCTAGGTTAATATACATGTAGTACTAAAAAAACTAACATCCCACAAAAATAATTGAAAAATAAAAACATACCACATTTCATTAATGTGGTATGTATTCATTCATGTATTTCATTACTGAAATACACTTAGGGATGCATGAACTATGTTTATTTTAATGCAAAGGGATCCTAGCACTCCACTGGGCATTTGTACTCCCCCTCATTCATTTCCATATTTACATGTATAGTATAGCTCAGCATTTTTCACAAAAGTTATACAGGAAGCACATATGCAATGCATGTTTCTAGTGCTATAATGTTTCAATAATGGTTGTGAAATGACACATTTCCTTGTATCCAAATACTCAGAGCACCCTTATGCAAGGACTTGCAATTTGCCATTTAACCTACTTTGGCCAAATAGACATCACTAAAGATCTTATGTCAGTAATGCTCACTTTCCTAAACAGTCATATGAAGAACCTTGGCCATAATGCTGAAGGTACAAGGCCTAATAAGATGAACATAAAATACTGGGTCATAGGAGAGACACAATTCCAATCAACTATCCTCAGGGAAGGAATTAGAAGATTAAAGTCTTATATGTGATTTAAACAATATTAACACAAAATAGCAAGTTGAAGGCACCCCAAAATGTAGATCCACAAAACTTAAATCAAATAGCTATGTGATTTGGCTGGTACTTGCTGGTTGGTTTCTTACACAGGAAATGCTATTATCCACAGCTCTTTTGTTTCTTTGCACAATTATGTAGAATTGCGTTTAAATTATATTAATAGATTATATATTAACTTAATTTTCTATATTATTAAATGATCTATCAAGTTTTTAGGAATGCATGTTTAGGCAGTCTCTCTCATTTTAAGTGATGTAAAATAGACTCATTAGTATATAGAGAAATTGCAATTTCTCAGAAACAAATCAAGTGGGGAATATCCATAACATTTTGAAGTTGCAGAAGCCATAGGACGTGAAGAGGATGAAAATAGGATCAACATTTTTCTATTTGATATTTTAAAGGACTATTTATGATTCACTGACTTCAAATGGCAAAAAGAATTTTCTATGTAAAATAATACTTCTTTGAGCAGATTGTGACAAAACGGGTAACACTAGCTAAATCTTCAGGACAGGTTATATCTATGCATCATATATCCTTGAGCAATATACATTCCCTCCAACTTTTTTCTAGATCAGCACTTCCTAAACGGCCAGGAAAAACTAACATGTTAGAAGTAGCGTCAGGAAATCCATTGATGCGACATCTAGAATAAGTCTGAGGGATCCCATACTAGAACTGACAGTGGGAAGAGGTTGAATAAACCAGTGAGACTAGGATTAGGGATCAGTACATAGTCTCATGCCCCCTCTGATCACTAGGCTCTGGCTTAATCCTCAATCCAGATGCCGTCCCCTCCTGAAAGAGGGTCGAAATCTTCCAACACCACCAAATGATTTGAGAGAGTTGGGGAGAGAGTACCCAACCGTTTCCGTGCTCAGCTTACAGCTGGGCAAAGTGAATCAGGTGGCGTGGGTGCCGGCAGCATCTCTCAGTCGTGGCGTTCACACGCACAGCTCCCGGCTCTCCTCGTCTGGAGAGCCACCCAGCTTGCTCTTGGGGTTCCGGGAGCCAGTGTCCGGCTTCTGGAGGCTCGCGGGCCAATGGCAGCACAAACACCCGAACCCCAAACAAATCACCAAGCCCAGACAGGAGGCACACGTGGGGCTGACTCCGTCCTGCACCCAGCTTGCATTCATACCTGACATGGTTCCGCAGCCTGAGATTCCTTCAAGTTACAGCTCCCAAGGTCCCCTGAAGAGCGGCTGGGCGCCTGCCTAGGGGCTTGGACCTCGGGAAAGCAACACCGAACTTCCAAGCACTTCCCGCAGAAGCGGAAGGAAAGAACCCGGAATTAGCCGACAGAAAAAAAATCAACAGTGGGTGGAGAGGCGCATGCGCAGAAAGAACTTCCCGCCTCCTCCCCCAAACCATCACTTTCCAAGGATCTGTGCCCCAACGCAGACTACAATTCCCACAATGCAAGGCGCCATGTGCAGGAAGTGGGCTTGATTCTGGGATTCCGACCAGTGCCAGATCCCAGTTCCCAGGACTCCGAGTATGTCTGCAGACCTTCCTCTCCAAGCCCAGGGAGCAAATGCGAGTTCCTTCCTGAAAATCACTGTCTGGCTCCTGAAATATTCAACGACCAATCCGAAGATGGAAATGTGTTAGGAGCATTGCATAAGTTGGCTTTTTAATTCTTAGTTCTAATCATGCAGTTGAGGTGATGAGACTGGGTTGTTGTTTTCGTTTTGTTCTTCTCTTATGTTCTCCTGAATATATGTTACATCTCCGTTTTGCCTTCAGTTTTTGAATATCTCTCCTCTCACTTTAAAACGGTATTCGCAGCCCCTACCATTTTACACTGCTGTAATGTAATAAATGTAATGGAATGTAATAAATGTAATGTAATGGAATAAAATAGGTAGATAGGCAACATAATTCTTTTCTCAACTTGGATTTCTCAAAATTGATTTCCCTGAAACTCCCAAACTCCACCTATGAAATCTTAAGGAGTTTTTGGTTGTTTGTTTCTGAATTTTGTCTTTCCGTTAAGAAATTTTTATTTTCTTTTCCTTTTTTGCTGTTGGTCCTGTGGCTTGAACTCAGAGCTTGGGCACCATCTGTGAGTTTTTGCTATGCTCCATTTTCTTTTTCTTTTTCTTTCTTTTTTTTTGGGGGGGGGGGGGGTCTGCTGGTGGAGCCTAACTCTGGGCCTGGGCTCTTTCCCTCAGCTCTTCAGCTCAAGGCTAGCACTCTACCACTTGAGCCACAGTGTCACTTCTGGCTTTTTTTTTTGTTTATGTGGTGCTGAGGAATCGAATCCAGGGCCTCATGCATGCAAGGCAAGCGCTCTACCACTGAGCCACCTTCCCAGCCCCCTTACTTTTTCTTTAATAGTTTATTCAGGTAACTCCTGACACGTTCCCTCACAGGGCTTTCTTAGACCATGGATCCACACCTCCCTTACTCTTCAAAGAGATGGTGGTTTGGAGGATCAGGATCAATGTGGGTTTGGGTAGAGGAGTGAAGTTTAAGGTAGGTCTGTGTTGATGGGATGCCTGATCATTTGCCCCAAACCAGTCTGTTTCCGAGTTTCCATCCTTCGTTTTGAATTGCTATCTCTTCTGTGATCCTAAATGTTCCTCTAGGTAACTCAAGGCTGCATACCTAGGAAACCTCAGACTGGTCTTCCCAGACCTTATCCATTAGACTGTGGAATACATCTGTTGTCTCCTTCCCTCATATCTGAGATCCTATTCATCTCTCTTAAAGGTTTACTGTGATATTTGCTGAACCTGTACATTGGTTCAGGCAAGGTTTGGGAGGAAACTTTTGTGCCTAATATTCAGTCCTCCAGTGTTTGGGTTCTCCAGGCCTCTTTAGTAGACCTGAGTTATTCCTCGTGAAAGTGGAGATCATAGAACATAAATAGGTGTATGGACTTCAACTGAGGAGCATATATAATAATATAAAGAAAAACCAATAAATATATTCTGTAAAAGTCAATCCTTCAGAGGCAAGGCGATAAGGATCAAGTAAAAAGGGGAGTGCTTCCAAGACTAGCTTTGTCCTGTACTTTTCATTGTTCAAGGTTATATTTCTGATCAATATCTCTTATTCTCTTTCTTTTTTTCTTTTCCTTTACCAGTCCTAGGACTTCAACTCAGGGCCCAGGCACTGTCTATGAGCTTCTTTTGCTCAAGACTAGCACTTTACTAATTTAAGTCATAGCAGTGCTTTCTGCTTTTTCTGTGGATGTGGTACTGAAGACTTGAACCCAGGGCTTCATGCATGCTAAGCAAGCACCCTACCTCTAGCCACCTTCCCAACCCATAAATGCATTTTTCATTTCTTTAAAGTAGTATAAATAGTCTTGATTTCCTACATTAATTTAAAATTGTTCATTGCTCACATATATGTCCAATTATTTTTATACAAAAATTATATGCTGTTAGTGCATTGACCTCCACTGGTGACTACAATAACTTTCAGTGTATTCTTGTGATTTTCTAATTAAAAATAATGTCAGCTTTTCCCAAAGCTGACTGCTACCTGTCATCCTAGCTACTCAGCAGTCTGACTTCAGAGCTTTGGTCTTGGAAGCTAGCCTGGGCATGGAAGTATATGGGAATCTTATTGCCAGTTAACCATCAGAAAGCCAGAAGTAGAGCTGCAGCTCTAGTGGTAGAGCTCTAGCATTGAGTGAAAAAGCACAGGGA
Organism: Dipodomys merriami; assembly: GCF_024711535.1. Taxonomy (NCBI): domain Eukaryota; kingdom Metazoa; phylum Chordata; class Mammalia; order Rodentia; family Heteromyidae; genus Dipodomys; species Dipodomys merriami. Next base: position 217,505 of record NW_027206022.1, read on the forward strand.
CAGCACACAGTCCCTGACTTAAAACCCCAGGATGGCACAAATAGAAAGTTAATGTTACCTGCACATAAAGATAATAACACCCCTTCCTATTTACATAGATACTTGTGTTTGTATTGTCAAATTGACCTTGCTAGCAACTGCAGTACAGTGCAAGTTAAACGTGGTGAGAGTAGATGTATTTATCTTTTGGCTGATCTTAGACTATAAGTACACATGATTTCACCATTAAGTAGGATACTGGCTATCAACTACTCGTGTAAAACCAAGTGTTTTTATTAACATATTTTAGTTGCATAGGGGAGATTCATGTTGAAAATTTAATACAAGAATATAACTTTATTGAACTCACTCAATTATTCTTTCTCATCCCCTCTCTTTCCTAAAATAATTTCAATAGCTTTCATTGATCTGCTTATTTATATGCTTATACAGTACTTTGACAGGAAGAAAGGAAACAGTTGATATTGATCATTTGAATATATGAAAATATAACAATGAAACATATTAAAATTACCAGATGATGCAGGGAAAATGACATTGGGGTGATGGTGAATAGAATAGATTATAAACATTTATGCAAATATCATAATGCAATCCGAAGTATAGTAGAATGTATACATTTTCTTGTGTTCTAGTCTTGGCAGTATTTCTGAGCTTTTTATCCCCCTCAAGTCTTGCTGCCTACCACTTCGATCTCACCTCCACCTCCAGCACTTGGATTAGTTAATTGGAGATTAGGGTGTCTTAGATTTCTGGGTAGACTGGCTATAATCCCCGATCCTCAGATCTCAGCCTCTTGAAGAGCTAGAATTATGACATGAGACACCAGAACATGGTGGCTCATATATATATTTTTATATATCCATTTTACACTCAATCACTCTCACCATTTTCCCTAACTCTACCACTGAGCTCATCTTCTCACTGAGACTATGTTTCCTGTATGTGATTATTATTGTCTTTTCTTTCCTTTGAAATCTTTCTTTCAAATCTGATGTTTGGATCCTCTAACAACAGCTACTTTTTTCCCTGGTTGTCACGCTTACTGACACTTTGCATATCTCATTATTTTTAATAAAAATGAAATGACATAGTGTAGCAACTGTGGATAGCACTTGTTTATTTCTCTGCTTACATCAAGACTCTTGGAGAATTCTGCTTTTGTACAGAGCTGTTCCAGGGCCAAACCTGAACATGTACACAGGCTCTTCAGGGTTTACCAGGCAAGCTGCTGCTTCTATTGCCCTCAGCACACTGAGAAGTTCCACTAACACTAGCTGATTATTGTTTGTGAGAGAAAATGGGGGCCTAGGAAGGTGAGAGATACCTGTTCCCACTCTTGGCAGGCAGACATTTGTACAATTGCAGATATGGGGAGGATAAGCCTCTGGACCTATCTCCCACTGCTCTGTGGAATTTCTGAAGAGGGAGAATATAAGTGGTTATTTCTGTTGCATAAATGATTTTTTTGTTTTCCATTATGTTCTTTAAATGCTCTTAAACAACTCAGGAGTTCTTACAAAGCTTTAGTGTTTTCTTCTTTTGCTGTATGTCCTTAGGTTACTCCCTGGCAATAAATGGTATTTCTGGTATTGTATAAATATTGTGGTATGCCCCATGTATTTCATAAACTCCACACCGACCACTACTAACCTACTGATATTTCCTACCTCAACAGGGAAATGCAGGACTGAGTCATTTCAGGGGGAAAGAGTCCCTTATCTTGGACCTTCATAAGCCAGAGCAGGTATAATGGTTGCTTACTTCTTGCTACTCTGAGATAAGCTCCCAGGTCTAATTTTTTTGGGGGTGGTCCAGTTGTGTGGCCTGAACTCTGGGCTTGGGCGCTGTCCCTCAGCTCTTAAGTTCAAGGCCAGCGCTCTACCACTTGAGCCACAGAACCACTTCCGGCTTTTTTTCTTTTTGCTTATGTGGTGCTGAGAAATTGAACCCAGGGCCTCATACATGCAAGGCAAGCGCTCTACCACTGAGCCACCTTCCCAGCCCCCCCAGGTCTATTTTTTAAATGTGTTTTTCTGTCTTCTAGTATGAGAGTAGTACCTGGCATTGAATGGAATATTTATCCATAATTGTTGAGTAAATGTTTGAAATGATATTGCTTGACTGGAAATTTAGGGAGTATAGTGACAATAGAAAGACAGGACCGTTATATCCTAGATATATTCTAATTATTACTAATAAGTGGAAGCACGCACCCAGTGATTCTTTGGGTCTCGCTTACTTCCCTCAGTATAATTGTTTTCAATTCTTTCCATTTCCTATGGATGAGCAATGTTATTCTTTCTGATGCAAGCATAGAAATCTATTGTGTATATATACCACAATTATTAATGAACTCATCTAAGGAGAGACATCTGGATTTATTCCATATTTTAGCTATAATAAGTAATGCTGTAGTGATCATGGTTGTACTGTAGCTTTAGTATGCCCTTGGTTGTGGTCATTTGGGTAAATGCTCAGGAGTGGGATTCCTGGGTCATATGGAAGCCCTACAGTTAGCCTTTTGAGGAACTTCCATGCTGCTTTCCAGCATGGTTGAATAAGTTTATGTTCCCATCAGGAATGTAGTAGCATTTCCGTTGGTCCACATCCCCGCTAGCATATGTTATTTGATTTCTTGATAATGGCCATTGTAACTATAGTGAGATGGAATCTCAGTGTTTATTTTGTGTTTTTGTTTTGTTTTGCTAGTCCTGGGGCTTGAATTCAGGGCCTGGGCATTGTCCCTAAGCTTCTTCGCAGACTAGTACTCTAGTATTTTAGCCACAGGGCCATTTCTAGTTTTTTCCGTATATGTGGTACTGAACACTAAACAAGGGCTTCATGTATGGTGGGCAAGCACTGTACTACTAGGCCACATTGTCAGACTCATGTTGTTTGGTTTGAACTTCATTTATGGTCAAAGATGTAGTACATTTCCTCCTATGTTTTCTCTTAGCCCTTTTAGTAATGTGGTTGTTGAATATTTGAGGATATGTTTTTGAGAGGGCATAATTTTTTGAGCTCTAAGTATATTTGAAATATGAGGCATGGAGTTTGGAGGAAGATGGTGGAAGAGAAGCTGGAGGCTAAAAGCTCTAGCATAGAAAGCAGTTTTAGTGTTCCAGTGAACAGTCCTAGGCTAGAGAATCACATCAAGTATGCCATCACAGTACAGAGAGGTTGGCCAGAGAGGGAAAAATCCAGGCAAGGAGACAGACCTGAGCAGTTGTAAGTAGCGGTGTCTGAGGTGTCTGAGGCGGCAGGGGTGGTGGGCATAGCCGCAATACCTACAACAGAGAGAAGTCTGGGACAAAGGTGCCAGACACAGTGTGGGAGCGGATTCTATTCAACACCAGCAAGAATTGACAAGGAGCAGACCAGTGACAGCCCAGGAACCAAGACTCTGGCATGAGTAGAACCCTGGCATCCTCACTCCTCAGCAAGCAGAGGAGGGAAGGCCGGCCCTCCCACAGCAGAGGAGATCTCCATCTTTGATACTGACAAAGGCCTGGCTGAGCAGCTAGTTCCAACTCAGGCCTTGGAAGAAAATAAAAGAGCCATTTAGCAGGTCACAGGAACCTGAATTGACCTGCCAGGCTCAGTTCCACCAGGGGAAAGTCACCCCGCCCAAGCAGAAAAGCTCCACCCCCAGAGGAGTGACTTTCTTCACTGGGTAAACAGATCCAGAGGCTGCCCCTTCCTACAGCAGCCTAGACATCAATTGAAATTCAGTCAACATAAACCCAGAGAATGGCTCCAGGCTGGGCTCTGTGAGTGTCTCAAGAACTAGCCCCTCAGGGAAAAGCTACTGTCTGTTGAGAGGCCTCAAACCTGCCCAGAACCTAGCCTCATCACAGCATCTCCAAACTAGAGGAAACAACCATCTTCCCTCTTTTGTGATACTCAAAGCAGATCTCCCTCCCACTGAAGTAGCCTGGGAGGAGGATCACAAAATCTTGGGTAATGCAGAGCATTTTTATGCCTGCTCAAACAAACTGACTTAAGAAACCAATCAAGCCACAGGAAAATCAAACTCCACAAGCAGACCAGAGACTCCAGCAAGAGACTGGTTACGGACACAGGGGAAATACAGGATCTTCCCATTTCCCTGCTGCCCCTACAATACTTAATTGCTGTTTTGCACATCCCCAGATATATACTGTCGATTATTAGACCTCATACCCCATTGTGTACACACTTAATGCAGAAATGTATTACTCAGTTCATAGCCTCTTAGGCTTAACTTCTTTCATAGCAGCATTATCTCTTTAAAATTTTCAAGTAACTAAATTTAAGAATTTTTATTTTTTAGTTTTTCATGTCTCCTTTCTATCCCTCCCCTCCTCTCATCCCATCCTTCTTCTCTCAATATCATTTCTTTAAACTTACATACTTTTTCAATGTTTTACTTTTTAACTATAAATTTTTCTTTTTCCATTTTTTTCATGTTTTTTTTTTTTTTAAATCTCACTCCTATCATTCTGTCCAATCCGTTTTCCTCTCTGAGATTAGGACTTGGTTAAATTCACTCTCCTTTTACTTCTCCACATCCCTCTCATCCTATTTCCCGCCACATTTCTCACTAAACCTAATAATTTCTGGTTTTCCAAATTCTTCTTTGCTGTTCTTAGCCCATTAATCCATAGTTGCTTGATGTTGAATAGAGTGTATCTGTTGAACTAGATTGTATCTGCAGACTATTAACTGTGCAAATCCAGACTTTGGTTGATGCTTGCCTTAAGGTAGTGTTCTAGCACAAAACTGGTGTTATTTTCATCCCAAATGGGCAGAGTAAGCCAAAAAAACACAAGAGAAATGGCAAGTCCGGGTATCTCAACTCCTACCCATAATAATCAGGGGACAGAACAGATAATGAATAATCCAGAGGAGAGTTCCCAAATAGCTCTACAAACACTGCTGGCAAACATGATAAATGAAAAGATTGAAAATATACAAAGGACTCTGTATGAGCGTGATAGGGAGAGAGAGGAGGCAATCCAAAGGTTTATACAGGAATATCATGAGCGTGAGGAAGTTACTCAAAAACTGATACAGGATTTGCCTGAGCAGCTGGAGAATACTCAAAGATTAAGGCAGGAATGGTGTAAACAGGCTGAGAACACTCAAAGAGAACTACAAGAATGGCATGAACGGGAGAAAGTGGAAAGTCTTGATAGTAGGTTAGATCATGCAGAAGATCGAATCTCAGGGATTGAAGACAGCCTAGATTTTTTTTTTGTCAGTCATGGGGCCTGAACTCTGGGCCTGGGCACTCTCCCTCAGCTCTTCAGCTCTAGGTGAGCGCTCTACCACTTGAGCCACAGCACCACTTCCAGCTATTTCTGCTTATGTGGTGCTGAGAAATTGAACCCAGGGCCTCATGGATGCAAGGCAAGCACTCTACCGCTGAGCCACTTTCCCAGCCCCCAGCCTACATATTATCGAGAAAGAACATACAATTGTCCAAGACAAATCCAAGAAATATGATCTATTCAACATTTGGAAGACACAATCAGAAGGCCTAATCTCAGGATAATGGGTGTAGAGGAGCACCTAGAGGCAGAAGTTAATGGTCTAGGAAATTTGTTTAATAGGATCCTAGCAGAGAACTTCCCAAACATGCACAAAGATAGGCCTATTCAGATACAAGCAGCTTTTAGAAGCCCAAATAGACCAGAACAGAACAGTACATCCCGCCATCATATTATAATCTACACAGTATCAATTCAGAAGAAAGGTGTATTTTTCTATCATTCCATAAACCATATTCAGATGCCCATATAGAATATTTTCAAGACTTTATTGTTTGTATTGTTCATGTTAGAAGTCCTCAGGTTTGAACTCAGGGATCCATATTTTTTTGTTGGTTGTGGGGCCTGAAATCTGGGCCTTGGCACTGTCTCTGAGCTCTTCAGCTCAAGGCTATCACCCTACCACTTGAGCCCCAGCACCACTTCCAGCTTTTTCTTTTCTTTTTCTTTTTTCTTTTTTGTCGGTCATGGGGCTTGAACTCTGGGCCTGGGCACTGTCCCTCAGCTCTTCAGCTCAAGGCGAGCGCTCTACCACTTGAGCTACAGTGCCACTTCCAGTTTTCTTTTTTTTTTTTTTAATTGTATTTTATTTTATTTGAGAACATACTGTACAGAGGGGCTACAATTACATGGGCAGGATAATGCATACATTTCTTACCAAGCATTGCAGCCTCCTCCTTTGTTTACCCTTCACTTCCCTTCCCCGCCTCCCCCCTCCCCCCACCCAATTTTACCCCCCTCCCCCCCCCACACCGACATTGTAAAGCTGGTTTTGACATGACATTTTGTACTTCTCATTGTTGCAACAGGTCCACCTGAATCCTTAAACGACTTGTTTGTCCCCATCTCCTCCACATGTTATACTGACATCAAATATAGTGAAAGCGGGGGTTACACTGTGGGGGAGGGACATACAAAGCAACAAAGAAATAATCTTATAAATGCGTTAGAAACACATGCATGAAAGAAACAAAAACATTAAAATACATATTTAAGGGTTCATTTTCCTAACATCACATTATCTGACCTTTTCCGCTTGACTCATACCTATACTAGATATTGCAAATAAGGGAAACCATGGGACCTATGCTTCTTTGGGCCTGGCTTACTTCACTTAATATAATTTTTTCCAAACCTTTCCATTTCCTAACAAATGGGGAAATGTCATTCTTTCTGATGGAGGTATAGAATTCCATTGTGTATATATACCACATTTTCTTGATCCATTCATCTACTGAGGGGCATCTGGGTTGGTTCCATATCTTAGCTATGGTAAATAATGCTGCAATAAACATAGTTGTGCTGGTAGCTTTAGTGTGGTCTTCTTTGTAAACATTTGGGTAAATGCCCAAAAGTGGGATTGCTGGATCATAGGGGAGATCTATGTGAAGTCTTTTGAGGAACCTCCATACTGCTTTCCAAAGTGGTTGAACAAGTTTACATTCCCACCAACAATGAAGTAAGGTTCCTTTCTGTCCACATCCCCTCCAGCATCTGTTGTTGTTAGAGTTCTTGATTTTTGCTGTTCTAACTGGAGTGAGGTGATATCTCAATGTTGTTTTGATTTGCATTTCTTTTATGGCTAGGGATGTTGAACATTTCTTCATGTGTCTATTGGCCATCCTTCTTTCTTCTTCAGAGAAGCTTCTCTTTAAGTCTTTCGCCCACTTATTTATTGGGCAGTTGTTTCTTTGAGGATTTGTTGTTGGGTGGTTTAATTTTTTGAGTTCCAAGTATATTTTAGATATGAGACCCTTGTCCGTTGTATGGCTAGTAAAGATCTTCTCCCAATCGGTGGGCTTTCTATTGATCTTGCCAGCTATGTCATTTGCCCTGCAGAAGCTCTGCAATCTTATGCAATCCCATTTGTCCAACCTTTCTTTGATTTGTTGTGCTTCCGGGTCTCTATTCAGAAAATTTCGACCTGAGCCAAGGAGACCTAGGGTTTCTCCTATTCCATCCTGTAATGTTTTCAGAGTGTCTGCTTTGAGTTCAAGGTCTTTGATCCATTTGGAGTTGATTCTGGTGCAGGGTGATATATAAGGATCTAGCTTTAGTTTTCTACATGTAGTTAACCAATTTTGCCAGCACCATTTACTGAAGAGGCTGTCTTTCTTCCATTCTATTGTTTTAGCTTCCTTATCGAAGATTAGATGGCTATAGGTCTGTAGGTTCATTTCTGGGTTTTCAATTCTATTCCATTGGTCCTGAGGTCTGTTCTTATGCCAATACCAAGCTGTTTTGATTACTATGGCTTTATAGTAGAGTTTGAAATTTGGTATTGATATTCCTCCAGCAGTGTTCTTTCCGTTGAGGAGCGTTTTTGCTATTCGGGGTCTTTTATTGTTCCATATGAATTTTTGGATTGCCTCCTCTATTTCCTTGAAGAATGAGGGTGGAATTTTGATAGGTATTGCATTGAATTTGTAGATAGCCTTGGGAAGTATTGCCATTTTCACGATGTTAATCTTGCCAATCCAGGAGCATGGGAGGTTTTGCCATTTTTTAAGTTCTGTGTTGATTTCCTTTTTCAAGATTTTAAAGTTTTCATCATAGAGGTCCTTCACTTCTTTGGTTAAGTTAATTCCTAGGTATTTTATTTTTTGTGGGGCTATTAGAAATGGAGTTGCTTTCCTAATTTCAGCCACACTTTTCTCATTGTTGGCATATAGAAAAGCCATTGATTTTTGGGGGTTAATTTTATAACCTGCTACTTTCCCAAAGTTTTGAATCAGCTTGAGTAATTTGGGAGTGGAGTCTATGGGATTCTTTAAATACAAGATCATGTCATCTGCAAAGAGGGAGAGTTTTATTTCTTCTTTCCCTATTTGGATCCCCTTTATGTCTGCATCTTGTCTTATTGCTGTAGCTAGGCATTCTAATACTAGATTGAAGAGAAGTGAAGAGAGTGGACATCCTTGTGTCGTTCCTGAGTTAAGAGGAAATGGCTTTAGTTTTTCACCATTGAGTATAATGCTGGCTGTAGGTTTGTCATATACAGCCTTTATTGTATTGAGGAATGTTCCATGGATTCCTAATTTTTCCAGAATCTTCATCATAAAGGGGTGTTGGATCTTGTCAAATGCTTTTTCTGCATCTATTGAGATAACCATGTGGTTCTTATTCTTGCTCCTGTTGATGTGATGAATAATATTAATTGATTTGCGTATATTGAACCAGCTTTGCATCCCTGAAATGAATCCTGTTTGATCATGGTGTATGATTTTTTGGATGAATTGTTGAAGTCGATTGGCCAAAATTTTGTTGAGAAGTTTTGCATCAATGTTCATCAAAGAAATGGGTCTATAGTTCTCTTTCTTTGATGAGTCCCTGCCTGGTTTTGGGATGAGGGTTATGATGGCTTCATAGAATGTGTTCGGTAGTGAGCTTTCTCTTTCAATTTCATTGAAGAGTTGGAGGAGTATTGGTGTGAGCTCTGCTTTGAAGGCCTTGTAAAATTCCGCTGTAAAACCATCTGGTCCTGGACTTTTCTTAGCTGGGAGGTCTCTTATTGCTGTTTCTATTTCAATGCTTGATATGGGCCTGTTAAGCTGGTTTAACTCATCTTGGTTTAGTTTTGGCATGTCAATATTTGCTAGGAAAAGGTCCATTTCTGTCAAGTTCTCAAACTTATTAGCATAAAGTTTTGAGAAGTATTCCCTTATAATATTCTGAATCTTGGTTGTTTCCGTGGTGATGTTTCCATTCTCATCTCTGAGTTTATTAATTTGGGTGTGTTCTCTCCTTTTTCTGATAAGGTTTGCTAAGGGTCTGTCAATTTTGTTAAGTTTTTCGAAGAACCAACTCTTTGTTTTGTTGATTCTTTCTATAGTTTTTTTGGATTCTAATTCATTTAATTCTGATTTAATTTTGATAATTTCTTTCCGTCTACTGGATTGGGGTTTATCTTGCTGCTCTTTTTCAAGGAGGTTTAGATGTGTCATTAAATTGTTAGTTTCCGATCTCTCCAATTTGTTGATGTAGGAGCTCAGAGCTATAAACTTGCCTCTGAGTACTGCCTTTGCTGTGTCCCAGAGGAGCTGGTAATTTGTGTGTTCATTTTTGTTGAATAGCATGAACATTTGAATTTCCTTTCTAATCTCTTCCATGACCCACTCATGATTCAGCAGTGTGTTCTTCAGCCTCCATGTGATACCGGACTTTCTTTGGTGGCTTTTGGTGTTGAGTTCTAATTTTATTCCCTTGTGGTCAGAGAGAATGCAAGGTATAACTTCAATGTTTCTGAATTTAGACAAGTTTGCTTTGTGGCCTAAAATGTGGTCTATTTAAGAAAACGTTCCATGTGCTGCTGAGAAGAACGTGTATTCTGATGCTGCTGGGTGAAATGTTCGGTAAATGTCTGTTAAGTCTAGTTGATCTATGCAGCTGTTTAGATCTGCGGTTTCTCTGTTGAGTTTTTGCCGAGTTGATCTATCTAGTGGGGAGAGTGGTGTGTTAAAATCCCCAACAATTAATGTCTTTGAATCTATATGGGATTTGAGGGAAAGTAGTGTTTCTTTGATAAATTTGGGTGCTCCATTGTTTGGCGAATAGATATTTAGAATTGTAATATCCTCCTGAAGGAGAGATCCTTTAATTAGTATGTAGCGACCTTCTTTATCTCTTCTCACGAATTTTAATTTGAAGTCTATTTTATCTGATATTAGGATTGCAACTCCCGCCTGTTTATGAGGGCCGTTTGCTTGGTAGATTTTGTTCCAGCCTTTAACCTTGAAAATATGTTTGTTTTTACGGGCAAGATGTGACTCCTGCAGGCAGCAGATAGAAGGGTCTTGTTTTTTAATCCAACTAGACAGTCTATGTCGCTTAATTGGAGAGTTCAGTCCGTTAACGTTAAGAGATAGGACTGAGAGGTATTTGGGAGTTCCTGCCATGTTATCCACCTTCTTGGGGGCTGTGAAAACTGGGTTCTTCCTAAGGTTCTTGGATTCTCAGTTTGGGTGCAGTTTCTTGGCCTTTGTTGCGTTCTTGTTGGTTTTCTATGTGTAGGACATCTTTAAGAATCTTTTGCAGGGCTGGTTTGGTGGAGATGTATTGTTTCAATTTTTCTTTGCTATGGAAGGTTTTTATTTGGCCTTCAGTTATGAAGGAGAGTTTAGCTGGGTACAGTATTCTTGGTTGATAGTTGTTTGTTTTTAGGGCATGGCATACGTCATTCCAGGCTCTTCTTGCTTTGATTGTCTCTGCTGAGAAATCTGAGGTGATTCTAATTGGTTTCCCTTTATAGGTGATTAACCTTTTCTCCTTGACAGCTTTAAGGATCTTTTCCTTGGTCTGGGTTGATCCTGTGTGGATTATAATGTGACGGTGGGATGTCCTATTCTGGTCTGGTCTATTTGGGGTTCTAAAAGCTTCTTGTATCTGAATAGGCCTATCTTTTTGTATGTTTGGGAAGTTCTCTGCTAGGATCCTGTTAAACAAATTTCCTAGACCATTAACTTCTGTTTCTAGGTGCTCCTCTACACCCATTATCCTTAGATTGGGCCTTCTGATGGTGTCTTCCAGGTGTTGGATAGACCTATCAAATTTCTTGGACTTGTCTTGGATGGTTGTATGTTCTTTCTCTATAATATCTAGGCTGTCTTCAATCCCTGAGATTCGATCTTCTGCATGGTCTAACCTGCTGTCAAGACTCTCTACTTTGTTTTTTATCTCTTTTCCTTCTAATTGGTCAGCTTTGATGACTTCAAGTTCTTTGTTGAAGCTCTGTTTTAGGTCTTGTATGAATTTCTTTACTTCCTTAATTTGGTGTTCAGTGTTTGTTCTCAAATCACTTAGTTGATTGGTTATGGTTTCTTTGGACTCCCATTCCTTCTGTTGGGTTCCATTCAGCATTCCCTTTGTGGTCTCCCTGACTTCCTTCAGCTCTTTGTTAATGGATTCCATGAATGCCTTTAGTGATCTTTGTGTATTCTCTACCTGGTCTCTTAATTCGTGAATTACTCTTTGATTAGTTTCCTCCCTTCTGTGGGATTCCTGCAGTTCTCTTTGAGTGTTCTCTGCCTGCTCACGCCATTCCTCCCTTTCTCTTTGAGTATTCTCAAGTTGTTCACGCAAATCCTGTATCAGTTTTTGAGAAGCTTCCTCACGCTTATGATATTCCTGTATAAACTTCTGGGATGCCTCCTCTCTCTCCCTATCACGCTCATACAGAGTCCTTTGTAAATTGTCAAACTTCTCATTTATCATGTTTGCTATTAGTGTTTGTAGAGCTATTTGGGAACTCTCCTCTGGATTATTCTTTATCTGTTCTAATCCCTGATTATCAAGGTTGGGAATTGAGATACCCGAATTTGCCATTTTTCTTGTGTTTTTCCGGCTTACTCGGCCCATTTGAGATAAAGATTGCACCAGTTTTGTGCTAGAACACTATCTTAAGGCAACCATCAACCAAAGTTTGCATTTGTACAGTCAATAGTCTACAGATACAATCTAGTTCAACAGATACATCTATTCAACATCGAACGACTATATGTTAAAGGACTTCGAACCGCAGAAAAGAATTTGGAAAACCAGAAATTATTAGGATTAGGGAGAGATGTGGGTAAAAAATGGGAATAGATTGGTGTGGGGAGGCACAGGGAGAGTTAACTATGTCCTAATCACAGTGCAGGAAATGGGTTGGGTAGGATGCAAGTAGAGAGAGAGAAAAAAAGAAGAGACGGAAAGGGGAATAAAGAGAGACCAGAAAGAGAATAGAAATGTAAAAATTAATGTTATTATAGAGGTTAAAAGACCGTCTATTTAGAGAGGAATGTGAATATGTTCAGAGAAGGGGAGGGATATAGAGGAGATGTGAAAAACTTTAAGGATGGGAAAGGGAGAAGAAAAGATCAGAAGTTCAGTAGAGCTAGATAAAAAACAAAAAGATAATTAAGAAAGAAAGAAAAAGAGAAAGAAGACAAGAAAAGAAAGGAAAACTCTCATTCACGTATTCCTAAAATAAAAATTATAAGATGAGAAAAAAAAGTTACTGGAAAACAATTATTTTTTCAGAAGAGGCAAAAATTAAAGATTAATAAAAGTTTTAGAAGGGAAAAAAATTTATATATATATATATATATATATATATATATATATATATATATATATATATATATGGTAACAAAAAACAAAAAACAAGCAAAAAAAAAGAAAAGAAGAAGAAGAAGGAAAAAAAAGTCTTTTGATTTTTTTTTTTGGGGGGGGAGGAGTGGGAAGAATCCTGTATCTCCCTTTTGTCTGCAACCAGTCTCTTGTTGGAGTCTCTGGTCAGCTTGAGGTCCTGTGGCTTGATTGGTTTCTTAACTCGGTTGGTTGGAAGAGGCAGAAAAATGCTCTGCTTTACCCAAGATTTTGAGATCCCCCTCCCAGGTTAGTTTTCTGGGAGGGTGGTCTGCTTTGAGAGTCACAAAAGAGGGGGATGTGGTGATGAGGCTAGGTTCTGGGTAGAGTTGAGGCCTTTCAACAAACAGTAGCTTTTCCCTGGGGCTATTTTGTGATAAAGCTCACAGCGCCCAGCCTGGAGCCATTCTCAGGGTTTCTGTTTTTCAATTGATTGTGGTGGCTGCTAGAGGGAGGGGCAGCCTCTGGCTCTGGTTACCCAGTGAGGCAAGGCACTCCGATGGCTGGCGCCTGAGCTGGGTGACTTTTCCCTGGATGGAGCTGAGTCTGGCAGGTCACTTCGCCGTTAAGTTCTTGTGACCTGCTAAATGACTCATTTTATTCCAAGGCCTGAGCTGGAGCTAGCAGCTCCTCCGAGCTTTGTCGGTATCCAAGATGGAGATCACCGGTGCTGGGGGGGGAGGGGTGGCCTTCCCTCCTCTGCTCCCTGAGGAGTGAGGACGTCGGGCTTGTACTCACGCCGAGTCTTGGATCCTGGGTCATTTCTGGTCTGCAAACAGCAGGATGAAGATGTTCGCTCCTTGTCGGTTCTTGTTGGTGTTGAGTAGAATCCGCTCGTCCGCTGCGTCTGGCTCCTTCGTCCCCGACTCTCTGTGTCTCAGGTATGACTCTGCGGCGGTGGTCGCCGCCGCGACCCCGCCGCCGGAGCGGCAGCTGATGCGTTTCCTTGGCTTCCCCTCTCTTGTCTAACTCTCTGTCCTGTGATGGCACACTTGGTGTGATTCTCTGGCTTAGGACTGTTCACTGGAACTCTAAAACTACTTTCTATGCGAGAGCTTGGTCAGATTCCAGCTTCTCCTCCGCCATCTTCCCGGAACTCCTTCCCACTTCCAGTTTTCTAGTGGTTTATTGGAGATAGGAGTCTCACGGTCTTTCCTGCCCGGGCTGGCTTTGAACCGCGATTCTCAGATCTCAGCCTCCTGAGTAGCTAGGATTACAGGCTTGAGCCACCGGCGCCCGGCCTACTTCCAGCTTTTTCTGCTTAAGTGGTGCTGAGAATCAAACCCAGGGCATCGTGTATACAAGGCAAGCACTCTACCACTGAACCACCTTCCTAGTCCCAGGGGCTCACATTTGTGAGGCTCCTTTTACCAGTTAAAGACATACCACAAGCCCATTTGTATCACTCATCTTTCCAATTAATGTATGCTTCTTCATCTGTGCATATCTGGACACTAATGTCACAGGTTGCTGACACCAAATCCATGCTTTGATTTGCATGGGATGGCCTTATAAACACTGTCTTTCTCATTACAGCTAACTGAGTAGCTAAGATTATACACATGAACTAGTGTAATTGGCTCGTTTTTGCCAGTCCTGGGGCCTCAACTCATGGCCTGGGCACTGTTCCTGAGCTTCTTTTGCTCAAGACTAGCAATCTACCACTTGAGACACAGGGCCACTTTTGGCTTCTTCTGTTTAGTTGGTCCTGAGGAATTGAGCCCAGTGCTTTATGCATAGTAGGCAAGCACTCTGCCATGAAACCCCATTCCCAGCCCCTAATTGACTCCTTTAAAATTGCTACTCTTAAGAGAAGGAAAGGGTAATTTTTCATTTCAAAGAGCAATCATTCCTCAAGAACTGTGCCAAGGTTTCATTGACTGATGACACACAACTCGAAGTGGGATTGTCCAGTAACGTGATCTGCGGGCATTTAAATTAACATGCCAAGTACAGGAGAAAGGAAGACTTTCTAAAACACTGAAAAATGCTCTGGAGGATGAGTATTGTGGATCACAGTTCACAAGAGGCCAAGAGTGAATATTCAAGAAGTCTCCCCAAGTTATCATTAATTATCCACAAAAAAGCAAGAAATGGAGCAGTGTCTCAAAGTACAGAGAACCAACATTGAGTGGAAACTATAAAAGAGACACCTCAAGTTCTGAGCTCAATCCCCAGTATTGAAAATAATAATAATAATGATAGAAATAATAAATATATTACTAGCAAGACTAATTGAATAAATGGCATGTTGTGATTCATGAATATAATTCCAGCTATATGAGAAGCCTAAGTAGGAGGACTTCAGTCGATGAATCATTCCTTGTGTACAGAAGACAGTTTATAGAAGACAGATGGGAATGTGAGTGATTTACAAGTGGCCGTGTGTGTGTGTGTGTGTGTGTGTGTGTGTGTCCATGTGTGTGTTTGTGTGTGTCTGTGGTGTGAAAACAGAGGAGCCAAGGCTACATCTGACTGACAGTCCCCCTGTTTTTGCTAAGGCTCAGTAGAATGGCAGTGGGGTGAACAGGGTAACTCGCGGGGATAAGCTAACACCACATCCAACTCTTGCAATGTAAATCCACTGTCTTTGTTCATAAATGTAGATGTGACCAGGACTCAAAGGCCCAGAGGGCAAATGAAAATACACATTGGGATTATTTTAGGCCTAGGAAGCCTGAGGTGACACTCAGAAATAAACCTCTTTTTTCTGGAGAGAAAAGATTCCTCCAGCCAGAACCTGGAGCTCATGCTTTTATTCCTAGCTCCTCTGGAAACCAAGATCTGATAATTATGGTTTGCAAGCAGTCCTGGCAGAAAATAGTCAGTACTCATATCTTCAATTAACCACCAAAAAAAATCATAAAATGTGTTCATGTGATAGTGATAGCTTTGATTAAAATAAAACAACAGGGAGGATCAGAGGAAGATGGCAGAGGAGAAGCTGGAGGCTAAACAAGCCTTCACATAGAAAGCACTTTTAGTGTTCCAGTCAACAGTCCTAGGCCAGAGAATCACACCAAACATGCCATCACAGTACAGAGAGTTTGGCCAGAGATTGCAATCTAGGCAGCTTGGTCAGGAGACAGATCTGAGCACTTGCTGGTAGCCCTGACTGCAGTGGTCTTAGCGTCAGCCAAGGCTGTCTTACCAACAGAGAAAGTCCGGAATAAAGGTACCAGATTCGGGGGCGAGCAGATTCTACTCACCAGTAACAAGAACCAACAAGGAGCAGAATTCTTCATCCTGATGATGGCAGACAAAGTACCACCAGGAAACAAGAGTCTGGTGTGAGTAGAACTCTGACATCCTCACTCCTTCTCATGGAACTCCGGTGGGAAGGCAGCCCCTCCTCCACCACTGGAGAAGATCTCCATCTTTGATACTGACAAAGGCTGGGCCTAGTAGTTAGCTCCAACCCAGGCCTTGGAAGGAAATATTTGGAGCCATTAAAGTTCACAGGAACCTGACCTGACCTGATAGGCTTAGCTGCACCCTGGGGAAAGTCACCCCCCCCACCCCAGGTAGAGAAGGCTCCGCCCCCAGAGAAGTGACTTTCTTCACCAGGTAAACAGAGCCAGACGCTGTCCCTCTCCATTGCAGCCTAGACAAAAAATTGAAACTCAGTAAACATAAATCTGAGAATGGCTCCAGGCTGGGCTCTGTGAGTGTCTCAGGAGCTAGCCCTTCAGGGAAAAGATAGTTTGCTGAAAGGCCTCAACCCTACCTAGAACCTAGCCTCATCACAGCATCTCCAAACTAGAGGAAACAGCCATCTCCCTCTTTTGTGATACTCAAAGCAGATCCCCCTCCCACTGAACTAGCCTGGGAGGAGGATCACAAAGTCCTGGGTAAGGCAGAGCTGTCAGCCTGCACAAACAAACCTGTAAGGTCTGCACAGGGACACCTCCCTCCGTCTTGGCTAAGTTTCCACCCCATATCAGTTACCTATTTACCTGCCAGACCTGGAAGCAGTCACCTTCCCCTCCTACTAGGTCACATCCTGGGCCACCTCTGGTCACATGCCTCCCATCTGACCATAGGTAGTTCCCAGACCTTCAGATCACATCCAGATTCAGTGTGGCCACAAGTTTCCCCCACCTAGCCACACCTCTTCCTTTCCCTGGCCTAGGTAAGTCCTGGTCCAGGGGTGGGTCACCCCCTTCCTCTTCCAGCCATGCCTCTCAACCTTGCTCGGCAGGGGCAGCAGGTCGGTAAATAAACTTGTTCTTCTGCCTGAATACTGCGTGGTGTTCTCTTCATCAGCTACCTGATGAAACCTACCTATTTAATATATCTTACATATGGTGCCATGACTCGAATAGGGTTTTTGAGTTGGAAATGTTAGAATTTCCTAACTACCTCTTTTCTGCGAACCAAAATGCCTTAAGACACCATGCGAGACTTTTCACCAATACTATTGCTGGCCTTCACATCCACATCCACACCCCTTGTCTACTCTGGTGAGTGAAACTACTCTCTATGGTTCTCTGTTGCCCAGTCTCTGCCCAGATGTGGCGCCACACCAGAGAGCTTCTGCGGCCTTTAGCCAAAAGGCTGGTTACTTCTGGAGCCGAGGACTCTTGGTTTGGGGGGCCTGGCCATTTCTCTCTAGAGGGCTCTGAGGAAAGTCATGCCATGGCTTCTGCCTGGTCAGCTCTCTTTCACTCACCAGACTGACTCTCCTACACAATTAATGGGGTGCTGTGAGTCACACCCGAGCTGAGAAATCCCTTTGAAATGCCTCCTGTGCACTCTGGAAAGCCAGAGCACCTAATTTTTATGCCATATTCAGTTTTAAACAGTTTTTGCCATTTCAATGGTAAATGGTCAGAAGTTTGTTTACTTTCAGGCTCTCTTTTCTCTGTCTGCCAATCATGTCTAACATTCCCTATCTCTCTCTTTCTCTTTTCTACAATATTTTGGCTTGTGCACTGAAGATAGTAACCCAGGCTGGGTCCTGGGGACCCCCCTGTAGGTTCCTTCTCAATGGCTAGCTACTCTAGGTTTGAAAATTGTCAGCTCCAATTTGTACAGGTTTTCTTTGTGTTTTTTCAGAAAATCACCAACTTGAATTCCCCATCTTGGCCACATGATGTGTTAAGGGTTTGGTCTCATCTGAGCCTTAACCTTCTACCAACCTTACTGCTCCAACTATTGTACAGACTCGGGATTCCTGAAAGACCACCAGAGACCACGACCAATGCATACAACAGAAGAGTCGTTTATTTGAAAGCTCGAGCTTGGTTCTCCACACACTCAGTAACCAGTGACGCTAAGCGGCCCCAAGAACAAAATCAGCACAGCTTTTATAGTATTGAACAAACATTTAGGGAATTTCCACACAAGCAATTACATGATTGGTTTGAGTTCACCTAATCCCACTGCCCTTTTTCTGAACTATTGGTCCATGTTTGATGGCTTGATGGTTGCAAAACTGTTATATTCGGTTCCTGGAACACTTGGGCAATTGTTCTGTTTCTTAAGGATGGGCAGGGTTGATGGGAACTGAGAATTGGTTTATTCTCTCTCTCTTGGGGTTACTCTGAGTGCAGCCTAGCTCAAGATGGTGGAGTTAATCTCAAAATGGAGTTACTTTAGCTCTTCATTCCCTCATTTTCTAGAAAATCAGGGGCCAGTCATGGTCCCCTAAGTGGCATAGTTTTCTATTTTTACAGTTTGGTATGGGGATCTCAGAAATAATAGTTGTACTGTGCTGATCCTCTCTTTTACAAAGGACACCAGTCTGTTGAATATATGAGGCCCGATTGGGCATAACAAAATTAACAGTACCAAAGCCCCTTCTATTTTCTTCCACCAGTCCTGACTCCGTATATCACATATAACTTAATTTTATGCCAACTGTACTCATAACCTCCAATTTTAAGACATACTCATACCATGTGCTACATAAAATTTCTGAGGTTTGTCTTCTTTACAAACAGTTTCATACAATCCTTACTTTTTAAAATTTGTCCTATCCAGAGGATACCAATTTGTGGCCAATTCCTTCCCCCAAGGCTTTCTTTACTACCCTCTTCTTCTTTACAATTCCTTGAGCTTCTTTGTGGCTAGAGTTTAAAACTGCCCATTTTTCCTTAGGCTTGGGGAACCAAATTATCTCAGAACAAACTCAAGGCACCACTGGAATGGAGAATGTTGCTAGATTTTAAGGCTAGGAGTAGAACTGGGTCTCATTCCTCTTACTACCTCCATTGATAAAAAAAAATCTCTCCTTTATCTTTAACACACACCCTGGAGGAAGCAGGTTATTACCATGCCAGAGCCAAACTAGGCCATGACCCTGAAGTGCCTAAGGCAGGAGAGTGATATTCTTTCCTCCAATATCCACTGTGGCAGTAGTGGGGCTTATTGGTATCACCAAAAGAGTGGCCCCCAAGATCTTAGTTTTAGCAGCTTTCAACTGGGAAGAAGTCTTGGCTGATGGAATCAGTCAGGAGTTCCGTCTACCTTTACCACAGTGGAGGTGGTCTGGGTGATGATGCAGATTTCCTCCAGGAAATGGTTTTGGTTGAACTTTAACCATTAGGGCGTGCAGCAGCAGCAGGGTCTCTCAGTGGCTTCAAGGGCCTGTCACACTTCATGTAGGGCTGCAACTTCATACACAGACTAGTTACGGATGCAGTACATAGGACTGGGAGGCTGTGACCCCACTAGTTTTTAACACCATTTAGACCATAGCCCAGGACAATTTACCAAGATGACAACTTTTTCAACTAGATAGTTCTTTTAATAAGGCTAGGATTTTCTAGGCTAGAGGGCTCAGGCATGTACTACTATTCCCCATGCCTTTTTCTTCTGTCTATTTTGCCACATTAAAAAAAAGTGATTCTGGTCCCTTGTTCTTAAAAGGGGATGATGGGCGAAGATTCATCTTCTGTAATTTCTTCAAGCTGACTCAGGAGTGTTGATCCTATCTAGCTAGCCAGGAATCTATAACCTTAGCCTAATTTACAAAGAGGTTTCCAGGATTAGATGACATTGCAAAAAATATTTTAACTTTTGAAAAATGCAGAGACCTTTTTTCTGGCTACAGCAGTGTAGCTTATTTAGCCTTCTGGTTTGCAAAAGCATCTTTCTGGATGGCTTAGGAATGTGATCTCTTGTAATCCTAACAATGCCTAAGTTACCTATGCAGGCCTTCAGACAGATACCAATAGAAACACATTCTCAGGTTTACAAACTTTTTCCTGAGTATATGAATTTCATGTAGCTGGTGTCAGCTCAAAAGTAACTGCCAATTAGGGCTTTTGGCACATACTAAACTATCCTCTGCATTTTACAATCTTAGGTTATTAGTAAGATCACAGATGACTGACAAGTTCCTGTCCCTTACAAGATAGTCATGGGCATTAAGCATGCTTATAAACTATCTTCCCATGACCTCCTGGCTCTGACCAACATTTGAAGGGCCACGCACAAATGACTCTAGGATCTGACATTATTTCTGCCATCCAAGCAGTGGCTTAGTGCCTCTGGATGCTCCTCCATTGCTTTTGTCCCAGGAGTGTCTTCTCCACACTGGGAAAAATGCCTCATTGGCATTTCCCTGAGTTGGTTGCTGGATTGAACTCAGGGCCTCAGTGCTGTCCCTGTGCTATACAGCTCAAGGTCAGCAGTCTGCCACTTTCAGTCCTAAAGCAACTCTGCTTGCTCTTTTAGTCTTTTGCTTGCTGAGTAGAGGTGAGTGTATCACATGGGCCTTTTTCTGCCCCAGCTGGCTTCGAACCAGTTTGCAGATCAATGAATCTCATAAAAGGCCTCTTTACTCCAATTAAAAACAACAAGGTGGTCAACATAGAAGCAGCTTTTAAGCATGCTCTTACCAGAAACTTATTAAAAGCCAAAGTTACAGCTGACAAATTTATAAGAATCCTCACTCCTTTTTGTGGGCCTGCTGGGAACTGTTACAAGAAACCTATAAATGCAAACTGAAATAGGAATTAAGCAATTATTTTGGTAATCCTAAATTTTATTTTTTGCATTTTGCAAATGTTTAGAACAATTTTACTTTTAATCTTTATATACTGAAATCCATTCCTAATTTTTTGTTTTGGGTCCAGTCCTGGGGCCTGAACTCTGGGCCTGAGCGCTGTCTCTCAGCAACTCAGCTCAAGACTAGCACTCTACCACTTAAGCAGCACCACTTTCAGCTTTTTTCTTTTTGCTTATGTGGTGCTGAGGAATCGAACCCAGGGCCTCATGCATGCAAGGCAAGCCCTCTACCACTGAGCCACCTTCCCAGCCCAGTTGTTTGATTTTTTTGGGGGGGGGGTACAAACTATGTTCATTTTATCTATTTATTTTTTTTCTTTTCTTTTTTGTGAACATACTGTATAGAGGGGTTACAATTACATGGGCAGGATAATGCGTACATTTCTTATCAAGCATTGCAGCCTCCTCCTTTGTTTACCCTTCACATCCCTTCCCAGCCTTCCCCCCCCAACCCTTCCCACCCCCGTTTGGGGTTTTATACACACCGCTATCCCCACTAGATAGATAGATCTACTAGATAGATCAACTCGGCAAAAACTCAACAGAGAAACCGCAGATCTAAACAACAGCATAGATCAACTAGATTTAACAGATGTCAACCGAATATTTCACCCAGCAGCATCGGAATACATGTTTTTCTCAGCAGCATATGGAATATTTTCCAAAATGGACAATATTTTATGTCACAAAGCTAACTTGTCCAAATTCAGAAACAGTGAAATTATGCCCTGCATTCTCTCAGACTACAAGGAAATAAAATTAGAACTCAACACTAAAAGCCACCAAAGAAAGCCCTGTAACATATGGAGACTGACAACACACTGTGGAATCATGAAGAGACTGGAAAGGAAACTCTAATGTTCATGATATTCAACAAAAATGAAGACCCAAATTACCAGCTCCTCTGGGACACAGCAAAGGCAGTACTCAGAGGCAAGTTTATAGTTCTGAGCTCCCACATCCACAAATTGGAGACATGTGAAATGAATAGTTTAATGAGACATCTCAACCTCCTTGAAAAAAGAGTAGCAAGCAAAACCCCAATCCAGTAGATGGAAAGAAATGATTAAAATTAAATCAGAATTTAACGAATTAAAATCCAAACAAAACCATGGAAAGAATCAACAAAACGAAGAGCTGGTTCTTCGAAAAAATTAACAAAACTGACAGACTTTTAGCAAATCTTATCAGAAAAAGAAGAGAACCCACTCAAATAAATACGCAGAGATGAGAATGGAAAACATCACCACAGAAACATCCAAGATACCGAATATTATAAAGGAATACTTCTCTAAATTTTATGCCAATAGGTTTCAGAAACTGGAAGAAATGGATGATTTCCAAGCAAATATCGACTTGCCTCAACTAAACCAAGTTGAGTTAAATCAACTTAACAGGCCCATATCAAGCATTGAAATAGAAACGGCAATGAGACATCCCATCTACGAAAAGCCCATTACTGGATGGAATTACAGCAGAATTCTACAAGGCTTTCAGAGCAGAACTCACACCAACATTCCTTCAAGTCTTCAATGAAATTGAAAGAGAAAGTTCACTACTGAACTCATTCTATGAAGCCATCATAATCCGCATTCCAAAATCAGGCAGGGACTCATCAAAGAAAGAATTATAGATCCATTTCTTTGATGAACATTGATGCAAAACTTCCCAACAAAATTTTGGCCAATCGACTTCAACAATTCATCAAAAAAATCATACACCAAGATCAAACAGGATTCATTTCAGGAATGCAAAGCTAGTTCAACATATGCAACTCAATTAATATAATTCATCACATCAACAAGAGCAAGGATAAGGACCACATGGTTATCTCAATGGACACAGAAAAAGGATTGGACAAGATCCAACACCCATTTAAGATGGAGGCTCTGGAAAAATTAGGAATTCGTGGAACAGTCCTCAATACAATAAAGGCTGTATATGACAAACCTACAGCCAGCATTATACTTAATGGTGAATAATTAAAGCCATTCCCTCTAAACTCAGGAATGAGACAAGGATGTCCACTCTCTCTACTTCAATTTAATATTAGAATGCCTAGCTACAGCAATAAAAAAAAACGATGTAAACATAAAGAGATCCAAATAGGGAAAGATGAAGTAAAACTCTCCCTCCATGCAGATGACATGATCTTGTATTTAAAGAATCCCACAGACTCCACTCCCAAAGTACTCGAGCTGATACGAAACTTTGGCAAAGTAAAAAGGAATAAAATTAACCCTCTAAAATAAATGGCTTTTCTGTATGCCAACAATGACAAGAGTGCTGCTGAAAACAGGAAAGCAACTCCATTCATAATAGTCCCACAAAAAATAAAATACCTAGGAATTAACTTAACCAAAGAAGTGAAGGACCTCTATGATGAGAACTTTAAAAACCTGAAAAAGGAAATCAAAGCAGAACTTAGAAAGTGGAAACACTTCCCATGCTCCTGGATTGGAAGGATCAACATCATGAAAATAACAATACTTCTTAAGGCTTTCTACAAATTCGATGTGATACTATCAATATTCCAACCTTATTCTTCAAGGAAATAGAAGAGGCAATCCAAAAATTCATGTGGAACGTTCATAGAAGACCCCGACTAGCACAACTGATCCTTACAGAAAGAACAGTGTTGGAGGAATATCAATACCAAATTTCAAACTCTACTACAAGGCCATGGTAATCAAAATAGCTTGGTACTGGCACAAGAAGAAACCTCAGGACCAATGGCATAGAATTGAAAACCCAGAAATGAACCTACAGACCTATAGCCAACTAATCTTCCATAAGAGAGCTAAAACACAGAATGGAAGAAAGACAGCCTCTTTAGTAAATGGTGCTGGCAAAATTGGTTAATCACTTGTAGAAAACTAAAGCTAGATTCTTATATATCACCCTACACTAGAATCAACTCCAAAGGGATCACACCTCAGAGTCAAGCAGACACTGAAAACATTACAGGACAGAATAGGAAAAACCCTAGGTCTCCTTGGCACAGGCCGAAAATTTCTTAATAGATACTCAGAAACACAGCAAATCAAAGAAAGTTTGGAAAAATGGAATTACATGAAGTTGCAGAACTTCTGCATGGCAAAAGACGTAGCTAGCAAGATCAATAGAAAGCCCACAGATTGGAGACAATCTTCACTAGTCATACAATGGACAAGCCTTTCATATCTAAAATATACCTGGAACTCAAAAAATTAAATTCTACAAAAACAAATCCTCAAAGAAATAACTGCCCAATAAATAAGTGGGCTAAAAACTTAAAGAGAAACTTCTCTGAAGAGGAAAGAAGGATGGCCAGTAGACACATGCAGAAATGCTCAGCTTCTCTAGTCATAAAAGAAATGCAAATCAGAACAACACTGAGGTACCACCTCACCCCAGTTAGAATAGCTATAATCAACAACTTTAATAACAACAGATGCTGGAGGGGATGTGGACAGAAGGGGACCCTACTGCATTGTTGGTGGGAGTGTAAACTTGTTCAACCACTTTGGAAAGTAGTATGGAGGTTCCTCAAAAGACTCCACATAGAGCTCCCCTTTGATCCAGCAATCCCACTTTGGGCATTTACCCAAATGATCACAAACAAGACTATACTAAAGCTACCAGGACAACTATGTTTCTGGCAGCATTATTTACCATAGCAAAGATATGGAACCAACCCAGATGTTCCTCATTAGATGAATGGATCAAAAAAATGTGGCATATACACAATGGCATTCTATGCCTCCATCAGAAGAATGACATTGCTCCATTTGTTAGGAAATGGAAATATTTGGAAAAATTATATTAAGTGAAGTAAGCCAGGTACAAAGAAACATAGGTCCTATGGTTTCCCTTATTCGCAATAACTATTATGTCTGATACAAGCTGAAAGATCAGATCGGATGATGTTAAGTGAGATAAACCCCAAGATAAGGACAAAAGTGTTTTTTTCTTTCTTGCTATTGTTTCTAACATATTTATAAGGTACCACGTGATTTTTTGTTGTTTTGTATGTTCCTCCCACACAGTATTACACCTGTGTTCACTGTAGTTGATGTTGGTATACTGTGGGGAGCGGAAAAGGATACAGCTGGAGCCACTGCAACAATGAGATATACAGGATGCTATGTCGAAAAGTGAACTTTATAATTTAGATGGGGACAGGGGAATGTAATTGTGGAGATGGGAGAGAAGGGATGGTAAGAGAAAAACATAGGAGGAGGCAACAATACTCGATAAGAAATGTTCTGGTTACCTTGCTCATGTGATTGTAACTCCTCTGTACAGTATTTTCATAATAAAAACTTATTTACAAAAACCAGACAAAAGGTAAAGGATGACACTCAGGTCCTGAGTGAAGACCTAGGATTGGCATGAGAAAAAAAAGGTCATGAAAGTGTGAGAATAGAGCTTTCAATTCACGCAAACAGTTCAAGCCTTATTGAGAATGACTGGGTAATATAGCATTGAGTGTCCTGATCTTGGTTTACTAGCTAAGCACTTGCAGAGCGAACACTGACATGTTTCTAAAGGCCTGCAGAATGTGATTACTTAACTATATAATGGCATCCACCTTGGTTGTAATAATTCTAAACTTAGCTCAATCTTTCTTTATCTATGCAGATGAAAAGGATTATATTCCAACATTCTATAAAATATCTGAGCCTGTCCATTATTTTCAAAATGATAAAAGAATTTCCTTCTTATAAAAGCCAATTTCTTGGGCCCTACCTCTACAAATATAATTCTCAAATTCACCAAAAATTAAGCATTCTTCTTTGGACTATTTTGTACACCTACCCCTCTCTCCTTTCCTTCCTTCCTTCCTTCCGTCCTTCCTTCCTTCCTTCCTTTTTCCTCTCTCCCTCACTTCCTGCCTTGCTCTCTCCATTCCTTCCTTCCTTCCATTCTTCCTTCCTTCCTTCCCCTTAGGGCCTGACAATTGTCTTTCAGCATCTTTGCTAAGGCTGGCACTCTACCACTTCAAGTACAGCTCAGAGTTAAGTATCTTAATGAAGAAAAACTTTTGAAGCCATAATATTTGTATCCACTTAAATTATCCTTCAAAGAAAGGAGCAATAAAGATTTGCTGAAATATGGAAGAATATTCCAGAGCCTGAGATTTGAGGATCACAGTTCCAAAAGACCCATTGCAGTAAGGTCAGATTGTATTTCAGGCTTTTCTTTAATTCATAAAGAGGCAAAAAGATCTGGGCCTTCAGAGATAGAGCACCAACATTGACTGAAAAATTGCCCAAAAAAGCCCCAAAATCAAACAAACAAAAATACCTCTCAGGCTCTGACTCACTAATGTAAGCTCAGAAAAAAAGGCAAAAATGTGAAAAGTCCAGGAGGGAAGATGGCGGAGGAGAAGCTGGAGGCTAAACAAGCTCTTGCATGGAAAGCGGTTTTAGTGTTTCAGTGAACAGTCCTAAGCCAGAGAATCACACCAAGTGTGCTAGCACAGTACAGAGAGTTAGGCCAGAGAGGGAAAATGCAGGCAAGAAGATAGATCTGAGCACTTGCTGGTTGCCCAGGCTGCAGCAGCTGTGACAGCAGTGGGGGTCACTATAGCCACCATACCTACAACAGAGAGTCCAGGACAAAGGTGCCAGATGCAGCAGATGAGCAGATTCTATTCAACACCAGAAGAACTGACAAGGAGCAGATATCTTCATCCTGCAGAAGGCAGACCAAAGATGGCCCAGGAACCAAGACTCTGGCATGAGTAGAAGCCTGACATCCTCACTCCTTCTCAGGGAGCAGAGGAGGGAAGGCCACCCCTCCCCCACCACAGGAGATCTCCATCTTTGATACTGACAAAGGCCCAGCTGAGCAGCTAGCTCCAACTCAGGCCTTGGAAGAAAACAAAAGAGTCATTTAGCAGGTCACAGGAACATGACCTGACCTGCCAGGCTCAGCCCCACCCAGGGGAAGTCACCCAGCCCAGGCAGAGAAAGCACTGAATTTCTTCACAGGGTAAACAGAGCCAGAGGCTGCCCCTCCCTACAGCAGCCCAGACAATCAGTTGAAATTCAGTCAACTGAAACCCTGAGAATGGCTCTAGGCTGGGCTCTGTGAGTGTCTCAGGATCTAGCCCCTCAGGGAATAGTTAATGTTTGCTGAAAGGCTTCAAACCTACCCAGAACCTAGCTTCATCACAGCAGCTCCAAACTAGGGAAACAGCCATCTCCCTCTTTTGTGCTACTCCAAGCACTGAAGGCTACTCCACTGAAGTAGCCTGGGAGGAGGATCAAAAATCCTGGATAATGCAGAGCATTTTTCTGCCTGCTCAAACAATCTGACTTAAGAAACCAATCAAGCCACAGGAAAAGCAAACTCCACAAACAGGCCAGAGACTCCACCAAGAAACTGGTTATGGACACATGGGAGATACAGGATCTTCCCATTCCTACCTCCCCCCCCCCCCAAATCAAAGCACTCTTTTATGTACCATTAAAAAATTGTTTCCATTAATCTTTTTTTTCCCTCTCATAATTTTTATTTTAGGTGTAGGTGTGTGTGTGTGTGCTTTAAAAAAAATCTCTTTTGACCTTTTGAGCCTTTTTTTTATTCTTTTCATTTTTTCTCTTTCTTTCTTTTTTTACGTGACTTAATTGCTGTTCTGCTCATCCTCAGATATATACCTGTCATCGATTATTAGACCTTATCGCCCATTGTGTACATACTTAATCCAGAAATTTTTTTACTCAATTCACAACTTCTTTTTTTTTAATTTTTATTTTTTTATTGTGAAAATACTGTACAGAGGGGTTACAATTACATGGGCAAGATAAAGAGTACATTTCTTATCAAGCATTGTAGCCTCCTCCTTTGTTTTCCCTTCCCATCCCTTCCCATCCTCCCTCCACCCCCACAACCAATCCTCCCCGCCCCCCCCCACCAAAGTTGTAAAGTTCATTTTTGACATAACGACTTGTACCTCTCATTTTTGCAATGGGCCCACCTGTATCCCTATTTAAATGACTTGTTTTTCCCCTTCCCCTCCACAAATTATACCGACATCAAATACAGTGAAAGCACCGGTTATACTGTAGGGGAGGGACATAAAACGCAACAAAGAAATTATCTTATAAATGCATTAGAAACAATCGCATGAAAGAAAAAAAAACCATGTGAATACATATCTTAAGGTTCATTTCCCTAACATCACCTTATCTGACCTTTTCTACTTTGACTCAGACATATACTAGATATTGCAAATAAGGGAAACCATGGGACCTATGCTTCTTTGGGCCTGGCTTACTTCACTTAATATAAATTTTTTCCAAGCCTTTCCATTTCCTAACAAATGGGGCAATGTCATTCTTTCTGATGGAGGCATAGAATTCCATTGTGTACATATACCACATTTTCTTGATCCATTCATCTACTGAGGGGCATCTGGGTTGGTTCCATATCTTAGCTATAGTAAATAATGCTGCAATAAACATAGTTGTGCTGGTAGCTTTAGTGTGGTCTTGTTTGTAGCCATTTGGGTAAATGCCCAAAAGTGGGATTGCTGGGTCATAGGGGAGCTCTATGTGGAGTCTTTTGAGGAACCTCCATATTACTTTCCAAAGTGGTTGAACAAGTTTACATTCCCACCAACAATTCAGTAAGATTCCCTTCTGTCCACATCCCCTCCAGCATCTATTGTTATTAGAGTTCTTGATTTTTGCCATTCTAACTGGGGTGAGGTGGTATCTTAATGTTGTTTTGATTTGCATTTTTTTTATGGCTAGGGAGGTTGAGCATTTCTTCATGTGTCTATTGGCCATCCTTTTTTCCTCTTCAGAGAAGTTTCTCTTTAAGTCTTTAGCCCACTTATTTATTGGACAGTTGTTTCTTTGAGGATTTGTTGTTGGGGGATTTAATTTTTTGAGTTCCAAGTATATTTTAGATATGAGACCCTTGTCCGTTGTATGGATAGTGAAGATCTTCTCCCAATCTTTCTAGCTATGTTTTGTTTTGATTTTTTATGGTGAAAATAACCTATAGAGGGGTTACAATTACATGGGCAAGATAACGCATACAATTCTTATAAAGCATTGTTGACTCCTCCTTTGTAACCCCTTCCCATTTCTTTCCATCACCCCCCCCAACCCCTTCCCCGTCCCTGGACCCTCCCTGGCCAAAGTTGCAAAGTTCATTTTTTGATATAACTACTTGGAAATCTCGTTGTTGCAATGGGTCCACCTGTATCCCTATTTAAATCATTTGTTTTTTCCCTTCCCCTCCACAAAATATAGGAATATCAAATACAAGGGTTATACCGTGGGGGAGGGACATACAAAACAACAATGAAATCACTTATAAACATATTAGAAACAATTGCATGAAAAAAAACATTTGAATAATTACCTTGGGGTCCATTTCAAATAACTTCTACACATCAGACCTTTTCTGCTTGACTCAGACAAATACTAGTTATTGCAAATAAGGGAAACCATGGGACATAATTTTTTCCAAGTCTTTCCATTTCCTCACAAATGGGGCAATGTCATTCTTTCTGATGGAGGCACAGAATGCCATTGTTTATATATGCCACATTTTTTTTATCCATTCATCTAATGAGGAGCATCTGGGTTGGTTACATATCTTTGCTATGGTAAATAATGCTGCAATAAACATAGTCCTGCAGGTAGCTTTAGTGTGGTCTTGTTTGTGAACATTTGGATAAATGCCCAAAAGTGGGATTGCTAGGTCCTGGGGGAGCTCTATGTGGAGTCTTTTGAGGAACCTCCATACTACTTTCCAAAGTGGTTGAACAAGTTTACACTCCCACCAACAATGCAGTAAGGTTCCCTTTTTTGCACATCCCCCCAGCATCTGTTGTTATGAGAGTTCTTGATTTTAGCCATTCTACCTGGGGTGAGGTGGTATCTCAATGTTGCATTTCTTTTATGGCTAGGGAGGTTGAGCATTTCTTCATGTGTCTATTGGCCATCCTCCTATCCTCTTCAGAGAAGTTTCTCTTTAAATCTTTAGCCCACTTATTTATTGGACAGTTGTTTCTTTGAAGATTTGCTGTTGGGGATTTAATTTTTTGAATTCCAGGTATATTTTAGATATGAGACCCTTGTCTGTTGTATGGCTATTGAAAATCTTCTTCCAATCTGTGGGCTTTGTATTGATTTTGCTAGCTCTGTTCTTTGCCAGGTAGGAGCTCTGCAATTTCATGCAATCTCATTTGTTCAACCTTTGATTTGTTGTGTTTCTGGGTTTCTATTAAGAAAATTTTGGCCTGTGCCAAGGAGACCTAAGGTTTCTTTATCCCATCCTGTAATGTTTTCAGAGATTTGACTCCGCGGTCTTTCATCCATTTGGAGTCGATTCTGGTGCAGGGTGATTTATAAGAATATAGGTTTTGTTTTCTACATGTAGTTTACCAATTTTGCCAGCACCTTTAACTGAAGAGGCTGTCTGTCTTCCATTCTATTTGTTTTTAGCTCCCTTATCGAAGATTAGATGGCTATATGTCTGTAGGTTCATTTCTGGGTTTTCAATTTTTTTTTGGGTCGTGTCGTGGGCCTGAACTCTGGGCCTGGGTGGTGTCCCTCAGCTCTTCAGCTCAAGGCTAGCACTCTACCTCTTGAGCCACAGTACCAGTTCTGGCTCTTTTCTTTTTGCTTATGTGGTGCTGAGAAATGGAACCCAGGGCCTCATGCATGCAAGACAGACGCTCTACCACTGAGCCATATTCCCCGCCCCTCTGGGTTTTCAATTATATTCCATTGGTACTGAGGTCGGTTCTTGTGCCAGTACCCAGATGTTTTGATTGCCAGGGCTTTGTAGCAGAGTTTGAAATTTGGTATTGATATTCCTCCAGCACTGTTCTTTTTGTTAAGGATCATTTTTAGTATGCGGGGTCTTGTATTGTTCCATATGAATTTTTGGATTGCCTCTTCTATTTCCTTGAAGAATGAGGTTCGTTTATTGATAGGTATGACATTGAATTTGTAGATAGTCTTGGGAAATATTGCCATTTTCACGATGTTGACCCTTTCAGTCCAAGAGCATGGGAGGTTTTGCCATTTTCTAAGTTCTGTTTTGATTTCCTTTTTCAGGTTTTTAAAGTTTTCATCATAGAGGTCCTTCACTTCTTTGGTTAAGTTAAAATTACATAAATTTTTGTGTGTTTTACTTTTTAAATTTAAATTTTTTGTTTTTCCATTTTTCTTGTTTTCTTTAACCTCTTTCTTATCATTCTGTCCTATCCATTTTCCTCTGTGACAGCAGGACTTGGTTAAATTCACTCTCCTTTTACCTCTCCACATGCCTCTAATTCTATTTTCCCCCACATTTCTCCCTAAACCTAATAATTTCTGGTTTGACAAATTCTTCTTTGCTGTTCTTAGCTCATTAATCCATCATTGTTCAATGATGAATATATTATATCTGCTGAACTAGATTGTATCTGCAGCCATTTTGACTGTGCAGCTACAGGACTCTGGTTGATGCTTGCTTTAAAATAGTGTTATAGCACAGAATTGGTGTTGCTTTCATACCAAATGGGCAGAACAAGCCAGAAAAACTCAAGAAAAGTGACAAGTCCAGGTATCTCAACTCCCACTCATGATAATTAGGTGTTAATGAATAATCCAAAGGAGAGTTCCCCAAAAGCTCTACAAACACTACTGGTAAACATGGTGAATAGAAAGATTGAAAACCTCAAAGGACTCAGTGTGAGCGTGATAGGGAGAGAGAGGAGGCACATCAAAGATTAATACAGGAAACTTGTGAGCATGAGGAAGGTACTGAAAGACTGATACAGGACTATGGAGAGCGAGTTGAGAACAATCAAAGAGAAAGAGGAATTGCATGATCAGGTTGAGAACAGTGAAAGAGAAAGACAGGAATTGCCTGAGCAAGCTGAGAACAGTAAAAGAGAAACACAGGAATTGCTTGACCATGAGGAAGCTAATCAAAGAGTAATACAGGAATTGGGAGAGCATGGTGAGACTACACAAACAGTAATAGAGGCATTCATAGAATCTATAAACAGACAGCTGAAAGAATTAAGGGATACCACAAAGGGACTGCTGAATGGAGCCCAACAAAAGGAATGGGAGTCCAAACAAACCATAACCAATGAACTAAGTGATTTGAGAATAAATACTGAACACCAAATTAAGGAAGCAAAGAAGTTCATATAAGATCTAAAACAAAGCTCCAACAAAGAATTTGAAGCCATCAAAGTCGACCAATTAGAAGGAAAAGAAAGAAAAACAAAGTGGAAAGCCTTGACAGTAGGTTAGACCATGCAGAAGATGGAATCTCAGGGGTTGAAGACAGCCTAGACATTATGGAGAAAGAACATGCAGGAGTTCCAGGAAGATGGTGGAGGAGAAGCTGGAGACTAAACAAGCACTAGCATAGAAAGCAGATTTAGTGTGCTATCACAGTACAGAGAGTTAGGCCAGAGAGGGAAAATCCAGGCAGGGAGACATTTCTGAGCACTTGCCAGCAGCCCCGGCTGTGGCTGTGGCGGCAGTGGCAGTGGCCGTAGCTGCCATACCTGCAACACAGAGAGTCAGGGACAAAGGTGCCAGACACAGAGGGCAAGCGAGTTCTACTCAACACCAGCAAGAACTGAAAAGGAGCAGATACCTTCATCCTGCAGATTGCAGACCAGAGATGAACCAGGAACCAAAACTCCAGTGTGAGAAGAAGCCTGACATCCTCTCACTCCTTCTCAGGGAGCAGAGGAGGGAAGGCCACCCCTCCCCCACCCCACTACCGGAGATCTCCATCTTTGATACTGACAAAGGCCTGGCTGAGCAGCTAGCTCCAACTCAGGCCTGGGAAGAAAACAAAAGAGTCATTTAGCAGGTGACAGGAACCTAACCTGACCTGCCAGGCTCAGCTCACCCAAGGAAAAGTGACCCAGCCTAGGTCTTGCAAGCTCTGCCAGACCCAGGAGTGGCTTTCTTCACTGAGTAAACAGAGCCAGAGGCTGCCCCTCCCTACAGCAGCCTGGACAATCAATTGAAATTCAGTAAACATAAACCCTGAGAATGGTTCCAGGCTGGACTCCGTGAGTCAGAAGTTAGCCCCTCAGGAAAAAGCTGCTGTTTGCTGAAAGGCCTCAAATCTACCCAGAACCTAGCCTCATCACAGCATCTCCAAACTAGAGAAAACAGCCATCTTCCTCTTTTGTGATACTCAAAGCAGATCCCCCTTCCATTGAACTAGCCTGGGTAAAGCAGAGCATTTTTCTGCCTGCTCAAACAAACGACTTAAGAAACCAACCAAGCCAAAGAAAATCAAATACCACGAGCAGACCAGAGACTATAACAAGAGACTGGTTACGGACATAAGGGAGAAACAGGATCTTTCCATCACCCCCTCAAAAAATCAAAGAACTCTTTATTTGTACCTTGTTTAAAAAAGTTTTTAAAATTTTTTTAATTTTTAATTTTCAATTTTAAAAACATTTTTTTCTATTTACTTTTATTTCTTCCTCTTATATTTTTTATTTTAGGGGTATATGTGTGTGTGCTTTTTTTCCTTTTTTTTCCTTTTTTTTGTTTAGCTCTATGGACATTTTGATCCTTTTTTTCTTTCTTTCTCATTCTGTTCACTTTTTCTTCTCTTTTGTTCTTCTTTGCGTGACTTGATTGCTGTTTGCTCTTTCTCAGATATACTCGTAGTTGATTATTAGACCTTATCCCCCATTGTGTACACACTTAATCCAGAAATTTATTACTCAATTCAAAACCTCTTAGACTTAAATTCCTTAATAGCAGTACTACCTCTTTATACCTATATAATATTTTAAGCATTTTTAAGTTTTTCACCTCTCCTTTCTGTCCCTCCCTTTCTGTTATATTCTCCCCGTTCTTCTCTGAATATTGTTTTTAAATTTGAATAATTTTTGTGTTTAATTTTTCAATTTTGAATGTTTGTTTTTCTATTTTTTCTTGCCTCTTTTTCTCTTTCTTTTTCATCTTTTTTCTCTCACTCTACTATCATTCTATCCAACCTATTTCCCGCTTTGAGATTAGGACTTAGTTAACTCTCCCTCTACCTTTTCACATCCCTCTATTCCTATTTTTACCCACATCTCTCCCTACACCTAATTTTTATTTCTGGTTTGCCAAAATCTTTGCGGTTCGTGGCCAATTAATACATAGTTGTTTGATGTTGAATAGGTATATCTGTTGAACTAGATTGTGTCTGCAGACTTTTGACTGTGTAACTGCAGACTTTGGTTGATGCTTGCCAAAAGATAGTGTTCTAGCATAAAACTGGTGTTACTTCATCCCAAGTGGGCAGAACAAGCCAGTAAACACAAGAAAAATGGCAAGTCTGGGTATCTCAACTCCCACTCAAGATAATCAGCTGACAGAACAGATAATGCATAATCCAGAGGGGAGTTCCCAAAAAGCTCTACAACCACTACTGGTAAACATGTAAATGAAAAGATTCAAAACCTGCAAAGGACTCTGTGTGAGCGAGATAGGGAGAGAGAGGAGGCAAACCAAAGGTCAATACAGGAATATCATGAGCGTGACGAATCTACTCAAAGATTGATTCAGGACTTGCGTCAGCAGCTTGAGAACACTCACAGAGAAATAAAGGAATGGCATGAGCAGGCTGAGATCAGTAAAAGAGATAGACAGGAATTGTGGGAGCTGGCCGAGAACAATTAAACAGAAAGTCAGGAATGGTGTGAGCAGGCTGAGAACACTCAAAGAGAACTACAGGAATTGCATGAACCTGAGGAAGCTAATCAAAGAGTAATACAGGAAGAGAGAGCAGGATGAGAACACACAAAGATCACTAAAGGCATTCATGGAATCCATAAACAGAGCTGAAAGAAGTCAGGGAGACCACAAAGGGAATGTTGAATGGAACCCAACAGAAGTAATGGGAGTCCATGGAAACCATAACCAATCAACTAAGTGATTTGAGAATAAACACTGAACACCAAATTAAGGAAGTAAAGAAGGTCATACAACATCTAAAACAAAGCTCCAACAAAGAATTTGAAGCCATTAAAGCCGATCAACAAGAAGGAAAAGAAATATAAAGCAAAGTAGAAAGGCTTGTAGTAGTTTACACCATGCAGAAGATCGAATCTCGGGGATTGAAGACAGCCTAGATATTACAGAGAAAGAACATAGAACTATCCAAGATAAATCCAAGAATATGATAGATCTATTCAACACTTGGCCTAATCTGAGGATAATGGGTGTAGAGGAGCACCTAAAGCCAGAAGTTATTGGTCTACCAAATTTGTTTAACAGGATCATAGCAGAGAACGTCCCAACCATGCAAAAACATAGGTCTATTCAGATAAAAGAAGCTTTTAGAACTCCAAATAGACCAGACTAGAACAGGACATCCCACTGTCACACTATAATCTTCACAGGATCAATTCAGACCCAGGAAAAGATCCTTAAAGCTGTCAAGGAGAAATGGTCAATTACCTATAAATGGAAACCAATTAGAATCACCTCAGATTTCTCAGCAGAGACAATCAAAGCAAGAAGACCCTGGAATGTTGCCATACCCTAAAGACAAACAACTATCAACCAAGAATACTATACCCAGATAAATTCTCCTTCATAACCCAAGATCAAATAAAAGTCTTCCATAGCAAAGAAAAATTCAGACAATATATCTTCACAAACCAGCCCTACAAAAGATTCTTAAAGATGTCCTGCACATAGGAAACCAACAAGACAACAATAAAGGCCAATAAACCACACACAACCTGAGAATCCAAGAACCATAGGAAGAACCCAGTTGCCACAGCCCCAAAGAAGGTAGATAAAATGGCATGAACTCCCCAAAACTCTCAGTCCTATCTCTCAACATTGACGGACTTAACTCTCCAATTAAGTGACATAGACTGTCTAGTTGGATTAAAAAGCAAGATCCTTCTATCTGCTGCCTTCAGGAGTCACATCTTGCCCATAAAAACAAACACATTTTCAATGTGAAAGGCTAGAACAAAATCTACCAAGCAAACGGCCCCTTAAACAGGTGGGATAAAATTTACTTCAAATTAAAATTCATGAGAAGAGATAAAGAAGGTTACTACATACTAATTATGTGATCTCTCCTTCAGGAGGATATTACAATTCTAAATATCTATTTGCCCAACAACGGAGCACTCACCCAAATTTATCCAAGAAACACTACTTTCCCTCAAATCCTACATAGATCCAAAGACATTAATTGTTGGGGACTTTAACACACCACTTTCCCCACTAGATAGTTCAACTCTGCAAAAACTCAACAGAGAAACTGCAGATCTAAACAACTGCATAGATCAACTAGATTTAAGAGACATCTACCGAATATTTCACCCAGCAGCATCAGAATACATGTTTTTCTCAGCAGCACATGGAACATTTCCAAAAATAGACCACATTTAGGCCACAGCAAACATCCAAAATCAGAAACATTGAAGTAATACCTTGCATTCTCTCAGACCACAAGGGAATATAATTAGAACTCAACACTAAAAGCCAACAAAGAAAGTCGTGTAACACATGGAGGCAGAACAACACACTGCTGAATCACGAGTGGGTCATGGAAGAGATTAGAAAGGACATTCAAATG
This sequence comes from Dipodomys merriami, assembly GCF_024711535.1. Taxonomy (NCBI): domain Eukaryota; kingdom Metazoa; phylum Chordata; class Mammalia; order Rodentia; family Heteromyidae; genus Dipodomys; species Dipodomys merriami. The sequence goes on from NW_027206022.1 coordinate 253,759, forward strand.
TTCATGATATTCAACCAAAATGAACACACAAATTACCAGCTCCTCTGGGACACAGCAAAGGCAGTACTCAGGGGCAAGTTTATAGCTCTGAGTTCCTACATCAACAAATTGGAGAAATCTGAAACCAACAATTTAATGAGACATCTGATCCTCCTTGAAAAAGAGCAGCAAGATAAACCCCAATCCAGTAGACAGAAAGAAATAATTAAAATTAAATCAGAGTTGAATAAATTCGAATCCAAAAAAGCCATAGAAAGAATCAACAAAATAAAGAGTTGTTTCTTTGAAAAAATTGAAAAAATTGACAGACCCTTAGCAAATCTTATCAGAAAGAGAAGAGAACACACCCAAATAAATAAATGCAGAGAAGAGAATGGATACATCAACATAGAAACAACCAAGATTCAGAACATTATAAGGGAATTCTTCTCTAAATTTTATGCTAATACGTTTGAGAACTTGGCAGAAATGGACCTTTTCCTAGCAATTATTGACATGCCGAAACTAAAACAAGATGAGTTAAACCATCTTTACAGGCCCATATCAAGCATTGAAATAGAAACAGCAACAAGAGACCACCCATCTAAGAAAAGCCTGGGACCAGATGGTTTTACAGCAGAATTCTACAAGGCCTTCAAAGCAGAGATCACACCAATACTCTTCCAACTCTTCAATGAAATTGAAAGAGAAAGTTCACTACCAAACTCATTCTATGAAGCCATCATAACCCTCATTCCAAAACCAGGCAGGGACTCATTAAAGAAAGAGAACTATAGACCCATTTCTTTGATGAACATTGATGCAAAACTTCTCAACAAATTTCTGGCCAATCGACTTCAACAATTCATCCAAAAAATCATACACCATGATCAAACAGCATTCATTTCAGGGATGAGAAACTGGTTTAATATATGCAAATCAATTAATATAATTCACCACATCAACAGGAGCAAGGATAAGAACCACATGGTTATCTCAATAGATGCAGAAAAAGCATTTGACAAGATCCAACACTCCTTTATGATGAAGCTTCTGGAAAACTTTGGAATCCATGGAATATTCCTCAATGCAATAAAAGCTGTATATGATAAACCTACAGCCAGCATTATACTTAATGGTGAAAAACTAAAGCCATTCCCTCTTAACTCAGGAACAAGACAAGGATACCCACTCTCTCCACTTCTCTTCAATCTAGTATTAGAATGACTAGCTACAGCAAGAAGACAATTTGCAAACATAAAGGGGATCCAAAAGCAAAAGAAGTAAAACTCGCCCTCTTTGCAGATAACATGATGTTGTGTTTAAAGAAGCCCACGGACTCCACTCCCAAATTACTCAAGCTGATTCAAAACTTTGGCAAAGTAGCAGGGTATGAAAATTAACCCTCAAAAATCAATGGATTTTCTGTGTGGCAATAATGAGAAAAGATTGGCTGAAATTATGAAAGCAACTCCATTCGTAATAGCCCCACAAAAAATAAAATACCTATGAATTAACTTAACCAAAGAAGTGAAGGACGTCTATGATCAAAACCTTAAGAACATGAAAAAGGAAATCAAAACAGAACTTTGAAAGTGGCAAAAACTCCCATAGTCCTGGATTGGAAAGACCAACATCGTCAAAATGGCAATACTTCCCATGGCTTTCTACAAATTCAATGCGATACAATCAACATTTCAAACTCATTCTTCAAGGAAAGAGAAGAGGCAATCCAAAAATTCCTATGAAACAATAAAAGACCCCGAGTTGCAAAAATGATCCTCCACAGAAAAAACAGTGCTGGAGGAATATCAATACCAAATTTCAAACTCTACTACAAGGCCATAGTAATCACAACAACTTGTTACTGGCACAATAACAGACATCAGGACCAATGGAATAGAACTGAAAACCCAGAAATGAACCCATGGACCTATAGCCATCTAAACTTTGATAAGGGAGCTAAAAAAGGAGAATGGAAGAAAGACAGCCTCTTCAGTAAATGGTGCTGGCAAAATTGGTTAACTACTTGTGGAAAACTAAAGCTAGATCCTTATATATCAACCTGCATCAGAATCAACTCCAAATGGATCAAAGACCTCAGCATCAAAGCAGACACTCTGAAAACATTCCAGGATGGAATAAGAGGAACCCTGGGTCTCCTTGGCACAGGCCCAGATTTTCTTAATAGAGACCCAGAAACCCAACAAATCAAAGAAAGGTTGGACAAATGGGATTGCATGAAGTTGCAGAGCTTCTGCCTGGCAAAGGACATAGCTAGCAAGATCAAATGAAAGTCCACGGATTGGGAGATCTTCACTAGCCATACAACAGACAAGGGTCTCATATCTAAAATATTCCTGGAACTCAAAAAATTAAATCCCCCAACAACAAATCTTCAAAGAAACAACTGCCTAATAAATAAGTGGGCTAAAGACTTAAAGAGAAACTTCTCTGAAGAGGAAAGGATCGCCAATTGAAACATGCAGAAATGCTCACCCTCCCTAGCTATAAAAGAAATGCAAATAAAAACAACATTGAGATGCCACCTCACCCCAGTTAGAATTCCTAAAATCAAGAACTCTAATAACAACAGATGCTGGAGGGGATGGGGACAGAAGGGAACCTTACTGCATTGTTGGTGGGAGTGTAAACTTGTTTAACCACTTCAGAAACAGTATTAAGTTTCCTCAAAGGACTTCACATAGAACTCCTCTATGACCCAGCAATCCCACTTTTGGGCATTTACCCAGATATTCACAAACAAGACCACACTAAAGCTACCAGCACAACTAGGTTTATTGCAGCATTATTTACCATAGTTAAGATATGTAACCAACCCAGATGTACCTCAGTCGATGAGTAGATCAGGAAAATGTGGTATAGATACACAATGTAATTCTATGCCTCCATCAGAAAGAATGACATTGCCCCATTTGTTAGGAAATGGAAAGACTTGGAAAAAATTATGTGAAGTAAGCCAGGCCCAGAGAAACATAGGTCCTGGGTTTCCTTTATTTGCAATAACTAATATATGTCTGAGTCAAGCATAAAAGGTCAGATAAGTTGATGTTAGGGAAATGAACCATAAGATATGTATTCAAATGATTTTTTCTTTTTTTTAATCTTTTTTTATTGTGAAAATACTGTACAGAGGGGTTACAATTACATGGGCAAGATAATGAGTACATTTCTTATCAAGCATTGTAGCCTCCTCCTTTGTTTACCTTTCCCATCCCTTCCCATACTCCCTCCCCCCACCGAATCCTCCCCCCCCAAAGTTGTAAAGTTCGTTTTTGACATGACAACTTGTACTTCTCATTGTTACAACAGGTCCACCTGTATCCTTATTTAAACGACTTGTTTTTCCCCTTCCCCTCCACAAATTATACCGATATCAAATACAGTGAAAGCAGGGGTTATACTGTGGGGGAGGGACATACAAAGCAACAAAGAAATAATCTTATAATTGCATTATAAACAAATGCATGAAAGAAAAAAAGCATTTAAAATACATATCTTAGAGTTCATTTTCCTAACATCACTTTATCTGACCTTTTCTGCTTGACTCATACATATACATGATTACAATGGTATTGATTTCTGTACATCAGTCAAACATGCAAATGTTAGTACTTGATCTCATTTCCTAGGTGCTGTTCCTGATCTTCTTTGCTTAAGGCTAATCCTGTACCACTTGAGCCACATACCTCTTACTTATGACCTTTATGGTGGTTAATTGGGGAGAAGAGTTCCTTGTTCATTTTGCCCAGGCAAGCTTCAAAGATAGATCTTCAGCTTTCAGAATTGTAAGCACGAGCAGCCTAAGCCCAGCAGCTTTACATATTGATATTTACATGCCTTGATTTATTTCTGGTACTGAATAAGGGCTTCGATGTTTGCTTTTTTGCTGGTCCTGGGGCTTGAACTCAGGGTCGAGGTGCTGTCCCTACACTTGATTGCTCATGACTAGTAGTATATCACTTGAGCCACATGCTCACTTAAAGCCTTTGGGTGAATTGGATATAGTAATTTCAAGGAGTTCTGCATCTGGGCTGCTTTGGAACTATGATCCTCAGATCTCAGCCTTCTGAGTAGATAGGAGTACATGTGTGAACCACAGGTGCTCAGCTGCTTCATAAGTGTTCTGAGACTCTTAAAATGAGCCAAATACTTTACACTGACCCAACAGTTTTCCTCAGGTGAGTTTCAGACACTCCTCAGGGTGAAAGGGAGAAAAAAGCTGAGTTGGGGAACTAGCAATGTTGCTCAGGTGCTAATGTGTCAGAGAAACTATTCATGGAAAGATGAGTTGTGCTTTACTTTTCTTTTCTTATTTTAAGGAGGCTATTTTTATTTTTTATTTTTTGGGTCCGGTCGTGGGGACTGAACTCTGGGCCTGGGCGCTGTCCCTCAGTTCTTCAGCTCAAGGCTAGTGCTCTACCACTTGAACCACAGTGCCACTTCTGTCTTTTTTCTTTTTGCACATATGGTGCTGAGGAATCGAACCCAGGGCCTCATGCATGCAAGGCAAGCGCTCTACCACTGAGCCACCTTCCCAGACCTGCTTTTATTTTCAATAAATGAAATTCCTTCACTTTTAGTCCTCTTCTTTGTAAGAGTCTTCATTTCTTGGGTTTTCAATTCCAAATAATTTAAATAACCTTACTGCTATCCCTTCTTTGAGGACTTGATCATACAGTAAAGGAGTTTCCTCCTTTATGTGCCTGTATTTAGGTCCTGATATGGGTCTGTGTTCTGTTGCACCATGACTGCACCTGAGATGAGCTGGTTAGTAGAGCCAATGATTGTGGAAAAGATCTGATAAAATGAATGGTGCTATGGAGGGTTATGGATGGATTCAAGTGACTGGATGAATTTGTACTGATATATATGTATATTTACTTACATAGATATGCATACACACACACAATGTAAACACCCTGGTGACTTGCTGATGCATGCCTTGCCTTGTAACCTGTCACTCAAAGCCAAGAGGTTCACATTCATGAATCATTGGGACATTCTCAAGTATGTCTCTAAAGTCCTCACAAGCTGTTGCTATGGAGACATGTTCATGTGGGGCTCCTGAATTGTTTTTACACATGGGATTGTAGAATGTTAAGTGTATATTCTTTTTTGTTTTTTAGCTCCAGGACTGGGACTCAAACCAAGTACATGATATTTTGCTCACTTGCTAATGCTCTAACAACTAAGCCATACCTGTATCCTTTAAATATGAATTTTGTCTATTCTGTTGTGAAAGACTGTATGAATATATGACATATTCTACCAGCTCTATAAAAATTATAGAACTGTTCATTTCCATGGGGGGAACAGACTGATGTTATAGAAGGTATTCTAGGTTTACAAAAAATTTGAAAATTGCTTTCCACATAAAATCTGAATGGATTCTATGTCACTTTTATTGAATTTCACCACATAAAATGAGTATTTACTAAATCAACTTTATTACTCATCTATAATTCTCAAATATTTCTCATTTTTAAATGTTACAAAATTCCATTAAATCACTCAATTTGTATTATAGATTCTACGAAAATACTTATTTTCCTAATTTATAACATTTCAGTTTTACTTACATAAGTTTTGTAAACACCTTTGAAGAAAGTAGACTGCTTCCCAATGATAGGACTCATGATACTAAATACAACAACCTCAAAATTAGAGATGTGGCACAAAGGGTAGAGTGCTAAGCTTGAGAATAAAAGCCAAAGGGAAGTAAAGGGCCATGAGTTCAAATGAAACTAACAGCAAAATGAAAGGAAAAAGGTAAATATCATCCTAGAATTTAATGAAACAGAAATTAGACATTATCATCTTCTTGTAGATCTCCCAATAGAGAATGCTGGAAATGGAACTTGAGAAATTTTAGAAGATGGACATTCAGGGAAGAATGACAGAGTACTTAGAACTTTTTTGAAAAACTTTCTACATGTTTTACATTGCTATGATTTCTCTTGTGTGCGTGTGTTCAATGATGAACCCTGAGCTGTGCCTTCTGGTTGAAAAACTCCACATTTCTACCTTGATAAGGTTTGTATGCTGTGTGGGTTCTCTATTGCAAACTGACTTCTCTTCCAGATGAAAGACTTTCCCTACTTGTTACATTCTAAAGATTTCTCATTTGGGTGAATTTTCTTATATGCTAGGCTGTGGCCTCCTGTGAACGGTTATTTCCACATTTGTTGCATTCATAAGGCTTCTCTCCTGTGTTGTGCTCTCTGATGAAAAGTAAGGGTTGACTTCTGTGTGAAACTCTTTCCACAGCTGTTCCATTCCTAAAGTTTTACTCCTGTGTGTTCTCCGATGGACAGTAAGGTTTCCCCTGTGGCTGAATGACTTTCCACACAGGTTACATTCAAAAGGTTTCTCTCCTATGTGTGTTCTCTGATGGTCAGTAAGGTATACCTTCCTGGTGAAAGACTTTCCACAGCTGTTACATTCATAAGGTTTCTCTACTGTGTGTGTTCTCTGATGGACAGTAAGGTATGCCTTCAAGTGAAAAGATTTTCCACACTTGTCACATTCATAAAGTGTCTTTCTTGTGTGAATTTCATGATGAAAAGTAACGTTTCCCTTCCACATGAAAGACTTTCCACACACGTTATATTCATAAGGTTTCTCTCTTGTGTGTGTGGCCTGATGGACAGTAAGGTGTGCCTTCTGGATGAAAGACTTTCCACACACATTACATTCATAAGGTTTCTCTCCTATGTGTATTCTGTGATGATATGTAAGTTTTGACTTCCGCATGAAAGACTTTCCACACAGGTTACATTCATAAGGTTTCTCACCTGTGTGTGTTCTCTCGTGAGCAGTAAGGTTTGCTTTCTGCGTGAAAGACTTCCCACACTGGATACATTCATAAGGCTTCTCTCCTGTGTGTGTTCTCTGATGGACAGTGAGGTATGACTTCTGGCTGAAAGACTTTCCACACAGGTTACATTCATAAGGTTTCTCTCCTGTGTGTGTTGTCAGATGGACCGTAAGGTGTGTCTTCTGGCTGAAAGACTTTCCACACACATTACATTCATGAGGTTTCTCTCCTGTGTGTGTTAGCTGATGGACAGTAAGCTGTGTCTTCTGAGTGAAAGACTTTCCACACAGGTTACATTCATAAGGTTTCTCTCCTGTGTGTGTTGTCTGATGGACATTAAGGGTTGTCTTCTGGGTGAAAGACTTCCCACATTTGTTACATTCATAAGGTTTCTCTCCAGTGTGTATTCTCTGATGGACAGTAAGATATGCCTTCAAGTGAAAAGATTTTCCACATTTGTTACATTCATAAAGTGTCTTTCTTGTGTGAATTTTCTGATGAAAAGTAAGGTTTCCCTTCCGGATGAAAGACTTTCCACACAGGTTACATTCATAAGGTTTCTGTCTTGTGTGTGTTGTAAGATGGACAGTAAGGTGTGCCTTCTGGCTGAAAGACTTTCCACACAGGTTACATTCATAAGGTTTCTCTCCTGTGTGTGTTGTCTGATGGACAGTAAGCTGTGTCTTCCGGGTGAAAGAATGTCCATATTGGTTAGATTCTATAAATACAGGAGATAATCCAGGACTATAAGCAGCACACATCCCGTCTCGCTCGCCATGGAGAAGCATGTTCTGACACTGCCTGAACTCCTCTGTCCTTATCCCTAAGGAGTTCCTATTATTCCTAATCAGCTCTGACTTAGGTTTTGATCTCAAATTAAAAGTTATTAATTTCCCATTTTCCTCCCCTGTGTTACTATTCATGACTCCTACTTCAGAAAGACAATCATAGGGACTCTGCTGACAGGTCTTAGTCCTGTACTCCTTTTCTTGGACATCTACAATAAGATATAGAAAGACAGACAAAAGCATAAATGAGACCTCAAGATTCCTTAATGTAACAATAAAGGCATTTCCGTGCATCCTAACTGTTACGAGATTTTAAAAGATCAAAGCAGGAACTCTTTGATGCAGAATATAAGCTTTTCTCTGTAATGTATTATTTAACAAAGTAGTACTGACATTTTACAATGGTAAATAATGTTTTTCTGTTTGTTTTCTTTTCTGTTTTTCTCAAGGAATTAATTACTGAAATGATTCAACTACACACTATTAGTTATAAGCTGAGTACTAAACATCTGCCTTCAATACCCTCGAGGTTTGGTCATAAGGGAGGGAATAGCTATTATTTTTCTTTTAATTTGTGGAAATAATTTATATATTTTGCTGCTTTGCTTCTCATCCATTAGGTGAGGAACAGAAATACTGTCTAGATTTAGGGACCATTAGGGTGTATGATACATCCCTTTGCCTTTCTGCTAAGCATGGAAGGTTCCTGAGAGTAAGGATTTATACCTCCATCTCTTCAGTTCTAACTTCTCACTAAGAATTACTTTAGGGATTGGTGGCATTTTTAAAATTGGATTCCCTCACCCTTAGTCAAATTCTCATCAAATTTCCTTTTCTGACACTCCTGCTCCTTCACAACCATTAAAGACCAAAGATACTGCAGCTCACCACCCAGGTAGTCATCCCCTATGAACCAAAAGCTTTGCTTCTGAATCTCACTCACTTCCACCATCACCAAGAAGCAATTTTCCTCTTCACAGGATAGCATTCCTGGCATACTCCTTATTTCCTCATACCTGCATAGCCCTTGTTTCAATGAAAATGAGACCTCATTTTCTACATTTCTCATTTCCTTTTTCTGTTTAAGAATGATTTCTACAAAGAAAAAGAAAATTGCTCACTTTAACTATACTGGGACAGCCAAATCAGTTTGTCTCCATGTAAATTCTTGATTGTCATGTCCTTGAGACAAAGGATCACCTAGTTCTCTGCCACACATGACTCAGGGGAACTAGGAACATTATCGCTCAGTACAGCTCATTAAACTTACCAAGTGGACTCTGGCTACAAAACCACCATGCAAGATGCTTTATCTCACCTGTGAGATTCTTGTCTGAGGCTTCTCTTATCCATGGTTCTGCACCTTGCTCCAGCTTGGCAATCAATTTAGGTTTAGGAACACAGTGTCCTGTTATTAACAAGTAGAGAAGAACTATTGGTAGGATGGGTCATCATTACTGTAAGGTCTTAGACATCATGTTCACAAACTTGCTCCTAAACCTTGTTTCTCATTTCTTATCCACTCCCTCGTTGATATTCCCCAGCTTTCAACTTATTTTGCCAATTGTGTGGCTTGAACTCAGCTCTTTTGCTCAAAGCTAGCATTCTGCTCGTTTCAGTCCCAGCTACATTTGTAGATTGTGAGGGGATTTGGAGATAAAAGCCTCATGGTCACTTTTCTGCAGTTGCTGGCTTCAAACCAAAATCCTCACATTTCAGCCTCCAGAGAAGCTAAGATTACAGGTGTTAGCCACTGCACCCAGGATCAGGGTTGATTACAAATAACCACTTTCAACTAGTGATTTTCAGATCATACTTCAAATAGTGATGTACTTTCTATTCTAGACTATATTTGCACCTACAGAAACCACCCCAAGTTTAGGAAGACAGTCTTCTTTCTATTAGTGGAATGCAGTTTAGATTTTGGGTCCAAGTGCTGATTGGGTTTCTTGATGAATGGGAATAAAACTGTCTCCAATTACATAATGAAGTGGAAAAAATGGACAGGAATTTTATATTCCCATGGACTGGAATCGTCTACCAAAACAACATAAATATTTATATACCTACTTAAAAAAGAAAACAGCCTTTGATCTCGCATGTTCAAATGACTTTTGCTCACCTAAAGACAAGAGGTTGCTGTAGGTCTCCAGCATTACATCTCTATGCAGGGTCCTCTGAGCAAGATCCAAGTCTTGCCACTCCTCCCAGCTGAAGTCCACAGCCACATCATCAAATGACACCAGCTTCTGTAATGGCACATTTGAATCAAGTAATTAGCCCAAGTCAGGAAGGTCTGTGGGACTCATCCCCAATTAATCACCAGGAGAAAAGCAGAACTCTTGCTATGGCTCATGTGGTAGAGCACTAGCCTTGAGGTGAAGAATTCAGGGACAGTGCTCAGGTCCAGAAATCAAACCTCACAACCAACCAACAGACACGCACACACACACACACACACACACACACACACACACACACACACACACACACCACAGACACATACACACACACACAGGGTATCTCATAAGCAATCACAACACATTTAGGACATCACAAGGAATACATAGCACCTTACTGATTCATGAAAAGTAAGTGTCTACATAAATGTTAAAGGCAGTAACAGTACTTAAGAACGTCGCTAATGATGGATTGGCCCTTATAAGATCTGATTTACTTCCCATATATAAATATCCTATGTTAACTATTTTGTAGTTTCAGTGCTAAATACTGAAGTATGGTCATAGATACCCTGATATTTCTTTCATATGTAAAAAAGAACTGCTAGAAGGAAGTTTTGTGAACTTGGCCTACCTTCTACAATCCACAATATAGTTGTGAGGGGCATACCATATTCCCTGACTACATTTTCATTTAAATATGCCTTCATGGAAGGATGGAGGATGGATAGAGGCTTAAGGAACATTCACGATGACGAAAAACAAAAAATAGGACCACGACAAGCAAGACAGAGAAAAATTAGAAGAGGGATGTGATCTAAAGATACAGAAGACAAATTTAAAAGTTGGAAGGAAATAACAGTGCTAATTTGCCTGCAGAGGCTAAGAGGAGAGGTTTTGGACTCCCACACTGAACCTGAACCCTATTACAAATGATGAATGGCCAAGCCAGCCATGCTTGGCAATACCAGAGGTGAATGCTGACTAACATACAAAAGGGAATATATATGTGAAGAATTGAAAGAAAATAACATTCAATTCACAATCCACTGGGCAGAGGAACTCTACTAAAAATGTAGATTGAAGATATGGTCAGGGAAAGAGAGGTGATTAATTACACATCTGCATTTTAAGACTGTTACAAGAGAAGTGCTTCAAGAGAAGAGCAAAAGGAGTCCACATTCATATACACGTAGAACAAAGAAACTAAAATGGTAAATGTGTAGGTAAGTTTAAAGGAATATATTGGTCATATATTTTATGTAATATCTGTAATAGTTTGTTGAAATAAAACTTATAGCACCATATGATTCACAATGCATGAAGATCCAATATATAAACTCATCACTTTATTAAAGGAAATGTATGTAGAATACTCATATGCATAAATAAATATTGCAATTACCAGGCAAATCGGAAGGCCTCAGTTCAAAGAATTAATTGTACCAAAGAACAGGGTACTAGATTTAGGGCTGGAAATGTGGCTAATCCAGAGTGCTAGTCTAGAATGCACGGGTTCAATTATTCAGTGTCATGTGAACAGAAAAACTAGAAATGGGGAAAACAATTGAAGACACTTTAAAAAAAAACTACAAATAATTCCTTGAAATATACAAAGCTCAGTATCAATAGTCAGGAGAAGAATTCTAATCAAAATTCTACAGAAATAACTACTTTATATATGTTACTATGGACAGTTTTAAATAAAAACAACAAATATCCTTCCAAAGTCTAACAAAGGCTGGGAAGGATGTGAATTCAATTTGAACCTTGCTGCATGTCTGGCAGGAATGTAAAACAATCAAAGATGGTATGGACAGAGCTAAAAAGAACTAAATAGAGAATTACATAGGAATACTGTCCAGCACTTCTATTTCTAGATTTGTACCCAGCAGAAGAGAAAGCAGAGATGAGAAGTAGTATTAGAGAATCACTTCAGAGCAAATACTGACAAGAACCAAAAGACAGACACAGGTAAAAGAATAGATAAAGACATTGAAAAGGAAGACAAGTTTGCTACATTTTATAGCAGGGTTGATCTTTGAATACATTAAGCCAAGTAAAATACAGCAGTCATAAAAGCACAGCCATGGTATGATTTCCCTGACTGAGCTTTCAAGGATCAACAAAGTCATTGAGCCAAAAAGTAAGATGGTTCCAGAGACTGGGGTAGAGAGGAAAAGGAGCTGCCTATTAATGAATATACAGCTTCATACATGGAAAATGAAACATGCTGTACATGGATGGAAGAGATGGCTGCACAACAATGCAGCCATATGAACTATCAGTGAACTCTGAATTGAAAATGGGTAATGTAGCCACACAGGATGGAACATACCAATACACCCTGAACTTGGGAAATTCAAAAAGGATGACCATAACAATTTCAACGGCATGCTTGACTACATATCAAGACCTGTCTTCAAAAGGAATAGGGAATGATTTGTATTGACAAAGCTCATAAAATTCACAAACTTTATAGACCATGACAAAAACAATTTGCCTTGAAGGTGAAAATGTGTTTTTGACTTCAACTAAGCATCTCTGTTCCACAATACTGTGATATATGTGAAATTTATATAATCACTTTCTCTCAATTTAAACAACAAAAAAAGAAAAGTCAGAGACGGGGTGTTTTAGGAGCAATGGGTGACATTGTTGTCAGACATCTTCTATTCACATATTGTTTTGTAGAATGGCAACTTCTTTGTACAACTACTTAAACCTAATAATAAAATAAATTGTTTGATAAAAGGAATATGGAAAAATCAAATTTTAGACTCTCTGAATTGGATCAGAGATATAGGTGCCATGTGTGTCTATTTTTCCAGTTAAAATAACAAAGTAAAATTTATGAACCAACGTTAAGCCACATTTTAGCTGGAAACATACAACTGCAAATAGCATTAATAACAAACACACATGGACCAAAAATGCAAAGTATTCTTTTTTTTAATTTATCGGTTGTGTGGCTTGAACTCTAGGCTTGGGCACTCTCCCTCAGGTCTTCAACTAAAGCCTAATGCTCCACCACTTGATCCACTGTGCCACTTCCAGTGTCCTGAGTGGTTTATTGGAGATAAGTGTCTCATGGACTTTCCTGTCCAGGCTGGCTTTGAACCAGGATCCTCAGCTCTCAGCCTCCTGAGTAGCTAGGATGACAGGTGTGGGCCACCGAAGCCTGAACAAAAATGCAAATTACTCTAATCTGTGCATCTTAATTTTAGTTTTTGTATATCTTTTCACTGACTATTTTTCAAGTGTATCTCATATATCTGAATCAGTTCTCCAGGAAGCTTCCCAAGGATATTTCTTGCTGTTCTTTTTGATGGGCTTATAATGTACTATATGATTTTTTTTTGTTTCTTTTTTTTTTTGTTCTTCTGCCATGGCATAAACCTTGTTGCCACTGTCTTTGATTCTGGTGTCTTGCATCTTGTATATACATTTTTCTAATTGAGCAGGGGAACAGATATTATAAAATGCTGAAATAAGAATACAGGATGGCCCATTGTAACAATGACTTGTACAAGGAACTATGTTGAAAAGGAACTACAACTTTGATGGGGTGGGAAGACTTGGGGAGGTGGGAAGTAACGTGATGGTAGGGGAAAAACAAAGGAGGGGGAAACAAATGCTCTATAAGAAATGGACTCATTACCTTGCTCATGTAACTGCAATCCCTCTGGACACTATTATATATGTATGTATATATATATATATATACATATATATATATATATATATGTCTGTGTGTTTGTGTGTGGGTTAAATAACATATCCAAGATATTTTTTACAAATGTTCAGTCAGCCAGGTGCTGGTGACACATTCCCGTCATCCTAACTACTCCGGAGGCTAGGATCCAAGGATAATACTTCCAAATTATTTCTATTAGAAAAGCGTAGAAGACTCATATCTCCAGTTGATTATGAAAGGATACAAGACAAACAAAAAAGGTGAATGTTGAGCTATGACTTTAAGAGTAGAGCACTAGTCTCGAGCAATAAAACAAAAAAAGGTCAGGACAGCTCTCAAGCACTGTAGGCCAAGCACACACAAACATATCATTCAACATATTACAAAACCACTGTCTACTATGAGACAGATGAGGATGGTGCCTTGGTGTGAAGCCTTTGCTCTGCATGTGTGAGGCTCAAGTATTGAAATTTACTGCTAGAAATACAAATATTGTAAGGCAAGAATGAAGTCTTATCAATATGTAAACAATAGTGATTCATACTTAACAATATCAACCTGAAATTTCAAAAATGCATTTTGATATCATAGTTAATGATGTTACTTCATTAAAAAGGAACTGATGGAAGTTCCAGGAAGATGGCGGAGAAGAAGTTGGAAGCTAAAGAAGCTCTCGCATAGAAAGCAGTTGTAGTGTTTGAGTGAATAGTCCTAAGCCAGAGAATCACACCAGGTGTGCCATCACAGTAGAGAGTTAGGTCACAGAGGGAAAATACAGGCAAGGAGACAGATCAGAGCACTTGCAAGCAGCCATGACTGAAGTGGTAGCTGCGGCCATAGCCGCCATACCTGCAACAAAGGCCCCATATGTGGTGTGTGAGTCAATTCTACTCAACACCAGCAAGAACTGAAAAGGAGCAGACATCTTCATCCTGAAGTTAGCAGATGAGAGAAGACTCAGGAACCAAGACTCCAGTGTGAGTAGAAGCCTGAAAGCCTCACTCCATCTCAGGGAGCAGAGAAGGGAAGGCTACCCCTCCCCCCACTACCAGAGATCTCCATCTTTGATACTGACAAAGGCCTGGCTGAACAGCTAGCTCCAACTCAGACCTTCCAAAAAACCAAGAGTCATTTAGCACTTCACAGGAACCTAACCTGACCTATTAGGCTCAGCTCCACCCAAGGGGAAGTCACCCAGCCAGGGCCCCAGCCCCAGGAGTGGCTTTCTTCACTGGGTAAACAGAGACAGAGGCTGCCCCTCCCTATAGCAGCCTTGACAATCAATTGAAATTCAGTAAACATAAACCCTGAGAATGGCTTCAGGCTGGGCTCTGTGAGTCTCTCAGAAGCTAGCCCCTCAGGGAAAAGCTACTGTTTGCTGAAAGGCCTCAACTCTATCCAGAACCTAGCCTCTTCACTGCATCTCCACACTAGAGGAAACAGCCAACTCCATCTTTTGTGATACTCAGAACAGATTTCCCTCCCATTAAATTACCCTGGGAGAAGGATCACAAACTCCTGGGTAAAGCAGAGCATTTTTCTGCCCGCACAAACAAATTGACCTGAGAAACCAACCAAGCCACAGGAAAATCAAATGCTGCAAGCGGATCAGAGACTGTAACAAGAGACTGGTTAAGGACACAAGGGGTCTTCCCATAACCTTTCCCCATAAAAAAATCAAATAGTCTTTTTTTTTGTACCTTTCATAAAAGCTTTTTTTCTAAAACTTTAAATTCATGTTTTTATTGTGAAAATACTACACAGAGGGGTTACAATGAAATGGGCAAGATAATGAATACATTTCTTATCAAGCATTGTAGCCTCCTCCTTTGTTTCCCCTTCCCATCCCTTCCCAGCCTCCCCTTGTCCCCACACACAATCCTCCCCCTACCAAAGTTGAAAAGTTTGTCTAAAACTTTCTTTAATTTTTAACTTAAAAAATTGTTTTGTATTAACTTTTTTTTCCCCCTCCTCTTATAATTTTTATTTTAGGGGTATACGTGTGTGTGCTCTTTTTTCTTTAAAAATTTTTTTTTTCTTTAGCTCTACTGACCTTTTGATCCTTTTTTTCTTTCATTCCCATTCTTTTCACCTTTTCTTCTCTTTCATTTTTCTTTGCGTGACAATTGCTCTTCTGCTCATCCTGATATACCCTTAGTCGATTATTAGACCTAATACCCCATTGTGTACAACTTAATCCAGAAATTTATTATTGAATTCAAAACCTCTTAGACTTGAATTCCTTAATAGCAGTACTCTTTATACCTATATAATATTTTAAGCATTTTAAAAACATTTTTTCATGTCTCTTTAGCCCTCCACTTCTCTCATTCTATCCACCTTCTTCTTGGAAATTATGTTTTTAAATTTGAATAATTCAGTGTTGCACTGTTTAATTTTTAATTTTTATTTTTCTGTTTTTTCTTGTCCCTTTGTTTCTTTCTCTTTCTCCTTTTTTAAGCTCTTTCTACTTTCATTCTATCCAATCTATTTCCCACTTTGAGATTAGGACTTAGTTAATTCTAGCTCTGCCTTTCCACATCCCTCTATTCCTATTTTTACCCACATCTCTCAATAAACCTAATAATTTCTGGTTTGTCAAATTCTTCTTTGCGCTTCTTAGCCCATGAATACACAGTTGTTTGATGTTGAATAGTATATCTGTTGAACTAGATTGTATCTGCAGACTTTTGACTGTGCAACTACAGACTTTGGATGATGCTGGCCTTAAGATAGTGTTCTAGCATAAAACTGGTGTTACTTTCATCTCTAATGGGCAGAGCAAGCCGGAAAAACACAAGAAAAATGGCAAGTCCAGGCATCTCAACTCCCACTAAGGATAATCAGCTGACAGACCAGATAATGAATAATCCAGAGGGGAGTTCCCAAATAGCTCTACAAACACTGCTTGTAAACATTGTAAATGAAAAGACTGAAAACCTGCAAAGGACTCTGTGAGCATAATACGGAGAGAGAGGAGACAAACCAAAGGTTAATACAGGAATATCAGGAGCGTGAGGAAGCTACTCAAAAATTGATACAGGAATTGGTTGAGCACCTTGAGAACACACAAAGAGAAATAAAGGAATCCATGAGTTGGCAGAGATCAGTCAAAGGGAAAGAGGAATGGCGTGAGCAGGCTGAGAAAACTCAAGGAGAACTACAGGAATTGGATGAACTTGAGGAAGCTAAGCAAAGAGTAATACAGGAATTGAGAGACAAGGATGAGCATACACAAAGATCACTAAATGCATTCATGGAATCCATTAACAGAGAACTGAAAGAAGTAAGGGACACCACAACGGGAATGCTGAATGGAACCCAACAGAAGGAATGATAGATAGCCCACAGAAACCATAACCAATCACCTAAGTGATTTGTGAATAAACAATACCAAATTAAGGAAGTCCAGTGCTTCATACACGATCTAAAACAAAGTTCCAACAAAGAATTTGAAGCCATCAAAGCTGACCAATTAGAAGGAAAAGAAATAAAAAAACAAAGTAGAAAAATCTTGACAGTAGGTTCGACCATTCAGAAGATCAAATCTTAGGGATTGAAGACAACCTAGATATTACAGAGAAAGAACATATAACCATCCAAGACAAATCTAAGACATATGATAGATCTATTCAACACTTGGAAGACACCATCAGAAGGCCCAATTGGAGGAGAATAGGTGTAGAGGAGAACCTAGAGACAGTAGTTAATGGTCTAGAAAATTTGTTTAACAGGATCCTAGCAGAGAACTCCCAAACATGCAAAAAGATAGGCCTATTCAGATACAAGAAGCAAACGGCCCCCACAAACAGGCGGGAGTTGCAATCCTAATACCAGGTAAAATAGACTTCAAAGTAAAATTTGTGAGAAGAGATAAAGAAGGTTGCTACATACTAATTAAGGGATCTGTCCTTCAGGAGGATATTACAATTCTAAATATCTATTCACCAAACAACGGAGCACCCAAATTTATCCAAGAAACACTACTTTCCCTCAAATCCCACATAGATTCAAAGACAGTAATTGTTGGGCACTTTAACACACCACTCTCCCCACTGGATAGATCAACTCGGCAAAAACTCAACAGGGAAACCTAATAGATCCTAACAACTGCATAGATCAACTAGATTTAACAGACATCTACCAAATATTTCACACAACAGCATCAGAATACACGTTTTCCTCAGAAAAACAGAACATTTTCCAAAATAGACCACATTTTAGACCACAAAGCAAACTTGTCCAAATTCAGAAACATTGAAGTAATACCTTGCATTCTCTTAGACCAGAAGGGAATAAAATCAGAACTCCACACCAAAAGCAACCAAAGAAAGTCCTGTAATACATGGAGGCTGAACAACACACTGCTGAATCACGAGTGGGTCACGGAAGAATTAGAAAGAACATTCAAATATTCATGATATTCAACCAAAATGAACACACAAATTACCAGCTCCTCTGGGACACAGCAAAGGCAGTACGCAGGGGCAAGTTTAGAGATCTGAGTTCCTACATCAACAAATTGCAGAGATCTGAAATCAACAATTTAATGAGACATCTGAGTCTCCTTGTAAAAGAGCAGCAAGATAAACCCCAATCCAGTAGACAGAAAGAAATAATAAAAATTAAATCAGAATTACATGAATTACAATCCAAATAAAGTATAGAAAGAATCAACAAAACAAAGAGTTGGTTCTTCGAAAAAATTAACAATATTAACAGACCCTTAGCAAATCTTCTTAGAAAAAGAAGAGAACACACCCAAATAAATGAACTCAGAGATGAGAATGGAAACATCACCACAGAAACAATCAAGATTCAGAACATTACAAAGGAATACTTCTGAAACATTTATGATAAGTTTGAGAACTTGGCAGAAATGGACCTTTTCCTAGCAAATATTGACATGCCAAAACTAAAACCAAGATGAGTTAAACCATCTAAACAGGCCCATAACAAGCATTAAAATAGAAACATCTAAGAAAAGTCCAGGACCAGATGGTTTTACAGCGGAATTCTACAAGGCCTTCTAAGCAGAGCTCACACCAATACTCCTCCAACTCTTCAATGAAATTCAAAGAGAAAGTTCACTACCGAACTCATCCAATGAAGCCCTCATAACCCTCATCTCAAAACGAGGCAGGGACTCATCAAAGAAAGAGAACTTATAGACCTAGTTCTTTGATGAACATTGATTCAAAACCTCTGAACAAAATTTTGGCCAACTGACTTCAACAATTCATCCAAAAAATCATACAACACAATCAAACAGGATTCCTTTCAGGGTTGCAAAGCTGGTTCAATATATGCAAATCAACTAATATAATTCATCACATCAAGAGGAGCAAGAATAAGAACCACATGGTTATCTAAATAGATGCAGAAAAAGCATTGGACAAGATCCAACACCCCTTTATGATGAAGGTTGTGTAAAAATTAGGAATCCATGGAACATTCCTCAATACAATAAGGCTGTATATGACAAACCTACAGCCAGCATTATACTCAATGGTGAAAAACGAAAGCCATTTCCTCAACTCAGGAACGAGACAAGGATGTCCACTAACTGCACTTCTCTTCAATCTTGTATTAGAATGCCTAGCTACAGCAGTAAGACAAGATCCAACCATACAGGGGATCTAAATAGGGAAAGAAGAAGTAAAACTCTCCCTCTTTGCAGATGACATGATCTTATATTTAAAGAATCCCACAGACTGCACTCCCAAATTACTCAAGTTGATTCAAAAGTTAGGTGAAGTATCAGGGTATAAAATTAACCCTCAAAAACCAATGGTTGTTTTGTATGTCAACAATGAGAAAAGTGTGGCTGAATTTAGGAAAGCAACTCTATTCGTAATAGCCCCCCAAAAATAAAATACCTAGGAATTAACTTAACCAAAGAAGTGAAGGGCCTCTATGATGAAAACTTAAAAACTTGAAAAAGGAAATCAAAACAGAACTTAGAAAGTGGCGAAAACTCCCATGCTCCTGGATTGGAAAGATCAACATGGTGAAAATGGCAATACTTCCCAATGCGATCTACAAATTCAATGCGATACCAATCAACATTCCAACCTCATTCTTCAAGGAAATAGAAGAGGCAACCCGAAAATTCATATGCAACAATAAAAGACCCCGAATAGCAAAAACGATACTCAATGGAAAGAACACAGCTGGAGGAATAACAATACCAAATCTTCTACAAAGCTATAGTAATCACAACAGCTTGTTACTGGCACAAGAACAGACTTCAGGACCAATGGAATAGATTGGAAATCCAGAAATGAACCTATAGACCAATAGCCATCTAATCTTGGAAAAGGGAGCAAAAAAAAAAAAAAAAAAAAAAAAATAGAATGGAAGAAAGACAGCCTCTTCAGTAAATGGTGCTGGCAAAATTGGTAAACTACTTGTAGAAAACTAAAGCTAGATCCTTATATATCACCCTGCACCAGAAGCAACTCCAAATGAATCAAAGACCTCAGTGACAAGGCAGACACTCTGGAATAGGAGAAACCCTAGGTCTTCTTGGCACAGGCCAAAATTTAAAAATAGAAATCCAGAAACAAAACAAATCATAGAAAGGTTGGATAAATGGGATTGCATGAAATTGCAGCACTTCTGCATGGCCAAGTCCATAGCTAGCAAGATCAATGTAAAGCACAAGCATTGGGAGAAGACCTTCACGAGCCATACAATGGACAATAGTCTCATATCTAAAATATACCTGGAGCTCAAAAAATTAAATCCCCCAACAACAAATCTTCATAGAAACAACTGCCCAATAAATAAGTGGGCTAAAGACTTAAAGAGAAACTTCTCTGAAGAGGAAAGAAGGATGGCCAATAGACTGATGAAAAAATGCTCACCTTCTCTAGCCAGAAAAGAAATCCAAATCAAAACAACATTGACATACCACCTCACCACAGTTAGAATGCCTAAAATCAAGAACTCTAATAACATCAGATGCTGGAGAGGATGGGGACAGAAAGGAACATTACGGCATTGGTGGTGGGATTGTAAACTTGTTCAACCACTTTGGAAAGCAGTATGGAGGTTCCTCAAAGAACTCCTCCACATAGAGTTCCCCTATGACACAGCAATCCCACTATAGGGCATTTACCCAAATGTTCACAAACAAGACCACACTAAAACTACCCTCACGACTATGTTTCTTGCAGCCTTATTTACCATAGCGAAGATATGGAACGAACCCAGATGCCCCTCAGTAGATTATGGATCAAGAAAATGTGGTAAACATGGGTGGGGAGAGGATGGAAAGGGATGGGAAGGGGAAACAAAGGAGGAGGGTATAATGCTTGATAAGAAATGTACTCATTATTTTGCCCATGTAATTGTAAGCCCTCTGTACAGTATTTTCACACACACACAAAAGAATAACACAGGAAAGGTCTCTCACAAACTCTGTTTGGCTCTAAATGTAATATTAATAGAGATTTTTAACTTTTTTTTTTGGATGTACTCATGGTAACCCTGCTTGTGTGAACCCAAATAAAGATGTTTAGTGGAAGGAATTTGGGGCACAAAAGGCAGTGAGCTTTAGGACACCTGCTTCCTCCCTATCTATCTGTCTGCGTTTTTGTGTTTTTCTAATTTTCTTTAGCTCTGGACTCTTAATAGAAGTACTTGGGCTTACATTTAGCAACAAGTTTCCTTTATAATGGGTAAAAAGATGTTAAATTTAAGAGTCATGTCAATAAAGGAAAAGTGATCAGTAAGAAAAACTAGTTCTAGTAGGGCACTGGTGACTCATGCCTGGAATCCTAGCTACTGAGGAGGCTGAGATCTGAGGATCACGCTTCAAAGCCACCTCGGACAGAGAAGTCCCTTAGATGCATAGTTCTAATAAACAACCACAAAACTGGACGAGGCACTGTGACTCAAGTGGTAGAGTACTCGTCTTGAGCTGAAAAGCTGAGAGACAGTAGCGAGGTCCAAGAATTCAAGCCCTACAATGGACAAAAAAAACAAAGAAAACAGAAATACTAGCTCCCAGATACAGCATTTGAAGCAAGGAAAAAAGCAAGAGACAGATGGAGGGAGGAGGGTCTGAGAGAAACAATGAGAAAGAGAGAGAGAAAAACAGATGAAATGAAAGAGAAGAGAGAAAGAAAGCTAGAGAGCAAGAAACAGAGAATGAATAGAAAAAACACAGAAAAAAATCTAGTCAGGAGTTCTTTGAGAAACATGGGGAGATTTCTAGAAATGATATACACTATATAATGAAATTTAGCCTAAGTTTCAAGTAGAAAAAGCCTATGAAGCAGTCGAAGAACTAGTAATTTAAGTACACATATCTTACTCAGTACTCTTCAATAGTTGAAGGTATATGTGACTACAGTTTTCAGCAAGCATAGTAAAAATTTCATTAGGACAGTTTAATGTTATTCATGGGGATGTGATCTCTGACCAGTTGCTTCCATGAGCAGTCACCTCCTCGGTGTCAGTGAATCCCTTAACAATTTTGACTTCTTCTGCCAACATCAGAACAACTAGAAACAAACTGAAGTAATCTACTCATTTTAGCCAGAATGTCAGATTAATAATGTGCAAAACCTACAAGCCATCTTTATCTAATTTAGGAGCATGTTCCTCAAGTTGAATCTGTTTTTCTGTTTTTCAATCTTGTCCACTATTAGGTTCAAAAAATGGAATGTAAAACAGAGAAATCAAAAGCAACTTACCACAGATCCTTTCATTCTTTCTTGCTGTTGAAAATGGACAGAAGATTCTGGAAGCATGGCTGGGAGAAAAGGCAAATGAGGTAGTCAGGAAAGAATCTGTGTGATTTTGCCCCAGGTTTTCCTGCTTATAACATTACCCATGGGCCGGAAAAGCATAAAGCCTTCTTATGGGAGAACAAGTATGGTTTATGTCTGAAGTAGTGCATTAATCAAACATTCCAGTAAAGATGAAGCCATAGTCGATTAATTGGTAGATAGATAGAATAAAAGCAATTCATTTCTAGGTTAAGATACATTCCGTATTCCTAAAAACTAATACCCCACAAAAATAATTGAAAAATAAAAACATACCACATTTCATTAAAACTAGTTTTTACTGAAATATACTTAGGGATGCAAGAACTATTTTTTCCTTTAACGCAAAGGGATCCTAGCACTCCACTGGGCATTTGTACTCCACCTCATTCATTTCCAGATTCTCATACCAGGGAAATCATGTATAGTATAGCTCAGTATTTTTCACAAAGGGTATACAGGAAGGACATATGCAATGCATGTTTCTAGTGCTATAATGTTGGAAATGGCACATTTCCTTATATCCAAATACTCAGAGCACCCTTATGCAAGGACTTTCAATTTGCCATTTAAGCTACTTTGGCCAAATGGACATCACTGAAGATCTTATGTCAGTAATGCTCACTTTCCTGAACAGTCATATGAAGAACCTTGGCCATAATGCTGAAGGTACAGGGCCTAATAAGATGAACATAAAATACTGGGTCATAGGAGAGACACAATTCCAATCAACCATCCTCAGGGAAGGATTTAGAAGATTAAAGTCTTATCTGTGATTTAAACAATATTAACACAAAATAGCAAGTTGAGGGCACCCCAAAATGTAGATCCATAAAAGTTAAATCGGTATGGGAATTGTTTGGTACTTGTTGGTTGGTTTCTTACACAGGAAATGCTGTTATCCACAGATCATTTTTTTCTTTGCACAATTATGTAGAATTGCGTTTAAATTATATTATTAGATTATATTTAACTTAATTTTCTATATTATTAAATGATTTATCAAGTGTTTGGGAATGCATGTTGAGGCAGTCTCTCTCATTTTAAGTAATGTAAAATAGCCTCATTAGCATATGGAGAAGTTGCTGTTTCTCAGAAACAAATATAGTGCAGAATATCCCTAACATTTTAAAGTTGCAGAAGCCATAGGATATGAAGAGGATAAAAATAGGATCAATATGTATCTATATGATATTTTAAAGGACTGTTTATGATTCACTGACTTCAAATGCCAAAAAGAATTTTACATGTAAAATAATACTTCTTTGAGCAGATTTTAACACAACGGATAACACAAGCTAAATCTTCAGGACAGGTTATATCTATGCATCATATATCCTTGAGCAATATACATTACCTCCAACTTTTTTCTATATATTTTTCATAGAAGTCCAAGTTTCTAGATCAACACTTCCTGAACGGCCAGGAAAAACTTAACATGTTACAAGTAGCTTCAGGAAATCCACTGATGAGACATCTGGATTAAGTCTGAGGGATCCCATACTAGAAATGAGAGTGGGAAGAGGTTGAATCAATCAGTGGGAATAGGCTTAGGGATCTAGTACATAGAGAGACACTTTCAGATGTGACATTTATCCCTCCAGCCCAAACCACAGTCTCATGCCCCCTCTGATTACTAGGCTTCGGCTTAATCCTCAGGCCAGCTGCGGTCCCCTCCTGAAAGAGGGTCTAAACCTTCCAACAGAACCAAGTGATTTGAGAAGAGTTGGCGGAAAGAGTATCACGTGAATCTTGTGCTCTGGGAAGGAGATTCCACA
Source organism: Dipodomys merriami (assembly GCF_024711535.1). Classification (NCBI taxonomy): domain Eukaryota; kingdom Metazoa; phylum Chordata; class Mammalia; order Rodentia; family Heteromyidae; genus Dipodomys; species Dipodomys merriami. The sequence goes on from NW_027206022.1 coordinate 277,802, forward strand.
AGCTGGATCCAAACCCGTGTGAACTCCAGCCCAGAGTGCTAAGAAGGCTGCCAAGCAGGGGCAGAGCAGAGACACCTCTAGCAGAAACAACAAAGAAGCCCAAAAGGCAACTGCCATGGAAGGAGACTCAACCCTGGCACACACTTCACAAGTTCACGACAACCGTTTCCGTGCTCAGCTTACAGCTGGGCAAAGTGAATCAGGTCGCGTGGGTGCCGGCAGCATCTCTCAGTCGTGGCGTTCACACGCACAGCTCCCGGATCTCCTAGTCTGGAGAGCCACCCAGCTTGCTCTTGGGGTTCCGGGAGCCAGTGTCTGGCTTCTGGAGGCTCGCGGGCCAAAGGCAGCACAAGCACCCGAACCCCAAACAAATCACCAAGCCCAGACAGGAGGCACACGTGGGGCTGACTCCGGTCCTGCACCCAGCTTGCCGTGCATACCTGACATCGGATCCGCAGCCTGAGATTCCTTGAGGTTACAGCACCCAAGGTCCCCTGAAGAGCGGCTGGGCGCCTGCCTAGGGGCTTGGACCTCGGGAAAGCAACACCGAACTTCCCAGAACTTCTAGCAGAGGGGGAAAAGGAAAGAACCCGGAATTACCGGAAAGAAAAAAATCAACAGTGGGCGGGGAGACGCATGCGCAGAAAGAACTTCCCGCCCCCTGCCCCAAACCATCTGGTTCCAAGGTCTGTGCCTCAACTAAGACTACAATTCCCACAATGCACGGCGCACGGCGCCACCTGGACCAGGTTGGGCTTGGCCCTGGGATTCTGACCAGTACCACACCTCAGGTCCCAGAATTGCATGGAGGTCTGCAGATCTTGCTCTCTTGGCAGTGGGAGCAAAGGCGAGTTTCTTCCTGAAAATTATTGTGTGGCTCCTGAAATATTCAACGACTAACCCGAAGATGGAAATGTGTTAGGAGCATTGCATAAGTTGGCTTTTTAATTCTTAGTTCTAATCATGCAATTGAGGTGATGAGACTGCGTTGTTATTTTCAGTTTTGTTCAGCTCTTATGTTCTCCTGAATATAAATTACATCTCCGTTTTGCCTTCAGTTTTTTAATATCTCTCGTCTCACTTTAAAATGGTATTCGCAGCCCCTAACATTTTCCACTGCTGTAATGTAGACGTTGAAATAAAATAGGTAGATAGGCAGCATAATCATTTTCTCAATTTAGATTTCTCAAAATCCATTTCCCTGAAACTCCCAAATTCCACCTATGAAAGCTTAAGGAGTTTTTGGTTGTTTGTTTCTGAATTTTGTCTTTCCGCTTAGACATTTTTATTTTCTTTTCCTTTTTTTGCTGTTGGTCCTGTGGCTTGAACTCAGACCTTGGGCACCATGTGTGAGTTTTTTTCTGTGCTCCATTTACCAGTTCTTTAATAGTTTCTTCAGCTAATTTGTGACACGTTCCCTCACAGGGCTTTCTTAGACCATGGATCATCACCTCCCTTGCTCTTCAAAGAGATGGTGTTTTGGGGGATCAGGAAGAGTGTGGGTTTGGGTAGAAGAGTGAAGTTTAGGGTAGGTCTGTTTTGATGTGAAGTTTGACCATTTCCCGCATCCAGTCTGTTTTTGTGTTTCAATCTTTGTTTTGAATTCCTATCTCTTCTGTGATCCTAAATGTTCCTTCCTCTCGGTACCTCAAGGCTGCATACCTAGGAAACCTCAGACTGGTCTTCCCAGACCTTATCCATTAGACTGTGGAATACATCTGTTGTCTCCTTCCCTCATATCTGAGATCCTATTCGTGTCTCTTAAAGGTTTACTGTGATATTTGCTGAACCTGTTCATTGGTTCCGGCAAGGTTTAGGGAGGGAAACTTTCGTGCCTACTATTCAGTCCTCCAGTGTGTGGGTTCTCCAGGACTCTTCAGTGGACCTCAGTTATTCCTCATGAAAGTGGAGATCATAGAACATAGATGGGTATATAGACTTCAACGAAGCGCACATATAAAAATATACAGAAAAACCCAATAAATATATTCTGTAAAAGTCAATAGGTTCAGAGGGAAGGAGAAAAGGATGAAGTAAAAACTGGAGTGATTCCAAGACTAGGTTTGACGTGTACTTTTCATTGTTCAAGATTACATTTCTCATCAATTTCTCTTTTATTCTCTTTCTTTTTTTCCTTTATTTTCCTTTACCATTCCTAGGACTTCAACTCAGGGCCTAGGCACTGTCTGTGAGCTGCTTTAGTTCAAGACTAGCACCTTACTATTTTAAGTCATAGCAGTGCTTTCTGCTTTTTCTGTGGATGTGGTACTGAGGAATTGAACCCAGGGCTTCATGCATGCTAAGCAAGCACCCTAACTCTAGCCACAGTCCCAACCCATATATGTATTTTTCATTTCTTTAAAGCAGTATAAATAGTCTTGACTTCCTACATTAAATTAAAATTGTTCATTGCTCACATATATGTCCAATTATTTTTATACAAAAATTATATCCTGTTAGTGCATTGTATTCCACTAGTGACTCTAATAACTTTCAGTGTATCCTTGTGATTTTCTAATTAAAAATAATGTCAGCTTTGGGAGTCAGTGGCTGCTACCTGTCATCCTAGCTACTCAGCAGTCTGACTTCAGAGCCTTGGTCTTGGAAGCCAGCCTGGGCATGGAAGTATATGGGAGCCTTATTGCCAGTTAACCATCAGAAAGCCAGAAGTAGAGCTGCAGCTCTAGTGGTAGAGCTCTACATTGAATGAAAAGGCACAGAGACAGCACATAGTCCCTGAGTTAAAGCCCCAGGATGGCACAAATAGAAAGTTAATGTTACCTGCACATAAAGATAATAACACCCCTTCTATGTGAAGTCTTTTGAGGAACCTCCATACTGCTTTCCAAAGTGGTTGAACAAGTTTACATTCCCACCAACAATGAAGTAAGGTTCCTTTCTGTCCACATCCCCTCCATCATCTGTTGTTGTTAGAGTTCTTGATTTTTGCCGTTCTAACTGGAGTGAGGTGATATCTCAATGTTGTTTTGATTTGCATTTCTTTTATGGCTAGGGATGTTGAACATTTCTTCATTTGTCTATTGGCCATCCTTCTTTCTTCTTCAGAGAAATTTCTCTTTAAGTCTTTCGCCCACTTATTTATTGGGCAGTTGTTTCTTTGAGGATTTGTTGTTGGGTGGTTTAATTTTTTGAGTTCCAAGTATATTTTAGATATGAGACCCTTGTCCGTTGTATGGCTAGTAAAGATCTTCTCCCAATCCGTGGGCTTTCTATTGATCTTGCTAGCTATGTCATTTGCCCTGCAGAAGCTCTGCAACTTTATGCAATCCCATTTGTCCAACCTTTCTTTGATTTGTTGTGTTTCCGGGTCTCTATTCAGAAAATTTCGGCCTGAGCCAAGGAGACCTAGGGTTTCTCCTATTCTATCCTGTAATGTTTTCAGAGTGTCTGCTTTGAGTTCAAGGTCTTTGATCCATTTGGAATTGATTCTGGTGCAGGGTGATATATAAGGATCTAGCTTAAGTTTTCTACATGTAGTTAACCAATTTTGCCAGCACCATTTACTGAAGAGGTTGTCTTTCTTCCATTCTATTGTTTTAGCTCCCTTATCGAAGATTAGATGGCTATAGGTCTGTACGTTCATTTCTGGGTTTTCAATTCTATTCCATTGGTCCTGAGGTCTGTTCTTATGCCAATACCTAGCTGTTTTGATTACTATGGCTTTATAGTAGAGTTTGAAATTTGGTATTGATATTCCTCCAGCAGTGTTTTTTCCATTGAGGAGCGTTTTTGCTATTTGGGGTCTTTTATTGTTCCATATGAATTTTTGGATTGCCTCTTCTCTTTCCTTGAAGAATGAGGTTGGAATTTTGATAGGTATTGCATTGAATTTGTAGATAGCCTTGGGAAGTATTGCCATTTTCACAATGTTAATCTTTCCAATCCAGGAGCATGGGAGTTTTTGCCATTTTTTAAGTTCTGTGTTGACTTCCTTTTTTAAGATTTTAACGTTTTCATCATAGAGGTCCTTCACTTCTTTAGTTAAGTTAATTCCTAGGTATTTTATTTTTTGTGGGGCTATTACAAATGGAGTTGCTTTCCTAATTTCAGCCACACTTTTCTCATTGTTGGCATATAGAAAAGCCATTGATTTTTGGGGGTTAATTTTATAACCTGCTACTTTGCCAAAGTTTTGAATCAGCTTGAGTAATTTGGGAGTGAAGTCTATGGGATTCTTTAAATACAAGATCATGTCATCTGCAAAGAGGGAGAGTTTTATTTCTTCTTTCCCTATTTGGATCCCCTTTATGTCTGCATCTTGTCTTATTGCTGTAGCTAGGCATTCTAATACTAGATTGAAGAGAAGTGGAGAGAGTGGGTATCCTTGTCTTGTTCCTGAGTTAAGAGGAAATGGCTTTAGTTTTTCACCATTGAGTATAATGCTGGCTGTAGGTTTGTCATATACAGCCTTTATTGTATTGAGGAATGTCCCATGGATTCCTAATTTTTCCAAAACCTTCATCATAAAGGGGTGTTGGATCTTGTCGAATGCTTTTTCTGCATCTATTGAGATAACCATGTGGTTCTTATTCTTGCTCCTTTTGATGTACTGAATAATATTAATTGATTTGCGTATATTGAACCAGTTTTGCATCCCTGAAATGAATCCTGTTTGATTGTGGTGTGTGATTTTTTTGGATGATTTTTTTGTTGATGTCGATTGGCCAAAATTTTGTTGAGAAGTTTTGCAACAATATTCATCAAAGAAATCAGTCTCTAGTTCTCTTTCTTTGAAGAGTCCCTGCCTGGTTTTGGGATGAGGGTTATGATGGCTTCATAGAATGTGTTGGGTAGTGAGCTTTCTCTTTCAATTTCATTGAAGAGTTGGAGGAGTATTGGTGTGAGCTCTGCTTTGAAGGCCTTGTAAAATTTGTGGAATGATATTTTAGTGTGTGCTTGGCTTACAGTGCTTGGACGCTGTCCTTGAGGTTTTTTTTTGGTCAAGACTAGTGCTCTACTCGTTAAGTCATAGCTCAACATTCACCTTTTTTGATTGTTTTGTATCCTTTCATAATCAACTGGAGATATAAGTGTTCTAGGCTTTTCTAATAGGGATAATTTGGAACTATTATCCTCAGATCCCAGCCTCCGGAGTAGTTAGGATTACCGGCATGAGTCACCAGCACCTGGCTGACTGAACATTTGTAAAAAATATCTTGGATATATTATTTTACACACACACACACACACACACACACACACACACACACACACACACACACACACACAAACAGACACAGGTACATATGATAGTGTCCTGAAGGATTGCAGTTACATGAGCAAGGTAATGAGTCCATTTCTTAATGAGCATTTGTTACCCCCTCATTTGTTTTTCCCCTACCATCCCTTTACTCCTCACCTCCCCAAGGCTTCCTGCCCACCAAAATTGTAAAGTTCCTTTTCAACATAGTTCCTTGTACATGAGATTGTTACAATGTGTCATCCTGTATCCTTATTTCAGCATTTTGTTACTTCCCTTCCCCTCCTCAATTAGAAAAAGCTATATACAAGATGCAAGACATCGGAATCCAAGAGAGTGACAACAAGGTTTATGCCATGGCAGAAGAACATACAAAGAAACAAAAAATATCATATAATACATTATAAGCCTATCAAAAACAACAGCAAGAAAAATAAAATCTCTTCTTTCCCTTCTTGGGCTTCATTTCGCTTAGCATCAGCTTATATGGTCATATGTACACAGCTTTTGGCCACTTCTGCTTGTCCTAGACATGGACTAGTTATTGCAGATAAGGGAAACTACATTTTCCCTTACATTTAATTAGTGTATATTTGTTGAACAAAGGAGGTTCATTGTGTATTTCCATTATGTATGTGAATGGACACTCATTCTATTCCTTTAATAACCAGTGGGGTGGGAAGGACACACCCCGTGGTGCTGTCATTGCCCAAGGGTCTGGGCCACTGAAAGGGGCACAGGGTGTCCATCATGGTTGTGAGTGGGTGGTTTGGGGGAGGAGGGTGAGTGGCAGATGAAAGTGTTGGAGGCGGGAAGGGGACACTGCCTATATATAGCCTGCATATTCCCATGAGGAGGGTTGGAGATTGAGATGGCATAGAAAACGACAGTAAGAGGAGCCTATTGCAGCAGATCAGGGCCTGATCAGGCAGCAGATCTGAGGCTCCAGGCCTCTGGAGAGGCCAGTGGCAAGGCATAAGACCTGCAAAGAGGCCTGAGTTGAGTGGAGAGGCCTGCAGAGAAGGAAGAAGGAAGCAAAAGGAAAAGCCTTCCCCTTTGGAGCTTGGCAGCTTTGGAGCATTGGAGCTTTGGAGATTTTCAGACTGACTAATAGGAGGTTTGCAGTCCAACTAGTAAAGGTAGGAGCTGCCCATTGGAGGCTTGGAGGTTGAGGCTGCTCTTGGTTCTGGGTACCCAGCCATGCACAAGGTAGTCGCAGGCCCTCTTTCTGGTGTAAGTAGTGTAAATAACGTTCCTTTGTCACCTTTAACTGTGCTTTGATAGATTGTCATGACATTCCCTTCCTCATCCCCTTTCTGAAAACAATATGAACACATTCCACTGTTACATTTGCACAAATATATATAAGGTTTGTTTCATCATTCAGGCCTCTTTATCCTATCTTCCCTGCTCCTACTGGTACTCCTATCCTCATCAGAAACTATTAGTGTTACTTATTTATTCTTTTTAATTTTTACTATAATGGTGATGTACAAACAGATCACAGTTCAATAGTCATGCATTGAGAACATTACTTTTTGAACTGTGTTATTTTTTGTTTTTTATATTTTTGTTAGTTGCGCAAATTTGTTTCACCTAGGGACAGAGCCCACCCCAACAAAGTTGTTAATAAAGAAGCAACATGATTGAGAATATTCCTACACTGACCAGTCAGAGCCGCAGCACAGTCTTGTGAGCTGAAACTGGGACCTGGAGCAGCCAGATTCTTTGTTTTTAAAGGCAAAATCCATGAGGTCGAACCTGGTCACTGGCAGGTGACCAATGGGATAGTAACACACGAAGGATTGTACAGTCCTACCAGACCACAAACAGGTGGCCAACAGCCGGAGTTTACCATAAGCATGTGCAAAACACAGGGTTACCTTAAGCACCTGGTGTCAGTAGTTGGAGCCAGATTACAATGTATCTGTCTCAAGGGTGAGACTTTAAGTCAACAATCAATGGTCGGTTAGGTTGTTAAAGGGAGGGGTACCAGATGCATTTTTTTAATTCTGGGAATTAGGTCCATCAAGGCTAAAATCCCTAAAACAAAGGCAAAGCTCAAAATGGAATCATACCAGCAGGGGCCTCATCTCAGGGTCCACTTCAATATTACAATTTTGGTTTAAGAATGTGATTGTACAATATGCATATGCATATCCCTTAGGACCCCATTCCATTCCTTTATAGAAGACAAAAAACATAATATTTACCTGTAATAACCTAATTTATTTCGAATAACAAGTCGCTATATAGTTACATTCTTTTAGCAGTAAATGCTGTATTATCTCGTTTGTAGCTGAATAAGGGCCCAATGAATATGCATATTACATTTTCTTTTTATTTATCCTGAAGGTGTTTATGTTGCTGTTTATCCAGCGATAACTAGGAATACAAATCTGGTAGGCAGAAAGAGGGCTACACCATGTGGGCATACACAAAGCTTATTGAAATAGCACATGCTTGCATACAGTATACAGGCAAGAAAGTAAATCTTCACACAAGGGCAAGAAAGTCAATCTTAAACAGTTTAAGCAGAATACAGATGATGAGAATTTACTTTAAGTCAGTTAGCAGAAAGAATTAATCCTTGACAACAAAGGTGAGGTAACTCTAGTGATCAAAGATTACTGAGAGTAAGCAAGGCACAGATGACCTACGTTAGACACACAAAGGGAGTCTAGAGGCCTTGTTCTATGGGATGAATAGGCGGGGCAAAACCTTCACTTTAGACTTGATGCTTGGCGTGGGACTTTTGCCCTGACTTGGAAGGGGCGTTCCCCTTTTCTGTGCCCAAGGGAATGCATGCGGGCATATTGCATCCTCATGGCACCCAGGACCTCAGATGGGGTCACAAACGTTCATGCTTTCAAGAGTTGTTAATACAATATCTCTTGATCAATGTCACTCAGGTCGACATACTCATTCATCCCTCCCCTACTTATCCTTTGGCTTTTCTTAATTTTGTAAGGTATACATTGGATTTCAGACTGCATTTTCCTCTTCTTTTCTTGTCTTTCTCTTTAACCCAACTGCATGCTTTTCAAGTACCCACCTCCTGGTACAAATTTTGCAAATCTGATTCCCACCAACTTTTGTACCTACTCTACTTAATTTTTGTCAGTTAGTCCTTCTGCCTACTAAGAGGAGAAGTATCATAATACCCTAATACAAAGATGGAAGTTGAGTTGTAGTTCTTTGCATTATAGTGATTGATACAAGCTGAGATATCTTTTTTTTTTTTTTAGGTCTGGTCATGGGGCCTGAACTCTGGGCCTGGGCGCTGTCCCTCAGCTCTTCAGCTCAAGGCTAGCGCTCTACCACTTGAGCCACAGCACCACTTCCAGCTTTTTTCTTTTTGCTTATGTGGTGCTGAGGAATCGAACCCAGGGCCTCAGGCATGCAAGGCAAGCGCTCTACCACTGAGCCACCTTCCCAGCCCTAAGCTGAGATATCTTAATCCTTAATTATGTAATTTTTTAAACTGTGGTACAGAGGTCAGGCACATATTCCTGAATTCAAGAAATAAGAACCCACTCATTTAATCATGGAAAAAACAGACCCCTTTTACTTGGGATTTCATTAAATATTCCAGAGTTTCAATCATTTCCACATTCTCTAATATCTTCACAGACTACCCTGTCTTTAGCTGACCGTGTAGATTACGGTATACTGAGGCAAGTTGACTGTTTTTGTAATTCACTAACACTGAGACTCAGGCATAGTTAAAAAACCCTTTGGACCTCTCATATCCCTTCTATACAATGGCAGAAATAAATCCATGCCTCTGTAATGTGGAGATTGATAGTTCTGACATGATAGCATTGTTAGCAGAAGGGAAGGATATCATATAGAAACTGCCTAGATCTTGGTATATATAAGCCACATTTTCTTTGTCTATTCATCAATGGTAGTTCTTCCAGACTGCTTCCAGTTTGGCTCTTGGGTAAAGGGGTACAATTAAGATGGGTGTAATATAACCCTGTGCTCTCCTGACAAGTTCCTTCAGAGTTCCAGAAGGATGGTGGAGAAGCTGGAGGCTAATCAAGCTCTCCTATAGAAAGCAGTTTCAATGTTCCAGCGAACAGTCCTAAGTCAGAGAATCACACCAAGTGTGCCATGACATTACAGAGAGTTAGTCCAGAGAAGGAAAATACAGGCAAGGAGACAGATCTGAGAACTGGCAAGCATCCATGGCTGTGGCTGTGGTGGCGGCAGCAGTGGTGGTCGTAGCCGCCATACTTGCAACATAGAGAGTCTGGGACAAAGGTGTCAAACCCAGCAGATGAGCGGATTCTACTCAACACCAGCAAGAACTGACAAGGAGCAGACATCTACATCCTGCAGTTTGCAGACCAGAGATGACCCAGGAACCAAGACTCCAGTGTGAGTAGAAGCCTGACATTCTCACTCCTTTTCAGGGAGCAGAGGAGGGAAGGCCACCCCTCCCCATCCACTACTGAAGATCTCCATCTTTGATACTGACAAAGGCCTGGCTGAGCATCTAGCTCCAACTCAGGCCTTGGAAGAAAACTAGAGTCATTTAGCAGGTCACTGGAGCATAAAATGACCTGCCAGCCCATTTTAGGAAATGTCACCGAGCCTGGGCTGGCTGCCATCTCCAGGAGTGGCTTTCTTCACTGGGTAAACAGAGAAAGAGGCTGCCCCTCCCTACAGCAGCCTTGACAATCAATTGAAATTCAGTAACCATAAACCCTGACAATGGCTCTAGGCTGGGCTCTGTGAGTGTCTCAGAAGCTAGCCCCTCAAGGAAACGTTACTGTTTGCTGAAAGGCCTCAACTCTACCCAGAACCTAGCCTCATCACAGCATCTCCAAACTAGAGTCAACAGCCATCTCCTTCTTTTGTGATACTCAAAGCAGATCCCCCTCCCATTGAAATAGCCTGGGAGGAGGATCACAACTCTTGGGTAAAGCAGAGCATTTTTCTGCCTGCTCAGACAAACTGACTTAAGAAACCAACGAATCCACAGCAAAATCAAACACCACGAGCAGGCCAGAGACTCTAATAAGAGCCTGGTTACAGACACAAGGGAGACACAGGATGTTCCCATCCCCTCTAAAAATATCAAAGAAGTCTTTTTTTGTACCTTGAATAAAATTTTTTTCTAAAATATTTTTTAATTTTTCATTTTTAACTTTAGAAAAATTGTTTTCTATTAACTTTTTTTCTTCCCCTTATAATTTTTATTTTAGGGGTACATGTGTGTGAGCTTATTATCTTTTTTGTTTTTTTCAGTTTTTTTGTTTAGCTCTAGTGAACTTTTGATCTTTTTTTGTCTTTCTCATTCATTTCACCTTTTCTTTTCTTTTGTTCTTCTTTGCGTGACTTAATTGCTGTTCTGCTCGTCCTCACATAAACCCAGAGTCCATTATTAGATCTTATTCCCCATTGTGTACACACTTAATCCAGAAATTTATTACTCAATTCAAAACTTCTAAGACTTAAATTCCTGAATAGCAGTACTACCTCTTTATACCTATATAACATTTTAAGCATTTTTATTTTTATGTTTTTCACGTCTCCTTTATATCCCTCCCCTTCTCTCATTCTATCCACATTCTTCTCTGAATATTTCGTTTTCAAATTTGCATAACTTTTAAGTGTTACAATTTTTAATTTCTAATTTTTGCTTTTCTATTTTTTCTTGTCTTTTTTCCTTTCCCTTTCTTTTTTTCTCTGTCTTCTTTCATTCTATTCAACCTATTTCCTGCTTTGAGATTAGGAGTTAGTTAACTCTCCCTCTGCCTTTCCACATCCCTCAATTCCTATTTTATCCACAGCTCTCCTTAAACCTAATAATTTCTGATTTGCCAAATTCTTTTTTTGGGTTTGTAGCCCACTAATACATAATTGTTTAATGTTGAATAGATATATCTGATGAACTAGATTGTATCTGCAGACTATTGACTGTGCAACTACAGTCTTTGGTTGATGATTGCCTTAAGATAGTGTTCTAGCATAAAACGTGTTACTTTCACCCCTAATGGGCAGAGCAAGCTGGAAAAAAAGAAGAATAATGGCAAGTCCAGGTACCTCATCTCCCACTCATGATAATCAAGGGACAGATCAGATAATGAATAATCCAGAGGAGAGTTCCCAAATAGCTCTACAAACAGTGCTGGTAAACATGGAAATAAAAAGATTGAAAACTTGCAAAGGACTCTCTATGATCATGATAGGAAGAGAGAGGAGGCAAACCAAAGTTTCATATAGGAAAAAATTTGATACAGGATTTGCGTGAGCAGCTTCAGAGCACTCAAAGAGAAAGAAAGAAATTCGGTGAGAAAGCTGATCAGTCAAAGAGAAAGTCAGTAATGGCATGAGCAGACTGAGAACACTCAAAGAGAGCTACAGGAATTGCATGAACATGAGGAAGCTAATCAAAGAGAAATAGAGGAATTGAGAGAGCAGGATGAGAATACACAAAGATCACTAAAGGCATTCATGGAATCCATTAACAGAGAGCTGAAAGAAGTCAGGGACACCACAAAGGGAATGCTGAATGTAACCCAACAGTAGGAATGGGAGTCCAAGGAAACCATAACCAATCAACTAAGTGATTTGAGAATAAACACTGAACACCAAATTAAGGAAGTAAAGAAGTTCATACAACATTTAAAACAAAGCTCCAACAAAGAATTTGAAGCCAGCCATCAAAGCTGACCAATTAGAAGGAAAATAAATAAAAAAGAAAGTAGAAAGTCTTGACAGTAGGTTACACCATGCAGAAGTTCGAATCTCGGGGATTGAAGACAGCCTAGATATTATAGAGAAAGAACATACAACCATCCAAGACAAATCCAAGAAATATGATAGATCTATTCAACACTTGGAAGACACCATCAGAAGGCCTAATCTGAGGATAATGGGTGTAGAAGAGCACCTAGAAACAGAAGTTAATGGTCTAGGAAAATTGTTTCACAGGATCCTAGGAGAGGACTTCTCAAACACGCAAAAATATGGGCCTATTCAGATACAAGAAGCTTTTAGAAGTTAAAATAGAACAGATCAGGATAGAACATCCCACCATCACTTTATATTTCTCACAGAATCAATTCAGACCAAGGAAAAGATCCTTAAAGCTATCAAGGAGAAAAGATCAATCACCTATAAAGGGAAACAAATTAGAATCACCTCAGATTTCTCAACAGAGACAATTAAGCAAGAAGAGCCTGGAATGATGAATGCCATGCCCTAAAGACAAACAACTATCAGCCAAGAATACTGTACCCAGCTAAGTTCTCCTCATCACCGAAGGTCAAATTAAAACCTTCCATACGAAAGAAAAATTGAAACAATATATCTTCACCAAATGAGCCCTACAAAAGATTCTTAAAGATGTCCTACACATAGAAAACCAACAAGAACACAATAAAGGCCACGAAACTGCATACAAACTGACAATCCAAGAACCATAGGAAGAATCCAGTTGCTGCAGCCTCCAACAAGGTGGATTAAATGGCAGGAACTCCCAAATACCTCTCAGTCCTCTCTCTCTACATAAACGGACTTAACTCTCCAATTAAGGGACATAGACTGTCTAGTTGGATTAAAAAGTCGGATCCTTCTATCTGCTTCCTTCAGGAGTCATATCTTGCCCATTAAAACAAACACATTTTCGATGTGAAAGGCTTGAACAAAATCTACCAAACACATGTCCCCCATAAACAGGTGGAGTTGTAATCCTAATATGAGATAAAATAGACTTCAAATTAAAAGTTGTGACATGAGATAAAGAAAGTCGCTACATACTAATTAAGGGATCTCTCCTTCAGGAGGATATTACAATTCCAAATATCTATTTGTCAAACAACGATGCACCCAAATTTATCCAAGATACACTACTATCCCTCAAATCCCATATAGATACAAAGGCATTAATTGTTGTGAACTTTAACACAACACTTTCCCCACTAGACAGATCAACTCAGCAAAACTCAACAGAAATCACAGATCTAAACAACTGCCTAGATCAACTAGATTTAACAGACATCTACCGAATATTTCACTCAGCAGCATCAGAATAACGCTTTTCTCAGCAGCACATGGTTCATTTTCCAAAATAGACCACATTTTAGGCCAGAAAGCAGACTTGTCCAAATTCAGAAACATTGAATTTATACCTTGCATTCTCTCAGACCACAAGGGAATAAAATTAGAACTCAACACCAAAAGCCACCAAAGAAAGTCCTGTAACACATGGAGGCTGAACAACACACTGCTGAATCACCAGCGGGTCATGGAAGATATTAGAAAGAAATTCAAATGTTCATAATATTCAACAAAAAGGAACAAACAAATTACCAGCTCCTCTAGGACAGAGCAAAGGCAGTACTCAGATGCAAGATTATAGATCTGAGTTCCTACATCAACAAATTGTAGAGATCTGAAACCAGCAATTTAATGAGACATCTGATCCTACTTGAAAAAGAGCAGAAAGATAAACCCCGATGAAGGAGATATAAAGAAATAATTAAAATTAGATCCGAATTAAATGAATTAGAATCCAAAAAGAAGTATAGAACGAATCAACAAAACAAAGAGTTGGTTCTTCGAAAAAATTAACAAAATTGATAGACCCTTAGCAAATCTTCTCAGAAAAAGAAGAGAACACACCCAAATAAATAAACTCAGAGATGATAATAGGAACATCACCAAAGAATAAACCAAGATTCAGAACATTATAAGGGAATACTCCTCGCAAATACCTACATGCTGAAACTAAACCAAGATGAGTTATACCATCTTAACAGGCCCATATCAAGCATTGAAAAAGAAATAGAAATAAGTGTCCTCCCATCTAAGAAAAGGCCAGGACCAGATGGTTTTACAGCAGAATTCTACAAGGTCTTTAAAGGAGATCTCACACCAATACTCCTCCAACTCTTCAATGAAATTGAAAGAGAAAGTTCACTACCGAACTCATTCTATGAAGCCATCATAACCCTCATCCCCAAACCAGGCAGGGACTCATCAAAGAAAGAGAACTATAGACCCTTTTCTTTGATGAACATTGATGGAAAATATCTCAAAAAATTTTGGCCAATCGACTTCAAAAATTCATCCAAAAAATCATACAACACTTGAAAAAGGAAATCAAAACACAGCTTAGAAAGTGGCAAAAACTCCCATGTTCTTGGATTGGAAAGACCAAGATTGGGAAAATGGCAATACTTCCTAAGGATATCTACAAATTCAATGCGATACCTATCAAAATTCCAGCCTCATTCTTCAAGGAAATAGGAGAGGGAATCCTGAAATTCATATGGAACAATAAAAGACTCTGAATAGCAAAAATGATCCTCAACAGAAAGAACATTGCTGGAGGAATTTGGTATTGACCAAATTTCAAACACTACAATAAAGCCGTAGTAATCACAACAGCTTGTTACTAGCACAAGAACAGACCTCAGGACCAATGGAATAGAATTGAAAACCCAGAAATGAACTACAGACTTATGGCCATCTAATCTTTAATAAGGGAGTGACAAAATTAGAACTGAAGAAAGACAGCCTCTTCAGTAAATAGTGCTGGCAAAATTGGTTAACTAGTTGTAGAAAACTAATGCTAGAACCTTATATATCACCCTGCAGCAGAATCAACTCCAAATGGATCAAAGACCTCGGCGTCAAAGCAGACACTGTGAAAACATTACAGGATGGAATAGGGGAAACCCTAGGTCTCCTTGGCACAGGCCCAAATTTTATTGAGACCCAGAAACACAACAAATCAAAGAAAGATTAGACAAATGGGATTGCATGCAATTGCAGCATTTGTGCATGGCAAAGGACATAGCTAGCAAGATCAATAGAAAGCCTAAAGATTGGGAGAAGACCTTCACTAGCCAAACAATGCACAAGGGTCTCTTATGTAATATATACCTGGAACTCAAAAAATTAAATCCCCCAACAACAAATCTTCAAAGAAATAACTGCCCAATAAATAAGTGGGCTGAAGATTTAAAGAGAAACTTCTCTGAAGAGGAAAGAAGGATGGCCAATAGACACATGAAGAAATGCTGGGAAGGTGGCTCAGTGGTAGGATGCTTGCCTTGCAAGGCTGAGGCCCTGGGTTCAATTCCTCAGCACCACATAAGCAAAAAGAATGAACCCTTAGATATGTATTTTAATGTTTTTTTCTTTCATGCATGTTTTTCTAACGCATTTATAAGATTATCTCTTTGTTGCTTTGTATGTCCCTGCCCCACAGTATAACCCCTGCTTTCATTATATTTGATGTCAGTATAACTTGTGGAGGAGATGGGGAAAAACCAGTTGTTTAAGGATACAGGTGGACCTGTTGCAACAATGAGAAGTACAAGTTGTCATGTCCAAAACGAGCTTTACAACGTCGGTGCAGGGGGGAGGAAGGGGGGGAAAGAGACGGATTGGGATTGGGGGGAGGGGGGAGGCTGGGAAGGGATGTGAAGGGTAAACAAAGGAGGAGGCTGCAATGCTTGGTAAGAAATGTACGCATTATCCTGCCCATGTAATTGTAACCCCTCTGTATAGTATGTTCACAAATAAAATTAAATTAAATTAAAAAAAAACTAAAGTACTTTATGTTTATATGTATGCACGTATTTTTGTATATGAATATATAAACATATATACACACATGCATATATATATACACACTTGCACACTCATGTATATATTATATGGTATATATTAATATATTATATATTGCATGTATTCAAATGAGGCAGAGCCTTACTATTTGGCTATGATGCTCTCAAGGAAGAAAACCCTTTCTTCCTTTATTTGGTTTTGAATTATAAGCCTACCGAAACACACCTAGCTTACTAACTTTATTTCAGATGAATACACTGCTGTGCTCAAATCAAATGAGTTTCTCATTATTAAGGATGGATAATCTTTAGAGGAACTAATAATGAACTAACTTCACAGCCTTATCATATTAACTTATTCTTCTCTTTCTAAGAGGATTCCTTAAAAGTGTGCATAATTACAAAATGAAGTTCCATTACCACAATGGTATTGATTTCTGTACATCAGTCAAACATGCAAATGTTAGCATTTGATCTCATTGCCTAGGTGCTTTTCCTGAGTTTCTTTGTTTAAGGCTAGTCCTCTATCACTTGAGCCACATATCTATTACTTATGACCTTTATGGTGGTTCATTGGAGATACGACTCTGCTGTTCATTTTGCCCAGGCAAGCCTCAAAGTTTGGTCTTCATATTTCAGAATTGCAGGTATGAGTGGCCTGAGCCCAGCATCTTTACATATTGTTATTTACATGCCTTCACTTATTTCTGGTGCTGAATAAGGTTTGTTTGCTTTTTCTGCTGGTCCTGGGGCTTGAACTCAGGGCCGAGGTGCTGTCCCTGAACTTTTTTGCTCGACTAGTATCACTTGAGCCACATGTTCACTTCAGGCCTTTGGGTGGTGAATTGGAAATAGGAATTTCAATGACTTCTGTAGCTGGGCTGCTTTTGAACTATGATCCTAAGATCTCAGCCTCCTCAGTAGACAGGAGTACAAATGTGAACCACATGTGCCCAGCTGCTTCATAAGTGTTCTGAATCAGTGTTTCTGAATACTTTACACTGATCAACAGTTTTCATCAGATGGGTTTCAGACACTCTTCAGGGTGAAAGGGAGAAAAAAGCTGTGAGGGGGAACTAAGAATATTGCTCAGGTGCTAATGTAGCAGAGAAACTATTCTTGGTGAGATGAATTGTGCTTTTATTTACAATCAATGAAATTCCTTGACTTTTAGTCTCCTTCTTTGTAAGAATCTTCACCTCTTGGGTTTTCAATTCCAAATAATTTGAATAAGCTTACTGCTATCACTTCTTTGTGGACTTGATCATACAATAAATGAGTTTCCTCTTTTATGTGCCTGTATTTAAGGGTCTGATATGGGTCTGTGCTCTGTTGCACCATGTCTGCTCCTGAGATGAGCTGCTTAGTAGAGCCAATGATTGTGGAAAAGGTCTGATAAATTGCAAGGTGCTATGGAGGATTATGGGTGACTGGATGAAGTTTACACACAAGACCACACTAAAGCTACCAGCACAACTATGTTTATTGCAGCATTATTGACCATAGCTAAGATATGGAACCAACCCAGATGCCCCTCAGTAGATGAATGGATCAAGAAAATGTGGTATATATACACAATGGAATTCTATGCCTCCATCAGAAAGAATGACATTGCCCCATTTGTTAGGAAATGGAAAAACTTGGAAACAAATTTCTTTATATGTATGCACCTATGTTTGTATATAAATATATAAACATATACACACATGCATATATATACACACTTGCACACTAATGTATATATTATATGGTATATATTAACATATATTTTATATATACAAATGAAGCAGAGCCTTGCTATGTAGCCTATGTTGCTCTCAAAGAGGTGAAAATCCTGTCTTCCTTCACTATGTTTTGAATTATAAACCTGCTAAAACATACCTAGCTTACTCTATTTATTTCAGAGGAATACACTACTGTGCTCAAATCAAATGAGTTCCTAATTATTAAGGAAGGAAAATGTTTCGAGGAACTACTAAATGAACTAGCTTCACAACCCTATCAAAGAAACTTATCTTTCTGTTTTAAGAGGATTCCTAAAAAGTGTGCATTATTACAAAATGAAGTTCAATTACTACAATGGTATTGATTCCTGTACATCAGTCAAACATGCAAATGTTAGTACTTGATCTCATTTCCTAGGTGCTGTTCTTGATCTTCTTTGCTTAAGGCTAGTCCTGTACCACTTGAGCCACATATCTTTTACTTATGACCTTTATAGTGGTTAATTGGGGAGAAGAGTCCCCCGTTCATTTTGCCCAGGCAAGCTTCAAAGATTGATCTTCAGCTTTCAGAATTGCAAGCATGAGTGGCCTAAGCCCCGCAGCTTTACATATTGGTATTTACATGCCTTGAGTTATTTCTGGTACTGAATAAGGGCTTCGATGTTTGTTTGCGTTTTTGCAGGTCCTGGGGCTTGAACTCAGGGCCTAGGTGCTGTCCCTACACTTGATTGCTCATGACTAGTACAGTATCACTTGAGCCATATGTTCCCTTCAAGCCTTTGGGTGAATTGGAAATAGTAATTTCAATGACTTCTGCAGCTGGGCTGGTTTTGAAATATGATCCTCAGATCTCAGCCTTCTGAGTAGATAGGAGTACATGTGTGAACCACAGGTGCCCAGCTGCTTCATAAGTGTTCTGAGACCTCTTAAAATCAGCCAAATACTTTACACTGACCCAACAGTTTTCATCAGGTGAGTTTCAGACACTCCTCAGGGTGAAAGGGAGAAAAAAGCTGAGTTGGGAACTAGGAATATTCTCAGGTGCTAATGTGTCAGAGAAACTATTCATGGGGAGATGAATGTGTTTTTCTTTTATTAAGGAGGTGCCATGGACTGGCTCTGTCGGGACAACGGAGGACACCTAGTGGAGGTAACTGGAATAGGTGGGGAGATGGCCAACAGACAACTCACACAAGAGGAGTGAATGCTGAATGCGATTTATTGCAGAGGATAACAAGCTTTTATAGAAAAAGTCTCCATGAGAAAGGGCAAAAGGTTACACAATCTTGCTGCAAGGCTTCGTTCTTGGGTGGTCACCAGCTGCTCGCCTGATCTTGTTTTTTGCATGATGAGCTATGACGATAGGCACTTGTTTTTGGCTTTACCTCTATTTTTAAGAAATACAATTGTTTCGAGATGTTTATCACCTATTAACCATTAACCAGAGCATATGGGCAAGGTGCTGGACAGAAAGGCATGAACTCTAGTACTTTATTGTTACTTTTGTTTAGTTTTGTACTTTATGCGTTTCAAATCTTTTCTAAGCAATTGTACTTCTTTGCCATTCTTTAGAGGGTCCCCAATTTGTGGCCAAAAATCATGATATTCAGTATACTTAGTTAAACCTGGCCATATATCTAATTCAAGCTCATAGTGTCTTCTCTGTAACCCTTTCACATAATCGTTTACTCTTCTCCATAGAGGCCTTAACTGTCTCATAAGATCTTTCTTGTTCCTTTTTTGATAGTAAGCACCAAGGAGGCCTAGATCTAGCAAGGGTCTCAGTAAATGCAAGAGAGTAATAGGAAGTTCTTTCTCCTAAGTAGTTTTCCCAACCGTTGCCATCCTTATCATACACACCTGTAAAAGGCTATGGATCTGGGGGAAGTCTCTGGGGTCCTCTAGATAATGGAGGATTCCACTATTTTCCTCTGATAACCCATTGCCACCTTCCATCTACCAACCTTTTAGGAATCTTATTTAGCTTTTGGTCTAAATATTCCTCTACTTCTTTCTTATCTACAGGATATCTATATGAGTCTATTGTCTATGCTCCAGGATTAAAGGGAAGTCTCCAATAGCCATACACTCTTTCTGCTCTAGCCATGCCTACAGCTTCTTGTAAATTTCTTACAAACAATTCCTTTTGCTGAAGTGACGTCATGAAACCTCCCAATACTTTTATATTTATTTATGACTTGTCAAATAGCCTCCATAAGAGGGGCTTTCAGGGTAGCACTTAACTCTGGTGAGTTAGTCATATTCTTAGGACACTCATCAGATGTTGGAGTCGTCAACACTTCCAAGAACGAGCCCTGAATAAGGAAACGTTGAGCATGAGTAGATAGAACAAACAACAGGAGCAGTAAAAGAGTAATAGGCACTCCTATACAGTGAAAAAAAGAAAAACAGGAACACATCTTTCCCAGGGGCTTGCCAGCCTTTTTAGGAGGTAGGCCTCTTTGAAGCCCCATTCTCTGAGGTTAGATTCCTGTGAAGTCCCATTCTCAGAGGTAGACTTCTGTGAAGCCCATTCTCAGAGGTAGACTTCTGTGAAGCCCCATTCTCTGAGGTAGACTTCTGTGAAGTCCTATTCTCAGATCTAAAAGCAGGTGTTCCATGCTAAGCAGACTACACCAGAGTATGCGTGGCAAGGAGTCTATTTTTATTTTTATTTTTTTGGGTCCGGTCGTGGGGACTTAACTCTGGGCCTGAGCGCTGTCCCTCAGCTATTCAGCTGAAGGCTAGAGCTCTACCACTTGAACCACAGTGCCACTTCTGGCTTTTTCCTTTTTGCTTATATAGTGTTCGGGAATCAAACCCAGGGGCTCATGCACGTAAGGCAAGCACTCTACCACTGAGCCACCTTCCCAGCCTTGCTTTTATTTTCAGTCAATGAAATTTCTTCACTTTTAGTCCTCTACTTTTAAGAGTCTTCATTTCTTGGCATTAAAATTCCAAAAAATTTAAATAACCTTACTGCTATCCCTTCTTTGAGGACTTGATCATACAGTAAAGGACTTTCCTCCTTTATGTGCCATTCATTCAGGTCTTGATATGGGTCTGTGTTCTGTTGCACCATGACTGCACCTGAGATAAGCTGCTTAGTAGAGCCAATGATTGTGGAAAAGATCTGACAAAATGAATGGTGCTATGGACGGTTATGGATGGATTCAAGTGACTGAATGAATTTGTACTGATATATATATATATATATATATATATATATATATGTATATATATATATATGTATATGTATATTTACATAAATAGATATGAATACACACACAAACAATGTAATCATCCCGGTGACCTGCTGATGCATGCCTTCCCTTGTAATCTGTCACTCAAAGCCAAGAGGTTGACATTCATGAACCATTGGGACATTCTCAAGTATGTCTCTAAAGTCCTCATAAGCTGTTGCTATGGAGACATGTTCATGTGGGGCTTCTGAATTCTGTTTTTACACATGGGATTGTGGAAAGTTAAGTGTATATTCTTTTTTTAAAGCTCCAAGAATGGGACTCAAAGCCAGTACATGATACTTTTGCTCACTTGCTAATGCTCTAAAAACTAAGCCATACCTCTATCCCTTAAAGTATGTAATTTGTCTATTCTGTTGTGAAAGACTATATGAATATATGACAAATTCTACCAGCTCTATAAAAATTACAGAACTGTTCATTTCCAGGGGTGGAAGAGACTGATGTTATAGAAGGTGTTCTAGGTTTACAGAAAAAATTGAAAATTGTTTCCCAGAAGAAATCTGAATGGATTCTATGTCACTTTTATTCAATTTCACCACATAAAATAAGTATTTACTAAATCAACTTTATTACTCATCTATAATTCTCAAATATTTCTCATTTTTAAATGTTACAAAATTCCATTAAATCACTCAATTTCTTTCTAGATTCTATGAAACTACTTATTTTCCTAATTTATAACATTTCAGTTTTACTTACATAAGTTTTGTAAACACCTTTGAAGAAAGTAGACTGCTTCCCAATGATAGGACTCATGATACTAAATACAACAACCTCAAAATTAGAGATGTGCCACAAAGGGTAGAGTGCTAAGCTTGAGAATAAAAGCCAAAGGGAAGTAAAGGGCCATGAGTTCAAATGAAACTAACAGCAAAATAAAAGGAAAAAGGTACATATCATCCTAGAATTTCATGAAACAGGAAATTAGACATAATCATCTTCTTGTAGATCTCCCAAAAGAGAATGTTAGAAATGGAACTTGAGAAATTTTAGAAGATGGACATTCAGGGAAGAATGACTGAGAGTACTTAGAACTTTTTTGAAAAACTTTCTACATGTTTTACATTGCTATGATTTCTCATGTGTGTGTGTGTGTTCAATGATGAACCCTGAGCTGTGCCTTCTGGTTGAAGAATTCCACATTTCTACCTTGATAAAGTTTGTATCCTGTGTGGGTTCTCTATTGCAAACTGACTTCTCTTCCAAATGAAAGGCTTTCCCTACTTGTTACATTCTAGAGATTTCTCATTTGGGTGAATTTTCTTATATGCTAGGCTGTGGCCTCCAGTGGATGGTTCTTTACACATTTGTTGCAGTCATAAGGCTTCTCTCCTGTGTTGTGCTCTCTGATGAAAAATAAGGGCTGAATTCTGTGTGAAACTCTATCCACAGCTGTTACATTCCTAAAGTTTTACTCCTGTGTGTTTTCCGATGGACAGTAAGGTTTCCCCTGTGGCTGAATGACTTTCCACACAGGTCACATTCAAAAGGTTTCTCTCCTGTGTGTGTTCTCTGATGGTCAGAAAGGTATACCTTCCTGGTGAAAGACTTTCCACAGCTGTTACATTCATAAGGTTTCTCTCCTGTGTGCATTATCTCATGGATGTTAAGTGCTGCCTTCCACCTGAAAGACTTTCCACACTCCATACATTCATAAGGTTTCTCTCCTGTGTGTAATATCTGATGTGATTTAAGGATCGACTTCTGGATGAAAGACTTTCCACACCAGCTACATCCATAAGGTTTTTCTCCCGTGTGTTTGCTCTCGTGGAAAATAAGGCCGATTTTCTTGGTGAAAGACTTTCCACACCTCCTACATTCATAAGGTCTCTGTCCTGTATGTGTTGCCTGATGGGCAGTAAGTTGTGACTTCATGGCGAAAGACTATCTACACACATTACATTCATAAGGTTTCTCTCCTGTGTGTATTGTCTCATGGATAGTAAGGCATGTTTTCCTGGCAAAAACCTTTCCACACCTGCTACATTCATAAGGTTTCTCTCCTGTATGTGTTGTCTGATGGATCCTAAGGTTTCCTTTCTGGGTGAAAGACTTTCTACACACATTACACTGATAAGGTTTCTCTCCTGTGTGTGTTGTCTGATGGATTTTAATTTGTGCCTTCTGGGTGAAAGACTTTCCACATATATTACATTTGTATGGTTTCACTCCTGTGTGTGTTGTGTGATGGACATTAAGGGTTGTCTTCTGGGTGAAAGACTTCCCACATTTGTTACATTCATAAGGTTTCTCTCCAGTGTGTGTTCTCTGATGGACAGTAAGGTATGCCTTCAAGTGAAAAGATTTTCCACACTTGTTACATTCATAAAGTGTCTTTCTTGTGTGAATTTTCTGATGAAAAGTAAGGTTTGCCTTCCGGGTGAAAGACTTTCCACAGTCATTACATTCATAAGGTTTCTCTCTTGTGTGTGTTGTCTGATGGACAGTAAGGTGTGCCTTCTGGCTGAAAGACTTTCCACACATATTACATTCATAAGGTTTCTCTCCTGTGTGTGTTAGCTGATGGACAGTAAGGTGTGCCTTCCGAGTGAAAGACTTTCCACACAGGTTACATTCATAAGGTTTCTCTCCTGTGTGTGTTGTCAGATGGACAGTAAGGTGTGACTTCTGGCTGAAAGACTTTCCACACACATTACATTCATGAGGTTTCTCTCCTGTGTGTGTTAGCTGATGGACAGTAAGCTGTGTCTTCTGAGTGAAAGACTTTCCACACAGGTTACATTCATAAGGTTTCTCTCCTGTGTGTGTTGTCTGATGGACATTAAGGGTTGTCTTCTGGGTGAAAGACTTCCCACATTTGTTACATTCATAAGGTTTCTCTCCTGTGTGTATTCTCTGATGGACAGTAAGATATGCCTTCAAGTGAAAAGATTTTCCACATTTGTTACATTCATAAAGTGTCTTTCTTGTGTGAATTTTCTGATGAAAAGTAAGGTTTGCCTTCCGGATGAAAGACTTTCCACACACGTTACATTCATAGGGTTTCTCTCTTGTGTGTGTTGTCTGATGGACTGTAAGGTGTGCCTTCTGGCTGAAAGACTTTCCACACACATTACATTCATAAGGTTTCTCTCCTGTGTGTGTTAGCTGATGGACAGTAAGTTGTGACTTCTGAGTGAAAGACTTTCCACACAGGTTACATTCATAAGGCTTCTCTCCTGTGTGTGTTGTCAGATGGACAGTAAGGGTTGTCTTCCGGCTGAAAGACTTCCCACACACATTACATTCATAAGGTTTCTCTCCTGTGTGTGTTGTCAGATGGACAGTTAGGTGTGTCTTCCGGCTGAAAGACTTTCCACACACATTACATTCATAAGGTTTCTCTCCTGTGTGTGTTCTCTGATGGACAGTAAGGTGTGTCTTCCGGGTGAAAGAATGTCCACATTGGTTAGATTCTTTAACTACAGGAGATACTCCAGGACTATAAGCAGCACATATCCCATTAGACTCGCCATGGAGAAGCATGTTCTGACACTTCCTGAACTCCTCTGTCCTTATCCCTAAGGAGTTCCCATTATTCCTAATCAGCTCTGACTTAGGTTTTGACCTCAAATGAAAAGTTGTTATTAATTTCACATTGTTCTCCCCTGTGTTAGTATTCATGACTCCGACTTCAGACAGACAATCATAGGGATTCTCCTGACAGGTCTTAGTCCTGTACTCCTTTTCTTGGACATCTACAATGAGATATAGAAAGACAGACAAAAACAGAAATGAGACCTCAAGATTCCTTAATGTAACAGTAAAGGCATTTCCGTGCATCCTAACTGTTACAAGATCAAAGCAGGAACTCTTTGATGCAGAATATAAGCTTTTCTCTGTAATGTATTAGTTAAGAAAGTAGCACTGACATTTTACAATGGTAAATAATGTTTTTCTGTTTCTGTTTTTTTCTGTTTTTCTCAAGGAATTAATTACTCAAATGATTCATCTACACACTATTAGTTATAAGCTGAGTACTAAACATTTGCCTTTAAGGTTTGGTCATGAGGGAATAGCTATATTTTTCTTTTAATTTGTGGAAATAATTTATACATTTTGCTGCTTTGCTTCTCAACCATTAGGTGCGGAACAGAAATACTGTCTAGATTTAGGGACCATTAGGGTGTTTGATACATCCCTTGGCCTTTCTGCTAAGCATGGAAGGTTCCTGAGAGTAAGGATTTATACCTCCATCTATTCAGTTCTAACTTCTCACTAAGAATTACTTTAGGGATTGGTGGCATTTTAAAAATTGGTTTCCCTCACCCTTAGTCAAATTCTCATCAAATTTCCTTTTCTAACACTTCTGCTCCTTCACAACCATTCAAGACCAAAGATACTGCAGCTCACCACCCAGGTAGTCACCTCCTATGAACCAAAAGCTTTGCTTCTGAATCTCACTCACTTCCACCATCACCAAGAAGCAATTTCCCTCATCACAGGTAGCAGTCCTGGCATACTCCTTATTTCCTCATACCTTGTTTCAATGAAAATGAGACATCATTTTCTACATTTCTCATTTCCTTTTTCTGTTTAAGAATGATTTCTACAAATAAATAGAAAATTGCTCACTTTAACTATACTGGGACAGCCAAATCAGTTTGTCTCCATGTAAATTCTTGATTGTCATGTCCTTGAGACAAAGGATCACCTAGTTCTCTGCCACACATGACTCAGGGGAACTAGGAACATTATTGCTCAGTACAGCTCATTAAACTTACCAAGTGGACTCTGGCTACAAAACCACCATGCAAGATGCTTTATCTCACCTGTGAGATTCTTGTCTGAGGCTTCTCTTATCCATGGTTCTGACCCTTGCTCCAGCTTGGCAATCAATTTAGGTTTAGGAACACAGTGTCCTGTTATTAACAAGTAGAGAAGAACTATTGGTAGGATGGGTCATCATTACTGTAAGGTCTTAGACATCATGTTCACAAACTTGCTCCTAAACCTTGTTTCTCATTTCTTACCAACTTCCTGGTTGATATTCCCCAGCTTTCAACTTATTTTGCCAATTGGGTGGCTGGAACTCAGCTCTTTTGCTCAAAGCTAGCATTCTGGTAGTTTCAGTCCCAGCTCTATTTTGTAGATTGTGAGGGGATTTGGAGATAAAAGCCTCCTGGTCACTTTTCTGTAGTTGCTGGCTTCAAACCAAAATCCTCACATTTCAGCCTCCTGAGAAGCTAAGATTATAGGTGTTAACCACTGCACCCAGGATCAGGGTTGATTACAAATAACCACTTTCAACTAGTGATGTTCAGATCATACTTCAAATAGTGATGTACTTTCTATTCTAGACTATATTTGCACCTACAGAAATCACCCCAAGTTTAGGAAGACAGTCTTCTTTCTATTAGTGGAATGCAGTTTAGATCTTGGGTCCAAGTACTGATTGGGTTTCTTGAAGAATGGGAATAAAATTGTCTCCAGTTACATAATGAAGTGGAAAAAATGGACAGGAATTTTATATTCCCACGGACTGGAATCGTCTACCGAAACAACATAAATATTTATATATCTACTTAATAAAGAAAACAGTCTTTGACCTTGCATGTTCAAATGACTTTTGCTCACCTAAAGACAAGAGGTTGCTGTAGGTCTCCAGCATTACATCTCTATGCAGGGTCCTCTGAGCATGATCCAGGTCTTGCCACTCCTCCCAGCTGAAGTCCACAGCCACGTCATCAAATGACACCAGCTTCTGTAATGGCACATTTGAATCAAGTAATTAGCCCAAGTCAGGAAGGTCTGTGGGACTCATCCCCAATTAATCACCAGGAGAAAAGCAGAACTGGTGCTATGGCTCATGTGGTAGAGCACTAGCCTTGAGGGGAAGAATTCAGGGACAGTGCTCAGGTCCAGAAATCAAACCTCACAACCAACCAACACACACACACACACACACACACACACACACACACACACACACACACACACACAGACACACACACGGTATCTCATAAGCAATCAGAACACATTTAGGACATCACATGGAATACATAGCACATTACTGATTCATGAAAAGTAAGTGTCCACATAAATGTTAAAGGCAGTAACAGTACTTAAGAACGTACCTAATGATGGATTGGCCCTTATAAGATCTGATTTACTTCCCATATATAAATATCCTATGTTAACTATTTTGTAGTTTCAGTGCTAAATACTGAAGTATGGTCATAGATACCCTGATATTTCTTTCCTATGTATAAAAGAACTGCTAGAAGGAAGTTTTGTGAACTTGGCCTACCTTCTACAATCCACAATATAGTTGCGAGGGGCATACCATGTTCCCTGACTACATTTTCATTTAAATATGCCTTCATGGAAGGATGGAGGATGGATAGAGGCTTAAGGAACATTCAAGATGACAAAAAACGAAAAATAGGACCACGACAAGCAAGACAGAGAAAAATTAGGAGATGGATGTGATCTAAAGATACAGAAGACAAATTTACAAGTTGGAAGGAAATAACAGTGCTAATTTGCCTGCAGAGGCTAAGAGGAGAGGTTTTGGACTCCCACACTGAACCCTATTGCAAATGATGAATGGCCCAGCCAACCATGCTCGGCAATACCAGAGGTGAATGCTGACTAAGAGAGAAAAGGGAAATATATATGTGAAGAATTGAAAGAAAATAACATTCAATTCACAATCCATTGGGCAGAGGAACTCTACTAAAAATGTAGATTGAAGATATGGTCAGGGAAAGAGAGTTGATTAATTACACATCTGCATTTTAAGAATGTTACAAGAGAAGTGCTTCAAGAGAAGAGCAAAAGGAATCCACATACATATACACGTAGGACAGAGAAACTAAAATGGTAAATGTGTAGGTAAGTTTAAAGGAATATATTGGTCATATATTTTATGTAATATTTCTGTAATAGTTTGTTGAAATAAAACTTATAGCACCATATGATTCACAATGCATGAAGATCCAATATATAAACTCATCACTTTATTAAAAGAAATGTTTGTAGAATACTCATATGCATCAATAAATATTGCAATTACCAGGCAAATAGGAAGGCCTCAGTTCAAAGAATTAATTGTACCAAAAAACAGGGTACTAGATTTAGGGCTGGGAATGTGGCTTGCTCAAGAGCGCTAGTCTAGAATGCACGGGTTCAATTATTCAGTGCCATGTGAACAGAAAAACTAGAAATGGGGAAAACGATTGAAGACACTTTAAAAAAATTCTACAAATAATTCCTTGAAATATACAAAGCTCAGTATCAATAGTCAGGAGAAGAATTCTAATCAAAATTCTACAGAAATAACTACTTTATATATGTTACTATGGACAGTTTTAAATAAAAACAACAAATATCCTTCCAAAGTCTAACAGAGGCTGGGAAGGATGTGAATTCAATTTGAACCTTGCTGCATGTCTGGCAGGAATGTAAAACAATCAAAGATGGTATGGACAGAGCTAAAAAGAACTAAATAGAGAATTACATAGGAATATGGTCCAGCACTTCTATTTCTAGATTTGTACCCAGCAGAAGAGAAAGCAGGGACGAGAAGTAGTATTAGAGAATCACTTCAGAGCAAATACTGACAAGAACCAAAAGACAGACACAGGTAAAAAATAGATAAAGACATTGAAAAGGAAGACAAGTTTGCTACATTTTATAGCAGGGTTGATCTTTGAATACATTAAGCTAAGTAAAATACAGCAGTCATAAAAGCACAGCCATGGTATGATTTCCCTTACTGAGCTTTCAAGGATCAACAAAGTCATAGAGCCAAAAAGTAAGATGGTTCCAGAGACTGGGGTAGAGAGGAAAAGGAGCTGCCTATTAATGATTATACAGCTTCATACATGGAAAATGAAACATGCTGTACATGGATGGAAGAGATGGCTACACAACAATGCAGCCATATGAACTATCAGTGAACTCTGAATTGAAAATGGGTAACGTAGCCACACAGGATGGAACATACTTATACACTCTGACATTGGGAAATTCAAAAAGAATGACCAGCCAGGCTAGGTTCCATTAACAATTTCAAGAGCATGCTGGACTACATATCAAGACCTGTCTTCAAAACAAATAGGGGATGATTTGTATTGACAAAGCTCATAAAATTCACAAACTTTATAGACCATGACAATGACAATTTGCCTTGAAGGTGAAAATGTGTTTTTGACTTCAACTAAGCATCTCTGTTCCACAATACTGTGACATATGTGAAATTTATGTAATCACTTTCTCTCAATTTAAACAACAAAAAAAGAAAATTCAGAGAAGGGGTGGTTTAGGAGCAATGGGTGACAGACATCTTCTATTCACATATTGTTTTGTAGAATGGCAACTTCTTTGTACAACTACTCAAACCTAATAATAAAATAAATTGTTTGAAAAAAGGAATATGGAAAAATCAAATTTTAGACTCTCTGAATTGGATCAGAGATATAGGTGCCATGTGTGTCTATTTTTCCAGTTAAAATAACAAAGTAAAATTTATGAACAAACGTTAAGCCACATTTTAGCTGGAAACATACAACTACAAATAGCATTAGTAACAAACACACATGGACCAAAAATGCAAAGTATTCCTTTTTTTTTTTTTTTTTTTTTTTTAATCGGTTGTGTGGCTTGAACTCTAGGCTTGGGCACTCTCCCTCAGGTCTTCAACTAAAGGCTAATGCTCCACCACTTGAGCCACAGTGCCTCTTCCAGTGTCCTGAGTGGTTTATTGGAGTAGCTAGGATGACAGGTGTGGGCCACCGAAGCCTGAACAAAAATGCAAATTACTCTAATCTGTACATCTTAATTTTAGTTTTTGTATATCTTTTCACTGACTATTTTTCAAGTGTATCTCATATTGCTGAATCAGTTCTCCAGGAACCTTCCCAAGGATATTTCTTGCTGTTCTTTTTGATGGGCTTATAATGTACTATATGATTTTTTTTCTTTCTTTGTATGTTCTTCTGCCATGGCATAAATTTTGTTGTTACTGTGTTTGATTCTGGTGTCTTGCATCTTGTATATACATTTTTCTAATTGAGGAGGGGAAAAGAAAATATAAAATGCTGAAATAAGAATACAGGACGGCCCATTGTAACAATGAATTATACAACGAACTATGTTGAAAAGTAACTACAACTTTGATGGGGTGGGAAGACTTGGGGAGGTGGGAAGTAACGTGATGGTAGGGGAAAAACAAAGGAGGGGAAACAAATGCTCTATAAGAAATGGACTCATTACTTTGCTCATGTAACAACAATCCCTCTGGACACTATTATATATATATACATATATATATATATATGTATATATATATATGCCTGTGTGTTTGTGTGTATGTTTGTGTGTGTGGAAAATAACATATCCAAGATAATTTTTAAAAATGTTCAGTCAGCCAGGTGCTGGTGACTCATGCCTCTCATCCTAACTACTCCGGAAGCTAGGATCCAAGGATAATACTTCCAAATTATTTCTATTAGAAAAACCTAGAAGACTCATATCTTCAGTTGATTATGAAAGGATACAAGACAAACAAAAAAGGTGAATGTTGAGCTATGACTTAAAGAGTAGAGCACTGGTATTGAGCAAAAAAAAAAAAAAAAAAAAAAAAAGCTCCGGACAGCTCTCAAGCACTGTAGGCCAAGCACACACAAACATATCATTCAACATATTCCAAAAACACTGTCTACTATGAGACAGATGAGGATGGTGGCTTGGTGTGAAGCCTTTGCTCTGCATGTGTGAGGCTCAAGTTTTGAAATTTACTGCTAGAAATACAAATATTGTAAGGCAAGAATGAAGTCTTATCCATATGTAAAAAATAGTGATTCATACTTAACAATATCAACCTGAAATTTCAAAAATGCATTTTGATATCATAGTTAATGATGTTACTTCATTAAAAAGGAACTGATAGAAGTTCCCGGAAGATGGCGGAGGAGAAGTTGGAAGCTAAACAAGCTCTCGCGTAGAAAGCAGTTGTCGTGTTTCAGTGAACAGTCCTAAGCCAGAGAATCACACCAGGTGTGCCATCACAGTACAGAGAGTTAGGTCAGAGAGGGAAAATCCAGTGAAGAGAGAGATCTGAGCACTTGCAAGCAGCCATGACTGGGGTGGTAGCTGAGGCCATAGCCGCCATACCTGCAACAAAGGCTCCATATGTGGTGTGTGAGTCAATTCTACTCAACACCAGCAAGAACTGAGAAGGAGCAGACATCTTCATCCTGAAGTTCCCAGACCAGAGAAGACTCAGGAACCAAGACTCCAGTGTGAGTAGAAGCCTGAAAGCCTCACTCCATCTCAGGGAGCAGAGAAGGGAAGGCTACCCCTCCCCCCACTACCAGAGATCTCCATCTTTGAGACTGACAAAGGCCTGGCTGAGCAGCTAGCACCAACTCAGGCCTTGGAAGAAAACAAAAGAGTCATTTAGCTGGTCACAGAAACCTAACCTGACCTGGTAGGCTCAGCTCCACCCAAGGGGAAGTCACCCAGCCAGGGCCCCAGCCCCAGGAGTGGCTTTCTTCACTGGTAAACAGAGACAGAGGCTGCCCCTCCCTATAGCAGCCTTGACAATCAATTGAAATTCAGTAAACATAAACCCTGAGAATGGCTTCAGGCTGGGCTCTGTGAGTCTCTCAGAAGCTAGCCCCTCAGGGAAAAGCTACTGTTTGCTGAAAGGCCTCAACTCTATCCAGAACTTAGCCTCATCACAGCATCTCCACACTAGAGGAAACAGCCAACTCCATCTTTTGTGATACTCAAAGCAGTTCTCCTTCCCATTAAATTACCCTGGGAGAAGGATCACAAACTGCTGGATAATGCAGAATAGTTTTCTGCCTGCTCAAACAAATTGACTTAAGAAACCAACCAAGCCACAGGAAAATCAAACAGTGCAAGCAGACCAGAGACTGTAACAAGAGACTGCTTAAGGACACAAGGGATCTTCCCATAACCTTCTGCCCCCGGAAAAAAAAACAAATAGTCTTTTTTTGTACCTTTCATAAAAGTTTTTTTTCTAAAATGTTTTTAAATTTTTTTTTTATTGTGAAAATACTGTACAGAGGGGTTATAATTACATGGGCAAGATAATGAGTACATTTCTTATCAAGCATTGTAGCCTCCTCCTTTGTTTCCCCTTCCCATCCCTTCCCAGCCTCCCCCACCCCCACACACAATCCTCTTCCCCCCCACCAAAATTGTAAAGTTCGTCTAAAACATTTTTTAATTTTTAACTTAAATTTTTTTTGTATTAACTGTGTTTTCCTCTTCTTATAATTTTTATTTTAGGGGTATATGTGCGTTTGCTTTTTTTTCATTTTTAAATTTCTTTTTGTTTAGCTCTACAGACCTTTTGATCCTTCTTTTCTTTCATTCGCACTCTTTTCACCTTTTCTTCTCTTTCATTTTTCTTTGAGTGACAATTGCTGTTCTGCTCATCCTGATATTCCTTTAGTGGATTTTTAGACCTAATACTCCATTGTGTACAACTTAATCCAGAAATTTATTACTGAATTCAAAATCTCTTAGACTTGAATTCCTTAATAGCAGTACTCTTTATACCTATATAATATTTTAAGCATTTTTAGTTTTAATTTTTTCATGCCTCTTTAGCCCTCCACTTCTCTCATTCTATCCACCTTCTTCTTGGAAATTATGTCTTTCAATTTGCATAATTCAGTGTTGCACTGTTTAATTTTTAATTTTTATTTTTCTGTTTTTTTCTTGTCTGTTTCTTTCTCTTTCTCCTTTTTTAAGCTCTCTCTACTTTCATTCTATCCAATCTATTTCCCACTTTGAGATTAGGACTTAGTTAGTTCTCCCTCTGCTTTTCCACATCCCTCTATTCCTATTTTTACCCACATCTCTCAATAAACCTAATAAGTTCTGGTTTGTCAAATTGTTCTTTGCAGTTCTTAGCCCATGAATACACAGTTGTTTGATGTTGAATAGTATATCTGTTGAACTAGATTGTATCTGCAGACTTTTGACTGTGCAACTACAGACTTTGGATGATGCTTGCATTAAGACAATGTTCTAGCATAAAACTGGTGTTACTTTCATCCCTAATGGGCAGAGCAAGCAGGAAAAACACAAGAAAAAATGGCAAGTCCAGGCATCTCAACTCCCACTAAGGATAATCAGCTGACAGAACAGATAATGGATAATCCAGAGAGGAGTTCCCAAATAGCTCTACAAACACTGCTTGTAAACATTGTAAATGAAAAGATTGAAAACCTGCAATGGACTCTGTGAGCATGATACAGAGAGAGAGGAGGCAAACCAAAGGTTAATACAGGAATATCATGAGCTTGAGGAAGCTACTCAAAAATTGATACAGGAATTGCGTGAGCTCCTTGAGAAAACTCAAGGAGCAATAAAGGACTCTATGAGCAGGCTGAGATCAGTCAAGAAGAAAGTATGGAATGGCATGAGCAGGCTGAGAACACTCAAGGAGAACTACAGGAATTGCATGAACATGAGGAAACTAAGCAAAGAATAACACAGGAATTGAAAGACAAGGATGAGTATACACAAAGATCACTAAAGGCATTCATGGAATCCATTAACAGAGACCTGAAAGAAGTCAGGGACACCACAAAGGGAATGCTGAATGGAACCCAACAGAAGGAACAGGAGCCCATGGAAACCATAGCCAATCACCTAAGTGATTTGCAAATAAACACTGAATACCAAATTAAGGATGTCAAGTGGTTCATACAAGATCTAAAACAAAGTTCCAACAAAGAATTTAAAGCCATCAAAGCTGACCAATTAGAAGGAAAAGAAGTAAAAAAACAAAGTAGAAAAATCTTGACAGTACGTTAGACCATTCAGAAGATCAAATCTTAGGGATTGAAGACAACCTAGATATTACAGAGAAAGAATATACAACCATCCAAGACAAATACAAGAAATAAGATAGATCTATTCAACACTTGGAAGACACCATCAGAAGGCAAATCTGAGCATATTAGGTGTAGAGGAGCACCTAGAGACAATAGTTAATGGTCTAGAAAATTTGTTTAACAGGATCCTAGCATAGAACTTCCCAAACATAGGCCTATTCAGATACAAGAATCAAACGGCCCCCATAAACAGGCAGGAGTTGCAATCCTAATACCAGGTAAAATAGACTTCAAAGTAAAATTTGTGAAAAAAGATAAAGAAGGTCGCTACATACTAATTAAGGGATCTCTCCTTCAGGAGGATATTACAATTCTAAATATCTATTCACCAACCAACGGAGCACTCAAATATATCCAAGAAACACTCCTTTCCCTCAAATCCCACATAGATTCAAAGACATTAATAGTTGGGCACTTTAACACACCACTTTCCCCACTGGATAGATCAACTCGGCAAAAACTCAACAGAGAAACCGCAGATTCTAACAATTGCATAGATCAATTAGATTTAACAGACATTTAACAGACCAAATATTTCATGCAGAAGCATCAGAATACACATTTTTCTCAGCAGCACATGGATCATTTTCCAAAATAGACCACATTTTAGGCCACAAAGCAAACTTGTCCAAATTCAGAAACATTGAAGTAATACCTTGCATTCTCTTAGACCAGAAGGGAATAAAATCAGTACTCAACACCAAAAGCCAACAAAGAAAGTCCTGTAACACATGGAGGCTGAACAACACACTGCTGAATCATGAGTGGATCATGGAAGAGATTAGAAAGGACATTCAAATGTTCCTGATATTCAACCAAAATGAACACACAAATTACCAGCTCCTCTGGGACACAGCAAAGGCAGTACTCAGGGGCAAGTTTAGAGATCTGAGTTCCTACATCAACAAATTGCAGAAATCTGAAATCAAGAATTTAATGAGACATCTGAGCCTCCTTGAAAAAGAGCAGCAAGATGAACCCCAATCCAGTAGACAGAAAGAAATAATTAAAATTAAATCAGAATTACATGAATTACAATCCAAACAAACTATAGAAAGAATCAACAAAACAAAGAGTTGGTTCTTCGAAAAAATTAACAAAATTGACAGACCCTTAGCAAATCTTCTCAGAAAAAGAAGAGAACACACCCAAATAAGTAAACTCAGAGATGAGAATGGAAACATCACCACAGAAACAACCAAGATTCAGAACATTACAAAGGAATACTTCTGAAACATTTAAGATAAGTTTGAGAACTTGGCAGAAATGGACCTTTTCCTAGCAAATACTGACTTGCAGAAACTAAACCAAGATGAGTTAAACCATCTAAACAGGCCCATAACAAGCATTAAAGTAGAAACATCTAAGAAGAGCCCAGGACCAGATGGATTTACAGCAGAATTCTACAAGGCTTTCTAAGCAGAGCTCACACCAATACTCCTCCAACTCTTCAATGAAATTGAAAGAGAAAGTTCACTCCCGAACTCATCCTATGAAGCCATGATAACCCTCATCTCAAAACCAGGCAGGGA
The DNA here is from genome assembly GCF_024711535.1 of Dipodomys merriami. Lineage (NCBI taxonomy): Eukaryota > Metazoa > Chordata > Mammalia > Rodentia > Heteromyidae > Dipodomys > Dipodomys merriami. The sequence continues at coordinate 313,024 of NW_027206022.1, forward strand.
CTCATCAAAGAAAGAGAACTATAGACCCATTTCTTTGATGAACATTGATTCAAAACTTCTGAACAAAATTTTGGCCAATCGACTTCAACAATTCATCCAAAAATTCATACAACACGATCAAACAGGATTCCTTTCAGGGTTGCAAAGCTGGTTCAATATATGCAAATCAACTAATATAATTCATCCCATCAACAGGAGCAAGAATAAGAACCACATGGTCATCTCAATAGATGCAGAAAAAGCATTGGACAAGATCCAACACCCCTTTATGAACCTTTATGAAGGATCTGTAAAAATTAGGAATCCATGGAACATTCCTCAATACAATAAAGGGTGTATATGACAAACCTACAGCCAGCATTATACTTAATGGTGAAAAACTAAAGCCATTTCCTCAACGCAGGAACGAGACAAGGATGTCCACTAACTGCACTTCTCTTCAATCTTGTATTAGAATGCCTAGCTACAGCAATGAGACAAGATCCAAACATAAAGGGGATCCAAATAGGGAAAGAAGAAGTAAAACTCTCCCTCTTTGCAGATGACATGATCTTATATTTAACGAATCACACAGACTGCACTCCCAAATTACTCAAGTTGATTCAAAAGTTAGGTGAAGTAGCAGGGTATAAAATTAACCCTCAAAAACCAATGGTTGTTTTGTATGTCAACAATGAGAAAAGTCTGGCTGAATTTAGGAAAGCAAATCTATTCGTAATAGCCTTCCAAAAATAAAATACCTAGGAATTAACTTAACCAAAGAGGTGAAGGACCTTTAATGCTCCTGGATTGGAAAGATCAACATGGTGAAAATGGCAATACTTCCCAAGGCGATCTACAAATTCAATGCGATACCAATCAATATTCCAACCTCATTCTTCAAGGAAATAGAAGAGGCAATCCGAAAATTCATATGCAACAATAAAAGACCCCGAATAGCAAAAACGATACTCAACGGAAAGAACACAGCTGGAGGAATAACAATACCAAATTTCAAACTCTTCTACAAAGCTATAGTAGTCACAACAGCTTGTTACTGGCACAAGAACAGACTTCAGGACCAATGGAATAGATTGGAAATCCAGAAAAGAAATCCAAATCAAAACAACATTCAGATACCACCTCACCCCAGTTAGAATGCCTAAACTCAAGAACTCTAATAATAACAGATGCTGGAGGGGATGGGGACAGAAGGGAACATTACTGCATTGGTGGTGGGATTGTAAACTTGTTCAACCACTTTGGAAAGCAGTATGGAGGTTCCTCAAAGAACTCCAAATAGAGCTCCCCTTGACCCAGCAATCCCACTTTAGGGCATTTACCCAAATGTTCACAAACAAGACCACACTAAAACTACCGTCATGACTATGTTTCTTGCAGCCTTATTTACCATAGCTAAGATATGGAACCAACCCCGATACCCCTCAGTATATTATGGATTAAGAAAATGTGGTAAACATGGGTGGGGAGAGGATGGAAAGGGATGAGAAGGGGAAACAAAGGAGGAGCCTATAATCCTTGATAAGAAATGTACTCATTATTTTGCCCATGTAATTGTAAGCCCTCTGTACAGTATTTTCACACACACAAAAAAGAATAACACAGGAAATATAACTCACAAACTCTGTTTGGCTCTATATGTAATATTTATAGAGATTTTTAACTTTATTTTTTGGGATGTACTCATGGTAACCTTGCTTGTATGAACCCAAATAAAGATGTTTAGTTGAAGGAATTCGGGGCACAACAGGCAGTGAGCTTTAGGACCCCTGCTTCCTCGCTATCTCTCTGTCTGTGTTTTTGTTTTTCTAATTTTCTTTAGCTCTGGACTCTTCATAGAAGTACCTCGGCTTACATTTAGCAACAAGTTTCCTTTATAATGAGTAAAAACATGTTAATTTTAAGAGTCATGTCAATAAAGGAAAAGTGATCAGTATGAAAAACTAGTTCTAGTTGGGCACTGGTGACTCATGCCTGGAATCCTAGCTACTGAGGAGGCTGAGATCTGAGGATCATGCTTCAAAGCCAGCTCGGAAAGAGAAGTCCCTTAGATGCATAGTTCTAATAAACAACCACAAAACTGGACGAGGCACTGTGACTCAAGTGGTAGAGTACTCGTCTTGAGCTGAAAACCTGAGAGACAGTAGCCAGGTCCAAGAATTCAAGCCCTACAATGGACAAAAAAAACAAAGAAAACAGAAATACTAGCTCCCAGATACAGCATTTGAAGCAAGGAAAAAAGCAAGAGACAGATGGAGGGAGGAGGGTCTGAGAGAAACAATGAGAAAAAAAGAGAAAAACAGATGAAATGAAAGAGAAGAGAGAAAGAAAGCTAGAGAGCAAGAAACAGAGAATGAATAGACAAAATACAGAAAAAATCTAGTCAGAAGTTCTTTGAGAAACATGGAGGGATTTCTAGAAAGGATATACACTATATAATGAAATATAGCCTAAGTTTCAAGTAGAAAAAGCCTATGAAGCAGTCGAAGAACTAATAATTTAAGTACACATATCTTACTCAGTACACTTCAATAGTTGAAGGTATATGTGACTACAGTTTTCAGCAAGTATAGTAAAAATTTCATTAGGACAGTTTAATGTGATTCATAGGGATGTGATCTCTGACCAGTTGCTTCCATGAGCAGTCATCTCCTCGGTTTCAGTGAATCCCTTAACAAGTTTGACTACTTCTACCAACATCAGAACAACTAGAAACAAACTGAAGTAATCTACTCATTTGAGCCGGAATGTCAGATTAATAATGTGCAAAACCTACAAGCCATCTTTATCTGATTTAGGAGCATGTTCCTCAAGTTGAATCTGTTTTTCTGTTTTTCAATCTTGTCCACTATTAGGTTCAAAAATGGAATGTAAAACAGAGAAATCAAAAGCAACTTACCACAGATCCTTTCATTCCTTCTTGCTGTTGACAATGGACAGAAGATTCTGGAAGCATGGCTGGGAGAAAAGGCAAATGAGGTAGTCAGGAAAGAATCTGTGTGATTTTGCCCCAGGTTTTCCTGCTTATAACATTACCCATGGGCCGGAAAAGCATAAAGCCTTCTTATGGGAGAACAAGTATGGTTTATGTCTGAAGTAGTGCATTAATCAAACATTCCAGTAAAGATGAAGCCATAGTCGATTAATTGGTAGATAGATAGAATAAAAGCAATTCATTTCTAGGTGAAGATATATTCGGTATTCCTAAAAACTAATATCCCACAAAAATAATTGAAAAATAAAAACATACCACATTTCATTAAAACTAGTTTTTACTGAAATATACTTAGGGATGCAAGAACTATTTTTTCCTTTAACCCAAAGGGATCCTAGCACTCCACTGGGCATTTGTACTCCACCTCATTCATTTCCAGATTCTCACACCAGGGAAATCATGTATAGCATAGTTCAGCATTTTTCACAAAGGTTATACAGGAAGGACATATGCAATGCATGTTTCTAGTGCTATAATGTTGGAAATGGCACATTTCCTTATATCCAAATACTCAGAGCACCCTTATGCAAGGACTTTCAATTTGCCATTTAAGCTACTTTGGCCAAATGGACATCACTAAAGATCTTATGTCAGTAATGCTCACTTTCCTGAACAGTCATATGAAGAACCTTGGCCATAATGCTGAAGGTACAGGGCCTAATAAGATGAACATAAAATACTGGGTCATAGGAGAGACACAATTCCAATCAACCACCCTCAGGGAAGGATTTAGAAGATTAAAGTCTTATCTGTGATTTAAACAATATTAACACAAAATAGCAAGTTAAGGGCTCCCCAAAATGTAGATCCATAAAAATTAAATAGCTATTTGATTTGGCTGGTACTTGTGGTTGGTTTCTTACACAGGAAATGCTGTTATCCACAGATCATTTGTGTCTTTGCACAATTATGTAGAATTGCGTTCAAATTATATTATTAGATTATATATTAACTTAATTTTCTATATTATTAAATGATCTATCAAGTGTTTGGGAATGCATGTTTAGGCAGTCTCTCTCATTTTAAGTAATGTAAAATTGCCTCAGGAGTATATGGAGAAATTGCTGTTTCTTAAAAACGAATATAATGGAGAGTATCCCTAACATCTTAAAGCTGCAGAAGCCATAGGACGTAAAGAGGATGAAAATAGGATCAATATGTATGTATATGATATTTTAAAGTACTGTTTATGATTCACTGAATTCAAATGCCAAAAAGAATTTTCTATGTAAAATAATACTCTTTGAGCAGATTGTGACAAAATGGGTAACACTAGCTAAAACTTCAGGACAGGTTACATCTATGCATCATATATCCTTGAGCAATATACATTACCTCCAACTTTTTTCTATATTTTTTTCATCGAAGTCCAAAGTTTCTAGATCAACACTTCCTGAACGGCCAGGAAAAACTTAACATGTTACAAGTAGGGTCAGGAAATCCACTGATGAGACATCTGGATTAAGTCTGAGGGATCCCATACTAGAAATGAGAGTGGGAAGAGGTTGAATCAATCAGTGAGAATAGTCTTAGGGATCTAGTACATAGAGAGACACTTTCAGATGTGACATTTATCCCTCCAGCCCAAACCACAGTCTCATGCCCCCTCTGATTACTAGGCTTCGGCTTAATCCTCAGGCCAGATGCGGTCCCCTCCTGAAAGAGGGTCTAAACCTTCCAACAGAACCAAGTGATTTGAGAAGAGTTGGCGGAAAGAGTATCACGTCAATCTTGTGCTCTGGGAAGGAGATTCCACAAGCTGGATCCAAACACGTGTGAACTCCAGCCCAGAGTGCTAAGAAGGCTGCCAAGCAGGGGCAGAGCAGAGACACCTCTAGCAGAAACAACACAGAAGCCCAAAAGGCAACTGCCATGGAAGGAGACTCAACCCTGGCACACACTTCACAAGTTCACGACAACCGTTTCCGTGCTCAGCTTACAGCTGGGCATGGGCAAAGTGAATCAGGTCGCGTGGGTGCCGGCAGCATCTCTCAGTCGTGGCGTTCACACGCACAGCTCCTGGCTCTCCTAGTCTGGGGAGCCACCCAGCTTGCTCTTGGGGTTCCGGGAGCCAGTGTCTGGCTTCTGGAGGCTCGCGGGCCAATGGCAGCACAAACACCCGAACCCCAAACAAATCATCAAGCCCAGACAGGAGGCACATGTGGGGCTGACTCCAGTCCTGCACCCAGCTTGCCGTTCATACCTGAAATCGGATCCGCAGCCTGAGATTCCTTCAAGTTACAGCTCCCAAAGTCCCCTGAAGAGGGGCTGGGCGCCTGCCTCGGGGCTTGAACCTTGTGAAATATACACCGAACTTCTCAGCACTTGTAGCAGAGGGGGAAAGGAAAGAACCCTGAATTAAGGATAGAAAAAAAATCAACAGTGGGCGGGGAGACGCATGCGCAGAAAGAACTTCCCTCCCCCTTCCCCAAACCATCACTTTCCATGGTCTGTGCCTCAACTAAGACTACAATTCCCACAATGCACGGAGCACGGCGCCACCTGGACCAGGTTGGGCTTGGCCCTGGGATTCTGACCAGTGCCACACCTCAGGTCCCAGAATTGCATGGAGGTCTGCAGATGTTGCTCTCTTGGCAGTGGGAGCAAAGGCGAGTTTCTTCCTGAAAATTATTGTGTGGCTCCTGAAATATTCAACGACTAACCCGAAGATGGAAATGTGTTAGGAGCATTGCATAAGTTGGCTTTTTAATTCTTAGTTCTAATCATGCAATTGAGGTGATGAGACTGGGTTGTTATTTTCAGTTTTGTTCAGCTCTTATGTTCTCCTGAATATAAGTTACATCTCCGTTTTGCCTTCAGTTTTTGAATATCTCTCGTCTCACTTTAAAACGGTATTCGCAGCCCCTAACATTTTCCACTGCTGTAATGTAGACGTTGAAATAAAATAGGTAGATAGGCAGCATAATCCTTTTCTCAATTTAGATTTCTCAAAATCGATTTCCCTGAAACTCCCAAATTCCACTTATGAAAGCTTAAGGAGTTTTTGGTTGTTTGTTTCTGAATTTTGTCTTTCCGCTTAGACATTTTTATTTTCTTTTACTTTTTTTGCTGTTGGTCCTGTGGCTTGAACTCAGACCTTGGGCACCATCTGTGAGTTTTTTCTGTGCTCCATTTGCCAGTTCTGTAATAATTTTTTCAGCTAATTTGTGACACGTTCCCTCACAGGGCTTTCTGAGACCATGGATCATCACCTCCCGTGCTCTTCAAAGAGATGGTGGTTTGGGGGATCAGGAAGAGTGTGGGTTTGGGTACAGGAGTGAAGTTTAGGGTAGGTCTGTGTTGATGTGAAGTTTTATCATTTCCCTCATCCAGTCTGTTTTTGTGTTTCAATCTTTGTTTTGAATTCCTATCTCTTCTGTGATCCTAAATGTTCCTTCCTCTCGGTACCTCAAGGCTGCATACCTAGGAAACCTCAGACTGGTCTTCCCAGACCTTATCCATTAGACTGTGGAATACATCTGTTGTCTCCTTCCCTCATATCTGAGATCCTATTCGTGTCTCTTAAAGGTTTACTGTGATATTTGCTGTACCTGTTCATTGGTTCCGGCAAGGTTTAGGGAGGGAATCTTTCGTGCCTACTATTCAGTCCTCCAGTGAGTGGGTTCTCCAGGACTCTTCCGTGGACCTCAGTTATTCCTCATGAAAGTATAGAACATAGATGGGTATATAGACTTCAACCTAAGTGCACATATAAAAATATAAAGAAAAAAACAATAAATATATTCTGTAAAAGTCAATAGGTTCAGAGGCAAGGAGATAAGGATCAAGTAAAAACTGGAGTGATTCCAAGAATGGCTTTGTCGTGTAGTTTTCATTGTTCAAGATTACATTTCTCATCAATTTCTCTTTTATTCTCTTTCTTTTTTTCCTTCATTTTCCTTTACCAGTCACAGGACTTCAATTTAGGGCCTAGGCACTGTCTGTGAGCTCCTTTAGCTCAAGACTAGCACCTTATGCTGGGCGCTGGTGGCTCAGGCCTGTAATCCTAGCTACTCAGGAGGCTGAGATCTGAGAATCGCGGTTCAAAGCCAGCCCGGGCAGGAGAGACTATGAGACTCCTATCTCCAATAAACCACCAGAAAACCGGAAGTGGCGCTGTAGCTCAAGTGGTAGAGCGCTCGCCTTGAGCTGAAGAGCTGAGGGACAGCTCCCAGGCCCAGAGTTCAAGCCCCATGACCGACAAAAAAAAAAAAAAAAAAGACTAGCACCTTACTATTTTAAGTCATAGCAGTGCTTTCTGCTTTTTCTGTGGATGTGGTACTGAGGAATTGAACCCCGGGCTTCATGCATGCTAAGCAAGCACCCTAACTCTAGCCACAGTCCCAACCCATATATGTATTTTTCATTTCTTTAAAGTAGTATAAATAGTCTTGACTTCCTACATAAATTTAAAATTGTTCATTGCTCACATATATGTCCAATTATTTTTATACAAAAATTATATCCTGTTAGTGCATTGGACTCCACTAGTGACTATAATAACTTTCAGTGTATCCTTGTGATTTTCTTTTTTTTTTTTTTCAGGTAAGGGGTAGGTTTATTCAGTAGACCTGCTGGGACCAGGCAAGGTTGGCACTCCACGTGGCTGGGAAAGGCCTGGGAAAGAGCAAGAGCTGGGAAAGAGAGGAAAGAGAGAGAAAAAAGCTAGAAAAGAGCTAGAATGGAGCACAGAGAGAGCGTGTCTGGGAAAGGTGGGAAAGAGAGAGAGCTAGGAAAGAGAAGGGAGCTAGAAAAAAAGAGGAAAGAGCTAGAAAAGAGCAGAGAGAGCATCCTTGTGATTTTCTAATTAAAAATGATGTCAGCTTTGGGAGTCAGTGGCTGCTACCTGTCACCCTAGCTACTCAGCAGTCTGACTTCACAGCTTTGGTCTTGGAACCCAGCCTGCGCCTGGAAGTATATGGGAGTCTTATTGCCAGTTAACCATCAGAAAGCCAGAAGTGGAGCTGCAGCTCTAGTGGTAGAGCTCTAGCATTGAGTGATAAAGCACAGGGACAGCACACAGTCCCTGAGTTAAAGCCCCAGGATGGCACAAATAGAAAGTTAATGCTACCTCTACCTTGCTAGCAACTGCAGTACAGTGCAACTTAAACGTGGTGAGAGTAGATGTATTTATCTTTTTTGCTGATCTTATGCTATAAGTATATATGATTTCACGGTTAAGTAGAATACTGGCTATCAGCTGCTCATGTAAAACCAAGTATTTTTATTAACATATTTTAGTTGCACAGGGGAGATTCATCTTGACATTTTAATAGAAGAATACAACTTTACTTGATTGAACTCACTCAATTATTCTTCCTCATTCCCCCTCTTTCTTAAAATAATTTCAATAGCTTTTATTGATCTACTTATCTATATGCTTATATAGTACTTTGACAGGAAGAAAGGAAACACTTGATATTGATCATTTGAATATATGAAAATATAACAATGAAACATATTAAAATTACCACATGATATAGGGAATGTGACATTGGGGTGATGGTGAATAGAATATATTAAAAACATATATGGAAATATCATAATGCAATCCCAAGTATAGTAGAATGTATACATTTCCTTGTGTTCTAGTCTCGGCAGTATTTCTGAGCTGTTTATCTCCCTCAAGTCTTGCTGCCTAACACTTTGATCTCATCTCCACCTCCAGCATTTAGATGTGTTAATTGGAGATTAGGGTGTCATAGATTTCTGTGTAGACTGGCTATAAATCCCTAATCCTCAGAACTCAGCCTCTTTGAGAGCTAGAATTATGGCATGAGCCACCAGAACATGGGTATCTATACAATTTCTATCTATCTATCTATCTATCTATCTATCTATCTATCTATCTATCTATCTATCTATCTATATACATTTTACACTCAATGACCCTCAACATTTTCCTTACTTATACCACTGAGCTCATCTTCCAACTGAAACTATGTTGCCTGTATGTGATTATTATTGTCTTTTCTTTCCTTTGAAATCTTTCTTTTAAATCTGATGTCTGCAGCCACTCACAACAGCTACCTTTTCCCCTGGTTGTCATGCTTACTGACAATTTCCATATCTCATACTTTTTAATAAAAATGAAATAACATAGTATAGCAACTGTGGAAAGGACTTGTATATTTCTCTGCTTACATCAAGACCCTTGGAGAATTCTGCTTTTGTACATAGCTGTTCCAAGGGCCAAACCTGAACATGTACACAGGCTCTTCAGGGTTTACCAGGCAAGCTGCTGCTTCTATTGCCCTCAGCACTCTGAGAAGTTCCACTAACACTAGGTGATTGTTGTCTTGTTTGTGAGAGGAAATGGGGGCCTAGGAAGGTGAGAGATACCTGTTCCCAGTCTTGGCAGGCAGACATCCCTACAATTACAGCTATGGGGAGGACTGCCCTGTGGAATTTCTGAATTGGGAGGATATAAGTGGTTATTTATGGTGCATAAATGATCTTTTTTGTTTTCACCTGTGTTCTTTAAATGCTGTCAAACAACTCAGGAGTACTTACAAACCTTTTGTGTTTTCTTCTTTTATTGTATGTCCTTAGGTTACTCCCTGTCAATAAATGGTATTTCTAGAAATGTATAAATATTGTGGTATGGCACATGTATTTCATAAACACCACAACCACCACTACTACCCTACTGATTCTTTCTACCACAACTGGGAAATTCAGCTCTGAGTCATTTCAGGGGGAACAAGTCCCTTATCTTGGACCTTCATAAGCCAGAGCAGGTATAATGGTTGCTTACTTATTGCTACTCTGAGATAAGCTCCCTGGTCTATTTCTTTTTTTTTTTTTTTTGTGAAAATACTGTACAGATGGGTTACAATTACATAGGCAAGATAATGAGTACATTTCTTATCAAGCATTGTAGCCTTCTCCTTGGTTTACCCTTCCCATCCCTTCCCATTCTCCTCCCACTTCCCCACCCAATCCTCCCCAACTCTCACCCTCACCTCCCCCCTGCACCAAAGTTGTAAAGTTCGTTTTCAACACAAAGACTTGTACACCTGTACACACCTGTGTCCCAATTTAAACGATTTGTTTTTCCCCTTCCACTCCACAAATTATACCAACATCAAATACAGTGAAAGCAGGGGTTATAATGTAGGGGAGGGACATACAAAGCAACAAAGAAATAATCTTATAAATGTGTTAGAAACAATCGCATGGAAGATAAAAACCATTTGAATACATGTGTTAGGGCTCACTTCCCTAATATCACCTTATCTGACCTTTTCTGCTTGATTCAGACATATACTAGATGTTGCAAATAAGGGAAACCATGGGACCTATGTTTCTTTGGGCTTGGCTTACTTCACTCAATAAAATTTTTTCCATGTCTTTCCATTTCCTAACAAATGGGGCAATGTCATTCTTTCTGAGGGAGGCATAGAATTCTACTGTGTATATATACCACATTTTCTTGATCCATTCATCTACTGAGGGGCATCTGCGTTGGGTCCATATCTTAGCTATAGTACATAATGCTGCAATAAACATAGTGGTGCTGGTAGCTTTAGTGTGGTCTTGTTTGTAAACATATGGGTAAATGCCCAAAAGTGGGATTGCTGGGACATATGGGAGCTCTAGGTGGAGTCTTTTGAGGTACCTCCATACTGCTTTCCCTGGTCTATTTGTTAAATGTGTCATTCTATCTTCTAGCTCAGACTACTACCTGGCATTGAGTGGTATATGTATCCATAATTGTTGATTAAATTGTTGAGTAATTGTTTGAAGTGATAGTGCTTGACTGTAAATATAGGGAGTACAGTGAAAACAGAGAGACTGGACTGGAATATCCTAGACACATTCTATTTTACTAATGAGGGGACCATGTACCAAGTGTTTCTTTGGGTCTGGCTTGCTTCTCTTAGTATAATTGTTTTCAAGTCGTTCCATTTCCTTATGAATGAGCAATGTCATTCTTTCTGATGCAAGCACAGAAATTTATTGTATATATACACCACATTTATTAATCCACTTATCTAATGAGAGACATCTGCATTTATCCATATCTTAGCTATGATAGGTAATGCTGTAACAATCATGGTTCTACTGTAACTTTCGTATGTCCTAGATTGTGGTCATTAGGGTCAATGCTCAGGAGTGGGATTGTTGGGTTATATGAAAGCTCTATATTTAGCCTTTTGAGGAATTCCCATGCTGCTTTCCAGCGTGGTTGAATAAGTTTACATTTCCAAAAGAATGTAGTAGTTTTCCAGTTTGGCCATACCCCCAGTAGCATATGTTATTTGTTTGCCTGATAATGGCCATTGTAACTATTGTGAGGTGGAATTTCACGGTTTGATTGTTGTTTTCTGTTTGTTTGTTTGTTTGCTTTCTGCCAGTCCTGGGCACTGTTACTAGGCCTCTTGAGCAGTCTAGCACTCTATCACTTTAGCCACAGTGTCAATTCTGAATTTTTCTGTTTATGTGGTACTGACCAATTGAACCAGGGCTTCATGAATGCTAGGCAAGCACTCTACCAGTAAGCCACATTCTCAGCCCCATGTTGTTTGGTTTAAATTTCATTTATGGTCAAAGATGTGGTACATTTCTTCCTATGTTTTCTCTTAGCTCCTTTATTAATGTGGTTGTTGAATATTGAGGACATGTTTCTGGGAGGGGATAATTTTTTTTTCATTTTTTAAATTTTTTCTTGTGTCAATACTGTACAGAGCGGTTACAATTACATGGGCAAGACAATGAGTACATTTCTTATCAAGCATTGTAGCCTCCTCTTTTGTTTCCCCTTCCCATCCTTTCACAGCCTCCCCCCGCCCCCCACCCAACCCCGCACCCCCACCAAAGTTGTAAAGTGCGTTTTCGACATGAACACTTGTCCTTCTCATTGTTGCAACGGTTCACCTATATCCTTACTTTATCGACTTGTTTTTCCCCTTCCCCTCCACAAATTATATGACCTCAAATACAGTGAAAGCAGGGGTTATACTGTGGGGGAGGGATATACAAACCATAAAGAAATAATCTTATAATTGCATTAGAAACAAATGCATGAAAGAAAACAAAACATTTAAATACATATCTTAGGGTTCATTTTCCTAGCATCACCTTATCTGACCTTTTCTGCATGACTCATACATATCATAGATATTGCAAATAAGGGAAACCATGGGACCTATGTTTCTTTGGGCTTGGCTTACTTCACTCAATATAATTTTTTCCACGCCTTTCCATTTCCTAACAAATGGGACAATGTCATTCTTTCTGATGGAGGCATAGCATTCCATTGTGTATATATACCACATTTTCTTCATCCATTCATCTACTGAAAGGCATCTGGGTTGTTTCCATATCTTAGCTGTAGTAAATAATGCTGCAATAAACACAGTTGTGCTGGTAGCTTTAGTGTGGTCTTGTTTGTAAACATTTGGGTAAATGCCCAAAAGTGGGATTGCTGGGTCATCAGGGAGCTCTATGTGGACTCTTTTCAGGAACCTCCATACTACTTTCCAAAGTGGTTGAAGCAGTTTACACTCCCACCAACAATGAAGTAAGGTTCCCTTCTGTCCACATCTCCTCCAGCATCTGTTGTTATTAGAGTTCTTGATTTTTGCCATTCTTACTGGAGTGTGGTGGTGTCTTAATGTTGTTTTGATTTGCATTTCTTTTATGGCTAGGGAGGTTGAGCATTTCTTCATGTGTCTATTGGCCATCCTTCTTTCTTCTTCAGAGAAGTTTCTCTTGAAGTCTTTAGCCCACTTCTTTATTGGGCAGTTGTTTCTTTTAGGATTTGTTGTTGGGGATTTAATTTTTTGAGTTCCAAGTATATTTTAGATATGAGACCCTTGTCCTTTGTATGGCTAGTGAAGATCTTCTCCCAATCCTTCGGCCATGCAGAAGCTCTGCAACTTCATGCAATCCCATTTGTCCAACCTTTCTTTGATTTGTTGTCTTTCAGCCCCATGTTGTTTGGTTTGAATTTCATTTATGGTCATCGATGTGGTACATTTCTTCCTGTGTTTTCTCTTAGCCCTTTTATTAATGTTGTTGTTGAATATTGAGGACATGTTTTTGGGAGGGGATAATTTTTAGAGCTCTAAGTATATTTTAAATATGAGGCTCTGTTCTCTTGTACCTAGAAATACAACAAATCAATGAAAGTTTGGATACATGGCATGGTGTTAAAACAGAGAATTGCTGAAGGCAAAAGACATAGCTAGCCGTATAAAGAGAAACCACACAGATTGGGACTAGTTTTTCACTAGCCATGTAACATAGATACTATAGTTAAAACATAATTAGAGCTCCAAAAATTAAATTCCTCCCCCAAACAAATCCTCAGAGAAACAGAAAACCAGTTAATAAGTGTTCTAACTAGTTAAAGAGAAACTTCTCTGAAGACTAAATAAGCATGGCCAATCGACACCTGAAGAAATGTTCAACATCTCTGGCCACAAAAGAAATGCAAATTAAAACAGCATTGAGATTCCACTTCACCTCCATAAGAATGGCTATACTCAAGGATTCTAGGAACAATATATCCTGGAGCGTTGTGGCCACAAAGGAACACCATTACACTGTTGGTGGGAGTGTAAACTTGTTCAACCACTCTGTAAAGCAGTATGGAGGTTATTCAAAAGACTACACATAAAGTTCTCTTATGATCCAGCAATCCCACACCTGGGCATTCACCCAAATGTCTACGACAAGGACATACTAAAGCTACTAGCACAACAATGATCCTTGCAGCACTATTTACCAAATTGAAGATTTGTAACTAAAGCAGTTGTGCCTCAATAGATGTATGGATCAAGATGTATGTCTCATTTGTGAGGAAATGGAAAAATTTGGAAAAAAAATACATTAAGTGAAACAAACAAGTCCTACAGAAACATAGGTTTCATGATGTCCCTTATTTGTAATAACCAGAATATGTCTATGATATTCTTAGCAGGGGATCACAATAGCCCAATCCTTAAGTGCATAGGACCATATATATGAAGCATATGAAAATGAACTCCAAGAATTGGAAGCAAGAGGTTCTTATTATGTCCTGTATAAAGTTGTTTCTGTTTTTCCTTTTGTTTTAGTTATTTATAGGTATCTGATCCATGGAAGAGAAAGGCAATCACAGAAACAGCAGGACAAAGGATGAACTAATGCAACAATGATACTCACTAGACACTATGTTGGAAATGAAGTTGACAATGTGGGGGAATCGGAGTAGGACGAGTGGAGAAAATGAGGGAAGCGTAATATTTTTGAAAAGAAATGTTCTCATTTCCATACTTGTGTAACTGTAACCCTCTGTTCACAATAAATTTTATAATCAATTTTAATAAATAAATAGATTTACATAAAAGGAGTTTGTTGTGGATGTCCCAGGTAGTAACCTTGACAAAGTGTTGAGATGTCTGCAATGTAGACTTCATACAAAGAGTCTGATTTTTCTTTTAGGGGTGGTCTGGTCGTGGGCCTGAACTCTGGGCCTAGGTGCTGTCACTCAGCTCTTCACCTCAAGGCTAGTGCACTACCACTTGAACCACTGCGCCACTTCCAGCTTTCTTTTACTGCATATGTGGTGCTGAGGAATCGAACCCAAGGCCTCATCCATGCAAGGCAAGCACTCTACCACTGAGCCACCTTCCCAGCCTGAGTCTGAAATCCAGAATACTGAACAAAATAATTTCAATGAACTTTAAATTTCATAGAAATTTAAGACAAGAGAAGTTAAAAGCTAGATGCAGAAAAAAATGAACACATAACATTGTGATAATCATGGGACATACAGGTGGCCTACAGGTTGCCAAAACAAAGATATGAGAATCCTCAAGGTAGTGCAGATGGGCTTTGGGTGGTCCCTGAGGGTCTACAAAAAATACCATGATAAGAGACTTGTTCATTTTCCATTGAGATTAACATCCTAGTTTCCGTCCCTCCCAGAGACTCTGGGGTACATCATGTCAGGTGAATGTCATGAAGACAGGATTCCCCTACCTTTCTACGGGTGAAGATGCCTGGGAACTGGAGCTCCTTGGTTGAATGCTTAGATCTCTGGAGAGCAGACTTTTCAGGCTCAGGACTCTGCATGGTATTAGGTGTCCCAGGTGAGGATGGCACTCCAAAGATAACAATATTTTATCACCGACAATGTAAGTGTCTATTCATATGCTTTATCGTGTAACATTCATTAAATGATTGTTGTGTTAGGATCTCTCTTCTAGGTCATCATTCCAGAACTTCTAGCTGTGGGCCACATTGTCCTCTATAGTAACTTGCCCCTCTGCAAGGACTTCTGAACTGGTCAGTAATGTAAAGCCATAATTATGTGTATTCACAGCAATGAAGCTACCAAACTCTGTGTGAAAATCTATCATAATCCTAGCTTACATGTCACTAGAGAAGCAACTTCAGTTTAGTGATGGTGATACTATAGGATGGAATAATTTAGACATAAATACCAATGTTCACTTCTCTGCAGGAAGTCTATTGATGCCATTAGTGAGTCCCAAATTAATTTTATTAGCTGAGATAAACAGCATAAGCATACTCACATGGGCTCTTGTTTTGTCTTTAAATGTACAACTTTGGTATGGTGGTTATAAGTATCAATATGTGAACTTCACATATTGATAAACTGAGGCAACAAGCCAACCCCCAGTTGTATCTCTGGTGCTAGCTGGATGATATAATATATGAGCAGTATGTGCACAGTATGTTGATGATGGTGCATTTTATCTTAGGAAGCTATTGAGGCACTTTTTCTGTATAAGATTCAAGTATATCCTAAGAAAAATAGATATCACAAATACACACACACACACACACACACACACACATGTTTACAATTACCATGCATACAATTACATCAATGTTCCTGTGGTCTTCAAGTATACAACCTCAAATAAACACTGATCCAACAACCAAGGAAATCTAAACAAGGAGCTTTTGTTCAAGATCTATATTATATTTGTAACTTCTGGTAAGCTAGAATTTGGGTGGCATTTCAAAAGACAAGCTACTAGTTTTACCACACGCATCTTAGCATGTCTACTGTTTTCCTCATTTAGTAAATCCAGAGCACTTACCATATTCCACTTGTTCTAGGGGGCCAGACACTGTAGAAACAATATCATCATGATGATATTGTTGTATTGTGACTTATTTGTCCCTGGTTTTAATTTTTCTCATGAGTGTTGAAAAGTGTGAGAAACACTGGCAAGATGAAGTGTCTTAAGTAAAGAAAATGGCAATCTATTGAAAAGTCATGAGCTTTCTTTGAGTCCTTATCCTTTAACTCAATTTTGATCAATTTTTTTGTGGTTTTTGTGGCATTCATCCAGCTTTTACTCAGGGACTTGGTAATGTCCTTGTGCTTTGGTGCTGTAGAACACAAGGGAGAGCATTCTATCACGTGTATCACAAATTTTGGCAAATTTGGTGGTGCTTAAGTGGAGATAATAGTCTTACAGTATTTTGTACCTGGTTGAGCTTTCAAAATATGACAGTGCCCTGTTAGACCATGAATTCTTAATTCCTTGTTCTAGCAGGACTCATTGTTTCAAGAGAATAGGACAGCAAGCATAAGGTTTATACCACCATGGTGGCATTTGCAAAGGTCATTTTGCAATCAGTTGCAAAGGTATATTTTTCTACAATTCCATATCCCATATTCAAATGCCTACATTGAATATTTCAAGAGTTTATTGTTTGTATAGTTCATGATAGGGGTCTTCAGGTTTGAACTCAGGGGCCCACATTTTTGTGATGGTCGAGGGGCCTGATCTCCGGGCCTGGGCACTGTCTCTGAGCTCTTCAGCTCAAGTCTATCACTCTACCACTTGAGCCACAGCACCACTTCCAGCTTTATCTGTTTATGTGGTGCTGAGAATCAAACCCAGGGCCTCATGTATACAAGGCAAGCACTCTACCAGTGAGCAATCTTCCTAGCCCCCGGGGCTCACATTTGTGAGGCTCCTTTTACCAATTAAAGACATACCAGAAGCCCCTTTGTATCACTCATCTTTCCAATTAATGTCTTGCTTCTTCATCTGGGCATTTCTGGATACTAATGTCACAGGTATTTGGCACCATATCCATGCTTTGATTTGCACGGGATGGCCTAGAAACGCCGTCTTTCTCATTACAGCTAACAGAGTAGCAAACATTATACACCTGAGCTAGTGTAATTGGCTTTTTTTGGCCAGTCTTGGGGACTCAACTCATGGCCCGCGCACTATCATTGAGCTTCTTTTGCTCAAGACTAGCACTCTACCACTTGAAATACAGGGCCACTCTTGTCTTCTTCTGTTTATTTGGTCCCAAGGAATTGAGCCCAGGTATTTATGCATAGTAGGCATGCTTTCTACCTTGAAACCCCATTTCCAAGACCCTAATTAACTCATTTTAAATTGTTACTCTTAAGAGAAGGAAAGGGTACCTTTTCATTTCAGAGAACAATCATTCCTCAAGGACTGTCCCAAGTTTTCATTGACTGATGACACACAACTAGAAGTGGCACTGTCCAGTAACATGATCTGTGGGCATTTAAATTACCATCCCAAGTACAGGAGAAAGGAAGTCTTTCTAAAACACTGAAAAATTCTCTGCAGGATGAGTTCTAAGGATCACAGTTCACAACTAGCCAGGATGGAACATTCAAGAAGTCTCCCCCAGTTCTCATTAATTCTCTATGAAAAGCGAGAAGTGGACCTGTGTCTCAAGGTGCAGAGAACCAACAGTGAGTGGAAAATATAAAGAAGACACCTCAAATTCTAAGCTCAATCCCCAGTATTGAAAATAACAACAATAATAATAGAAATAGCTGGGTGCCGGTGGCTCACAACTGTAATCTTAGCTACTCAGGAGGCTGAAATCTGAGGATCACGTTTCAAAGCCAGCCTGGGCAGGAAAGTCCGGGAAACTCTTATCTCCAATAAACCACTAGAAAACCGGAAGTGGCGCTGTAGCTCAAGTGGTAGAGGGCTCACCTTGAGCTGAAGAGCTGAGGGACAGTGCTCAGGCTCAGAGTTCAAACCCCACGACCCTCCCCCCAATAAAAGAAATAGAAATAATTAATAAGTTACCAGGAGAACTAATTGAATAAATGTGATGTTGTGATTCATGCATATAATTCCAGATATATGAGAGGCCTAAGTAGGAGGACTTCAGTCTATGAACAGTCCTTGTTTATACAAGACAGTTTATAGAAGACAGTTGGGAAAGTGTGTGACTTAAAAGTAGCCATATGTGTACGTGTGTGTGTGTGTGTGTGTGTGTGTGTGTGCGCGCGTGTGTGTGTTTATGTATCTGTGTCCATGTGTGTGTTTCTGTGTGTCTGTGGCGTAAAAGTAGAGGAGCCAAGGCTAAGGTGACTGCCAATATCCCTATATTTGCTAAGGCTCAGTAGAAGGGCAGAGGGACGAACAGGGTACCTCGCAGGGATAAGCTAGCACCATCGCCAACTCTTGCAATGTAATACGACCATCTTTTCCTTGTAAATGTAGATGTGATCAGGACTTAAAGGCATAGATGGGAACATTAAAATGCATATTGATATTATGGTGGCCTAGGAAGCCTGTGGTGAGACTCAGAATTAAACCTCCTTTTCTCAGAGAGAAAAGATTCCTCCAGCCTGGACCTGGTGGCTCATGCTTTTATTCCTAGCTCCTCTGGAAATCAAGATCTGAAATTTGTGGTTTGAAAGCACTCCTAGCAGAAAAAAATCAGTACCCATATGTCCAATTAACCACCAAAAAATCATAAAGTGGAGTTGGGCTCAAGTGGTAGATTGATAGCTTTGGTTAAAAAACGACAAAAGGTCAAGGATGACACTCAGGTCCTGATTTAAAGACCTAGGATTGGCATGAGAATAAAGTACATGAAAGTGTGAGAGTAGACTTTTTAATTCACGCACACAGTTCAGGCTCTTATAGACTTGGGTGTCCTGAACTTTTTTATTTTTTACTAGCTAAGCTCTTGCTGAGATAAAACAGACATGTTTCTAAAGCCTGCAGGATGTATCTAATTACTTAACTATATATTGGCATCCACCTTGATTCTAGAAATTCTAAACTTAGGTCAATCTTTCTGTGTGTATGTAGATGAAAAGGATTTTATTCCAACATTCTATAAAATCTCTGAGCCTGTCCATTATTTTCAAAATGATAAAAGAATTTAATTATAAAAGCCATTTTTCTTAAAGCCGGAAGTTACGCTGTGGTTCAAGTGGTAGAGCGTTAGCCTTGAGCTGAAGAGCTGAGGGACAAGGTCCAGGCCCAGAATTCAGGCCCCACAACCACCTCTCCCTCTCCCTGCCCAAAATGTGGATAGTGCTTTAGCAAGTAGTCATGGATCCAGGTTCATAGGACACACAAGCAGAGTAATCTTAAAAATATTACAAATGTGGAAATCCTTTGATCTGAAAGGAATAGCTTAGTGTTCATCAGAGAACTGACTGACATAGGAGAAAAGAAAGTAGTGCACAGAACATTTTGAAGTGATTTTCAATCAGAATTGAAGCCTCAGCTTATGTGAGAGCATACACAGGACAGAAATTATGAGTATAGAAAACATTTTGCCAGAAGTCACATCTGTCCAGGTATCAGAGACCTGGACACATTACAGAATCTCTGTAAATATAAACATGAGAGGAAGTCTTTCAACCAGAAGCCAACCTTCAGCAATTATTAAAACATTCACCCAGGAAAGAAGCCCAATGTAGGAAAATCTTTGTCAGAAAACATCTGTAAATTATACAGAGAAATCCTTCATGGCAGAGGTAAGCCGGGTGTGATGGGAAACCATTCTTCACTCTTCAGCTCTCTAAGCTAACATTTCTCATACTTTCATCGTGTTGAGTGCGGATGGTGTCATTCAATATTACCCAAAGCATGGAGAAACAACCAGTCTCGACAAGTAATTCAGAGATTGAAGTTATTAACTTGTGTTTTTTATACTAAGGAATAGTTTGTTAGGGTAATTTGATAAACTCTTCTTAGAAAAATGAGCTCTGGCCCTTTGGGACTGGATTCAGATCATCTCCAACATGGTTAGGGAAACAATAGATGGGTGAAGACTGTTATGATAGGAGGCAAGAACATCAGAACAACCATTTTTCTACTGCTCCCTTTAATCTCCCTCTGCATGTGTAATCTATGCATTATAGTACAAATGACTTACTTATTCCAGTTCATTTTTGAATGGAAGATCTGATATTAGTATTTATTGCAGTACATCCATAGTAGTAAAACCTTTCTCAGAGTGGGTAACAATGCTTGATAGGAAATGTATTCATGATTTTCATCATATAATTGTATAATCAATCTATACAGTATCTTTACAATAAAAGTAATTTTTTCAAAAAAGCCATTTTTCTTGAGCCTTATCTCTACAAACAATTGTCAGATTCATAAAAAACTAAGCATTCTTCTTTTGAATATTGTGTGCACTTACCCCTCTGTCTATCTCTTCCTTCCTTTCTCTCTCTCTCTTTCTTTCTTTCGGTCTTTTTTGTTTTCTTCTTTCTCTGTTTCTTTTTTTCCTTCCTTCCTTCCTTCTTTCTTCCTTTCTTCTTTTCTCCCTCCCTCCTTCTCTCCTTCTCTCTTCCTTCCTTTCTTTTTTTGCATTTACATGAGCAAGGTAATGAGTCCATTTCTTATTGAGCATTTGTTACCCCTTCATTTGTTTTTCCCCTACCATCCCTTTACTCCTCACCTCCCCAAGGCTTCCTGCCTACCAAAATTTTAAAGTTCTTTTTCAACATAGTTCCTTGTACATGAGATTGTTACAATGGGTCATCCTGTATCCTTATTTCAGCATTTTGTTATTTCACTTCCCCTCCTCAATTAGAAAAATGTATATAGATGATGCAAGACACCAGAATCCAAGAGAGTGACAACAAGGTTTATGCCATGGCAGAAGAACATACAAAGAAACAAAAAATATCTTATAATACATTAAAAGCCCATCAAAAAGAACAGCAAGAAAAATAAAATCTCTTCTTTCCCTTCTTGGGCTTCATTTCGCTTAGCATCAGCTTATATGGTCATATGTACATAGCTTTTTGCCACTTCTGCTTGTCCTAGACATGGACTAGTTATTGCAGATAAGGGAAACTACTTTTTCCCTTACATTTAATTAGTGTATATTTATTGAACAAAGGAAGTTCATTGTGTTTTTCCATTATGTATGTGAATGGACACTGATTCTATTCCTTTAACAACCAGTGGGGTGGGAAGGCCAAACCCTGTGGTGATGTCATCACCCAAGAGTCTGGGCCACTGAAAGGGGCAGGGTGTCCAAAATGGTTGTGAGTGGGTGGTTTGGGGGAGGAGGGTGAGTGGCAGATGAAACTTTGGAGGCGGGGAGGGGACACTGCCTATATATAGGCTGCAAATTCCCATGAGGATGGGTGGAGATTGAGATGGCATAGAAAACGACAGTAAGAGGAGCCTATTGCAGCAGATCAGGGCCTGATCAGGCAGCAGATCAGAGGCTCCAGGCCTCTGGAGAGGCCAGTGGCAAGGCATAAGACCTGCAAAGAGGCCTGAGTTGAGTGGAGAGGCCTGCAGAGAAGGACGAAGGAAGCAAAAGGAAAAGCCTTCCCCTTTGGAGCTTGGAAGCTTTGGAGCATTGGAACTTTGGAGATTTTCAGACTGACTAATAGGAGGGTTGCAGTCCAACTAGTAAAGGTAGGAGCTGCCCATTGGAGGCTTGGAGGTTGAGGCTGCTCTTGGTTCTGGGTACACAGCCATGCACAAGGTAGTTGCAGGCCCCCTTTCTGGTGTAAGTAGTGTAAATAAGGTTCCTTTGTCACATTTAACTGTGCTTTGATAGATTATCATGACATTCCCTTCATCATCCCCTTTCTAAAACCAACATGAACACATTCCATTGTTACATTTGCACAAACATATATAAGGTTTGTTTCATCATTCGGCCCTCTTTATCCTATCTTCCCTGCTCCTACTGGTACTCCTATCCTCATCAGAAACTATTATGTTAGTGTACTTGTTTATTCTTTGTAATTTTTACTATAATGGTGATGTACAAACGGATCACAGTTCAATAGTCATGCATTGAGAACATTTCTTTTTGAACTGTGTTATTATTTGTTTTTTTTATATTTTCGTTAGTTGTGCAAATTGGTTTCACCTAGGGACAGAGCCCACCCCAACAAAGTTGTTAATAAAGAAGCAACATGATTGAGAACGTTCCTACACTGACCAGTCAGGGCCGCAGCACAGGCTCGCGAGCTGATACTGCAACCTGGAGCAGCCAGATTCTTTGTTTTTTAAAGGCAAAATCCATGAGTTCAAGCCTGGTCACTCGCAGGTGACCAATGGGATTGTAACACAAGAAGGATTGTACAGTCCTACCACACCACAAACAAGTGGCCAACAGCCGGAGTTTACCATAAGCATGTGCAAAAGACAGGGTTACCTTAAGCACCTGTTTCACTAGTTGGAGCCAGATTACAATGTATCTGTCTCAAGGGTGAGTCTTTAAGTCAAGAATCAATGGTCGGTTAAATTGTTAAAGGGAGGGGGACCAGATGCATTTTTTTTAATTCTGGGAACTAGGCCCATCAAGGCTAAAATCCCTAAAACAAAGGCAAAGCTCAAAATGGAATCATACCAGCTGGGGCCTCATCTCAGCGTCCACTTCAGTATTACAATTTTGGTTTAAGAATGTGATTGTACCCATATGCATATGCATATCCCTTAGGACCCCATTCCATTCCTTTATAGAAGACAAAAAACAACATTTTCCTGTATTGATCTAATTTATTTCGAATAACAAGTCGCTATATAGTTACATCCTTTTAGCAGTAAATACAGTATTATCTCGTTTGTACCTGAATAAGGGACCCATGAATATGCATATTACATTTTCTTTTTATTTATTCTGAAGGCGTTTATGTTGCTGTTTACCCAGCGAGACCTAGGAATACAAATCTGGTAGGCAGAAAGAGGGCTACACCATGTGGGCATACACAAAGCTTATTGAAATAGCACATGCTTGTACACAGCATACAGGCAGGAAAGTAAATCTTCAGACAAGGGCAAGAAAGTCAATCTTAAACAGTTTATGGAGAATACAGATGATGAGAATTTACTTTAAGTCAGTTAGTAGGAAGAATTAATCCTTGACAACAAAGGTGAGGTAACTCTAGTGATCAAAGATTACTGAGAGTAAGCAAGGCACAGATGAGCTACATTAGACACACAAAGGGAGTCTAGAGGCCTTGTTCTATGGGATGAATAGGAGGGGAAAGAATGGCACTTCCTGCAAACCTTCACTTGAGACTTGTTACTTGGCATGGGACTTTTGCCCTGACTTGGAAGGGGCATTCCCCTTTTCTGTACCTGAGGGAATGCATGTGGGCATATTGCATCCTCATGGCACGCAGGACTCAGATGAGGACACAGGCGTCCATGCTTTCAAGAGTTGTTAATACAATATCTCTTGATTAATGTCACTCGGTTCAACATACTCATTCATCCCTCCCCTACTTATCCTTTGTCTCTTCTTAATTTTGTAAGGTATACATTGGATTTCAGACTGCATTTTCCTCTTCTTTTCTTGTCTTTCCCTTTAACCCAACCTCATGCTTTTCAAGTACTCACTTCCTGGTACAAATTTTGCAAATCTGATTCCCACCACCTTTTGTACCTACTCTACTTAGTTTTTGTCAGTTAGTCCTTCTACCTGCTAAGAGGAGAAGTATCATAATAACCTAATACAAAGATGGAAGTTGAGATGTAGTTCTTTGCATTACAGTGATTGATACAAGCTGAGATATGTAAATCCATAATTATGTAACTCTTTAAACTGGGACAGAGGTCAGGCACATATTCCTGAATTCAAGAAATAAGAACACACTCCTTCAATCATGGAAGAAACAAACCACTGATTGCTTGGGATTTCATGAAATATTCCAGAGTTTCAATCATTTCCACATTCTTTTACATCTTCACAGACTACCCTGTCTTTAGCTGTGTAGATTACAGTTTACTGAGGCAAGTTGACTTTTTTTGTAATTCACTAACAATGAGACTCAGACATAGTTAAAAAACCCTTTGGATCTCTCATATCCCTTCTATACAATGGCAGAAATAAATCCATGCCTCTGTAATGTGGAGATTGATAGTTCTGACATGATAGCATTGTTAGGAGAAGGGAAGGATATCATATAGAAACTGTCTAGATCTTGGTCTATGTAAGCCACATTTTCTTTGTCTATTCATCAACTGTAGTTCTTCCAGACTGCTTCCAGTTTGGCTCTTGGGTATAGGGGTACAATAAAGTGGGTGTAAACATGACCCTATTCTCTCCTGACAAATTCCTTCAGAGTTCCAGAAGGATGGTGGAGCAGAAGCTGGAGGC
Source organism: Dipodomys merriami (assembly GCF_024711535.1). NCBI lineage: Eukaryota > Metazoa > Chordata > Mammalia > Rodentia > Heteromyidae > Dipodomys > Dipodomys merriami. The sequence goes on from NW_027206022.1 coordinate 337,385, forward strand.
TAATCAAGCTCTCCCATAAAAGCAGTTTTTAATGTTCCAGTGAACAGTCCTAAGCCAGAGAATCACACCAAGTGTGCCATGACATTACAGAGAGTTAGTCCAGAGAGGGAAAATCCAGGCAAGTAGACAGATCTGAGAACTTGCAAGCAGCCGTGGCTGTGGCTGTGGCGGCGGTGGCAGCGGCGCCGTAGCCGCCATACCTGCAACATAGAGAGTCTGGGACAAAGGTGTCAGACCCGGCAGATGAGCCGATTCTACTCAACACCAGCAAGAACTGACAAGGAGCAGACATCTTCATCCTGCAGTTTGCAGACGAGAGACGACCCTGGAACCAGGACTCCAGTGTGAGTAGAAGCCTGACATTCTCAGTCCTTTTCAGGGAGCAGAGGAGGGAAGGCCACCCCTCCCCATCCACTACTGAAGATCTCCATCTTTGATACTGACAAAGGCCTGGCTGATCATCTAGCTCCAACCCAGGCCTTGGAAGAAAACTAGAGTCATTTAGCAGGTCACTGGAGTCTATAATGGCTTGCCAGGCTCAGCTCCACCCTCGGAAATATCACCGAGCCTGGGCTGGCTGCCATCCCCAGGAGTGGCTTTCTTCACTGGGTAAACAGAGAAAGAGGCTGCCCCTCCCTACAGCAGCCTTGACAATCAATTGAAATTCAGTAACCATAAACCCTGACAATGGCTCCAGGCTGGGCTCTGTGAGTGTCTTAGAAGCTAGCCCCTCAGGGAAAAGCTAGTGTTTGCTGAAAAGGCCTCAACCCTACCCAGAACCTAGCTTGGTCACAGCATCTCCAAACTGGAGTCAACAGCCATCTCCTTCTTTTGTGATACTCAGAGCAGATCCACCTCCCAATGAAATAGCCTGGGAAGAGGATCACAAACTCCTGGGTAAAGCAGAGCATTTTTCTGTCTGGTCAAACAAACTGACTTAAGAAACCAACGAGCAAATGATTTGCATTTTAATGATAAATAAACGAAAGCCGGCAAAAAAAAAAAAGAAAAAGAAAAAAAAAAAAGAAACCAACGAATCCACAGGAAAATCAAACACCATGAGCAGACCAGAGACTCCAACAAGAGACTGGTTGCAGAAACAAGAGAGATACAGGATCTTCCCATCCCCTCTAAAAATATCAAAGAAGTCTTTTTTGTACCTTGAATGAAATTTTTTTTTCTAAAACATTTTTTAATTTTTCATTTTTAACTTTAGAAAAATTGTTTTCTATTAACTTTTTTTTCTTCCTCTTATAATTTTTATTTTAGGGGTACATGTGTGTGAGGTTTTATCTTTTTTGCTTTTTTCAGTTTTTTTGCTTAGCTCTACTGAACTTTTGATCATTTTTGTCTTTCTCATTCTTTTCACATTTTCTTTACTTTTGTTCTTCTTTGCATGACTTAATTGCTGTTCTGCTCATCCTCAGATACACCCAGAGTCCATTATTAGCTCTTATTCCCCATTGTGTACACACTTAATCCAGAAATTTATTACTCAATTCAAAACTTCTTAGACTTAAATTCCTTAATAGCAGCACTACCTCTTTATACCTGTATAACATTTTAAGCATTTTTATTTTTAAATTTTTCGTGTCTCCTTTATATTCCTCCCCTTCTCTCATTCTAGCCACATTCTTCTCTGAATATTTCGTTTTCAAATTTGCATAACTTTTAAGTGTTGCAGTATTTAATTTCTAATTTTTGCTTTTCTATTTTATCTTGTCTTTTTTTTCTTTCCCTTTCTTTTTTCTCTTTGTCTACTTTCATTCTATTCAACCTATTTCCTGCTTTGAGAATAGGACTTAGTTAACTGTCCCTCTGCCTTTCCACATCCCTCAATTCCTATTTTACCCACATCTCTCCTCAAACCTAATAATTTCTGATTTGCCAAATTCTTTTTTCTGGTTTGTAGCCTATTAATACATAATTGTTTGATGTTGAATCGGTATATCTATTGAACTAGATTGTATCTGCAGACTATTGACTGTGCAACTACAGACTTTGGTTGATGCTTGCCTTAAGATAGTGTTCTAGCATAAAACGTGTTACTTTCATCCCTAATGGGCAGAGCAAGCTGGAAAAACAAAGAATATTGGCAAGTCCGGGTACCTCAACTCCGACTCATGATAATCAGGGGACAGATCAGATAATGAATAATCCAGAGGAGAGTTCCCAAATAGCTCTACAAACACTGCTGGTAAACATGGAAATGAAAAGATTGAAAACTTGCAAAGGATTCTCTATGATCATGATAGGAAGAGAGAGGAGGCAAACCAAAGTTTCATATAGGAAAATATTTGATACAGGATTTGCGTGAGTAGCTTGAGAACACTCAAAGAGAAAGAAAGAAATTCAGTGAGAAAGCTGATTAGTCAAAGAGAAAGTCAGTAATGGCATGAGCAGACTGAGAACACTCAAAGAGAGCTACAGGGATTGGGTGAACATGAGGAAGCTAATCAAAGAGAAATAGAGGAATTGAGAGAACAGTATGAGAATACACAAAGATCACTAAAGGCATGCATGGAATCCATTAACAGAGAGCTGAAAGAAGTCAGGAAGACCACAAAGGGAATGCTGAATGGAACCCAACAGAAAGAATGGGAGTCCAAGGAAACCATAACCAATATACTAAGTGATTTGAGAATAAACAGTGAACACCAAATTAAGGAAGTCAAGTGGTCCATACACGATCTAAAACAAAGCTCCAACAAAGAATTTGAAGCCAGCCATTAAAGCTGACCAATTAGAAGGAAAATAAATAAAAAAACAAAGTAGAAAGCCTTGACAGTACATTACACCATGCAGAAGATCGAATCTCGGGGATTGAAGACAGCCTAGATATTATAGAGAAAGAACATACAACCATCCAAGACAAATCCAAGAAATATGATAGATCTATTCAACACTTGGAAGATACCATCAGAAGGCCTAATCTGAGGATAATGGGTGCAGAGTAGCACCTAGAAACAGAAATTAATGGTCTAGGAAAATTGTTTAACAGGATCCTAGGAGAGGACTTCCCAAACACGAAAAAAGATGGGCCTATTCAGATACAAGAAGCTTTTAGAAGTTAAAATAGACCAGACCAGAATAGAACATCCCACCATCACATTATATTCCTCACAGAATCAATTCAGACCAAGGGAAAGATCCTTAAGCTATCAAGGAGAAAAGATCAATCACCTATAAAGGGAAACAAATTAGAATCACCTCAGATTTCTCAGCAGAGACAATGAAAGCAAGAAGAGCCTGGAATGATATATGCCATGTCCTAAAGACAAACAACTATCAGCCAAGAATACTGTACCCAGCTAAGCTCTCATTCATAACCGAAGGTCAAATTAAAACCTTCCACAAGAAAGAAAAATTGAAACAATATATCTTCACCAAATGAGCCCTACAAAAGATTCTTAAAGATGTCCTACACATAGAAAACCAACAAGAACACAATAAAGGCCAAGAAACCGCACCCAAACTGAGAATCCAAGAACCATAGGAGGAACCCAGTTGCTGCAGCCTCCAAGAAGGTGGATTAAATGGCAGGAACTCCCAAATACCTCTCAGTCCTCTCTCTCTACATAAACGGACTTAACTCTCCAATTAAGGGACATAGACTGTCTAGTTGGATTAAAAAGCAAGATCCTTCTATCTGCTTCCTTCAGGAGTCATATCTTTCCCATAAAAACAAACACATTTTCAAAGTGAAAGGCTGGAACAAAATCTCCCAAACAAATGGCCCCCATAAACAGGTGGAGTTGTAATCCTAATATGAGATAAAATAGACTTCAAATTAAAATTCGTGACATGAGATAAAGAAAGTCGCTGCATACTAATTAAGGGATCTCTCCTTCAGGAGGATGTTACAATTCCAAATATCTATTCACCAAACAACAATGCACCCAAATTGATCCAAGAAACACTACTTTCCTTCAAATCCCACATAGATACAAAGGCATTAATTGTTGTAGACTTTAACACAACACTATCCCCACTAGACAGATCAACTCAGCAACAACTCAACAGAAATCACAGATCTAAACAACTGCCTAGATCAACTAGATTTAACAGACATCTACCGAATATTTCACCCAGCAGCATCAGAATACACGTTTTTCTCAGCAGCACATGGATCATTTTCCAAAATAGACCACATTTTAGGCCACAAAACAAACTTGTCCCAATTCAGAAACATTGAAGTTATACCTTGCATTCTCTCAGACCACAAGGGAATAAAATTAGAACTCAATACCAAAATCCAGGAGGCTGAACAACACACTGCTGAATCACCAGTGGGTTATGGAAGAGATTAGAAAGAAATTCAAATGTTCATAATATTCCACAGAAATGAACAAACAAATATCAAGCTCCTCTGGGACACCGCAAAGCAGTACTCAGATGCAAGTTTATAGATCTGAGTTCCTACATCAACAAATTGGAGAGATCTGAAACCAGCAATTTAATGAAACATCTGATCCTCCTTGAAAAAGAGCAGAAAGATAAACCCCAATCCAGTAGATGGTAAGAAATAATTAAAATTAGATCTGAATGAAATGAATTAGAATCCAAAAAGGACTATAGAAAGAGTCAACAAAACAAAGAGTTAGTTCTTTGAAAAAATTAACAAAATTGATAGACCCTTAGCAAATCTTCTCAGAAAAAGAAGAGAACACACCCAAATAAATAAACTCAGAGATGATAATAGGAACATCACCAAAGAAAAAACCAAGATTCAGAACATTATAAGGGAATCCTCCTCACAAATATCTACATGCTGAAACTAAACCAAGATGAGTTATACCATCTTAACAGGCCCATATTAAGCATTGGAAAAGAAATAGAAATAAGTGTCCTGCCATCTAAGAAAAGGCCAGGACCAGATGGTTTTACAGCAGAATTCTACAAGGCCTTTAAAGGAGATCTCACACCGATACTCCTCCAACTCTTCAATGACAGTGAAAGAGAAAGTTCACTACCGAACTCATTCTATGAAGCCATCATAACCCACATCCCAAAACCAGCCAGGGACTCATGAAAGAAAGAGAATTATAGACCCTTTTCTTTGATGAACATTGATGGAATATATCTCAAACAAATTTTGGCCAATCGACTTCAAAAATTTATCCAAAACATTGTACACCACTTGAAAAAGGAAATCAAAACACAACTTAGAAAGGGGCAAAAACTCCCATGCTCTTGGATTGGAAAGACCAAGACTGGGAAAACGGCAATACTTCCTAAGGCTATCTACAAATTCAATTTGATACCTATCAAAATTCCAGCCTCATTCTTCAAGGAAATAAAAGAGGCAATCCAGAAATTCATATGGAACAATAAAAGAATCTGAATAGCAAAAATGATCCTCAACGAAAGAACTGTGCTGTAGGAATTAGGTGTTGACTAAATTTCAAACTCTACTATAAAGCCATAGTAATCACAACAGCTTGTTACTGGCACAAGAACAGACCTCAGGATCAATGGAATAAAATTGAAAACCCAGAAACGAAGGATGGACCTATGGCCATCTAATCTTGGATAAGGGAGTGAAAAAATTAGAACTGAAGAAAGACAGCCTCTTCAGTAAATGGTGCTGGCAAAATTGGTAAACTACTTGTAGAAAAGTAATGCTAGATCCTTATATATCACCCTGCACCAGAATCAACTCCAAATGGAGCAAAGACCTCGGCGTCAAAGCAGACACTGTGAAAACATTACAGGATGGAATAGGAGAAACCCTAGGTCTCCTTGGCACAGGCCCAAATTTTATTAAGAGCCCCAGAAACACAACAAATCAAAGAAAGGTTGGACAAATGGGATTGCATGAAATTGCAGCACTTCTCCATGGCAAAGGACATAGCTAGCAAGATCAATAGAAAGCCTAAAGATTGGGAGAAGACCTTCACTAGCCATACAATGCACAAGGGTCTCTTATGTAAAATATCCCTGGAACTCAAAAAATTAAATCCCCCAACAACAAATTTTCAAAGAAACAACTGCCTAATAAATAAGTGAGCTAAAGTCTTAAAGAGAAACTTCTCTGAAGAGGAAAGAAGGATGGCCAATAGACACATGAAGAAATGCTGGGAGGGTGGCTCAGTGGTAGAGTTCTTGCCTTGCAAGCCTGAGGTCCTGGGTTCGATTCCTCAGCACCAAATAAGAGAAAAGAAAAAAGCCGGAAATGGTGCTGTCGCTGGAGTGTTAGAGCATAAGCCTTGAGCCGAAGAGGTGAGGGACAGTGCCCACAGAGTTCAAGCCCCACTACCGGACCCCCCTCCCAAAAGAGAAACTTCTCTGAGAGAGGAAAGAAGGATGGCCAATAGACACATTAATAAATGCCCAACATCTATAGCCAAAAAAGAAATGCAAATCAAAACAACGTTGAGATACCACCTAGCCCCAGTTAGAATGGATAAAATCAAGAACTCTAATAACAACAGATCCTGGAGGGGATGTGGATAGAAGAGAACTGTACTGCATTGGTGGTGGGAGTGTAAACTTGTTCAAACACTTTGGAATGCAGTATGGAGGGTCCTCAAAAGACTCCACATAGAGCTCCCCTATTACCCAGCAATTCCACTTGTGGGCATTTACCCAAATGTTCACAAACAAGACCACACTAAAGCTACCCACACGACTATGTTTATTGCAGCATTGTTTACTAAAGGTAAGACATGGAACCAACCAAGATGCCCCTCAGTAGATGAATGGATCAAGAAAATGTGGTATGCATACACAATGGAATTCTATGCCTCCATCAGAAAGAATTCCATTGCCTTATTTGTTAGGAAATGGAAAGGCTTGGAAAAAATTATATTAAGTGAAGTTAGCCAGTGCCAAAGAAACAGGTCCCATGGTTTCCCTTATTTACATAACTTATAACATAGTATATGTCTGAGTCAAGCAGAAAAGGTCAGATAAATTATTGTTAGAGAAATGAACCCTAAGATATGAATTCAAATTTTTTTCTTCTTGCGATTGTTTCTAACAAATTTATAAGATTATTTCTTTGTTGCTTTATATGTCCCTCCTCCACCGTATAACTCCTGCTTTCCCTGTATTTGATGTCGGTATAATTTTTGGTAGGGAAAGGGAAAAACACATCGTTTAAATAGGGATACAGGTGGACCCATTGCAACAATGAGATGTACAAGTCATTATGTTGAAAATGAACTTTACCACTTTGGTGCCGGGGACAGGAGGGGGAGGTTTAGGGGGGAGGATTGTGTAAGGGGGGGTGGGAGAATGGGAAGGGGAAACAACGGAGGAGGCTACAATGCTTGAAAAGAAATGTACTCATTATCTTGCCCATGCAATTGTAAACCCTCTGTTCAGTATTTTCACAATTAAAACAAACAAATTCCTTCAGATGTAGGCCCATGAGTAATATTGCTGGATTCTATGATACTCTTACTTTTATCTTTTTGAGAAACATCTATACAATTTTCCCTAGTTGGTACACTAATTTAAACTCATACAAACATCCTCACTAGCAGTTACTGCTTTATGTGTACTTGCTGATTTCCAATCTGATGGAAATGAGATGAAACTTTATGTCATTTCAGTTTGTATTTCTGTCTGGCCTGGGATGCTAAACTTTGCTTCATCTACAAGTGTTCCCAGTTGTACATCTTGGGAGTTAATTTCACTCATTTGTCCTGCCAGTTCATTTATGTATTTATTAATTGGATTATTGTTTTTTGGGAGTTTAGATATTTGAGCTCTCTCTCTGTATGTTGGTCATTAGTCTGTTTTCAGATATATTGCTGGTAAATATGTTTTCCCATGATGCAGTCTATTATGCAGTGTTTTAATTCTACTTCTCAAAATCTGTGATGTTTTGAGAGTGAGGCTCCATGGTAGAGTGCTTGCCAAGCATGCATGAAAACCATGGTTTTATCCTCCATACCACATAAACAGAGAAAACTGGAAATGGCACTGTGGCTCAAGTGGTAGAATGGTAGTCTTGAGCAAAGAAGTTCATGGTCAGTGCCAAGGCCCTGGGTTCAAACCCAAGGACTGGGAAAAAAAATACAATCTGTCATGAAATCATTGAAATAACTAAAGTCCATATACTGTTACTTAGTACACAATTGCTGGAGGATTTCTATCATACTAAGACCTATACACTACTTGTTCTTCACATAGCTGATTTTTAGGTTGAATTGGCTCATGCCTATTTTATTTTTTTGCCAGCACCTGAGCTAGAACTCAGGTTTTGTGCTTGTTCACTTTCCTCTCTCCTAGGTCAAGGACATGTGAGCCATGCCTCCCACTCAGCTTTTTGTTGGTTAATTGAAGCTAATGTCTTGTCACCTTTTCGGTCTGTGCTTGCTCTATTCCTTGATCCTCAGATCTTGGCTTCCTGAGTATGTAGGCTTCCAGGCAAAATCCATCAATCCCTTGCAGGTACAAACCACCAGCACCTACATGGATTTTTCCTTTTATGGCTGTTGCCATACAAAATAAGATGAATATTCAAATACCATAAAGCATGTCCCAATCTTTTGGACCATACATATATTCTAATTATATATTAATTATATATATTACTGAATGTATATATAATATATATAGATCATTTTAGCTGGGGACAAGCACAAATACACACACATACATATATGAGAAAACTGCACATGTCTGTGGCTTGATATCATTAGCAGAGAAACCATGGCCATTAATATTCCTTACAAAAAATTAAAGTACTTTATGTTTACATGTATGCACCTATATTTGTATATGAATATGTAAACATATATACACACATGCATAGATATACACTTACACACTCATGTATATATTATATGGTATATATTGATATATTATATATTGCATGTATACAAATGAGGCAGCGCCTTACTATGTAGCCTATGTGGCTCTCAAATAGGTGAAAATCCTGTCTTCCTTTATTTTGTTTTGAATTATAAGCCTGCTGAAACACACCTAGCTTATTAACTTTATGTCAGATGAATTCACTGTTGTGCTCAAATCAAATGAGTTTCTAATTATTAAAGATGGATAATCGTTAGAGGAACTAATAAATGAACTAACTTCACAACCTTATCATATTAACCTATTTTTCTGTTTCTAAGAGGATTCCTTAAAAGTGTGCATAATTACAAAATGAAGTTCAATTACAACAATGGTATTGATTTCTGTACATCAGTCAAACATGCAAAAGTTAGCATTTGATCTCATTGCCTAGGTGCTGTTTCTGAGTTTCTTTGCTTAAGGCTAGTCCTCTACCACTTGAGCCACATATCTATTACTTATGACATTTATGGTGGTTAATTGGAGATAAGACTCTGCTGTTCATTTTGCCCAGGCAAGCTTCAAAGTTTGGTCTTCATATTTCAGAATTGCAGGCACGAGTGGCCTGAGCCCAGCATCTTTACATATTGTTATTTACATGCCTTCACTTATTTCTGGTGCTGAATAAGCTTTGTTTGCTTTTTTGCTGGTCCTGGGGCTTGAACTCAGGGCCGAGGTGCTGTCCCTGAACTTTTTTGCTCAAGACTAGTATCACTTGAGCCACATGTTCACTTCAGGCCTTTGGGTGATGAATTGGAAATAGTAATTTCAATGACTTCTGTAGCTGGGCTGGTTTTGAACTATGATCCTATGATCTCAGCCTCCTGAGTAGATAGGAGTACAAATGTAAACCACAGATGCCCAGCTGCTTCATATGTGTTCTGAATTAGCTGAATACTTTACACTGATCAACAGTTTTCATCAGGTGGGTTTCAGACACTCTTCAGGGTGAAAGGGAGAAAAAAGCTGTGTTGGGGAACTAAGAATATTGCTCAGGTACTAATGTGTCAGAGAAACTATTCATGGTGAGATGAATTGTGCTTTTATTTACAATCAATGAAATTCCTTCACTTTTAGTCTCCTTCTTTGTAAGAATCTTCACCTCCTGGGCTTTCAATTCCAAATAATTTGAATAAGCTTACTGCTATCACTTCTTTGTGGACTTGATCATACAGTAAATGAGTTTCCTCTTTTATGTGCCTGTAGTTAAGGGTCTGATAAGTGTCTGTGTTCTGTTGTACCATGTCTGCTCCTGCGATGAGCTGCTTAGCAGAGCCAATGATTGTGGAAAAGGTCTGATAAATTCCAAGGTGCTATGGAGGATTATGGGTGGATGCCAGTGACTGGATGAATTTGTGCATATATATATATATATATATATATATATATATATATATATATATATATATATATATATATATATACATACATAGATACACACATATATCTATATCTATCTATCTCTCTCTTATATATCACTGATTTAATATTTCCAATAACTGGAATGTAATCTTATTCTAGCTGAAAATGAATTATGTATGTGAAAGCTGAGTATCTTATATACATTAAGCATATATAGACATATATATGTATATGTTTGCATACATGTATATATATGTATATATTTTTTTTCTCAGAAACAACTTCAAATATGTATTTTGTCAATTCTGTTGTGATAGAGTATATGAAAATATGACAAATCCTACCAACCCGCCCCGCAGACTTGCCTTGAAACCCCTTGTGTGGTCAATGCTATTCTTACCAGTGTAATCCTGTTAAAGTAACCTTTACAGAGGTGGGGAAAAGAATAACAAACTGGGAGGTGGGTCTGCCATTAAAACAAAAAGGGGGAATCTGTGAGGCACATGGGCAGCAAAGATGGCCCTGAGAGGAATTTGAGTGTGCAGAGCCCAATTTGTTCATGTTCAGGGCATAAAGAGCTCATGGAATCTTAGGTGCAGGATAGGGTGTGCCCTTTACAGTGATTGGTTGGTTCCTTTTTCTTCCCTCCCACGAGATCTTTTACTTTAAAAAGTGCTTGTTGCATGGTAATAAACGACTTCCTGCTTCACTTGATTCCCCACTGCTTCTGATTGTCTCCAAGGCTAAGGGAGGCTGGGGAACAGGCGAGTGCGCATGTATATTTCCTCAGACCCAGCCCATCTTTCATGGGACAGACGAAGACACGACTATTGTTAAGCATGAATCACTATTATGTGTACATATTGATAAGGCTACATTCTTTTCTTACAATATTTATATTTGTAGTAGCAAATTTCAAACCCTGGGCCTCACACATGTAGAGTGCACGCTCCACCCCAAGCTACCATACTCAGCTGTTTCATAATAGACAGCTATTTTTGTCATATGTTGAATGATGTTTAGTGTGTGCGTGGCCTACAGCTTTAGTTCAGGGCTTGAGAGCTGTCCCTGAGCTTTATTTTATTTTATTTTTTGCTCAATGCTAGTGCTCTACTCCTTAAGCCACAGCTCAACATTTAGCGTTTTTGCTTCTCTTGCATCCTTTCATAATCAATTGGAGATATGAGTCTTCAAGTCTTTTCTAACAGGGATAATTTGGAACTATGATCCTCAGATCTCTGCCTCCTGAGTTGTTAGGATGACAGGCCTGGGTGACCATCACTTGGCAGTCTGAACATTTTATAGAATACCTTGGATATGTTATTTTCCTTACACACACACACACACACACACACATTTTAAAAGATAGTTCCCAGGGGCTGGGAAAGTGGCTCAGTGGTAGAGCCATTGCCTTACATGCATAAGACCCTGAGTCCAATTCCTCAGCAGCACATAAGCAAAAAGAAAAAAGCCAAAAGTGGCACTGTTGCTCAAGTGGTAGAGCGCTAGCCTTGAGCTGAAGAGCTGAGGGACAGCCCCCAGGGCGGGAGTTCAGGCCCTGTGACCGGAACAACAACAACAAAAAGATAGTTTCCAGAGGGATTCCAGTTACATGAGCAAGGTAATGAGTCCATTTCCTATTAAGCATTTGTTTCCCCCCCCCCCCTTTTTTTCCCCTACCATCCCTTTCCTGCCCATCTTCCCGTCTTCCTGCCCCGGTCCCCAACGTTGTAAAGTACGTTTTCAACAGAGTGTCTTGGACACATCATTGTTACAATGGGTCATCCTCTATCCTTATTTCAGCATTTTGGTGTTTCCCCTCAATTAGAAAAATGTATATAAAAGTTGAAAGACACTGGAGTCAAATACAGTGAAAGCAGGGGTGATACCATGGTAGAAGAACATACAAAGAAACAAAAAATATCATATAGTATATTATAAGCCCATCAAAAAGAACAGCAAGAAAAATAAAATCTGTTGTGTCCCTATCTTGGGTTTCTTTTCGCTTAGCATCAGCTTTTATGATCATATATACATAGCTCTTAACCTCTTCTGCTTGTCCTAGACATAGACTAGTTAATGCAGATAAGGGAAACTGATTTCCCTTACATTCTGTGCGCAGTGCGCCAAGCCATCGGCCAGGCATCTCGGCGGGGGCTGCCAGGACCCCAGAGACACAGGGGGCCACCTGCAGATCACCCGCGCAGAAGCCGCCTGAGGTACCGGCTTGCAGAACAACTGATCGCCAGAAACAGAGAAACCTACAAGCCAGGAGTCTCCACGAGGATCCCACCCCCACCCCTCACTCTCCACCTGAGCAGAGAGGCTCCATCCCGCCAAAGCTGCCTGGCACCTGCAGCATGACAAAGGGACCTATCTGCAGACCACCCGCGCAGAAGCCAACCCGGCGGGGGCAGCCCGGGTCCCAGAGTCACAGGGGGCTGCCTGCAGATCACCAGAGCAGAAGCAGCCTAATTCACCGGCGTCAGACCCACCGGATCTCTACAACCCGCGAAGAAGCCGCCTGAGCGTGGACACTGTGGACCCGACAGCTTAGATAGAGGCAGTGACGTCATGAAACCTCCCAATACTTTTATATTTACTTATGACTTGTCTAATAGTCTCCATAAGAGGGGCTTTCAGGGTAGCACTTAACTCTGGTGAGTTAGTCATGTTCTCAGGATACTCATCAGATGTTGGAGTCGTCAACACTTCCAAGAAAGAGCCCTGAATAAGGGAAAGTTGAGCATGAGTAAGTAGAACAAGCAACAGGAGCAGTAAAAGATTAATAGGCACTCCTATACAGGGAAAAAAAAGAAAAACAGGAACACATCTTTCCCAGGGGCTTGCCAGCCTTTTTAGGAGGTAGGCCTCTTTGAAGTCCCATTCTCTGAGGTAGGCTTCTGTGAAGCCCCATTCTGAGGTAGACTTCTGTGGAGTCCCATTCTCAGATCTAAAAGCAGGTGTTCCATGCTAAGCAGACTCCACCGGAGTAGACCTGGCAAGGAGGCTATTTTTTTTTAGTTTTTTGGGACCAGTCGTGGGGACTGAAATCTGGGCCTGGGCACTGTCCTTCAGCTCTTCAGCTCAAGGCTAGTGCTCTACCACTTGATCCACAGTGCCACTTCTGGCTTTTTCCTTTTTGCTTATATGGTGCTGGGGAATCAAACCCAGGGCCTCATGCATGTAAGGCAAGCGCTCTACCACTGAGCCACCTTCCCAACCCTGCTTTTATTTTTAATCAATGAAATTCCTTCACTTTTAGTCCTCTTCTTTGTAAGAGTCTTCATTTCTTGGATTTTCAATTCCAAATAATTTAAATAACCTTACTGCTATCCCTTCTTTGAGGACTTGATCATACAGTAAAGGACTTTCCTCCTTAATGTGTCCGTATTTAGGTCCTGGTATGGGTCTGTGTTCTGTTGCACCATGAGTGCACCTGAGATGAGCTGGTTAGTAGAGCCAATGATTGTAGAAAACATCTGACAAAATGAATAGTGCTATGGAGGGTTATCAATGGATTCAGGTGACTGGATGAATTTGTAGTGACATATATGTATATTTACGTACATAGATATGCATACACACACACACACAATGTAATCACCCCGGTGACCTGCTGATGCATGCCTTCCCTTGTAATCTGTCACTCAAAGCCAAGAGGTTCACATTCATGAACCATTGGGACATTCTCAAGTATGTCTCTAAAGTCCTCATAAGCTGTTGCTATGGAGACATGTTCATGTGGGGCTTCTGAATTCTGTTTTTACACATGGAATTGTGGAATGTTAAGTGTATATTCTTTTTTTTAAGCTCCAAGAATGGGACTCAAAGCCAGTACATGATACTTTTGCTCACTTAGTAATGCTCTAAAAACTAAGCCATACCTCTATCCCTTAAAGTATGTATTTTGTCTATTCTGTTGTGAAAGACTATATGAATATATGACAAATTCTACCAACTCTATAAAAATTACAGAACTGTTCATTTCCAGGGGTGGAAGAGACTGATGTTATAGAAGGTATTCTAGGTTTACAGAAAAATTTGAAAATTGTTTCCCACAAGAAATCTGAATGGATTCTGTGTCACTTTGATTGAATTTCACCACATAAAATAAGTATTTACTAAATCAACTTTATTACTCATCTATAATTCTCAAATATTTCTCATTTTTAAATGTTACAAAATTCCATTAAATCACTCAATTTCTTTATAGATTCTATGAAACTACTTATTTTCCTAATTTATAACATTTCAGTTTTACTTACATAAGTTTTGTAAACACCTTTGAAGAAAGTAGACTGCTTCTCAATGATAGGACTCATGATACTAAATACAACAACCTCAAAATTAGAGATGTGGCACAAAGGGTAGAGTGCTAAGCTTGAGAATAAAAGCCAAAGGGAAGTAAAGGGCCATGAGTTCAAATGAAACTAACAGCAAAATAAAAGGAAAAAGGTACATATCATCCTAGAATTTCATGAAACAGGAAATTAGACATAATCATCTTCTTGTAGATCTCCCAATAGAGAATGTTAGAAATGGAACTTGAGAAATTTTAGAAGATGGACATTCAGGGAAGAATGACTGAGAGTACTTAGAACTTTTTTGAAAAACTTTCTACATGTTTTACATTGCTATGATTTCTCATGTGTGTGTGTGTTCAATGATGAACCCTGAGCTGTGCCTTCTGGTTGAAGAATTCCACATTTCTACCTTGATAAGGTTTGTATCCTGTGTGGGTTCTGTATTGCAAACTGACTTCTCTTCCAAATGAAAGGCTTTCCTTACTTGTTACATTCTAGAGATTTCTCATTTGGGTGAATTTTCTTATATGCTAGGCTGTGGCCTCCAGTGGATGGTTCTTTACACATTTGTTGCAGTCATAAGGCTTCTCTCCTGTGTTGTGCTCTCTGATGAAAAATAAGGGCTGAATTCTGTGTGAAACTCTATCCACAGCTGTTACATTCCTAAAGTTTTACTTTGTGTGTTTTCTGATGGACAGTAAGGTTTCCCCTGTGGCTGAATGACTTTCCACACAGGTCACATTCAAAAGGTTTCTCTCCTGTGTGTGTTCTCTGATGGTCAGAAAGGTATACCTTCCTGGTGAAAGACTTTCCACAGCTGTTACATTAATAAGGTTTCTCTCCTGTGTGCATTATCTCATGGATGTTAAGTGCTGCCTTCCACCTGAAAGACTTTCCACACTCCATACATTCATAAGGTTTCTCTCCTATGTGTAATATCTGATGTGATTTAAGGATCGACTTCTGGATGAAAGACTTTCCACACTAGCTACAATCATAAGGTTTTTCTCCTGTGTGTTTTCTCTCATGGAAAGTAAGGCCGATTTTCTTGCTGAAAGACTTTCCACACCTCCTACATTCATAAGGTCTCTGTCCTGTATGTGTTGCCTGATGGGCAGTAAGTTGTGACTTCATGACGAAAGACTTTCTACACACATTACATTCATAAGGTCTCTCTCCTGTATGTGTTGTCTGATGGATCCTAAGGTTTCCTTTCTGGGTGAAAGACTTTCTACAGAGATTACACTGATAAGGTTTCTCTCCTGTGTGTGTTGTCTGATGGACATTAAGGGTTGTCTTCTGGGTGAAAGACTTTCCACACACATTACATTCATAAGGTTTCTCTCCTATGTGTATTCTGTGATGATATGTAAGTTTTGACTTCCACATGAAAGACTTTCCACAGAGGTTACATTCATAAGGTTTCTCACCTGTGTGTGTTCGCTCGTGAGCAGTAAGGTTTGTCTTCTGGGTGAAAGACTTCCCACACTGGATACATTCATAAGGCTTCTCTCTTGTGTGTGTTTTCTGATGGACAGTGAGGTATGACTTCCGGCTGAATGACTTTCCACACAGGTTACATTCATAAGGTTTCTCTCCTGTGTGTGTTGTCTGATGGACATTAAGGGTTGTCTTCTGGGTGAAAGACTTTCCACACACATTACATTCATAAGGTTTCTCTCCTATGTGTATTCTGTGATGATATGTAAGTTTTGACTTCCACATGAAAGACTTTCCACAGAGGTTACATTCATAAGGTTTCTCACCTGTGTGTGTTCGCTCGTGAGCAGTAAGGTTTGTCTTCTGGGTGAAAGACTTCCCACACTGGATACATTCATAAGGCTTCTCTCCTGTGTGTGTTTTCTGATGGACAGTGAGGTATGACTTCAGGCTGAATGACTTTCCACACAGGTTACATTCATAAGGTTTCTCTCCTGTGTGTGTTGTCATATGGACAGTGAGGTGTGCCTTCCGGCTGAATGACTTTCCACACAGGTTACATTCATAAGGTTTCTCTCCTGTGTGTGTTAGCTGATGGACAGTAAGCTGTACCTTCCGAGTGAAAGACTTTCCACACAGGTTACATTCATAAGGTTTCTCTCCTGTGTGTGTTGTCAGATGGACAGTAAGTTGTGACTTCTGGCTGAAAGACTTTCCACACAGGTTACATTCATAAGGTTTCTCTCCTGTGTGTGTTGTGAGATGGACAGTAAGGTGTGCCTTCCGGCTGAAAGACTTTCCACACACATTACATTCATAAGGTTTCTCTCCTGTGTGCGTTGTCAGATGGACAGTAAGGTGTGTCTTCCGGATGAAAGACTTTCCACACAGGTTACATTCATAAGGTTTCTCTCCTGTGTGTGTTAGCTGATGGACAGTAAGCTGTGCCTTCCGGCTGAAACACTTTCCACACACATTACATTCATAAGGTTTCTCTCCTGTGTGTGTTCTCTGATGGACAGTAAGGTGTGTCTTCCGGGTGAAAGAATGTCCACATTGGTTAGATTCTTTAACTACAGGAGATACTCCAGGACTATAAGCAGCACATATCCCATTAGACTCGCCATGGAGAAGCATGTTCTGACACTGCCTGAACTCCTCTGTCCTTATCCCTAAGGAGTTTCCATTATTCCTAATCAGCTCTGACTTAGGTTTTGATCTCAAATTAAAAGTTGTTATTAATTTCACATTTTTCTCCCCTGTGTTAGTATTCATGACTCCGACATCAGCCAGACAATCGTAGGGATTCTCCTGACAGGTCTTAGTCCTGTACTCCTTTTCTTGGACATCTACAATGAGATATAGAAAGACAGACAAAAACAGAAATGAGACCTCAAGATTCCTTAATGTAACAGTAAAGGCATTTCTGTGCATCCTGTTACGAGATTTTAAAAGATCAAAGCTGGAACTCTTTGATGCAGAATATAAGCTTTTCTCTGTAATGTATTAGTTAAGAAAGTAAAACACTTCTGGAGGAATATCAATACCAAATTTCAAACTCTACTATAAAGCCATAGTAATCAAAACAGCTTGGTATTGGCATAAAAACAGACCGCAGGACCAATGGAATAGAATTGAAAACCCAGAAATGAACCTACAGACCTATAGCCATCTAATCTTCGATAAGGAAGCTAAAACAATAGAATGGCAGAAAGACAGCCTCTTCAGTAAATGGTGCTGGCAAAATTGGTTAACTACATGTAGAAAACTAAAGCTAGATCCTTATATATCACCCTGCACCAGAATCAACTCCAAATGGATCAAAGACCTTGAACTGAAAGCAGACACTCTGAAAACATTACAGGATGGAATAGGAGAAACCCTAAGTCTCCTTGGCTCAGGTCGAAATTTTCTGAATAGAGACCCGGAAGCACAACAAATCAAAGAAAGGTTGGACAAATGGGACTGCATAAGATTGCAGAGCTTCTGCAGGGCAAATGAAATAGCTGGCAAGATCAATAGAAAGCCCACCGATTGGGAGAAGATCTTTACTAGCCATACAACGGACAATGGTCTCATATCTAAAATATACTTGGAACTCAAAAAATTAAACCACCCAACAACAAATCCTCAAAGAAACAACTGCCCAATAAATAAGTGGGCGAAAGACTTAAAGAGAAGCTTCTCTGAAGAAGAAAGAAGGATGGCCAATAGACACATGAAGAAATGTTCAACATCCCTAGCCATAAAAGAAATGCAAATCAAAACAACATTGAGATATCACCTCACTCAAGTTAGAACAGCAAAAATCAAGAACTCTAACAACAACAGATGCTGGAGGGGATGTGGACAGAAAGGAACCTTACTTCATTGTTGGTGGGAATGTAAACTTGTTCAACCACTTTGGAAAGCAGTATGGAGGTTCCTCAAAAGACTTCACATAGATCTCCCCTATGATCCAGCAATCCCACTTTTGGGCATTTACCCAAATGTTTACAAACAAGACCACACTAAAGCTACCAGCACAACTATGTTTATTGCAGCATTATTTACCATAGCTAAGATATGGAACCAACCCAGATGCCCCTCAGTAGATGAATGGATCAAGAAAATGTGGTATATATACACAATGGAATTCTATGCCTCCATCAGAAAGAATGACATTGCCCCATTTGTTAGGAAATGGAAAAGTTTGGAAAAAATTATATTAAGTGAAGTAAGCCAGGCCCAAAGAAGCATAGGTCCCATGGTTTCCCTTATTTGCAATATCTAGTATAGGTATGAGTCAAGCGGAAAAGGTCAGATAATGTGATGTTAGGAAAATGAACCCTTAAATATGTATTTTAATGTTTTCGTTTCTTTCATGCATGTGTTTCTAACCCATTTATAAGATTATTTCTTTGTTGCTTTGTATGTCCCTCCCCCACAGTGTAACCCCCGCTTTCACTATATTTGATGTCAGTATAACATGTGGAGGAGATGGGGACAAACAACTCGTTTAAGGATTCAGGTGGACCTGTTGCAACAATGAGAAGTACAAAATGTCATGTCAAAACCAGCTTTACAATGTCGGTGTGGGGGGGGGGAGGGGGGTATAATTGGGTGGGGGGAGGGGGGTAAAATTGGGTGGGGGAGGGGGAAGGCGGGGAAGGGAAGTGAAGGGTAAACAAAGGAGGAGGCTGCAATGCTTGGTAAGAAATGTATGCATTATCCTGCTCATGTAATTGTAGCCCCTCTGTACAGTATGTTCTCAAATAAATTAAATACAATTAAAAAAAAAAAAAAAGAAAGTAGCACTGACATTTTACAATGGTAAATAATGCTTTTCTGTTTCAGTTCTTTTCTGTTTTTCTCAAGGAATTAATTACTCAAATGATTCATCTACACACTATTAGTTATAAGCTGAGTACTAAACATTTGCTTTTAATACCCTCGAGGTTTGGTCATAAGGGAATAGCTATTATTTTTCTTTTAATTTGTGGAAATAATTTACACATTTTGCTGCTTTGCTTCTCAACCATTAGGTGAGGAACAGAAATACTGTCTAGATTTAGGGACCATTAGGGTGTTTGATACATCCCTTGGCCTTTCCGCTAAGAATGGAAGGTTCCTGAGAGTAAGGATTTATACCTCCATCTCTTCAGTTCTAACTTCTCACTAAGAATTACTTTAGGGATTGGTGGCATTTTAAAAATTGGTTTCCCTCATCCTTAGTCAAATTCTCATCAAATTTCCTTTTCTAACACATCTGCTCCTTCACAACCATTCAAGACAAAGATACTGCAGCTTACCACCCAGGTAGTCATCTCCTATGAACCAAAAGCTTTGCTTCTGAATCTCACTCACTTCCACCATCACCAAGAAGCAATTTCCCTCATCACAGGTAGCAGTCCTGGCATACTCCTTATTTCCTCATACCTTGTTTCAATGAAAATGAGACATCATTTTCTACATTTCTCATTTCCTTTTTCTGTTTAAGAATGATTTCTACAAATAAATAGAAAATTGCTCACTTTAACTATACTGGGACAGCCAAATCAGTTTGTCTCCATGTAAATTCTTGATTGTCATGTCCTTGAGACAAAGGATCACCTAGTTCTCTGCCACACATGACTCAGGGGAACTAGGAACATTATTGCTCAGTACAGCTCATTAAACTTACCAAGTGGACTCTGGCTACAAAACCACCATGCAAGATGCTTTATCTCACCTGTGAGATTCTTCTCTGAGGCTTCTCTTATCCATGGTTCTGACCCTTGCTCCAGCTTGGCAATCAATTTAGGTTTAGGAACACAGTGTCCTGTTATAAACAAGTAGAGAAGAACTATTGGTAGGATGGGTCATCATTACTGTAAGGTCTTAGACATCATGTTCACAAAGTTGCTCCTAAACCTTGTTTCTCATTTCTTACCAACTTCCTGGTTGATATTTCCCAGCTTTCAACTTATTTTGCCAATTGTGTGCCTTGAACTCAGCTCTTTTGCTCAAAGCTAGCCTTCTGCTAGTTTCAGTCCCAGCTACATTTGTAGATTGTGAGGGGATTTGGAGATAAAAGCCTCATGGTCACTTTTCTGCAGTTGCTGGCTTCAAACCAAAATCCTCACATTTCAGCCTCCAGAGAAGCTAAGATTACAGGTGTTAGGGTGTTAGCCACTGCACCCAGGACGAGGGTTGATTACAAATAACCACTTTCAACTAGTGATTTTCAGATCATACTTCAAATAGTGATGTACTTTCTATTCTAGACTATATTTGCACGTACAGAAATCACCCCAAGTTTAGGATGACAGTCTTCTTTCTATTAGTGGAATGCAGTTTAGATTTTGGGCCCAAGTGCTGATTGGGTTTCTTGAAGAATGGGAATAAAATTGTCTCCAGTTACATAATGAAGTGGAAAAAATGGACAGGAATTTTATATTCCCACGGAGTGGAATCATCACCCGAAACAACATAAATATTTATATATCTACTTAGAAAAGAAAACAGCCTTTGATCTCGCATGTTCAAATGACTTTCGCTCACCTAAAGACAAGAGGTTGCTGTAGGTCTCCAGCATTACATCTCTATGCAGGGTCCTCTGAGCATGATCCAGGTCTTGCCACTCCTCCCAGCTGAAGTCCACAGCCACATCATCAAATGACACCAGCTTCTGTAATGGCACATTTGAATCAAGTAATTTGGCCAAGTCAGGAAGGTCTGTGGGACTCATCCCCAATTAATCACCAGGAGAAAAGCAGAACTGGTGCTATGGCTCATGTGGTAGAGCACTAGCCTTGAGGTGAAGAATTCAGGGACAGTGCTCAGGTCCAGAAATCAAACCTCACAACCAACCAACACACACACACACACACGCACACACACACACACACACACACACACACACACACACACACACACGGTATTTCATAAGCAATCACAAGACATTTAGGACATCGCATGGAATACATAGCACCTTACTGATTCATGAAAAGTAAGTGTCCACATAAATGTTAAAGGCAGTAACAGTACTTAAGAATGTCGCTAATTATGGATTGGCCCTTATAAGGTCTGATTTACTTCCCATATATAAATATCCTATGTTAACTCTTTTGTAGTTTAAGTGCTAAATACTGAAGTATGGTCATAGATACCCTGATATTTCTTTCCTATGTAAAAAAGAACTGCTAGAAGGAAGTTTTGTGAACTTGGCCTACCTTCTACAATCCACAATATAGTTGTGAGGGGCATACCATATTCCCTGACTACATTTTCATTTAAATATGCCTTCATGGAAGGATGGAGGATGGATAGAGGCTTAAGGAACATTCAAGATGACAAAAAACAAAAAATAGGACCACGACAAACAAGACAGAGAAAAATTAGAAGAGGGATGTGATCTAAAGTTACAGAAGACAAATTTACAAGTTGGAAGGAAATAAGAGTGCTAATTTGCCTGCAGAGGCTAAGAGGAGAGGTTTTGGAATCCCACACTGAACCCTATTACAAATGATGAATGGCCAAGCCAGCCATGCTTGGCAATAGCAGAGGTGAATGCTCACTAACACACAAAAGGGAAATATATATGTGAGAAATTGAAAGAAAATAACATTCAATTCACAATCCACTGGGCAGAGGAACTCTACTAAAAATGTAGATTGAAGATATGGTCAGGGAAAGAGAGTTGATTAATTACACATCTGCATTTTAAGAGTGTTACAAGAGAAGTGCTTCAAGAGAAGAGCAAAAGGAGTCCACATACATATACACGTAGGACAAAGAAACTAAAATGGTAAATGTGTAGGTAAGTTTAAAGGAATATATTGGTCATATATTTTATGTAATATCTGTAATAGTTTGTTGAAATAAAACTTATAGCACCATATGATTCACAATGCATGAAGATCCAATATATAAACTCATCACTTTATTAAGAGAAATGTATGTAGAATACTCATATGCATCAATAAATATTGCAATTACCAGGCAAATCGGAAGGCCTCAGTTCAAAGAATTAATTGTACCAAAAAAGAGGGTACTAGATTTAGGGCTGGAAATGTGGCTTACTCCAGAGTGCTAGTCTAGAATGCACGGGTTCAATTATTCAGTGCCATGTGAACAGAAAAAGTAGAAATGGGGAAAACGATTGAAGACACTTTAAAAAAAATCTACAAATAATTCCTTGAAATATACAAAGCTCAGTATCAATAGTCAGGAGAAGAATTCAAATCAAAATTCTACAGAAATAACTACTTTATATATGTTACTATGGACAGTTTTAAATAAAAACAACAAATATCCTTCCAAAGTCTAACAAAGGCTGGGAAGGATGTGAATTCAATTTGAACCTTGCTGCATGTATGGCAGGAATGTAAAACAATCAAAGATGGTATGGACAGAGCTAAAAAGAACTAAATAGAGAATTACATAGGAATATGGTCCAGCACTTCTATTTCTAGAAGAGAAAGCAGAGATGAGAAGTAGTATTAGAGAATCACTTCAGAGCAAATACTGACAAGAACCAAAAGACAGACAGAGGTAAAAGAATAAATAAAGACATTGAAAAGGAAGACAAGTTTGCTACATTTTATAGCAGGGTTGATCTTTGAATACATTAAGCCAAGTAAAATACACCAGTCATAAAAGCACAGCCTTGGTATGATTTCCCTTACTGAGCTTTCAAGGATCAACAAAGTCATAGAGCCAAAAAGTAAGATGGTTCCAGAGACTGGGGTAGAGAGGAAAAGGAGCTGCCTATTAATGATTATACAGCTTCATACATGGAAAATGAAACATGCTGTACATGGATGGAAGAGATGGCTCCACAACAACGCAGCCATATGAACTATCAGTGAACTCTGAATTGAAAATGGGTAATGTAGCCACACAGGATGGAACATACCTATACACCCTGACCTTGGGAAATTCAAAAACGATGACCAGCCAGGCTAGCTTCCATAACAATTTCAAGAGCATGCTGGACTACATATCAAGACCTGTCTTCAAAAGGAATAGGGAATGATTTGTATTGACAAAGCTCATAAAATTCACAAACTTTATAGACCATGACAATGACAATTTGCCTTGAAGGTGAAAATGTGTTTTTGACTTCAACTAAGCATCTCTGTTCCACAATACTGTGACATATGTGAAATTTATATAATCACTTTCTCTCAATTTAAACAACAAAAAAAGAAAAGTCAGAGAAGGGGTGGTTTAGGAGCAATGGGTGACCATGTTGTCAGACATCTTCTATTCACATATTGTTTTTGTAGAATGGCAACTTCTTTGTACAACTACTTAAACCTAATAATAAAATAAATTGTTTGAAAAAAGGAATATGGAAAAATCAAATTTTAGACTGTCTGAATTGGATCAGAGATATAGGTGCCATGTGTGTCTATTTTTCCAGTTAAAATAACAAAGTAAAATTTATGAACAAACGTTAAGCCACATTTTAGCTGGAAACATACAACTACAAATAGCATTAATAACAAACACACATGGACCAAAAATGCAAAGTATTCTTTTTTTTTGTTTGTTTTATATCGGTTGTGTGGCTTGAACTCTAGGCTTGGGCACTCTCCCTCATGTCTTCAACTAAAGGCTAATGTTCCACCACTTGATCCACTGTGCCACTTCCGGTGTCCTGAGTGGCTTATTGGAGATAAGTGTCTCATGGACTTTCCTGTCCAGGCTGGCTTTGAACCAGGATCCTCAGCTCTCAGCCTCCTGAGTAGCTAGGATGACAGGTGTGGGCCACCAGAGCCTGAACAAAAATGCAAATTAATCTAATCTGTGCATCTTAATTTTAGTTTTTATATACCTTTTCACTGACTACTTTTCAAGTGTATCTCAAATATCTGAATCAGTTCTCCAGGAAGCTTCCCAAGGATATTTCTTGCTGTTCTTTTTGATGGGCTTATAATGTACTATATGATTCTTTTTTGTTTGTTTGTTTCTTTGTATGTTCTTCTGCCATGGCATAAACCTTGTTGTCACTGTCTTTGATTCTGGTGTCTTGCATCTTGTATATACATGTTTCTAATTGAGGAGGGGAACAGAAATTACAAAATGCTGAAATAAGAATAAAGGATGGCCCATTGTAACAATGACTTGTACAAGGAACTATGTTGAAAAGGAACTACAACTTTGATGGGGTGGGAAGACTTGGGGAGGTGGGAAGTAACATGATAGTAGGGGAAAAACAAAGGATGGGGAAAAAGTGCTCTATAAGAAATGGACTCATTACCTTGCTCATGTAACTGCAATCCCTCTGGACACTATTATATCTATATATATCTATATATATCTATATACAGATGTATATATGTATATACATCTGTATATATATATATATATATATATGTATGTCTGTGTGTTTGTGTGTGTGGAAAATAATACATCCAAGATATTTTTTTACAAATGTTCAGTCAGCCAGGTGCTGGTGACTCATTCCGGTCATCCTAACTACTCCGGAGGCTAGGATCCAAGTATAATACTTCCAAATTATTTCTATTAGAAAAGCCTAGAAGACTCATATCTCCAGTTGATTATGAAAGGATACAAGACAAACAAAAAAGGTGAATGTTGAGTTATGACTTAAAGAGTAGAGCACTAGGCTTGAGCAAAAAAAAAAAAAAAAAAAGCTCTGGACAGCTCAGTGAAGAGAGAGATCTGAGCACTTGCAAGCAGCCATGACTGGGGTGGTAGCGGAGGCCTTAGCCGCCATACCTGCATCAAAGGCCCCATATGTGGTGTGTGAGTCAATTCAACTCAACACCAGCAAGAACTGACAAGGAGCAGACATCTTCATCCTGAAGTTCCCAGACCAGAGAAGACTCAGGAACCAATACTCCAGTGTGAGTAGAAGCCTGAAAGCCTCACTCCTTCTCAGGGAGCAGAGAAGGGAAGGCTACCCCTCCCCCCACTACCAGAGGTCTCCATCTTTGAGACTGACAAAGGCATGGCTGAGCAGCTAGCACCAACTCAGGCCTTGGAAGAAAACCAAAGAGTCATTTAGCTGGTCACAGGAACCTAACCTGACCTACTAGGCTCAGCTCCACCCAAGGGGAAGTCACCCAGCCAGGGCCCCAGCCCCAGGAGTGGCTTTCTTCACTGGGTAAACAGAGACAGAGGCTGCCCCTCCCTATAGCAGCCTTGACAATCAATTGAAATTCAGTAAACATAAACCCTGAGAATGGCTTCAGGCTGGGCTCTGTGAGTCTCTCAGAAGCTAGCCCCTCAGGGAAAAGCTACTGTTTGCTGAAAGGCCTCAACTCTATCCAGAACTTAGCCTCATCACAGCATCTCCACACTAGAGGAAACAGCCAAATCCATCTTTTGTGATACTCAAAGCAGTTCTCCTTCCCATTAAATTACCCTGGGAGAAGGATCACAAACTGCTGGATAATGCAGAACAGTTTTCTGCATACTCAAACAAATTGACCTAAGAAACCAACCAAGCCACAGGAAAATCAAACACTGCAAACAGACCAGAGACTGTAACAAGAGACTGCTTAAGGACACAAGGGATCTTCCCATACCCCTCTGCCCCCGAAAAAAAATCAAATAGTCTTTTTTTGTACCTTTCATAAACTTTTATTTCTAAAATGTTTAAAAAAATTTTTTATTGTGAAAATACTGTCCAGAGGAGTTACAATTACATGGGCAAGATAATGAGTAAATTTCTTATCAAGCATTGTACCCTCCTCCTTTGTTTCCCCTTCCCATCCCTTCCCAGCCTTCCCCCCCACACCCCCCCCCACTCAATCCCCTTCCCCCTCCAAAGGTGTCAAGTTCGTCTAAAACTTTTTTTAATTTTTAACTTAAATTTTTTTTTGTATAAACTGTGTTTTCCTCTTCTTATAATTTTTATTTTAGGGGTATATGTACGTTTGCTTTATTTTTCATTTTTAAATTTCTTTTTGTTTAGCTCTAGAGACCTTTTGATCCTTCTTTTCTTTCATTCACATTGTTTTCACCTTTTCTTCTCTTTCATTTTTCTTTGAGTGACAATTGCTGTTCTGCTCATCCTGATATTCCTTTAGTGGATTATTAGACCTAATACTCCATTGTGTACAACTTAATCCAGAAATTTATTACTGAATTCAAAACCTCTTAGACTTGAATTCCTTAATAGCAGTACTCTTTATACCTATAAAATATTTTAAGCATTTTTAGTTTTAATTTTTTCATGTCTCTTTAGCCCTCCACTTCTCTCATTCTATCCATGTTCTTCTTGGAAATTATGTTTTTCAATTTGCATAATTCAGTGTTGCACTGTTTAATTTGTAATTTTTATTTTTCTATTTATTCTTGTCTCTTTGTTTCTTTCTCTTTCTCCTTTTTTAAGCTCTCTCTACTTTCATTCTATCCAATCTATTTCCCACTTTGAGATTAGGACATGGTTAATTCTCCCTCTGCTTTTCCACATCCCTCTATTCCTATTTTTACCCACATCTCTCAAAACCTAATAATTTCTGGTTTGTCCAATTCTTTGCGGTGAATAGTATATCTGTTGAACTAGATTGTATCTGCAGACTTTTGACTTGCAACTACAGACTTTGGATGATGCTTGCCTTAAGATAATGTTCTAGCATAAAACTGGTGTTACCTTCATCCCTAATGGGCAGAGCAAGCCAGAAAAACACAAGAAAAATGGCAAGTCCAGGTATCTCAACTCCCACTAAGGATAATCAGCTGACAGAACAGATAATGAATAATCCAGAGGGGAGTTCCCAAATAGCTCTACAAACACTGCTTGTAAACATTGTAAATGAAAAGATTGAAAACCTGCAATGGACTCTGTGAGCATGATATGGAGAGATAGGAGGCAAACCAAAGGTTAATACAGGAATATCATGAGCGTGAGGAAGCTACTCAAAAATTGATACAGGAATTGCGTGAGCTCCTTGAGAAAACTCAAGGAGAAATAAAGGAATCTATGAGCAGGCTGAGATCAGTCAAGGAGAAAGTGAGGAATGGCTGAGCAGGCTGAGAACACTCAAGGAAAACTACAGGAATTGTATGAACATGAGGAAACTAAGCAAAGAATAATACAGGAATTGAAAGACAAGGATGAGTATACACAAAGATCACTAAAGGCATTCATGGAATCCATTAACAGAGACCTGAAAGAAGTCAGGGACACCACAAAGGGAATGCTGAATGGAACCCAACAGAAGGAATAGTAGCCTATGGAAACCATAGCCAATCACCTAAGTGATTTGCAAATAAACACTGAATACCAAATTAAGGAAGTCAAGTGGTTCATACAAGATCTAAAACAAAGTTCCAACAAAGAATTTAAAGCCATCAAAGCTGACCAATTAGAAGGAAAAGAAGTAAACGAACAAAGTAGAAAAATCTTGACAGTACGTTAGACCATTCAGAAGATCAAATCTTAGGGATTGAAGACAACCTAGATATTACAGAGAAAGAACATACAACCATCCAAGACAAATCCAAGAAATAAGATAGATCGATTCAACACTTGGAAGACACCATCAGAAGGCCCAATCTGAGGATATTAGGTGTAGAGGAGCACGTAGAGACAATAGTTCATGGTCTAGAAAATTTGTTTAACAGGATCCTAGCAGAGAGCTTCCCAAACATAGGCCTATTCAGATACAAGAATCAACGGCCCCCATAAACAGGCAGGAGTTGCAATCCTAATACCAGGTAAAATAGACATCAAAGTAAAATTTGTGAAAAGAGATAAAGAAGGTCGCTACATACTAATTAAGGGATCTCTCCTTCAGGAGGATATTACAATTCTAAATACCTATTCACCAACCAACGGAGCACCCAAATATATCCAAGAAATACTACTTTCCCTCAAATCCCACATAGATGCAAAGACATTAATAGTTGGGGACTTTAACACACCACTTTCCCCACTGGATAGATCAACTTGGCAAAAACTCAACAGAGAAACCGCAGATTCTAACAAATGCATAGATCAACTAGATTTAACAGACATTTAACAGACCAAATATTTCATGCAGAAGCATCAGAATACACATTTTTCTCAGCAGCACATGGATCATTTTCCAAAATAGACCACATTTTAGGCCACAAAGCAAACTTGTCCAAATTCAGAAACATTGAACTAATACCTTGCATTTTCTCAGACCAGAAGGGAATAAAATCAGAACTCCACACCCAAAGCAACCAAAGAAAGTCCTGTAACACATGGAGCCTGAACAAAACACTGCTGAATCATGAGTGGGTCATGGAAGAGATTAGAAAGGACATTCAAATGTTCATGATATTCAACCAAAATGAACACAAATTACCAGCTCCTCTGGGACACAGCAAAGGCAGTACTCAGGGGCAAGTTTAGAGATCTGAGTTCCTACATCAACAAATTGCAGAGATCTGAAATCAACAATATAATGAGACATCTGAGCCTCCTTGAAAAAGAGCAGCAAGATGAACCCCAATCCAGTAGACAGAAAGAAATAATTAAAATTAAATCAGAATTACATGAATTACAATCCAAACAAACTATAGAAAGAATCAACAAAACAAAGAGTTGGTTCTTCGAAAAAATTTAACAAAATTGACAGACCCTTAGCAAATCTTCTTAGAAAAAGAAGAGAACACACCCAAATAAATAAACTCAGAGATGAGAATGGAAACATCACCACAGAAACAACCAAGATTCAGAACATTACAAAGGAATACTTCATAAACATTTAAGATAATTTTGAGAACTTGGCAGAAATGGACTTTTTCCTAGCAAAGATTGACTTGCAGAAACTAAACCAAGATGAGTTAAACCATCTAAACAGGCCCATAACAAGCATTAAAATAGAAACATCTAAGAAGAGCCCAGGACCAGATGGATTTACAGCAGAATTCTACAAGGCCTTCTAAGCAGAGCTCACACCAATACTCCTCCAACTCTTCAATGAAATTGAAAGAGAAAGTTCACTACCGAACTCATCCTATGAAGCCATCATAACCCTCATCTCAAAACCAGGCAGGGACGCATCAAAGAAAGAGAACTTATAGACCCAGTTCTTTGATGAACATTGATTCAAAACTTCTGAACAAAATTTTGGCCAATCGACTTCAACAATTCATCCAAAAATTCATACAACACGATGAAACAGGATTCCTTTCAGGGTTGCAAAGCTGGTTCAATATATGCAAATCAACTAATATAATTCATCACATCAACAGGAGCAAGAATAAGAACCACATGGTTATCTCAATAGATGCAGCAAAAGCATTTGACAAGATCCAACACCCCTTTATGAACCTTTATGAAGGTTGTGTAAAAATTAGGAATCCAGGGAACATTCCTCAATACAATGAAGGGTGTATATGACAAACCTACAGCCAGCATTATACTTAATGGTGAAAAACTAAAGCCATTTCCTCAACTCAGGAACTAGACAAGGATGTCCACTATCTGCACTTCTCTTCAATCTTGTATTAGAATACCTAGCTACAGCAATAAGACAAGATCCAACCATAAAGGGGATCCAAATAGGGAAAGAAGAAGTAAAACTCTCCCTCTTTGCAGATGACATGATCTTATATTTAACGAATCACACAGACTGCACTCCCAAATTACTCAAGTTGATTCAAAAGTTAGGTGAAGTAGCAGGGTATAAAATTAATTCTCAAAAACCAATGGTTGTTTTGTATGTCAACAATGAGAAAAGTATGGCTGAGTTTAGGAAAGCAACTCCATTAGTAATAGCCTTCCAAAAATAAAATACCTAGGAATTAACTTAACCAAAGAGGTGAAGGACCTTTAATGCTCCTGGATTGGAAAGATCAACATGGTGAAGATGGCAATACTTCCCAAGTTGATCTACAAATTCAATGCGATACCAATCAATATTCCAACCTCATTCTTCAAGGAAATAGAAGAGGCAATCCGAAAATTCAGGTGCAACAATAAAAGACCCCGAATACAAAAACGATATTCAACGGAAAGAACACAGCTGGAGGAATAACAATACCAAATTTCAAACTCTTCTACAAAGCTATAGTAATCACAACAGCTTGTTACTGGCACAAGAATAGACTTCAGGGCCAATGGAATAGATTGGAAATCCAGAAATGAACCTACAGAGCTATAGCTATCTAATCTTGGATAAGGGAGCAAAAAAAAAAAAAAAAAAAAAAAAAGAATGGAAGAAAGATAGCCTCTTCAGTAAATGATGCTGGCAAAATTGGTAAACTACTTGTAGAAAACTAAAGCTAGCTCCTTATATATCACCCTGCACCAGAAACAACTCCAAATGAATCAAAGACCTCAGTGACAAGGCAGACACTCTGGAATAGGAGAAACCCTAGGTCTTCTTGGCACAGGCCAAAATTTAAAAATAGAAATCCAGAAACAAAACAAATCATAGAAAGGTTGGATAAATGGGATTGCATGAAATTGCAGCACAGGGATAGGAAGAAGATCTTCACTAGCCATACAATGGACAAGAGTCTCATATCTAAAATATACCTGGACCTAAAAAAATTAAATCCCCCAACAACAAATCTTCATAGAAACAACTGCCCAATAAGTAAGTGGGCTAAAGACTTAAAGAGAAACTTCTCTGAAGAGGAAAGAAGGATGGCCAATAGACACAGGAAGAAATGCTCAACTTCTCTAGCTAGAAAAGAAATCCAAATCAAAACAACATTGAGATACCACCTCACCCCAGTTAGAATGCCTAAAATCTAGAACTCTAATAACAACAGATGCTGGAGGGGATGGGGACAGAAGGGAACATTACTGCATTGGTGGTGGGATTGTAAATTTGTTCAACCACTTTGGAAAGCAGTATGGAGGTTCCTCAAAGAACTCCACATAGAGCTCCCCTATGACCCAGCAATCCCACTTTTGGGCATTTACCCAAATGTTCACAAACAAGACCACACTAAAACTACCCTCACGACTATGTTTCTTGCAACCTTATTTACCATAGCAAAGATATGGAACCAAACCCGATGCCCCTCAGTAGATTATGGATCAAGAAAATGTGGTAAACATGGGTGGGGAGAGGATGGAAAGGGATGGGAAGGGGAAACAAAGGAGGAGGCTATAATACTTGATAAGAAATGTACTCATTATTTTGCCCATGTAATTGTAAACCTTCTGTACAGTATTTTCACACACACCAAAAAAGAATAACATAGGAAAGGTCTCTCACAAACTCTGTTTGGCTCTACATGTAATATTAATAGAGATTTTTAATTTTTTTTTTGATGTACTCATGGTAACCTTCCTTATGTGAACCCAAATAAAGATGTTTAGTTGAAGGAATTCGGGGCACAACTGGCAGTGAGCTTTAGGACCCCTACTTCCTCCCTATCTCTCTGTGCTTTTGTGTTTTTCTAATTTTCTTTAGCTCTGGACTCTTCATAGAAGTACCTCGGCTTACATTTAGCAACAAGTTTCCTTTATAATGGGTAAAAACATGTTAATTCTAAGAGTCATGTCAATAAAGGAAAAGTGATCAGTAAGAAAAAGTAGTTCTAGTTGGGCACTGGTGACTCACGCCTGGAATCCTAGCTACTGAGGAGGCTGAGATCTGAGGATCACGCTTCAAAGCCAGCTCGGACAGAGAAGTCCCTTAGATGCATAGCTCTAATAAACAACCCCAAAACTGGACGAGGCACTGTGACTCAAGTGGTAGAGTACTCGCCTTGAGCTGAAGAGGTGAGAGACAGTACCCAGGTCCAAGAATTCAAGCCCTACAATGGACAAAAAAACAAAGAAAACAGAAATACTAGCTCCCAGATACAGCATTTGAAGCAAAGAAAAAAGCAAGAGACAGATGGACGGTGGAGGGTCTGAGAGAAACAATGAGAAAGAGAGAGAGAAAAACAGATGAAATGAAAGAGAAGAGAGAAAGAAAGCTAGAGAGCAAGAAACAGAATGAATAGACAAAATACAGAAAAAAATCTAGTCAGGAGTTCTTTGAGAAACATGGAGGGATTTCTAGAAAGGATATACACTATATAATGAAATATAACCTAAGTTTCAAGTAGAAAAAGCCTATGAAGCAGTCGAAGAACTAGTAATTTAAGTACACATATGTTACTCAGTACACTTCAATAGGTGAAGGTATATGTGACTACAGTTTTCAGAAAGTATAGTAAAAATTTCATTAGGACAGTTTAATGTTATTCATAGGGATGTGATCTCTGACCAGTTGCTTCCATGAGCAGTCACCTCCTCAGTGTCAGTTAATCCCTTAACAAGTTTGACTACTTCTAACAACATCAGAACAACTAGAAACAAACTGAAGTAATCTACTCATTTTAGCCAGAATGTCAGATTAATAATGTGCAAAACCTACAAGCCATCTTTATCTGATTTAGGAGCATGTTCCTCAAGTTGAATCTGTTTTTCTGTTTTTCAATCTTGTCCACTATTAGGTTCAAAAAATGGAATGTAAAACAGAGAAATCAAAAGCAACTTACCACAGATCCTTTCATTCTTTCTTGCTGTTGACAATGGACAGAAGATTCTGGAAGCATGGCTGGGAGAAAAGGCAAATGAGGTAGTCAGGAAAGAACCTGTGTGATTTTGCCCCAGATTTTCCTGCTTAAAACATTACCCATGGGCCAGAAAAGCATAACGCCTTCTTATGGGAGAACAAATATGGTTAATGTCTGAAGTAGTGCATTAATCAAACACTCCACTAAAGATGAAGCCATAGTTGATTAATTGGTAGATAGATAGTATAAAAGCAATTCATTTCTAGGTTAATATACATTCAAAATTCCTAAAAACTAATATCCCACAAAAATAATTGAAAAATAAAAATATACCACATTTCATTAAAACTAGTGTTTACTGAAATACACTTAGGGATTCATGAACTATTTTTTCTTTTAATGCAAAAGAATAATAGCACTCCACTGGGCATTTGTACTCCACCTCATTCATTTCCAGATTCTCACACCAGGGAAATCATGTATAGTATAGCTCAGCATTTTTCACAAAGGTTATACAGGATACACATATGCAATTCATGTTTCTAGTGCTATAATGTTTCAATAATGGTTGTGAAATGACACATTTCCTTGTATCCAAATACTCAGAGCACCCTTATGCAAGGACTTTCAATTTCCCATTTAAGCTACTTTGGCCAAATGGACATCACTAAAGATCTTATGTCAGTAATGTTCACTTTCCTGAACAGTCATATGAAGAACCTTGGCCATAATGCTGAAGGTACAGAGACTAATAAGATGAACATAAAATACTGGGTCTTAGGAGAGACACAATGCCAATCAACCATCCTCAAGGGAGGAATTAGAAGATTAAAGTCTTATCTATGATTTAAACAATATTAACACAAAATAGCAAGTTGAGGGCTCCCCAAAATGTAGATCCATAAAACTTAAATAGCTATTTGATTTGGCTGGTACTTGTTGGTTGGATTCTTACAAAGGAAATGCTGTTATCCACAGATCATTTGTTTCTTTGCACAATTATGTAGAATTGCATTTAAATTATATTATTAGATTATCTATTAACTTAATTTTCTATATTATTAAATGATTTATCAAGTGTTTGGGAATGCATGTTTAGGCAGTCTCTCTCATTTTAAGTAATGTAAAATAGCCTCATTAGTATATGGAGAAATTGCTGTTTCTTAGAAACGAATATAATGGATAGTATCCCTAATATTTTAAAGTTGCAGAAGCCATAGGACGTGAAGAGGATGAAAATAGGATCAATCTGTTTCTATATGATATTTTACAGGACTGTTTATGATTCACTGAGTTCAAATGCCAAAAAGAATTTTACATGTAAAATAATACTTCTTTGAGCAGATTGTGACAAAATGGGTAACACTAGCTAAAACTTCAGGACAGGTTACATGTATGCATCATATATCCTTGAGCAATATACATTACCTCCAACTTTTTTCTATATTTTTTTCATCAGAGTCCAAAGTATCTAGATCAACACTTCCTGAACGGCCAGGAAAAACTTAATATGTTACAAGTAGGGTCAGGAAATCCACTGATGAGACATCTGGATTAAGTCTGAGGGATCCCATACTAGAAATGAGAGTGGGAAGAGGTTGAATCAATCAGTGGGAATAGGATTAGGGATCTAGTACATAGAGAGACACTTTCAGATGTGACATTTATCCCTCCAGCCCAAACCACAGTCTCATGCCCCCTCTGATTACTAGGCTTCGGCTTAATCCTCAGGCCAGATGCGTCCCCTCCTGAAAGAGGGTCTAAACCTTCCAACAGAACCAAGTGATTTGAGAAGAGTTGGCGGAAAGAGTATCACATGAATCTTGTGCTCTGGGAAGGAGATTCCACAAGCTGGATTCCAAACACGTGTGAACTCCAGCCCAGAGTGCTAAGAAGGCTGCCAAGCAGGGGCAGAGCAGAGACACCTCTAGCAGAAACAACACAGAAGCCCAAAAGGCAACTGCCATGGAAGGAGACTCAACCCTGGCACACACACTTCACAAGGTCACGACAACCGTTTACGTGCTCAGCTTACAGCTAGGCAAAGTGAATCAGGTGGCGTGGGTGCCGGCAGCATCTCTCAGTCGTGGCGTTCACACGCACAGCTCCCGGCTCTCCTAGTCTGGGGAGCCACCCAGCTTGCTCTTGGGGTTCCGGGAGCCAGTGTCTGGCTTCTGGAGGCTCGCTGGTCAATAGTAGCACAAGCACCCGAACACCAAACAAATCATCAAGCCCAGACAGGAGGCACACGTGGGGCTGACTCCGGTCCTGCACCCAGCTTGCCGTTCATACCTGAAATCGGATCCGCAGCCTGAGATTCCTTCAAGTTGCAGCTCCCAAGGTCCCCGAAGAGCGGCTGGGCGCCTGCCTAGGGGCTTGGACCACGGGAAAGCAACACCGAATTCCCAGAACTTCTAGCAGAGGGGGAAAAGGAAACAACCCAGAATTACCAGACGGAAAAATCAACAGTGGGCGGGGAGACGCATGCGCATAAAGAACTTCCCGCCCCCTTCCCCAAACCATCACTTTCCAAGGTCTGTGCCTCAACTAAAACTACAATTCCTACAATGCACGGCGCACGGCGCCCTCTTGACCAGGTTGGGCTTGGCCCTGGGATTCTGACCAGTACCACACCTCAGGTCCCAGAATTGCATGGAGGTCTGCAGATCTTGCTCTCCTGGCAGTGGGAGCAAAGGCGAGTTTCTTCCTGAAAATTATTGTGTGGCTCCTGAAATATTCAACGACTAACCCGAAGATGGAAATGTGTTAGGAGCATTGCATAAGTTGGCTTTTTAATTCTTAGTTCTAATCATGCAATTGAGGTGATGAGACTGGTTTGTTATTTTCAGTTTTGTTCAGCTCTTATGTTCTCCTGAATATAAGTTACATCTCCGTTTTGCCTTCAGTTTTTGAATATCTCTCCTCTCACTTTAAAACGGTATTCGCAGCCCCTAACATTTTCCACTGCTGTAATGTAGACGTTGAAATAAAATAGGTAGATAGGCAGCATAATCCTTTTCTCAATTTAGATTTCTCAAAATCAATTTCCCTGAAACTCCCAAATTCCACCTATGAAAGCTTAAGGAGTTTTTGGTTGTTTGTTTCTGAATTTTGTCTTTCCGCTTAGACATTTTTATTTTCTTTTCCTTTTTTTGCTGTTGGTCCTGTGGCTTGAACTCAGACCTTGGGCACCATCTGTGAGTTTTTTCTTTGCTCCATTTGCCAGTTCTGTAATAATTTCTTCAGCTAATTTGTGACACGTTCCCTCACAGGGCTTTCTGAGACCAGGATCATCACCTCCCTTGCTCTTCAAAGAGATGGTGGTTTGGGGGATCAGGAAGAGTGTGGGTTTGGGTAGAGGAGTGAAGTTTAGGGTAGGTCTGTGTTGATGTGAAGTTTGATCATTTCCCCCATCCAGTCTGTTTTTGTGTTTCAATCTTTGTTTTGAATTCCTATCTCTTCTGTGATCCTAAATGTTCCTTCCTCTCGGTAACTCAAGGCTGCATACCTAGGAAACCTCAGACTGGTCTTCCCAGACCTTATCCATTAGACTGTGGAATACATCTGTTGTCTCCTTCCCTCATATGTGAGATCCTATTCGTGTCTCTTAAAGGTTTACTGTGATATTTGCTGTACCTGTTCATTGGTTCCGGCAAGGTTTAGGGAGGGAAACTTTTGTGCCTACTATTCAGTCCTCCAGTGTGTGGGTTCTCCAGGACTCTTCAGTGGACCTCAGTTATTCCTCATGAAAGTGCAGATCATAGAACATAGATGGGTATATAGACTTCAACGAAGTGCACATATAAAAATATAAAGAAAAACCCAATAAATATATTCTGTAAAAGTCAATAGGTTCAGAGGCAAGGATATAAGGATCAAGTAAAAACTGGAGTGATTCCAAGACTAGCTTTGTCATGTACTTTTCATTGTTCAAGATTACATTTCTCATCAATTTCTCTTTTATTCTCTTTCTTTTTTTCCTTTATTTTCCTTTACCATTCCTAGGACTTCAACTCAGGGCCTAGGCACTGACTGTGAGCTGCTTTAGTTCAAGACTAGCACTTTACTATTTTAAGTCATAGCAGTGCTTTCTGCTTTTTCTGTGGATGTGGTACTGAGGAATTGAACCCAGGGCTTCATGCATGCTAAGCAAGCACCCTAACTCTAGCCACAGTCCCAACCCATATATGTATTTTTCATTTCTTTAAAGCAGTATAAATAGTCTTGACTTCCTACATTAAATTAAAATTGTTCATTGCTCACATATATGTCCAATTATTTTTATACAAAAATTATATCCTGTTAGTGCATTGTACTCCACTAGTGACACTAATAACTTTCAGTGTATCCTTGTGATTTTCTAATTAAAAATAATGTCAGCTTTGGGAGTCAGTGGCTGCTACCTGTCATCCTAGCTACTCAGCAGTCTGACTTCAGAGCCTTGGTCTTGGAAGCCAGCCTGGGCATGGAATTATATGGGAGACTTATTGCCAGTTAACCATCAGAAAGCCAGAAGTAGAGCTGCAGCTCTAGTGGTAGAGCTCTAGCATTGAGTGAAAAGGCACAGGGACAGCACACAGTCCCTGAGTTAAAGCCCCAGGATGGCACAAATAGAAAGTTAATGTTACCTGCACATAAAGATAATAACACCCCTCTATGTGAAGTCTTTTGAAGAACCTCCATACTGCTTTCCATAGTGGTTGAACAAGTTTACATTCCCACCAACAATGAAGTAAGGTTCCTTTCTGTCCACATCCCCTCCAGCATCTGTTGTTGTTAGAGTTCTTGATTTTTGCCATTCTAACTGGAGTGAGGTGATATCTCAATGTTGTTTTGATTTGCATTTCTTTTATGGCTAGGGATGTTGAACATTTCTTCATGTGTCTATTGGCCATCCTTCTTTCTTCTTCAGAGAAGTTTCTCTTTAAGTCTTTCGCCCACTTATTTATTGGGCAGTTGTTTCTTTGAGGATTTGTTGTTGGGGGGTTTAATTTTTTGAGTTCCAAGTATATTTTAGATATAAGACCCTTGTCCGTTGTATGGCTAGTAAAGATCTTCTCCCAATCCGTGGGCTTTCTATTGATCTTGCTAGCTATGTCATTTGCCCTGCAGAAGCTCTGCAACTTTATGCAATCCCATTTGTCCAACCTTTCTTTGATTTGTTGTGTTTCCGGGTCTCTATTCAGAAAATTTTGGCCTGAGCCACGGAGACCTAGGGTTTCTCCTATTCTATCCTGTAATGTTTTCAGAGTTTCTGCTTTGAGTTCAAGGTCTTTGATCCATTTGGAGTTGATTCTGGTGCAGGGTGATATATAAGGATCTAGCTTAAGTTTTCTACATGTAGTTCACCAATTTTGCCAGCACCATTTACTGAAGAGGTTGTCTTTCTTCCATTCTATTGTTTTAGCTCCCTTATCGAAGATTAGATGGCTATAGGTCTGTAGGTTCATTTCTGGGTTTTCAATTCTATTCCATTGGTCCTGAGGTCTGTTCTTATGCCAATACCAAGCTGTTTTGATTACTATGGCTTTATAGTAGAGTTTGAAATTTGGTATTGATATTCCTCCAGCAGTGTTTTTTCCATTGAGGAGCGTTTTTGCTATTTGGGGTCTTTTATTGTTCCATATGAATTTTTGGATTGCCTCTTCTATTTCCTTGAAGAATGAGGTTGGAATTTTGATAGGTATTGCATTGAATTTGTAGATAGCCTTGGGAAGTATTGCCATTTTCACAATGTTAATCTTTCCAATCCAGGAGCATGGGAGTTTTTGCCATTTTTTAAGTTCTGTGTTGACTTCCTTTTTTAAGATTTTAAAGTTTTCATCATAGAGGTCCTTCACTTCTTTAGTTAAGTTAATTCCTAGGTATTTTATTTTTGGTGGGGCTATTACAAATGGAGTTGCTTTCCTAATTTCAGCCACACTTTTCTCATTGTTGGCATACAGAAAAGCCATTGATTTTGGGGGGTTAATTTTATAACCTGCTACTTTGCCAAAGTTTTGAATCAGCTTGAGTAATTTGGGAGTGAAGTCTATGGGATTCTTTAAATACAAGATCATGTCATCTGCAAAGAGGGAGAGTTTTATTTCTTCTTTCCCTATTTGGATCCCCTTTATGTCTGCATCTTGTCTTATTGCTGTAGCTAGGCATTCTAATACTAGATTGAAGAGAAGTGGAGAGAGTGTGTATCCTTGTCTTGTTCCTGAGTTAAGAGGAAATGGCTTTAGTTTTTCACCATTGAGTATGATGCTGGCTGTAGGTTTGTCATATACAGCCTTTATTGTATTGAGGAATGTCCCATGGATTCCTAATTTTTCCAAAACCTTCATCATAAAGGGGTGTTGGATGTTGTCAAATGCTTTTTCTGCATCTATTGAGATAACCATGTGGTTCTTATTCTTGCTCCTTTTGATGTACTGAATAATATTAATTGATTTGCGTATATTGAACCAGTTTTGCATCCCTGAAATGAATCCTGTTTGATCATGGTGTATGATTTTTTTGGATGATTTTTTTGTTGATGTCGATTGGCCAAAATTTTGTTGAGAAGTTTTGCAACAATATTCATCAAAGAAATCAGTCTATTGTTCTCTTTCTTTGAAGAGTCCCTGCCTGGTTTTGGGATGAGGGTTATGATGGCTTCATAGAATGTGTTGGGTAGTGAGCTTTCTCTTTCAATTTCATTGAAGAGTTGGAGGAGTATTGGTGTGAGCTCTGCTTTGAAGGCCTTGTAAAATTTGTGGAATGATATTTTTGTGTGTGCTTGGCTTACAGTGCTTGGACGCTGTCCTTGAGCTTTTTTTTTTTGGTCAAGACTAGTGCTCTACTCATTAAGTCATAGCTGAACATTCACCTTTTTTGATTGTTTTGTATCCTTTCATAATCAACTGGAGATATGAGACTTTTAGGCTTTTCTAATAGGGATAATTTGGAACTATTATCCTCAGATCCTAGCCTCCGGAGTAGTTAGGATGACCGGCATGAGTCACCAACAACTGGCTGACTGAACATTTGTAAAAAATATCTTGGATATGTTATTTTACACACACACACACACACACACACACACACA
This sequence comes from Dipodomys merriami, assembly GCF_024711535.1. NCBI lineage: Eukaryota > Metazoa > Chordata > Mammalia > Rodentia > Heteromyidae > Dipodomys > Dipodomys merriami. The sequence continues at coordinate 377,312 of NW_027206022.1, forward strand.
CACACACACACACACACACACACACAAACAGACACAGGTACATATGATAGTGTCCTGAAGGATTGCAGTTACATGAGCAAGGTAATGAGTCCATTTCTTAATGAGCATTTGTTACCCCCTCATTTGTTTTTCCCCTACCATCCCTTTACTCCTCATCTCCCCAAGGCTTCCTGCCCACCAAAATTGTAAAGTTCCTTTTCAACATAGTTCCTTGTACATGAGATTGTTACAATGTGTCATCCTGTATTCCTATTTCAGCATTTTGTTACTTCCCTTCCCCTCCTCAATTAGAAAAAGCTATATACAAGATGCAAGACACCGGAATCCAAGAGAGTGACAACAAGGTTTATGCTATGGCAGAAGAACATACAAAGAAACAAAAAATATCATATAATACATTAGAAGCCCATCAAAAACAACAGCAAGAAAAATAAAATTTCTTCTTTCCCTTCTTGGGCTTCATTTCGCTTAGCATCAGCTTATATGTCCATGTCCTAGACATGGACTAGTTATTGCAGATAAGGGAAACTATTTTTTCCCTTACATTTAATTAGTGTATATTTGTTGAACAGAGGAGGTTCATTGTGTATTTCCATTATGTATGTGAATGGACACTCATTCTATTCCTTTAACAACCAGTGGGGTGGGAAGGCCACACCCCCTGGTGATGCCATTGCCCAAGGTTCTGGGCCACTGAAAGGGGCAGGGTGTCCATCATGGTTGTGAGTGGGTGGTTTGGGGGAGGAGGGTGAGTGGCAGATGAAAGTGTTGGAGGCCGGAAGGGGACAGTGCCTATATATAGCCTGCATATTCCCATGAGGAGGGGTGGAGATTGAGATGGCATAGAAAACTACAGTAAGAGGAGCCTATTGCAGCAGATCAGGGCCTGATCAGGCAGCAGATCTGAGGCTCCAGGCCTCTGGAGAGGCCAGTGGCAAGGGATAAGACCTGCAAAGAGGCCTGAGTTGAGTGGAGAGGCCTGCAGAGTAGGAAGAAGGAAGCAAAAGGAAAAGCCTTCCCCTTTGGAGCTTGGCAGCTTTGGAGCATTGGAGCTTTGGAGATTTTCAGACTGACTAATAGGAGGTTTGCAGTCCAACTAGTAAAGGTAGGACCTGCCCATTGGAGGCTTGGAGGTTGAGGCTGCTCTTGGTTCTGGGTACCCAGCCATGCACAAGATAGTCGCAGGCCTCCTTTCTGGTGTAAGTAGTGTAAATAACGTTCCTTTGTCACCTTTAACTGTGCTTGGATAGATTGTCATGACATTCCCTTCATCATCCCCTTTCTGAAAACAATATGAACACATTCCATTGTTACATTTGCACAAACATATATAAGGATTGTTTCATCATTCGGGCCTCTTTATCCTATCTTCCCTGCTCCTACTGCTACTCCTATCCTCATCAGAAACTATTATGTTAGTGTTACTTGTTTATTCTTTTTAATTTTTACTATAATGGTGATGTACAAACGCATCACAGTTCAATAGTCATGCATTGAGAACATTACTTTTTGAACTGTGTAATTTTTTGTTTTTTATGTTTTTGTTAGTTGCGCAAATTTGTTTCACCTAGGGACAGAGCCCACCCCAACAAAGTTGTTAATAAAGAAGCAACATGATTGAGAATATTCCTACACTGACCAGTCAGGGCCGCAGCACAGTCTTGCGAGCTGAAACTGGGACCTGGAGCAGCCAGATTCTTTGTTTTTAAAGGCAAAATCCATGAGGTCGAACCTGGTCACTTGCAGGTGACCAATGGGATTGTAACACACGAAGGATTGTACAGTCCTACCAGACCACAAACAGGTGGCCAACAGCCGGAGTTTACCATAAGCATGTGCAAAACACAGGGTTACCTGAAGCACCTGGTGTCAGTAGTTGGAGCCAGATTACAATGTATCTGTCTCAAGGGTGAGACTTTAAGTCAACAATCAATGGTCGGTTAGGTTGTTAAAGGGAGGGGTACCAGATGCATTTTTTTAATTCTGGGAACTAGGTCCATCAAGGCTAAAATCCCTAAAACAAAGGCAAAGCTCAAAATGGAATCATACCAGCTGGGGTCTCATCTCAGGGTTCACTTCAATATTACAATTTTGGTTTAAGAATGTGATTGTACAATATGCATATGCATATCCCTTAGGACCCCATTCCATTCCTTTATAGAAGACAAAAAACATAATATTTACCTGTATTAACCTAATTTATTTTGAATAACAAGTCGCTATATAGTTACATTCTTTTAGCAGTAAATGCCGTATTATCTCGTTTGTAGCTGAATAAGGGCCCAATGAATATGCATATTACATTTTCTTTTTATTTATTCTGAAGGCGTTTATGTTGCTGTTTATCCAGCGATAACTAGGAATACAAATCTGGTAGGCAGAAAGAGGGCTACACCATGTCGGCATACACAAAGCTGATTGAAATAGCACATGCTTGTATACAGTATACAGGCAGGAAAGTAAATCTTCACACAAGGGCAAGAAAGTCAATCTTAAACAGTTTAAGCAGAATACAGATGATGAGAATTTACTTTAAGTCAGTTAGCAGAAAGAATTAATCCTTGACAACAAAGGTGAGGTAACTCTAGTGATCAAAGATTATTGAGAGTATGCAAGGCACAGATGAGCAACGTTAGACACACAAAGGGAGTCTAGAGGCCTTGTTCTATGGGATGAATAGGAGGGGCAAGAATGGCACTTCCGTCACACCTTCACTTCAGACTTGTTGCTTGGCGTGGGACTTTTGCCCTGACTTGGAAGGGGCGTTCCCTTTTTCTGTGCCCAAGGGAATGCATGCGGGCATATTGCATCCTCATGGCACCCAGGACCTCAGATGGGGTCACAAACGTTCATGCTTTCAAGAGTTGTTAATACAATATCTCTTGATCAATGTCACTCAGGTCGACATACTCATTCATCCCTCCCCTACTTATCCTTTGGCTTTTCTTAATTTTGTAAGGTATACATTGGATTTCAGACTGCATTTTCCTCTTCTTTTATTGTCTTTCTCTTTAACCCAACCGCATGCTTTTCAAGTACCCACTTCCTGGTACAAATTTTGCAAATCTGATTCCCACCACCTTTTGTACCTACTCTACTTAATTTTTGTCAGTTAGTCCTTCTGCCTACTAAGAGGAGAAGTATCATAATACCCTAATACAAAGATGGAAGTTGAGTTGTAGTTCTTTGCATTATAGTGATTGATACAAGCTGAGATATCTTATTTTTTTTTTTTTTTGGGTCCGGTCATGGGGCCTGAACTCTGGGCCTGGGCGCTGTCCCTCAGCTCTTCAGCTCAAGGCTAGCGCTCTACCACTTGAGCCACAGCGCCACTTCCAGCTTTTTTCTTTTTGCTTATGTAGTGCTGAGGAATCGAACCCAGTGCCTCAGGCATGCAAGGCAAGCACTCTAACACTGAGCCACCTTCCCAGCCCTAAGCTGAGATATCTTAATCCTTAATTATGTAATTTTTAAAACTGTGGTACAGAGGTCAGGCACATATTCCTGAATTCAAGAAATAAGAACCCACTCATTTAATCATGGAAAAAACAGACCCCTGTTACTTGGGATTTCATGAAATATTCCAGAGTTTCAATCATTTCCACATTCTTTAATATCTTCACAGACTACCCTGTCTTTCGCTGACCGTGTAGATTACAGTTTACTGAGGCAAGTTGACTGTTTTTGCAATTCACTAACACTGAGACTCAGGCATAGTTAAATAACCCTTTGGACCTCTCATATCCCTTCTATACAATGGCAGAAATAAATCCCTGCCTCTGTAATGTGGAGATTGATAGTTCTGACATGATAGCATTGTTAGCAGAAGGGAAGGATATCATATAGAAACTGCCTAGATCTTGGTATATGTAAGCCACATTTTCTATGTCTATTCATCAACGGTAGTTCTTCCAGACTGCTTCCAGATAGGCTCTTGGGTAAAGGAGTACAATTAAGATGGGTGTAAATATGACCCTGTTCTCTCCTGACAAATTCCTTCAGCGTTCCAGAAGGGTGGTGGAGGAGAAGCTGGGGGCTAATCAAGCTCTCCTATAGAATGCAGTTTCAATGTTCCAGCGAACAGTCCTAAGTCTTTTTTTGTACCTTGAAGAAAATTTTTTTCTAAATCATTTTTTAATTTTTCATTTTCAACTTTATAAAAATTGTTTTCTATTAACTTTTTTTCTTCCCCTTATAATTTTTATTTTAGGGGTACATGTGTGTGAGCTTTTATCTTTTTCGTTTTTTTCAGTTTTTTTGTTTAGCTCTAGTGAACTTTTGATCTTTTTTTGTCTTTCTCATTCATTTCACCTTTTCTTTTCTTTTGTTCTTCTTTGCGTGACTTAATTGCTGTTCTGCTCGTCCTCAAATACGCCCAGAGTCCATTATTAGATCTTATTCCCCATTGTGTACACACTTAATCCAGAAATTTATTACTCAATTCAAACCTTCTTAGACTTAAATTCCTGAATAGCAATACTACCTCTTTATACCAATATAACATTTTAAGCATTTTTATTTTTAAGTTTTTCACGTCTCCTTTATATCCTTCCCCTTCTCTCATTCTATCCACATTCTTCTCTGAATATTTCGTTTTCAAATTTGCATAACTTTTAAGTGTTGCAATTTTTAATTTCTAATGTTTGCTTTTCTATTTTTTCTTGTCTTTTTTTTCTTTCCCTTTCTTTTTATCTCTGTCTACTTTCATTCTATTCAACCTATTTCCTGCTTTGAGATTAGGAGTTAGTTAACTCTCCCTCTGCCTTTCCACATCCCTCAATTCCTATTTTATCCACATCTCTCCTTAAACGTAATAATTTCTGATTTGCCAAATTCTTTTTTCGGGTTTGTAGCCCACTAATACATAATTGTTTAATGTTGAATAGATATATCTGATGAACTAGATTGTATCTGCAGACTATTGACTGTGCAACTACAGTCTTTGGTTGATGCTTGCCTTAAGATAGTGTTCTAGCATAAAACGTGTTACTTTCATCCCTAATGGGCAGAGCAAGCTGGAAAAACAAAGAATAATGGCAAGTCAAGGTACCTCAACTCCCACTCATGATAATCAGGGGACAGATCAGATAATGAATAATCCAGAGGAGAGTTCCCAAATAGCTCTACAAACACCACTGGTAAACATGGAAATGAAAAGATTGAAAACTTGCAAAGGACTCTCTATGATCATGATAGGAAGAGAGAGGAGGCAAACCAAAGTTTCATATAGGAAAAAATTTGATACAGCATTTGCGTGAGCAGCTTCAGAACACTCAAAGAGAAAGAAAGAAATTTGGTGAGAAAGCTGATGAGTCAAAGAGAAAGTCAGTAATGGAGTGAGCAGACTGAGAACACTCAAAGAGAGCTACAGGAATTGCATGAACATGAGGAAGCTAATCAAAGAGAAATAGAGGAATTGAGAGAGCAGGATGAGAATACACAAAGATCACTAAAGGCATTCATGGAATCCATTAACAGAGAGCTGAAAGAAGTCAGGGACACCACAAAGGGAATGCTGAATGTAACCCAACAGTAGGATTGGGAGTCCAAGGAAACCATAACCAATCAACTAAGTGATTTCAGAATAAACACTGAACACCAAATTAAGGAAGTAAAGAAGTTCATACAACATTTAAAACAAAGCTCCAACAAAGAATTTGAAGCCATCAAAGCTGACCAATTAGAAGGAAAATAAATAAAAAAGAAAGTAGAAAGTCTTGACAGTAGGTTACACCATGCAGAAGATCGAATCTCGGGGATTGAAAACAGCCTCGATATTATAGAGAAAGAACATACAACCATCCAAGACAAATCCAAGAAATATGATAGATCTATTCAACACTTGGAATACACCATCAGAAGGCCTAATCTGAGGAAAATGTGTGTAGAAGAGCACCTAGAAACAGAAGTTAATGGTCTAGGAAAATTGTTTCACAGGATCCTAGGAGAGGACTTCTCAAACACGCAAAAAGATGGGCCTATTCAGTTATAAGAAGCTTTTAGAAGTTAAAATAGACCAGATCAGAATAGAACATCCCACCATCACATTATATTTCTCACAGAATCAATTCAGACCAAGGAAAAGATCCTTAAAGCTATCAAGGAGAAAAGATCAATCACCTATAAAGGGAAACAAATTAGAATCACCTCAGATTTCTCAGCAGAGACAATTAAGCAAGAAGAACCTGGAATGATGTATGCCATGTCCTAAAGACAAACAACTATCAGCCAAGAATACAGTACCCATCTAAGCTCTCCTTCATCACCGAAGGTCAAATTAAAACCTTCCATACGAAAGAAAAATTGAAACAATATATCTTCACCAAATGAGCCCTACAAAAGATTCTTAAAGATTTCCTACACATAGAAAACCAGCAAGAACACAATAAAGGCCAAGAAACCGCACCCAAACTGAGAATCCAAGAACCATAGGAAGAACCCAGTTGCTGCAGCCTCCAACAAGGTGGATTAAATGGCAGGAACTCCCAAATACCTTTCAGTCCTCTCTCTCTACATAAACGGACTTAACTCTCCAATTAATGGACCTAGACTGTCTAGTTGGATTAAAAAGCAAGATCCTTCTATATGCTTCCTTCAGGAGTCATATCTTGCCCATAAAAACAAACACATTTTCGATGTGAAAGGCTGGAATAAAATCTATCAAACACATGGCCCCCATAAACAGGTGGAGTTGTAATCCTAATATGAGATAAAATAGACTTCAAATTAAAATTCGTGACATGAGATAAAGAAAGTCGCTACATACTAATTAAGGGATCTCTCCTTCCGGAGGATATTACAATTCCAAGTATCTATTTGTCAAACAACGATGCACCCAAATTTATCCAAAAAACACTACTTTCCCTCAAATCCCACATAGATACAAAGGCATTAATTGTTGTGAACTTTAACACAACACTTTCCCCACTAGACAGATCAACTCAGCAACAACTCAACAGAAATCACAGATCTAAACAACTGCCTCGATCAACTAGATTTAACAGACATCTACCGAATATTTCACTCACCAGCATCAGAATACACGCTTTTCTCAGCAGCACATGGATCATTTTCCAAAATAGACCACATGTTAGGCCAGAAAGCAAACTTGTCCAAATTCAGAAACATTGAATTTATACCTTGCATTCTCTCAGACCACAAGGGAATAAAATTAGAACTCAACACCAAAAGCCACCAAAGAAAGTCCTGTAACACATGGAGGCTGAACAACACACTGCTGAATCACCAGCGGGTCATGGAAGATATTAGAAAGAAATTCAAATGTTCATAATATTCAACAAAAAGGAACAAACAAATTACCAGCTCCTCTAGGAAACAGTAAAGGCAGTTCTTAGATGCAAGTTTGTAGATCTGAGTTCCTACATCAACAAATTGGAGAGATCTGAAACCAGCAATTTAATGAGACATCTGATCCTACTTGAAAAAGAGCAGAAGGATAAACCCCGATCAAGGAGATATAAAGAAATAATTAAAATTAGATCCGAATTAAATGAATTAGAATCCAAAAAGAAGTATAGAACGAATCAACAAAACAAAGAGTTGGTTCTTTGAAAAAATTAACAAAATTGATAGACCCTTAGCAAATCTTCTCAGAAAAAGAAGAGAACACACCCAAATAAATCAACTCAGAGATGATAATAGGAACATCACCAAAGAATAAACCAAGATTCAGAACATTATAAGGGAATACTCCTCGCAAATACCTACATGCTGAAACTAAACCAAGATGAGTTATACCATCTTAACAGGCCCATATCAAGCATTGAAAAAGAAATAGAAATAAGTGTCCTCCCATCTAAGAAAAGGCCAGGACCCAGATGGTTTTACAGCAGAATTCTACAAGGTCTTTAAAGGAGATCTCACACCAATACTCCTCCAACTCTTCAATGAAATTGAAAGAGAAAGTTCACTACCGAACTCATTCTATGAAGCCATCATAACCCTCATCCCCAAACCAGGCAGGGACTCATCAAAGAAAGAGAACTATAGACCCTTTTCTTTGATGAACATTGATGGAAAATATCTCAAAAAATTTTGGCCAATTGACTTCAGAAATTCATCCAAAAAATCATACAACACTTGAAAAAGGAAATCAAAACACAGCTTAGAAAGTGGCAAAAACTCCCATGTTCTTGGATTGGAAAGACCAAGATTGGGAAAATGGCAATACTTCCTAAGGATATCTACAAATTCAATGCGATACCTATCAAAATTCCAGCCTCATTCTTCAAGGAAATAGGAGAGGGAATCCTGAAATTCATATGGAACAATAAAAGACTCTGAATAGCAAAAATGATCCTCAACAGAAAGAACAGTGCTGGAGGAATTTGGTATTGACCAAATTTCAACCACTACAATAAAGCCGTAGTAATCACAACAGCTTGTTACTAGCACAAGAACAGACCTCAGGACCAATGGAATAGAATTGAAAACCCAGAAATGAACTACAGACTTATGGCCATCTAATCTTTAATAAGGGAGTGACAAAATTAGAACTGAAAAAAGACAGCTCTTCAGTAAATAGTGCTGGCAAAATTGGTTAACTAGTTGTAGAAAACTAATGCTAGAACCTTATATATCACCCTGCAGCAGAATCAACTCCAAATGGATCAAAGACCTCGGCGTCAAAGCAGACACTGTGAAAACATTACAGGATGGAATAGGGGAAACCCTAGGTCTCCTTGGCACAGGCCCAAATTTTATTGAGACCCAGAAACACAACAAATCAAAGAAAGATTAGACAAATGGGATTGCATGGAATTGCAGCATTTGTGCATGGCAAAGGACATAGCTAGCAAGATCAATAGAAAGCCTAAAGATTGGGAGAAGACCTTCACTAGCCAAACAATGCACAAGGGTCTCTTATGTAATATATACCTGGAACTCAAAAAATTAAATCCCCCAACAACAAATCTTTAAAGAAACAACTGCCCAATAAATAAGTGGGCTGAAGATTTAAAGAGAAACTTCTCTGAAGAGGAAAGAAGGATGGCCAATAGACACATGAAGAAATGCTGGGAAGGTGGCTCAGTGGTAGAATGCTTGCCTTGCAAGGCTGAGGCTCTGGGTTCAATTCCTCAGCACCACATAAGCAAAAAGAATGAACCCTTAGATATGTATTTTAATGTTTTTTTCTTTCATGCATGTTTTTCTAACGCATTTATAAGATTATCTCTTTGTTGCTTTGTATGTCCCTCCCCCACAGTATAACCCCTGCTTTCACTATATTTGATGTCAGTATAAATTGTGTAGGAGATGGGGAAAAATCAGTTGTTTAAGGATACAGGTGGACCTGTTGCAACAATGAGAAGTACAAGTTGTCATGTCCAAAACGAGCTTTACAACGTCGGTGCAGGAGGGGGAAGGGGGGGAAAGAGACGGATTGGGATTGGGGGGGGAGGGGGAGGATGGGAAGGGATGTGAAGGGTAAACAAACGAGGAGGCTGCAATGCTTGGTAAGAAATGTACGCATTATCCTGCCCATGTAATTGTAACCCCTCTGTATAATATGTTCACAAATAAAATTAAATTAAATTAAAAAAAACGAAAGTACTTTATGTTTATATGTATGCACGTATTTTTGTATATGAATATATAAACATATATACACACATGCATATATATATACACACACTTGCACACTCATGTATATATTATATTGTATATATTAATATATTATATATTGCATGTATTCAAATGAGGCAGAGCCTTACAATTTAGGCTATGTTGCTCTCAAGGAAGAAAAACCTTTCTTCCTTTATTTGGCTTTGAATTATAAGCCTACCGAAACACACCTAGCTTACTAACTTTATTTCTGATGAATACACTGCTGTGCTCAAATCAAATGAGTTTCTCATTATTAAGGATGGATAATCTTTAGAGGAACTAATAATGAACTAACTTCACAGCCTTGTCATATTAACTTATTCTTCTCTTTCTAAGAGGATTCCTTAAAAGTGTGCATAATTACAAAATGAAGTTCCATTACCACAATGGTATTGATTTCTGTACATCAGTCAAACATGCAAAAGTTAGCATTTGATCTCATTGCCTAGGTGCTTTTCCTGCGTTTCTTTGCTTAAGGCTAGTCCTCTAGCACTTGAGCCACATATCTATTACTTATGACCTTTATGGTGGTTAATTGGAGATACGACTCTGCTGTTCATTTTGCCCAGGCAAGCCTCAAAGTTTGGTCTTCATATTTCAGAATTGCAGGTATGAGTGGCCTGAGCCCAGCATCTTTACATATTGTTATTTACATGCCTCCAGTTATTTCTGATGCTGAATAAGGTTTGTTTGCTTTTTTTGCTGGTTCTGGGCTTGAACTCAGGGCCTAGGTTCTGTCCCTGAACTTTTTTGCTCAAGACTAGTTTCACTTGAGCCACATGTTCACTTCAGGCCTTTGGGTGGTGAATTGGAAATAGGAATTTCAATGACTTCTGTAGCTGGGCTGCTTTTGAACTATGATCCTAAGATCTCAGCCTCCTCAGTAGACAGGAGTACAAATGTGAACCACATGTGCCCAGCTGCTTCATAAGTGTTCTGAATCAGTGTTTCTGAATACTTTACACTGATCAACAGTTTTCATCAGGTGGGTTTCAGACACTCTTCAGGGTGAAAGGGAGAAAAAAGCTGTGAGGGGGAACTAAGAATATTGCTCAGGTGCTAATGTAGCAGAGAAACTATTCTTGGTGAGATGAATTGTGCTTTTATTTACAATCAATGAAATTCCTTCACTTTTAGTCTCCTTCTTTGTAAGAATCTTCACCTCTTGGGTTTTCAATTCCAAATAATTTGAATAAGCTTACTGCTATCACTTCTTTGTGGACTTGATCATACAATAAATGAGTTTCCTCTTTTATGTGCCTGTATTTAAGGGTCTGATATGGGTCTGTGTTCTGTTGCACCATGTCTGCTCCTGAGATGAGCTGCTTAGTAGAGCCAATGATTGTGGAAAAGGTCTGATAAATTGCAAGATGCTATGGAGGATTATGGGTGGATGCCAGGGACTGGATGAAGTTTACAAACAAGACCACACTAAAGCTACCAGCACAACTATATTTATTGCAGCATTATTGACCATAGCTAAGATATGGAACCAACCCAGATGCCCCTCAGTAGATAAATGGATCAAGAAAATGAGGTATATATACACTATGGAATTCTATGCCTCCATCAGAAAGAATGACATTGCCCCATTTGTTAGGAAATGGAAAAACTTGGAAACAAATTTCTTTATATGTATGCACCTATGTTTGTATATAAATATATAAACATATACACACATGCATATATATACACACTTGCACACTCATGTATATATTATATGGTATATATTAACATATATTTTATATATACAAATGAAGCAGAGTCTCGCTATGTAGCCTATGTTGCTCCCAAAGAGGTGAAAATCCTGTCTTCCTTCACTATGTTTTGAATTATAAACCTGCTAAAACATACCTAGCTTACTCTATTTATTTCAGAGGAATTCACTACTGTGCTCAAATCAAATGAGTTCCTAATTATTAAGGAAGGAAAATGTTTAGAGGAACTACTAAATGAACTAGCTTCACAACCCTATCAAAGAAAGTTATCTTTCTGTTTTAAGAGGATTCCTTAAAAGTGTGCATTATTACAAAATGAAGTTCAATTACTACAATGGTATTGATTCCTGTAGATCAGTTAAACATGCAAATGTTAGTACTTGATCTCATTTCCTAGGTGCTGTTCTTGATCTTCTTTGCTTAAGGCTAGTCCTCTACCACTTGAGCCACATATCTTTTACTTATGACCTTTATGGTGGTTAATTGGGGAGAAGAGTCCCCTGTTCATTTTGCCCAGGCAAGCTTCAAAGATTGATCTTCAGCTTTCAGAATTGCAAGCATGAGCAGCCTAAGCCCCGCAGCTTTACATATTGGTATTTACATGCCTTGAGTTATTTCTGGTACTGAATAAGGGCTTCGATGTTTGTTTGCTTTTTTGCTGGTTCTGGGGCTTGAACTCAGGGCCTAGGTGCTGTCCCTACACTTGATTGCTCATGACTAGTACTGTATCACTTGAGCCACATGTTCCCTTCAAGCCATTGGGTGAATTGGAAATAGTAATTTCAATGACTTTTGCAGCTGGGCTGGTTTTGAAATATGATCCTCAGATGTCAGCCTTCTGAATAGATAGGAGTACATGTGTGAACCACAGGTGTCCAGCTGCTTCACAAGTGTTCTGAGACCTCTTAAAATCAGCCACATACTTTACACTGACCCAACAGTTTTCCTCAGTTGAGTTTCAGACACTCCTCAGGGTGAAAGGGAGAAAAAAGCTGAGTTGGGAACTAGGAATATTCTCAGGTGCTAATGTGTCAGAAACTATTCATGGGGAGATGAATGTGTTTTTCTTTTATTAAGGAGGTGCCATGGACTGGCTCTGTCGGGACTCGGAGGACACCTAGTGGAGGTAACTGGAATAGGTGGGGAGATGGCCAACAGACAATTCACACAAGAGGAGTGACTGCTGAATGCGATTTACTGCAGAGGATAACAAGCTTTTATAGAGAAAGTCTCCATGAGACAGGGCAAAAGGTTACACAATCTTGCTGCAAGACTTCGTTCTTGGGTGGTCATCAGCTGCTCGCCTGATTTTGTTTTTTGCATGATGAGCTATGACGATAGGCAGTTGTTTTTGGCTTTACCTCTATTTTTAAGAAATACAGTTGTTTCGAGATGTTTATCACCTATTAACCATTAACCAGAGCATATGGGCAAGGTGCTGGACAGAAAGGCATGAACTCTAGTACTTTATTGTTACTTTTGTTTAGTTTTGTACTTTATGCGTTTCAAATCTTTTCTCAGCAATTATTCTTCTTTGCCATTTTTTAGAGGGTCCCCAATTTGTGGCCCAAAATCATGATATTCAGTATACTTAGTTAAATCTGGCCATATATCTAATTCAAGCTCATAGTGTCTTCTCTGTAACCCTTTCACATAATCGTTTCCTCTTCTCCATAGAGGCCTTAACTGTCTCATAAGATCTTTCTTGTTCCTTTTTTGATAGTAAGCACCAAGGTGGCCTAGATCTAGCAAGTCTCTCAGTAAATGCAAGAGAGTAATAGGAAGTTCTTTCTCCTAAGTAGTTTTCCCAACCGTTGCCATCCTTATCATACACACCTGTAAAAGGCTATGGATCTGGGGGAAGTCTCTGTGGTCCTCTAAATAATGGAGGATTCCACTATTTTCCTCTGATAACCCATTGCCACCTTCCATCTACCAACCTTTTAGGAATCTTATTTAGCTTTTGGTCTAAATATTCCTCTACATCTTTCTTATCTACAGGATATCTATATGAGTCTATTGTCTATGCTCCAGGATTAAAGGGAAATCTCCAATAGCCATACACTCTTTCTGCTCTAGCCATGCCTACAGCTTCTTGTAAATTTCTTACAAACAATTCCTTTTGCTGAAGTGACGTCATGAAACCTCCCAATACTTTTATATTTACTTATGACTTGTCTAATAGCCTCCATAAGAGGGACTTTCAGGGTAGCACTTAACTCTGGTGAGTTAGTCATGTTCTCAGGACACTCATCAGATGTTGGAGTCGTCAACACTTCCAAGAAAGAGCCCTGAATGAGGGAAAGTTGAGCATGAGTAAGTAGAACAAGCAATAGGAGCAGTAAAAGATTAATAGGCACTCCTATTCAGCGAAAAAAAGAAAAACAGGAACATATCTTTCCCAGGGACTTGCCAGTCTTTTTAGGAGGTAGGCCTCTTTGAAGCCCCATTCTCTGAGGTAGACTTCTGTGAAGTCCTATTCTCAGGGGTAGGCTTCTGTGAAGTCCCATTCTCAGAGGTAGGCTTCTGTGGAGTCCCATTCTCAGATCTAAAAGCAGGTGTTCCATGGTAAGCAGACTCCACCGAAGTAGGCGTGGCAACAAGGGTATTTATTTTTATTTTTTTTTGGTTCGGTCGTGGGGACTGAACTCTGGGCCTGGGCGCTGTCCCTCAGCTCTTCAACTGAAGGCTAGTGCTCTATCACTTGAACCACAGTGCCACTTCTGGCTTTTTCCTTTTTGCTTTTATGGTGCTGAGGAATCAAACCCAGGGCCTCATGCATGTAAGGCAAGCGCTCTACAAGTGAGCCACCTTCCCAGCCCTGCTTTTATTTTCAATCAATGAAATTCCTTCACTTTTAGTCCTCTTCTTTGTAAGAGTCTTCATTTCCTAGGTTTTCAATTCCAAATAATTTAAATAACCTTAATGCTATCCCTCCTTTGAGGACTTGATCATATAGTAAAGGAGTTTCCTCCTTTATGTGCCTGTATTTAGGTCCTGATATGGGTCTGTGTTCTGTTGCACCATGACTGCACCTGAGATGAGCTGGTTAGTAGAGCCAATGATTGTGGAAAACATCTGATATAATGAATAGTGCTGTGGAGGGTTATGGATGGATTCAGGTGACTGGATGAATTTGTAGTGACATATATGTATATTTACATACATAGATATGCATACCCACACACACACAATGTAATCACCCTGGTGAGCTGCTGATGAATGCGTCCCTTGTAATCTGTCACTCAAAGCCAAGAGGTTCACATTTATGAACCATTGGGACATTCTCAAGTATGTCTCTAAAGTCCTCATAAGCTGTTGCTATGGAGACATGTTCATGTGGGGCTTCTGAATTCTGTTTTTACACATGGAATTGTGGAATGTTAAGTGTATATTCTTTTTTGTTTTCTTTAGCTCCAAGAATGGGACTCAAAGCCAGTACATGATACTTTGCTCACTTACTAATGCTCTAACAACTAAGCCATACCTCTATCCCTTAAAGTATGTATTTTGTCTATTCTGTTGTGAAAGACTATATGAATATATGACAAATACTACCAGCTCTATAAAAATTATAGAACTGTTCATTTCCAGGGGTGAAGAGACTGATGTTATAGAAGGTATTCTAGGTTTACAGAAAAATTTGAAAATTGTTTCCCACAAGAAATCTGAATGGATTCTATGTCACTTTTATTGAATTTCACCACATAAAATAAGTATTTACTAAATCAACTTTATTACTCATCTATAATTCTCAAATATTTCTCATTTTTAAATGTTACAAAATTCCATTAAATCACTCAATTTCTTTATAGATTCTATGAAACTACTTATGTTCCTAATTTATAACATTTCAGTTTTACTTACATAATTTTGTAAACACCTTTGAAGAAAGTAGACTGCTTCCCAATGATAGGATTCATGATACTAAATACAACAACCTCAAAATTAGAGATGTGGCACAAAGGGTAGAGTGCTAAGCTTGAGAATAAAAGCCAAAGGGAAGTAAAGGGCCATGAGTTCAAATGAAACTAACAGCAAAATAAAAGGAAAAAGGTAAATATCATCCTAGAATTTCATGAAACAGGAAATTAGACATAATCATCATCTTGTAGATCTCCCAATAGAGAATGTTAGAAATGGAACTTGAGAAATTTTAGAAGATGGACATTTAGGGAAGAATGACTGAGATTACTTAGAACTTTTTTGAAAAACTTTCTACATGTTTTACATTGCTATGATTTCTCTCGTGTGTGTGTGTGTTCAATGATGAACCCTGAGCTGTGCCTTCTGGTTGAAGAATTCCACATTTCTACCTTGATAAGGTTTGTATCCTGTGTGGGTTCTCTATTGCAAACTGACTTCTCTTCCAAATGAAAGACTTTCCCTACTTGTTACATACTAGAGATTTCTCATTTGGGTGAATTTTCTTATATGCTAGGCTGTGGCCTCCTGTGCACGGTTCTTTCCACATTTGTTGCAGTCATAAGGCTTCTCTCTTGTGTTGTGCTCTCTGATGAAAAATGAGGGTTGACTTCTGTGTGAAACTCTTTCCACAGCTGTTACATTCCTAAAGTTTTACTCCTGTGTGTTCTCCGATGAACAGTAAGGTTTCCCCTGTGGCTGAATGACTTTCCACACAGGTCACATTCATAAGGTTTCTCTCCTGTGTGTGTTCTCTGATGGTCAGAAAGGTATACCTTCCTGGTGAAAGACTTTCCACAGCTGTTACATTCATAAGGTTTCTCTCCTGTGTGCATTATCTGATGGATGTTAAGTGCTGCCTTCCATCTGAAAGACTTTCCACACTCCATACATTCATAAGGTTTCTCTCCTGTGTGTATTATCTGATGTGATTTAAGGATCGACTTCCGGATGAAAGACTTTCCACACCAGCTACATCCATAAGGTTTTTCTCCCGTGTGTTTTCTCTCATGGACAGTAAGGCCGATTTTCTTGGTGAAAGACTTTCCACACCTCCTACATTCATAAGGTCTCTGTCCTGTATGTGTTGCCTGATGGGCAGTAAGTTGTGACTTCATGGCGAAAGACTTTCTACACACATTACATTCATAAGGTTTCTCTCCCGTGTGTATTGTCTCATGGATAGTAAGGCATGTTTTCCGGGCGAAAACCTTTCCACACCTGCTACATTCATAAGGTCTCTCTCCTGTATGTGTTGTCTGATGGATCCTAAGGTTTCCTTTCTGGGTGAAAGACTTTCTACACACATTACACTGATAAGGTTTCTCTCCTGTGTGTGTTGTCTGATGGATTTTAATTTGTGCCTTCTGGGTGAAAGACTTTCCACATATATTACATTTGTATGGTTTCTCTCCTGTGTGTGTTGTCTGATGGACATTAAGGGTTGTCTTCTGGGTGAAAGACTTCCCACATTTGTTACATTCATAAGGTTTCTCTCCTGTGTGTGTTCTCTGATGGACAGTAAGGTATGCCTTCAAGTGAAAAGATTTTCCACACTTGTTACATTCATAAAGTGTCTTTCTTGTGTGAATTTTCTGATGAAAAGTAAGGTTTGCCTTCCGGATGAAGGACTTTCCACACACATTACATTCATAAGGTTTCTCTCTTGTGTGTGTTGTCTGATGGACAGTAAGGTGTGCCTTCTGGATGAAAGACTTTCCACACACATTACATTCATAAGGTTTATCTCCTATGTGTATTCTGTGATGATATGTAAGTTTTGACTTCCGCATGAAAGACTTTCCACACAGGTTACATTCATAAGGTTTCTCACCTGTGTGTGTTCGCTCGTGAGCAGTAAGGTTTGTCTTCTGGGTGAAAGACTTCCCACACTGGATACATTCATAAGGCTTCTCTCCTGTGTGTGTTTTCTGATGGACAGTGAGGTATGACTTCAGGCTGAATGACTTTCCACACAGGTTACATTCATAAGGTTTCTCTCCTGTGTGTGTTGTCCGATGGACAGTGAGGTGTGCCTTCTGGCTGAAAGACTTTCCACACACATTACATTCATGAGGTTTCTCTCCTGTGTGTGTTAGCTGATGGACAGTAAGCTGTGCCTTCCGAGTGAAAGACTTTCCACACAGGTTACATTCATAAGGTTTCTCTCCTGTGTGTGTTGTCAGATGGACATTAAGGGTTGTCTTCCGGCTGAAAGACTTTCCACACACATTACATTCATAAGGTTTCTCTCCTGTGTGTTTTGTCAGATGGACAGTAAGGTGTGCCTTCCGGCTGAAAGACTTTCCACACACATTACATTCATAAGGTTTCTCTCCTGTGTGTGTTCTCTGATGGACAGTAAGGTATGTCTTCCGGGTGAAAGAATGTCCACATTGGTTAGATTCTTTAACTACAGGAGATACTCCAGGACTATAAGCAGCACATATCCCATTAGACTCGCCATGGAGAAGCATGTTCTGACACTGCCTGAACTCCTCTGTCCTTATCCCTAAGGAGTTCCCATTATTCCTAATCAGCTCTGACTTAGGTTTGGATCTCAAATTAAAAGTTGTTATTAATTTCACATTTTTCTCCCCTGTGTTAATATTCATGACTCCGACTTCAGACAGACAATCATAGGGATTCTCCTGACAGGTCTTAGTCCTGTACTCCTTTTCTTGGACATCTACAATGAGATATAGAAAGACAGACAAAAACAGAAATGAGACCTCAAGATTCCTTAATGTAACAGTAAAGGCATTTCCGTGCATCCTAACTGTTACGAGATTTTAAAAGATCAAAGCAGGAACTCTTTGATGCAGAATATAAGCTTTTCTCTGTAATGTATTAGTTAAGAAAGTAGCACTGACATTTTACAATGGTAAATAATGTTTTTCTGTTTCAGTTTTTCTCAAGGAATTAATTACTCAAATGATTCATCTACACACTATTAGTTATAAGCTGAGTACTAAACATTTGCCTTTAATACCCTCGAGGTTTGGTCCTAAGGGAATAGCTATTATTTTTCTTTTAATTTGTGGAAATAATTTATACATTTTGCTGCTTAGCTTCTCAACCATTAGGTGAGGAACAGAAATACTGTCTAGATTTAGGGACCATTAGGGTGTTTGATACATCCCTTGGCCTTTCCGCTAAGCATGGAAGGTTCCTGAGAGTAAGGATTTATACCTCCATCTCTTCAGTTCTAACTTCTCACTAAGAATTACTTTAGGGATTGGTGGCATTTTTAAAATTGGTTTCCCTCACCCTTAGTCAAATTCTCATCAAATTTCCTTTTCTAACACTCCTGCTCCTTCACAACCATTCAAGACCAAAGATACTGCAGCTCACCACCCAGGTAGTCATCCCCTATGAACCAAAAGCTTTGCTTCTGAATCTCACTCACTTCCAACATCACCAAGAAGCAATTTTCCTCTCACAGGATAGCAGTCCTGGCATACTCCTCATTTCCTCATACCTGCATAGGCCTTGTTTCAATGAAAATGAGACCTCATTTTCTACATTTCTCATTTCCTTTTTCTGTTTAAGAAGGATTTCTACAAAGAAAAAGAAAATTGTTCACTTTAACTATACTGGGACAGCCAAATCAGTTTGTCTCCATGTAAATTCTTGATTGTCATGTCCTTAAGACAAAGGATCACCTAGTTCTCTGCCACACATGACTCAGGGAACTAGGAACATTATTGCTCAGTAAAGCTCATTAAACTTACCAAGTGTACTCTGGCTACAAAACTATCATGCAAGATGCTTTATCTCACCTGTGAGATTTTTGTCTGAGGCTTCTCTTATCCATGGTTCTGACCCTTGCTCCAGCTTGGCAATCAATTTAGGTTTAGGAACACAGTGTCCTGTTATTAACAAGTAGAGAAGAACTATTGGTAGGATGGGTCATCATTACTGTAAGGTCTTAGACATCATGTTCACAAACTTGCTCCTAAACCTTGTTTCTCATTTCTTATCCACTCCCTTGTTGATATTCTCCAGCTTTCAACTTATTTTGCCAATTGTGTGGCTTGAACTCAGCTCTTTTGCTCAAAGCTAGCATTCTGCTAGTTTCAGTCCCAGCTACATTTGTAGATTGTGAAGGGATTTGGAGATAAAAGCCTCATGGTCACTTTTCTGCAGTTGCAGGCTTCAAACCAACATCCTCACATTTCTGCCTCCAGAGAAGCTAAGATTACAGGTGTTAGCCACTGCACCCAGGATCAGGGTTGATTACAAATAACCACTTTCAACTAGTGATTTTCAGATCATACTTCAAATAGTGATGTACTTTCTATTCTAGACTATATATGCACGTACAGAAATCAACCCAAGTTTAGGATGACAGTCTTCTTTCTATTAGTGGAATGTAGTTTAGATTTTGGGTCCAAGTGCTGATTGGGTTTCTTGATGAATGGGAATAAAATTGTCTCTAATTACATAATCAAGTGGAAAAAATGGACAGGAATTTTATATTCCCACGGACTGGAATCGTCTACCGAAACAACATAAATATTTATATATCTACTTAAAAAAAAAACAGCCTTTGATCTCGCATGTTCAAATGACTTTTGCTCACCTAAAGACAAGAGGTTGCTGTAGGTCTCCAGCATTACATCTCTATGCAGGGTCCTCTGAGCATGATCCAAGTCTTGCCACTCCTCCCAGCTGAAGTCCACAGCCACGTCATCAAATGACACCAGCTTCTGTAATGGCACATTTGAATCAAGTAATTAGCCCAAGTCAGGAAGGTCTGTGGGACTCATCCCCAATTAATCACCAGGAGAAAAGCAGAACTGGTGCTATGGCTCATGTGGTAGAGCACTAGCCTTGAGGGGCAGAATTCAGGGACAGTGCTCAGGTCCAGAAATCAAACCTCACAACCAACCAACAGACACGCATGCACACACACACACACACACACACACACACACACACACACACACACACACACACACACACACACGGTATCTCATAAGCAATTACAACACATTTAGGACATCACAAGGAATACATAGCACCTTACTGATTCATGAAAAGTAAGTGTCTACATAAATGTTAAAGGCAGTAACAGTACTTAAAACGTCGCTAATGATGGATTGGCCCTTATAAGATCTGCTTTACTTCCCATATATAAATATCCTATGTTAACTATTTTGTAGTTTCAGTGCTAAATACTGAATTATGGTCATAGATACCCTGATATTTCTTTCCTATGTAAAAAAGAACTGCTAGAAGGAAGTTTTGTGAACTTGGCCTACCTTCTACAATCCACAATATAGTTGCGAGGGGCATACCATGTTCCCTGACTACATTTTCATTTAAATATGCCTTCATGGAAGGATGGAGGATGGATAGAGACTTAAGGAACATTCAAGATGACAAAAAACGAAAAATAGGACCACGACAAGCAAGACAGAGAAAAATTAGAAGAGGGATGTGATCTAATGATACAGAAGACAAATTTACAAGTTGGAAGGAAATAAGAGTGCTAATTTGCCTGCAGAGGCTAAGAGGAGAGGTTTTGAACTCCCACACTGAACCCTATTACAAATGATGAATGGCCTAGCCAGCCATGCTTGGCAATAGCAGAGGTGAATGCTCACTAACACACAAAAGGGAAATATATATGTGAGAAATTGAAAGAAAATAACATTCAATTCACAATCCTTTGGGCAGAGGAACTCTACTAAAAATGTAGATTGAAGATATGGTCAGGGAAAGAGAGTTGATAAATTACACATCTGCATTTTAAGAGTGTTACAAGAGAAGTGCTTCAAGAGAAGAGCAAAAGGAGTCCACATATATATACAGGTAGGACAAAAAAACTAAAATGGTAAATGTGTAGGTAAGTATAAAGGAATATATTGGTCATATATTTTATGTAATATTTCTGCAATAGTTTGTTGAAATAAAACTTATAGTACCATATTCATGATTCACAATGCATGAAGATCCAATATATAAACTCATCACTTTATTTAAAGAAATGTATGTAGATTACTCATATGCATCAATAAATATTGCAATTACCAGGCAAATCGGAAGGCCTCAGTCCAACGAATTAATTGTACCAAAATAGAGGGTACTAGATTTAGGGCTGGAAATGTGGCTTACTCCAGAGTGCTAGTCTAGAATGCACGGGTTCAATTATTCAGTGCCATGTGAACAGAAAAACTAGAAATAAGGAAAACGATTGAAGACACTTTAAAAAAATTCTACAAATAATTCCTTGAAATATACAAAGCTCAGTATCAATAGTCAGGAGAAGAATTCAAATCAAAATTCTACAGAAATAACTACTTTATATATGTTACTATGGGCAGTTTTAAATAAAAACAACAAATATCCTTCCAAAGTCTAACAAAGGCTGGGAAGGATGTGAATTCAATTTGAACCTTGGTGCATGTCTGGCAGGAATGTAAAACAATCAAAGATGGTATGGACAGAGCTAAAAAGAACTAAATAGAGAATTACATAGGAATATGGTCCAGCACTTCTATTTCTAGATTTGTACCCAGCAGAAGAGAAAGCAGAGATAAGAAGTAGTATTAGAGAATCACTTCAGAGCAAATACTGACAAGAACCTAAAGACAGAAACAGGTAAAAGAATAAACAAAGACATTGAAAAGGAAGACAAGTTTGCTACATTTTATAGCAGGGTTGATCTTTGAATACATTAAGCTAAGTAAAATACAGCAGTCATAAAAGCACAGCCATGGTATGATTTCCCTTACTGAGCTTTCAAGGATCAACAAAGTCATAGAGCCAAAAAGTAAGATGGTTCCAGAGACTGGGGTAGAGAGGAAAAGGAGCTGCCTATTAATGAATATACAGCTTCATACATGGAAAATGAAACATGCTGTACATGGATGGAAGAGATGGCTGCACAACAACGCAGCCATATGAACTATCAGTGAACTCTGAATTGAAAATGGGTAATGTAGCCACACAGGATGGAACATACCTATACACCCTGACCTTGGGAAATTCAAAAAGGATGACCAGCCAGGCTAGCTTCCATAACAATTTCAAGAGCATGCTGGACTACATATCAAGACCTGTCTTCAAAAGGAATAGGGAATGATTTGTATTGACAAAGCTCATAAAATTCACAAACTTTATAGACCATGACAATGACAATTTGCCTTGAAGGTGAAAATGTGTTTTTGACTTCAACTAAGCATCTCTGTTCCACAATACTGTGACATATGTGAAATTTAAATAATCACTTTCTCTCAATTTAAACAACAAAAAAAGAAAATTCAGAGAAGGGGTGGTTTAGGAGCAATGGGGGACAGACATCTTCTATTCACATACTGTTTTGTAGAATGGCAACTTCTTTGTATAACTACTTAAACCTAATAATAAAATAAATTGTTTGAAAAAAGGAATATGGAAAAATCAAATTTTAGACTCTCTGAATAGGATCAGAGATATAGGTGCCATGTGTGTCTATTTTCCAGTTAAAATAACAAATTAAAATTTAAGAACAAACGTTAAGCCACATTTAAGCTGGAAACATACAGCTACAAATAGCATTAGTAACAAACACACATAGACCAAAAATGCAAAGTATTCCTTTTTTTTTTTTTTTTTAAATCGGTTGTGTGGCTTGAACTCTAGGCTTGGGCACTCTCCCTCAGGTCTTCAACTAAAGCCTAATGCTCCACCACTTGATCCACTGTGCCACTTCCGGTGTTCTGAGTGATTTATTGGAGATAAGTGTCTCATGGACTTTCCTGTCCAGGCTGGCTTTGAACCAGGATCCTCAGCTCTCAGCCTCCTGAGTAGCTAGGATGACAGGTGTGGGCCACCGGAGCCTGAACAAAAATGCAAATTACTCTAATCTGTGCATCTTAATTTTAGTTTTTGTATATCTTTTCACTGACTATTTTTCAAGTGTATCTCATATTGCTGAATCAGTTCTCTAGGAAGCTTCCCAAGGATATTTCTTGCTGTTCTTTTTGATGGGCTTATAATGTACTATATGATTTTTTTTTTTTTTTGTTTCTTTGTATGTTCTTCTGCCATGGCATAAACCTTGTTGTCACTCTCTTTGATTCTGGTGTCTTGCATCTTGTATATACATTTTTCTAATTGAGGAGGGGAACAGAAATTATAAAATGCTGAAATAAGAATAGAGGATGGGCCATTGTAACAATGACTTGTACAAGGAACTATGTTGAAAAGGAACCTAACCTGACCTGCTAGGCTCAGCTCCACACAAAGGGAAGTCTCCCAGCCAGGGCTCCAGCCCCAGGAGTGGCTTTCTTCACTGGGTAAACAGAGAAAGAGGCTGCCCCTCCCTATAACAGCCTTGACAATCAATTGAAATTCAGTAAACATAAACCCTGAGAATGGCTTCAGGCTGGGCTCTGAGAGTCTCTCAGAAGCTAGTCCCTCAGGGAAAAGCTACTGTTTGCTGAAAGGCCTCAACTCTATCCAGAACCTAGCCTCTTCACAGCATCTCCACACTAGAGGAAACAGCCAACTCCATCTTTTGTGATACTCAGAACAGATCTCCCTCCCATTAAATTGCCCTGGGAGAAGGATCACAAACTCCTGTGTAAAGCAGAGCAGTTTTCTGCCTGCTCAAACAAATTGACTTAAGAAACCAACCAAGCCACAGGAAAATCAAATACTGCAAGCGGATCAGAGACTGTAACAAGAGACTGGTTAAGGACACAAGGGATCTTCCCATAACCTTCCCCCACAAAAAAATCAAATAGTCTTTTTTTGTACCTTTCATAAAAGTTTTTTTCTAAAACTTTAATTTCATGTTTTTATTGTGAAAATACTGCACAGATGGGTTACAATTACATGGGCAAGATAATGAATACATTTCTTATCAAGCATTGTAGCCTCCTCCTTTGTTTCCCCTTCCCATCCCTTCCCAGCCTCCCCTGGCGCCCCCACACAATCCTCCCCCGCACCAAATTTGAAAAGTTTGTCTAAAACTTTCTTCAATTTTTAACTTAAAAAATTGTTTTGTATTAACTTTTTTTTCCCCTCCTCTTATAATTTTTATTTTAGGGGTATAAGTTTGTGTGCTTTTTTTTCTTTAAATAAAATTTTTTTTGTTTAGCTCTACTGACCTTTTGATCCTTTTTTTCTTTCATTCCCATTCTTTTCACCTTTTCTTCTCTTTCATTTTTCTTTGCGTGACAATTGCTCTTCTGCTTATCCTGATATACCCTTAGTCGATTACTAGACCGAATACCCCATTGTGTACAACTTAATCCAGAAATTTATTACTGAATTCAAAACCTCTTAGACTTGAATTCCTTAATAGCAGTACTCTTTATACCTATATAATATTTTAAGCTTTTTAAAAACATTTTTTCATGTCTCTTTAGCCCTCCACTTCTATCATTCTATCCACCTTCTTCTTGGAAATTATGTTTTGAAATTTGAAGTCAGTGTTTCACTGTTTAATTTTTAATTTTTATTTTCCTGTTTTTTCTTGTCTCTTTGTTTCTTTCTCTTTCTCCTTTTTTAAGCTCTCTTACTTTCATTCTATCCAATCTATTTCCCACTTTGAGATTAGGACTTAGTTAATTCTAGCTCTGCCTTTCCACATCCCTCTATTCCTATTTTTACCCACATCTCTCAATAAACCTAATAATTTCTGGTTTGTCAAATT
The DNA here is from genome assembly GCF_024711535.1 of Dipodomys merriami. Lineage (NCBI taxonomy): Eukaryota > Metazoa > Chordata > Mammalia > Rodentia > Heteromyidae > Dipodomys > Dipodomys merriami. The sequence goes on from NW_027206022.1 coordinate 402,233, forward strand.
CTTCTTTGCGCTTCTTAGCCCATGAATACACAGTTGTTTGATGTTGAATAGTATATCTGTTGAACTAGATTGTATCTGCAGACTTTTGACTGTGCAACTACAGACTTTGGATGATGCTGGCCTTAAGATAGTGTTCTAGCATAAAACTGGAGTTACTTTCATCTCTAATGGGCAGAGCAAGCCGGAAAAACACAAGAAAAATGGCAAGTCCAGGCATCTCAACTCCCACTAAGGATAATCAGCTGACAGACCAGATAATGAATAATCCAGAGGGGAGTTCCCAAATAGCTCTACAAACACTGCTTGTAAACATTGTAAATGAAAAGACTGAAAACCTGCAAAGGACTCTGTGAGCATGATACGGAGAGAGAGGAGACAAACCAAAGGTTAATACAGGAATATCATGAGCTTGAGGAAGCTACTCAAAAATTGATACAGGAATTGGTTGAACACCTTGAGAACACTCAAAGAGAAATAAAGGAATCCATGAGCTGGCAGAGATCAGTCAAAGGGAAAGAGGAATGGCATGAGCAGGCTGAGAACACTCAAGGAGAACTACAGGAATTGGATGAACTTGAGGAAGCTAAGCAAAGAGTAATACAGGAATTGAGAGATAAGGATGAGCATACACAAAGATCACTAAATGCATTCATGGAATCCATTAACAGAGGACTGAAAGAAGTAAAGGAGACCACAATGGGAATGCTGAATGGAACCCAACAGAAGGAATGATAGCCCACAGAAACCATAACCAATCACCTAAGTGATTTGTGAATAAACAATACCAAATTAAGGAAGTCCAGTGCTTCATACACGATCTAAAACAAAGTTCCAACAAAGAATTTGAAGCCATCAAAGCTGACCAATTAGAAGGAAAAGAAATAAAAAAACAAAGTAGAAAAATCTTGACAGTAGGTTAGACCATTCAGAAGATCAAATCTTAGGGACTGAAGACAACCTAGATATTACAGAGAAAGAACATATAACCATCCAAGACAAATCTAAGAAATATGATAGATCTATTCAACACTTGGAAGACACCATCAGAAGGCCCAATTGGAGGAGAATAGGTGTAGAGGAAAACCTAGAGACAGTAGTTAATGGTCTAGAAAATTTGTTTAACAGGATCCTAGCAGAGAACTCCCAAACATGCAAAAAGATAGGCCTATTCAGATACAAGAAGCAAACGGCCCCCATAAACAGGCAGGAGTTGCAATCCTAATACCAGGTAAAATAGACTTCAAAGTAAAATTTGTGAGAAGAGATAAAGAAGGTTGCTACATACTAATTAAGGGATCTGTCCTTCAGGAGGATATTACAATTCTAAATATCTATTCACCAAACAACGGAGCACCCAAATTTATCCAAGAAACACTACTTTCCCTCAAATCCCACATAGATTCAAAGACAGTAATTGTTGGGCACTTTAACACACCACTCTCCCCACTGGATAGATCAACTCGGCAAAAACTCAACAGGGAAACCTAACAGATCCTAACAACTGCATAGATCAACTAGATTTAACAGACATCTACCAAATATTTCACGCAACAGCATCAGAATACATGTTTTCCTCAGAAGCACATAGAACATTTTCCAAAATAGACCACATTTTAGACCACAAAGCAAACTTGTCCAAATTCAGAAACATTGAAGTAATACCTTGCATTCTCTTAGACCAGAAGGGAATAAAATCAGAACTCCACACCAAAAGCAACCAAAGAAAGTCCTGTAATACATGGAGGCTGAACAACACACTGCTGAATCACGAGTGGGTCACGGAAGAATTAGAAAGAACATTCAAATATTCATGATATTCAACCAAAATGAACACACAAATTACCAGCTCCTCTGGGACACAGCAAAGGCAGTACGCAGGGGCAAGTTTAGAGATCTGAGTTCCTACATCAACAAATTGCAGAGATCTGAAATCAACAATTTAATGAGACATCTGAGTCTCCTTGTAAAAGAGCAGCAAGATAAACCCCAATCCAGTAGACAGAAAGAAATAATAAAAATTAAATCAGAATTACATGAATTACAATCCAAATAAAGTATAGAAAGAATCAACAAAACAAAGAGTTGGTTCTTCGAAAAAATTAACAATATTAACAGACCCTTAGCAAATCTTCTTAGAAAAAGAAGAGAACACACCCAAATAAATGAACTCAGAGATGAGAATGGAAACATCACCACAGAAACAATCAAGATTCAGAACATTACAAAGGAATACTTCTGAAACATTTATGATAAGTTTGAGAACTTGGCAGAAATGGACCTTTTCCTAGCAAATATTGACATGCCAAAACTAAAACCAAGATGAGTTAAACCATCTAAACAGGCCCATAACAAGCATTAAAATAGAAACATCTAAGAAAAGTCCAGGACCAGATGGTTTTACAGCGGAATTCTACAAGGCCTTCTAAGCAGAGCTCACACCAATACTCCTCCAACTCTTCAATGAAATTCAAAGAGAAAGTTCACTACCGAACTCATCCAATGAAGCCCTCATAACCCTCATCTCAAAACGAGGCAGGGACTCATCAAAGAAAGAGAACTTATAGACCTAGTTCTTTGATGAACATTGATTCAAAACCTCTGAACAAAATTTTGGCCAACTGACTTCAACAATTCATCCAAAAAATCATACAACACAATCAAACAGGATTCCTTTCAGGGTTGCAAAGCTGGTTCAATATATGCAAATCAACTAATATAATTCATCACATCAACAGGAGCAAGAATAAGAACCACATGGTTATCTAAATAGATGCAGAAAAAGCATTGGACAAGATCAAACACCCCTTTATGATGAAGGTTGTGTAAAAATTAGGAATCCATGGAACATTCCTCAATACAATAAGGCTGTATATGACAAACCTACAGCCAGCATTATACTCAATGGTGAAAAACGAAAGCCATTTCCTCAACTCAGGAACGAGAGAAGGATGTCCACTAACTGCACTTCTCTTCAATCTTGTATTAGAATGCCTAGCTACAGCAGTAAGACAAGATCCAACCATAAAGGGGATCCAAATAGGGAAAGAAGAAGTAAAACTCTCCCTCTTTGCAGATGACATGATCTTATATTTAAAGAATCCCACAGACTGCACTCCCAAATTACTCAAGTTGATTCAAAAGTTAGGTGAAGTATCAGGGTATAAAATTAACCCTCAAAAACCAATGGTTGTTTTGTATGTCAACAATGAGAAAAGTGTGGCTGAATTTAGGAAAGCAACTCTATTCGTAATAGCCCCCCCAAAATAAAATACCTAGGAATTAACTTAACCAAAGAAGTGAAGGGCCTCTATGATGAAAACTTAAAAACTTGAAAAAGGAAATCAAAACAGAACTTAGAAAGTGGCGAAAACTCCCATGCTCCTGGATTGGAAAGATCAACATGGTGAAAATGGCAATACTTCCCAAGGCGATCTACAAATTCAATGCGATACCAATCAACATTCCAACCTCATTCTTCAAGGAAATAGAAGAGGCAACCCGAAAATTCATATGCAACAATAAAAGACCCCGAATAGCAAAAACGATCCTCAATGGAAAGAACACAGCTGGAGGAATAACAATACCAAATCTTCTACAAAGCTATAGTAATCACAACAGCTTGTTACTGGCACAAGAACAGACTTCAGGACCAATGGAATTGATTGGAAATCCAGAAATGAACCTATAGACCAATAGCCATCTAATATTGGAAAAGGGAGCAAAAAAAAAAAAAAAAAATAGAATGGAAGAAAGACAGCCTCTTCAGTAAATGGTGCTGGCAAAATTGGTAAACTACTTGTAGAAAACTAAAGCTAGATCCTTATATATCACCCTGCACCAGAAGCAACTCCAAATGAATCAAAGACCTCAGTGACAAGGCAGACACTCTGGAATAGGAGAAACCCTAGGTCTTCTTGGCACAGGCCAAAATTTAAAAATAGAAATCCAGAAACAAAACAAATCATAGAAAGGTTGGATAAATGGGATTGCATGAAATTGCAGCACTTCTGCATGGCCAAGTCCATAGCTAGCAAGATCAATGTAAAGCACAAGCATTGGGAGAAGACCTTCACGAGCCATACAATGGACAATAGTCTCATATCTAAAATATACCTGGAGCTCAAAAAATTAAATCCCCCAACTACAAATCTTCATAGAAACAACTGCCCAATAAATAAGTGGGCTAAAGACTTAAAGAGAAACTTCTCTGAAGAGGAAAGAAGGATGGCCAATAGACTGATGAAAAAATGCTCAACTTCTCTAGCCAGAAAAGAAATCCAAATCAAAACAACATTGACATACCACCTCACCACAGTTAGAATGCCTAAAATCAAGAACTCTAATAACAACAGATGCTGGAGAGGATGGGGACAGAAAGGAACATTACGGCATTGGTGGTGGGATTGTAAACTTGTTCAACCACTTTGGAAAGCAGTATGGAGGTTCCTCAAAGAACTCCTCCACATAGAGTTCCCCTATGACCCAGCAATCCCACTATAGGGCATTTACCCAAATGTTCACAAACAAGACCACACTAAAACTACCCTCACGACTATGTTTCTTGCAGCCTTATATACCATAGCGAAGATATGGAACGAACCCAGATGCCCCTCAGTAGATTATGGATCAAGAAAATGTGGTAAACATGGGTGGGGAGAGGATGGAAAGGGATGGGAAGGGGAAACAAAGGAGGAGGGTATAATGCTTGATAAGAAATGTACTCATTATTTTGCCCATGTAATTGTAAGCCCTCTGTACAGTATTTTCACACACACACAAAAGAATAACACAGGAAAGGTCTCTCACAAACTCTGTTTGGCTCTAAATGTAATATTAATAGAGATTTTTAACTTTTTTTTTTGGATGTACTCATGGTAACCCTGCTTGTGTGAACCCAAATAAAGATGTTTAGTGGAAGGAATTTGGGGCACAAAAGGCAGTGAGCTTTAGGACACCTGCTTCCTCCCTATCTATCTGTCTGCGTTTTTGTGTTTTTCTAATTTTCTTTAGCTCTGGACTCTTAATAGAAGTACTTGGGCTTACATTTAGCAACAAGTTTCCTTTATAATGGGTAAAAAGATGTTAAATTTAAGAGTCATGTCAATAAAGGAAAAGTGATCAGTAAGAAAAACTAGTTCTAGTAGGGCACTGGTGACTCATGCCTGGAATCCTAGCTACTGAGGAGGCTGAGATCTGAGGATCACGCTTCAAAGCCACCTCGGACAGAGAAGTCCCTTAGATGCATAGTTCTAATAAACAACTACAAAACTGGACGAGGCACTGTGACTCAAGTGGTAGAGTACTCGTCTTGAGCTGAAAAGCTGAGAGACAGTAGCGAGGTCCAAGAATTCAAGCCCTACAATGGACAAAAAAAACAAAGAAAACAGAAATACTAACTCCCAGATACAGCATTTGAAGCAAGGAAAAAAGCAAGAGACAGATGGAGGGAGGAGGGTCTGAGAGAAACAATGAGAAAGAGAGAGAGAAAAACAGATGAAATGAAAGAGAAGAGAGAAAGAAAGCTAGAGAGCAAGAAACAGAGAATGAATAGAAAAAACACAGAAAAAAATCTAGTCAGGAGTTCTTTGAGAAACATGGGGAGATTTCTAGAAATGATATACACTATATAATGAAATTTAGCCTAAGTTTCAAGTAGAAAAAGCCTATGAAGCAGTCGAAGAACTAGTAATTTAAGTACACATATCTTACTCAGTACTCTTCAATAGTTGAAGGTATATGTGACTACAGTTTTCAGCAAGCATAGTAAAAATTTCATTAGGACAGTTTAATGTTATTCATGGGGATGTGATCTCTGACCAGTTGCTTCCATGAGCAGTCACCTCCTCGGTGTCAGTGAATCCCTTAACAATTTTGACTTCTTCTGCCAACATCAGAACAACTAGAAACAAACTGAAGTAATCTACTCATTTTAGCCAGAATGTCAGATTAATAATGTGCAAAACCTACAAGCCATCTTTATCTAATTTAGGAGCATGTTCCTCAAGTTGAATCTGTTTTTCTGTTTTTCAATCTTGTCCACTATTAGGTTCAAAAAATGGAATGTAAAACAGAGAAATCAAAAGCAACTTACCACAGATCCTTTCATTCTTTCTTGCTGTTGAAAATGGACAGAAGATTCTGGAAGCATGGCTGGGAGAAAAGGCAAATGAGGTAGTCAGGAAAGAATCTGTGTGATTTTGCCCCAGGTTTTCCTGCTTATAACATTACCCATGGGCCGGAAAAGCATAAAGCCTTCTTATGGGAGAACAAGTATGGTTTATGTCTGAAGTAGTGCATTAATCAAACATTCCAGTAAAGATGAAGCCATAGTCGATTAATTGGTAGATAGATAGAATAAAAGCAATTCATTTCTAGGTTAAGATACATTCCGTATTCCTAAAAACTAATACCCCACAAAAATAATTGAAAAATAAAAACATACCACATTTCATTAAAACTAGTTTTTACTGAAATATACTTAGGGATGCAAGAACTATTTTTTCCTTTAACGCAAAGGGATCCTAGCACTCCACTGGGCATTTGTACTCCACCTCATTCATTTCCAGATTCTCATACCAGGGAAATCATGTATAGTATAGCTCAGTATTTTTCACAAAGGGTATACAGGAAGGACATATGCAATGCATGTTTCTAGTGCTATAATGTTGGAAATGGCACATTTCCTTATATCCAAATACTCAGAGCACCCTTATGCAAGGACTTTCAATTTGCCATTTAAGCTACTTTGGCCAAATGGACATCACTGAAGATCTTATGTCAGTAATGCTCACTTTCCTGAACAGTCATATGAAGAACCTTGGCCATAATGCTGAAGGTACAGGGCCTAATAAGATGAACATAAAATACTGGGTCATAGGAGAGACACAATTCCAATCAACCATCCTCAGGGAAGGATTTAGAAGATTAAAGTCTTATCTGTGATTTAAACAATATTAACACAAAATAGCAAGTTGAGGGCACCCCAAAATGTAGATCCATAAAAGTTAAATCGGTATGGGAATTGTTTGGTACTTGTTGGTTGCTTTCTTACACAGGAAATGCTGTTATCCACAGATCATTTGTTTCTTTGCACAATTATGTAGAATTGCGTTTAAATTATATTATTAGATTATATTTAACTTAATTTTCTATATTATTAAATGATTTATCAAGTGTTTGGGAATGCATGTTGAGGCAGTCTCTCTCATTTTAAGTAATGTAAAATAGCCTCATTAGCATATGGAGAAGTTGCTGTTTCTCAGAAACAAATATAGTGCAGAATATCCCTAACATTTTAAAGTTGCAGAAGCCATAGGATATGAAGAGGATAAAAATAGGATCAATATGTATCTATATGATATTTTAAAGGACTGTTTATGATTCACTGACTTCAAATGCCAAAAAGAATTTTACATGTAAAATAATACTTCTTTGAGCAGATTTTAACACAACGGATAACACAAGCTAAATCTTCAGGACAGGTTATATCTATGCATCATATATCCTTGAGCAATATACATTACCTCCAACTTTTTTCTATATATTTTTCATAGAAGTCCAAGTTTCTAGATCAACACTTCCTGAACGGCCAGGAAAAACTTAACATGTTACAAGTAGCTTCAGGAAATCCACTGATGAGACATCTGGATTAAGTCTGAGGGATCCCATACTAGAAATGAGAGTGGGAAGAGGTTGAATCAATCAGTGGGAATAGGCTTAGGGATCTAGTACATAGAGAGACACTTTCAGATGTGACATTTATCCCTCCAGCCCAAACCACAGTCTCATGCCCCCTCTGATTACTAGGCTTCGGCTTAATCCTCAGGCCAGCTGCGGTCCCCTCCTGAAAGAGGGTCTAAACCTTCCAACAGAACCAAGTGATTTGAGAAGAGTTGGCGGAAAGAGTATCACGTGAATCTTGTGCTCTGGGAAGGAGATTCCACAAGCTGGATCCAAACCCGTGTGAACTCCAGCCCAGAGTGCTAAGAAGGCTGCCAAGCAGGGGCAGAGCAGAGACACCTCTAGCAGAAACAACACAGAAGCCCAAAAGGCAACTGCCATGGAAGGAGACTCAACCCTGGCACACACTTCACAAGGTCACGACAACCGTTTCCGTGCTCAGCTTACAGCTGGGCAAAGTGAATCAGGTCGCGTGGGTGCCGGCAGCATCTCTCAGTCGTGGCGTTCACACGCACAGCTCCCGGATCTCCTAGTCTGGGGAGCCACCCAGCTTGCTCTTGGGGTTCCGGGAGCCAGTGTCCTGCTTCTGGAGGCTCGCGGGCCAAAGGCAGCACAAGCACCCGAACCCCAAACAAATCACCAAGCCCAGACAGGAGGCACACGTGGGGCTGACTCCGGTCCTGCACCCAGCTTGCCGTTCATACCTGACATCGGATCCGCAGCCTGAGATTCCTTCAAGTTACAGCTCCCAAGGTCCCCTGAAGAGCGGATGGGCGCCTGCCTAGGGGCTTGGACCTCGGGAAAGCAACACCGAACTTCCCAGAACTTCTAGCAGAGGGGGAAAAGGAAAGAACCCGGAATTACCGGAAAGAAAAAAATCAACAGTGGGCGGGGAGACGCATGCGCAGAAAGAACTTCCCGCCCCCTGCCCCAAACCATCTGGTTCCAAGGTCTGTGCCTCAACTAAGACTACAATTCCCACAATGCACGGCGCACGGCGCAACCTGGACCAGGTTGGGCTTGGCCCTGGGATTCTGACCAGTGCCACACCTCAGGTCCCAGAATTGCGTGGAGGTCTGCAGATCTTGCTCTCTTTGCAGTGGGAGCAAAGGCGAGTTTCTTCCTGAAAATTATTGTGTGGCTCCTGAAATATTCAACGACTAACCCGAAGATGGAAATGTGTTAGGAGCATTGCATAAGTTGGCTTTTTAATTCTTAGTTCTAATCATACAATTGAGGTGATGAGACTGCGTTGTTATTTTCAGTTTTGTTCAGCTCTTATGTTCTCCTGAATATAAATTACATCTCCGTTTTGCCTTCAGTTTTTTAATATCTCTCGTCTCACTTTAAAATGGTATTCGCAGCCCCTAACATTTTCCACTGCTGTAATGTAGACGTTGAAATAAAATAGGTAGATAGGCAGCATAATCATTTTCTCAATTTAGATTTCTCAAAATCCATTTCCCTGAAACTCCCAAATTCCACCTATGAAAGCTTAAGGAGTTTTTGGTTGTTTGTTTCTGAATTTTGTCTTTCCGCTTAGACATTTTTATTTTCTTTTCCTTTTTTTGCTGTTGGTCCTGTGGCTTGAACTCAGACCTTGGGCACCATGTGTGAGTTTTTTTCTGTGCTCCATTTACCAGTTCTTTAATAGTTTCTTCAGCTAATTTGTGACACGTTCCCTCACAGGGCTTTCTTAGACCATGGATCATCACCTCCCTTGCTCTTCAAAGAGATGGTGTTTTGGGGGATCAGGAAGAGTGTGGGTTTGGGTAGAAGAGTGAAGTTTAGGGTAGGTCTGTTTTGATGTGAAGTTTGACCATTTCCCGCATCCAGTCTGTTTTTGTGTTTCAATCTTTGTTTTGAATTCCTATCTCTTCTGTGATCCTAAATGTTCCTTCCTCTCGGTACCTCAAGGCTGCATACCTAGGAAACCTCAGACTGGTCTTCCCAGACCTTATCCATTAGACTGTGGAATACATCTGTTGTCTCCTTCCCTCATATCTGAGATCCTATTCGTGTCTCTTAAAGGTTTACTGTGATATTTGCTGAACCTGTTCATTGGTTCCGGCAAGGTTTAGGGAGGGAAACTTTCGTGCCTACTATTCAGTCCTCCAGTGTGTGGGTTCTCCAGGACTCTTCAGTGGACCTCAGTTATTCCTCATGAAAGTGGAGATCATAGAACATAGATGGGTATATAGACTTCAACGAAGCGCACATATAAAAATATACAGAAAAACCCAATAAATATATTCTGTAAAAGTCAATAGGTTCAGAGGGAAGGAGAAAAGGATGAAGTAAAAACTGGAGTGATTCCAAGACTAGGTTTGACGTGTACTTTTCATTGTTCAAGATTACATTTCTCATCAATTTCTCTTTTATTCTCTTTCTTTTTTTCCTTTATTTTCCTTTACCATTCCTAGGACTTCAACTCAGGGCCTAGGCACTGTCTGTGAGCTGCTTTAGTTCAAGACTAGCACCTTACTATTTTAAGTCATAGCAGTGCTTTCTGCTTTTTCTGTGGATGTGGTACTGAGGAATTGAACCCAGGGCTTCATGCATGCTAAGCAAGCACCCTAACTCTAGCCACAGTCCCAACCCATATATGTATTTTTCATTTCTTTAAAGCAGTATAAATAGTCTTGACTTCCTACATTAAATTAAAATTGTTCATTGCTCACATATATGTCCAATTATTTTTATACAAAAATTATATCCTGTTAGTGCATTGTATTCCACTAGTGACTCTAATAACTTTCAGTGTATCCTTGTGATTTTCTAATTAAAAATAATGTCAGCTTTGGGAGTCAGTGGCTGCTACCTGTCATCCTAGCTACTCAGCAGTCTGACTTCAGAGCCTTGGTCTTGGAAGCCAGCCTGGGCATGGAAGTATATGGGAGCCTTATTGCCAGTTAACCATCAGAAAGCCAGAAGTAGAGCTGCAGCTCTAGTGGTAGAGCTCTACATTGAATGAAAAGGCACAGAGACAGCACATAGTCCCTGAGTTAAAGCCCCAGGATGGCACAAATAGAAAGTTAATGTTACCTGCACATAAAGATAATAACACCCCTTCTATGTGAAGTCTTTTGAGGAACCTCCATACTGCTTTCCAAAGTGGTTGAACAAGTTTACATTCCCACCAACAATGAAGTAAGGTTCCTTTCTGTCCACATCCCCTCCAGCATCTGTTGTTGTTAGAGTTCTTGATTTTTGCCGTTCTAACTGGAGTGAGGTGATATCTCAATGTTGTTTTGATTTGCATTTCTTTTATGGCTAGGGATGTTGAACATTTCTTCATTTGTCTATTGGCCATCCTTCTTTCTTCTTCAGAGAAATTTCTCTTTAAGTCTTTCGCCCACTTATTTATTGGGCAGTTGTTTCTTTGAGGATTTGTTGTTGGGTGGTTTAATTTTTTGAGTTCCAAGTATATTTTAGATATGAGACCCTTGTCCGTTGTATGGCTAGTAAAGATCTTCTCCCAATCCGTGGGCTTTCTATTGATCTTGCTAGCTATGTCATTTGCCCTGCAGAAGCTCTGCAACTTTATGCAATCCCATTTGTCCAACCTTTCTTTGATTTGTTGTGTTTCCGGGTCTCTATTCAGAAAATTTCGGCCTGAGCCAAGGAGACCTAGGGTTTCTCCTATTCTATCCTGTAATGTTTTCAGAGTGTCTGCTTTGAGTTCAAGGTCTTTGATCCATTTGGAATTGATTCTGGTGCAGGGTGATATATAAGGATCTAGCTTAAGTTTTCTACATGTAGTTAACCAATTTTGCCAGCACCATTTACTGAAGAGGTTGTCTTTCTTCCATTCTATTGTTTTAGCTCCCTTATCGAAGATTAGATGGCTATAGGTCTGTACGTTCATTTCTGGGTTTTCAATTCTATTCCATTGGTCCTGAGGTCTGTTCTTATGCCAATACCTAGCTGTTTTGATTACTATGGCTTTATAGTAGAGTTTGAAATTTGGTATTGATATTCCTCCAGCAGTGTTTTTTCCATTGAGGAGCGTTTTTGCTATTTGGGGTCTTTTATTGTTCCATATGAATTTTTGGATTGCCTCTTCTCTTTCCTTGAAGAATGAGGTTGGAATTTTGATAGGTATTGCATTGAATTTGTAGATAGCCTTGGGAAGTATTGCCATTTTCACAATGTTAATCTTTCCAATCCAGGAGCATGGGAGTTTTTGCCATTTTTTAAGTTCTGTGTTGACTTCCTTTTTTAAGATTTTAACGTTTTCATCATAGAGGTCCTTCACTTCTTTAGTTAAGTTAATTCCTAGGTATTTTATTTTTTGTGGGGCTATTACAAATGGAGTTGCTTTCCTAATTTCAGCCACACTTTTCTCATTGTTGGCATACAGAAAAGCCATTGATTTTTGGGGGTTAATTTTATAACCTGCTACTTTGCCAAAGTTTTGAATCAGCTTGAGTAATTTGGGAGTGAAGTCTATGGGATTCTTTAAATACAAGATCATGTCATCTGCAAAGAGGGAGAGTTTTATTTCTTCTTTCCCTATTTGGATCCCCTTTATGTCTGCATCTTGTCTTATTGCTGTAGCTAGGCATTGTAATACTAGATTGAAGAGAAGTGGAGAGAGTGTGTATCCTTGTCTTGTTCCTGAGTTAAGAGGAAATGGCTTTAGTTTTTCACCATTGAGTATAATGCTGGCTTTTGGTTTGTCATATACAGCCTTTATTGTATTGAGGAATGTCTCATGGATTCCTAATTTTTCCAAAACCTTCATCATAAAGGGGTGTTGGATCTTGTCGAATGCTTTTTCTGCATCTATTGAGATAACCATGTGGTTCTTATTCTTGCTCCTTTTGATGTACTGAATAATATTAATTGATTTGCGTATATTGAACCAGTTTTGCATCCCTGAAATGAATCCTGTTTGATTGTGGTGTGTGACTTTTTTGGATTATTTTTTTGTTGATGTCGATTGGCCAAAATTTTGTTGAGAAGTTTTGCAACAATATTCATCAAAGAAATCAGTCTCTAGTTCTCTTTCTTTGAAGAGTCCCTGCCTGGTTTTGGGATGAGGGTTATGATGGCTTCATAGAATGTGTTGGGTAGTGAGCTTTCTCTTTCAATTTCATTGAAGAGTTGGAGGAGTATTGGTGTGAGCTCTGCTTTGAAGGCCTTGTAAAATTTGTGGAATGATATTTTTGTGTGTGCTTGGCTTACAGTGCTTGGACGCTGTCCTTGAGCTTTTTGTTTTTTGGTCAAGACTAGTGCTCTACTCGTTAAGTCATAGCTCAACATTCACCTTTTTTGATTGTTTTGTATCCTTTCATAATCAACTGGAGATATAAGTGTTCTAGGCTTTTCTAATAGGGATAATTTGGAACTATTATCCTCAGATCCTAGCCTCCGGAGTAGTTAGGATGACCGGCATGAGTCACCAGCAACTGGCTGACTGAACATTTGTAAAAAATATCTTGGATATGTTATTTTACACACACACACACACACACACACACACACACACACACACACACAAACAGACACAGGTACATATGATAGTGTCCTGAAGGATTGCAGTTACATGAGCAAGGTAATGAGTCCATTTCTTAATGAGCATTTGTTACCCCCTCATTTGTTTTTCCCCTACCATCCCTTTACTCCTCACCTCCCCAAGGCTTCCTGCCCACCAAAATTGTAAAGTTCCTTTTCAACATAGTTCCTTGTACATGAGATTGTTACAATGTGTCATCCTGTATCCTTATTTCAGCATTTTGTTACTTCCCTTCCCCTCCTCAATTAGAAAAAGCTATATACAAGTTGCAAGAAACCGGAATCCAAGAGAGTGACAACAAGGTTTATGCTATGGCAGAAGAACATACAAAGAAACAAAAAATATCATATAATACATTATAAGCCCATCAAAAACAACAGCAAGAAAAATAAAATTTCTTCTTTCCCTTCTTGGGCTTCATTTTGCTTAGCATCAGCTTATATGGTCATATGTACATAGCTTTTGACCTCTTCTCCTTGTCCTAGACATGGACTAGTTATTGCAGATAAGGGAAACTACTTTTTCCCTTACATTTAATTAGTGTATATTTGTTGAACAAAGGAGGTTCATTGTGTATTTCCATTATGTATGTGAATGGACACTCATTCTATTCCTTTAACAACCAGTGGGGTGGGAAGGCCACACCCCCTGGTGATGCCATTGCCCAAGGGTCTGGGCCACTGAAAGGGGCAGGGTGTCCATCATGGTTGTGAGTGGGTGGTTTGGGGGAGGAGGGTGAGTGGCAGATGAAAATGTTGGAGGCCGGAAGGGGACAGTGCCTATATATAGCCTGCATATTCCCATGAGGAGGGGTGGAGATTGAGATGGCATAGAAAAGGACAGTAAGAGGAGCCTATTGCAGCAGATCAGGGCCTGATCAGGCAGCAGATCTGAGGCTCCAGGCCTCTGGAGAGGCCAGTGGCAAGGCATAAGACCTGCAAAGAGGCCTGAGTTGAGTGGAGAGGCCTGCAGAGAAGGAAGAAGGAAGCAAAAGGAAAAGCCTTCCCCTTTAGAGCTTGGCAGCTTTGGAGCATTGGAGCTTTGGAGATTTTCAGACTGACTAATAGGAGGTTTGCAGTCCAACTAGTAAAGGTAGGACCTGCCCATTGGAGGCTTGGAGGTTGAGGCTGCTCTTGGTTCTGGGTACCCAGCCATGCACAAGATAGTCGCAGGCCTCCTTTCTGGTGTAAGTAGTGTAAATAACGTTCCTTTGTCACCTTTAACTGTGCTTTGATAGATTGTCATGACATTCCCTTCCTCATCCCCTTTCTGAAAACAATATGAACACATTCCATTGTTACATTTGCACAAACATATATAAGGATTGTTTCATCATTCGGGCCTCTTTATCCTATCTTCCCTGCTCCTACTGCTACTCCTATCCTCATCAGAAACTATTATGTTAGTGTTACTTGTTTATTCTTTTTAATTTTTACTATAATGGTGATGTACAAACGCATCACAGTTCAATAGTCATGCATTGAGAACATTACTTTTTGAACTGTGTAATTTTTTGTTTTTTATGTTTTTGTTAGTTGCGCAAATTTGTTTCACCTAGGGACAGAGCCCACCCCAACAAAGTTGTTAATAAAGAAGCAACATGATTGAGAATATTCCTACACTGACCAGTCAGGGCCGCAGCACAGTCTTGTGAGCTGAAACTGGGACCTGGAGCAGCCAGATTCTTTGTTTTTAAAGGCAAAATCCATGAGGTCGAACCTGGTCACTTGCAGGTGACCAATGGGATTGTAACACACGAAGGATTGTACAGTCCTACCAGACCACAAACAGGTGGCCAACAGCCGGAGTTTACCATAAGCATGTGCAAAACACAGGGTTACCTTAAGCACCTGGTGTCAGTAGTTGGAGCCAGATTACAATGTATCTGTGTCAAGGGTGAGTCTTTAAGTCAACATTCAATGGTCGGTGAGGTTGTTAAAGGGAGGGGTACCAGATGCATTTTTTTAATTCTGGGAATTAGGTCCATCAAGGCTAAAATCCCTAAAACAAAGGCAAAGCTCAAAATGGAATCATACCAGCAGGGGCCTCATCTCAGGGTCCACTTCAATATTACAATGTTGGTTTAAGAATGTGATTGTACAATATGCATATGCATATCCCTTAGGACCCCATTCCATTCCTTTATAGAAGACAAAAAACATAATATTTACCTGTATTAACCTAATTTATTTCGAATAACAAGTCGCTATATAGTTACATTCTTTTAGCAGTAAATGCTGTATTTTGTCGTTTGTAGCTGAATAAGGGCCCAATGAATATGCATATTACATTTTCTTTTTATTTATCCTGAAGGTGTTTATGTTGCTGTTTATCCAGCGATAACTAGGAATACAAATCTGGTAGGCAGAAAGAGGGCTACACCATGTGGGCATACACAAAGCTTATTGAAATAGCACATGCTTGTATACAGTATACAGGCAGGAAAGTAAATCTTCACACAAGGGCAAGAAAGTCAATCTTAAACAGTTTAAGCAGAATACAGATGATGAGAATTTACTTTAAGTCAGTTAGCAGAAAGAATTAATCCTTGACAACAAAGGTGAGGTAACTCTAGTGATCAAAGATTACTGAGAGTAAGCAAGGCACAGATGACCTACGTTAGACACACAAAGGGAGTCTAGAGGCCTTGTTCTATGGGATGAATAGGCGGGGCAAAACCTTCACTTTAGACTTGATGCTTGGCGTGGGACTTTTGCCCTGACTTGGAAGGGGCGTTCCCCTTTTCTGTGCCCAAGGGAATGCATGCGGGCATATTGCATCCTCATGGCACCCAGGACCTCAGATGGGGTCACAAACGTTCATGCTTTCAAGAGTTGTTAATACAATATCTCTTGATCAATGTCACTCAGGTCGACATACTCATTCATCCCTCCCCTACTTATCCTTTGGCTTTTCTTAATTTTGTAAGGTATACATTGGATTTCAGACTGCATTTTCCTCTTCTTTTCTTGTCTTTCTCTTTAACCCAACTGCATGTTTTTCAAGTACCCACCTCCTGGTACAAATTTTGCAAATCTGATTCCCACCAACTTTTGTACCTACTCTACTTAATTTTTGTCAGTTAGTCCTTCTGCCTACTAAGAGGAGAAGTATCATAATACCCTAATACAAAGATGGAAGTTGAGTTGTAGTTCTTTGCATTATAGTGATTGATACAAGCTGAGATATCTTTTTTTTTTTTTTTGGGTCCGGTCATGGGGCCTGAACTCTGGGCCTGGGCACTGTCCCTCAGCTCTTCAGCTCAAGGCTAGCGCTCTACCACTTGAGCCACAGCACCACTTCCAGCTTTTTTCTTTTTGCTTATGTGGTGCTGAGGAATCGAACCCAGGGCCTCAGGCATGCAAGGCAAGCGCTCTACCACTGAGCCACCTTCCCAGCCCTAAGCTGAGATATCTTAATCCTTAATTATGTAATTTTTTAAACTGTGGTACAGAGGTCAGGCACATATTCCTGAATTCAAGAAATAAGAACCCACTCATTTAATCATGGAAAAAACAGACCCCTTTTACTTGGGATTTCATTAAATATTCCAGAGTTTCAATCATTTCCACATTCTTTAACATCTTCACAGACTACCCTGTCTTTAGCTGACCGTGTAGATTACGGTATACTGAGGCAAGTTGACTGTTTTTGTAATTCACTAACACTGAGACTCAGGCATAGTTAAAAAACCCTTTGGACCTCTCATATCCCTTCTATACAATGGCAGAAATAAATCCCTGCCTCTGTAATGTGGAGATTGATAGTTCTGACATGATAGCATTGTTAGCAGAAGGGAAGGATATCATATAGAAACTGCCTAGATCTTGGTATATGTAAGCCACATTTTCTTTGTCTATTCATCAACGGTAGTTCTTCCAGACTGCTTCCAGTTTGGCTCTTGGGTAAAGGGGTACAATTAAGATGGGTGTAAATATAACCCTGTTCTCTCCTGACAAATTCCTTCAGTGTTCCAGAAGGATGGTGGAGAAGCTGGAGGCTAATAAAGCTCTCCTATAGAAAGCAGTTTCAATGTTCCAGTGAACAGTCCTAAGTCAGAGAATCACACCAAGTGTGCCATGACATTACAGAGAGTTAGTCCAGAGAAGGAAAATACAGGCAAGGAGACAGATCTGAGAACTGGCAAGCATCCGTGGCTGTGGCTGTGTTGGCGGCAGCAGTGGTGGTCGTAGCCGCCATACTTGCAACATAGAGAGTCTGGGACAAAGGTGTCAGACCCTGCAGATGAGCCGATTCTACTCAACACCAGCAAGAACTGACAAGGAGCACACATCTACATCCTGCAATTTGCAGACCAGAGATGACCCAGGAACCAAGACTCCAGTGTGAGTAGAAGCCTGACATTCTCACTCCTTTTCAGGGAGCAGAGGAGGGAAGGCCACCCCTCCCCATCCACTACTGAAGATCTCCATCTTTGATACTGACAAAGGCCTGGCTGAGCATCTAGCTCCAACTCAGGCCTTGGAAGAAAACTAGAATCATTTAGCAGGTCACTGGAGCATAAAATGACCTGCCAGCCCATTTTAGGAAATGTCACCGAGCCTGGGCTGGCTGCTATCTCCAGGAGTGGCTTTCTTCACTGGGTAAACAGAGAAAGAGGCTGCCCCTCCCTACAGCAGCCTTGACAATCAATTGAAATTCAGTAACCATAAACCCTGACAATGGCTCTAGCTTGGGCTCTGTGAGTGTCTCAGAAGCTAGCCCCTGAAGGAAACGTTACTGTTTGCTGAAAGGCCTCAACTCTACCCAGAACCTAGCCTCATCACAGCATCTCCAAACTAGAGGCAACAGCCATCTCCTTCTTTTGTGATACTCAAAGCAGATCCCCCTCCCATTGAAATAGCCTGGGAGGAGGATCACAACTCTTGGGTAAAGCAGAGCATTTTTCTGCCTGCTCAGACAAACCAACGAATCCACAGCAAAATCAAACACCACGAGCAGGCCAGAGACTCTAATAAGAGCCTGGTTACAGACACAAGGGAGACACAGGATGTTCCCATCCCCTCTAAAAATATCAAAGAAGTCTTTTTCTGTACCTTGAATAAAATTTTTTTCTAAAATATTTTTTAATTTTTCATTTTTAACTTTAGAAAAATTGTTTTCTATTAACTATTTTTCTTCCCCTTATAATTTTTATTTTAGGGGTACGTGTGTGAGCTTTTATCTTTTTTGTTTTTTTCAGTTTTTTTGTTTAGCTCTAGTAAACTTTTGATCTTTTTTTGTCTTTCTCATTCATTTCACCTTTTCTTTTCTTTTGTTCTTCTTTGCGTGACTTAATTGCTGTTCTGCTCGTCCTCACATACACCCAGAGTCCATTATTAGATCTTATTCCCCATTGTGTACACACTTAATCCAGAAATTTATTACTCAATTCAAAACTTCTAAGACTTAAATTCCTGAATAGCAGTACTACCTCTTTATACCTATATAACATTTTAAGCATTTTTATTTTTATGTTTTTCACGTCTCCTTTATATCCCTCCCCTTCTCTCATTCTATCCACATTCTTCTCTGAATATTTCGTTTTCAAATTTGCATAACTTTTAAGTGTTGCAGTTTTTAATTTCTAATTTTTGCTTTTCTATTTTTTCTTGTCTTTTTTTCTTTCCCTTTCTTTTTTCTCTGTCTACTTTCATTCTATTCAACCTATTTCCTGCTTTGAGATTAGGAGTTAGTTAACTCTCCCTCTGCCTTTCCACATCCCTCAATTCCTATTTTATCCACATCTCTCCTTAAACCTAATAATTTCTGATTTGCCAAATTCTTTTTTCGGGTTTGTAGCCCACTAATACATAATTGTTTAATGTTGAATAGATATATCTGATGAACTAGATTGTATCTGCAGACTATTGACTGTGCAACTACAGTCTTTGGTTGATGCTTGCCTTAAGATAGTGTTCTAGCATAAAACGTGTTACTTTCATCCCTAATGGGCAGAGCAAGCTGGAAAAAAAGAAGAATAATGGCAAGTCCAGGTACCTCAACTCCCACTCATGATAATCAAGGAACAGATCAGATAATGAATAATCCAGAGGAGAGTTCCCCAATAGCTCTACAAACACCTCTGGTAAACATGGAAATAAAAAGATTGAAAACTTGCAAAGGACTCTCTATGATCATGATAGGAAGAGAGAGGAGGCAAACCAAAGTTTCATATAGGAAAAATTTTGATACAGGATTTGCGTGAGCAGCTTCAGAGCACTCAAAGAGAAAGAAAGAAATTCGGTGAGAAAGCTGATCAGTCAAAGAGAAAGTCAGTAATGGAGTGAGCAGACTGAGAACACTCAAAGAGAGCTACAGGAATTGCATGAACATGAGGAAACTAATCAAAGAGAAATAGAGGAATTGAGAGAGCAGGATGAGAATACACAAAGATCACTAAAGGCATTCATGGAATCCATTAACAGAGAGCTGAAAGAAGTCAGGGACACCACAAAGGGAATGCTGAATGTAACCCAACAGTAGGATTGGGAGTCCAAGGAAACCATAACCAATCAACTAAGTGACTTGAGAATAAACACTGAACACCTAATTAAGGAAGTAAAGAAGTTCATACAACATTTAAAACAAAGCTCCAACAAAGAATTTGAAGCCAGCCATCAAAGCTGACCAATTAGAAGGAAAATAAATAAAAAACAAAGTAGAAAGTCTTGACAGTAGGTTACACCATGCAGAAGTTTGAATCTAGGGGATTGAAGACAGCCTAGATATTATAGAGAAAGAACATACAACAATCCAAGACAAATCCAAGAAATAAGATAGATCTATTCAACACTTGGAAGACACCATCAGAAGGCCTAATCTGAGGATAATGGGTGTAGAAGAGCACCTAGAAACAGAAGTTAATGGTCTAGGAAAATTGTTTCACAGGATCCTAGGAGAGGACTTCTCAAACACGCAAAAATATGGGCCTATTCAGATACAAGAAGCTTTTACAAGTTAAAATAGACCAGATCAGGATAGAACATCCCACCATCACTTTATATTTCTCACAGAATCAATTCAGACCAAGGAAAAGATCCTTAAAGCTATCAAGGAGAAAAGATCAATCACCTATAAAGGGAAACAAATTAGAATCACCTCAGATTTCTCAACAGAGACAATTAAGCAAGAAGAGCCTGGAATGATGAATGCCATGCCCTAAAGACAAACAACTATCAGCCAAGAATACTGTACCCAGCTAAGTTCTCCTCATCACCGAAGGTCAAATTAAAACCTTCCATTAAATATGTATTTTAATGTTTTCGTTTCTTTCATGCATGTGTTTCTAATGCATTTATAAGATTATTTCTTTGTTGCTTTGTATGTCCCTCCCCCACAGTGTAACCCCCGCTTTCACTATATTTGATGTCAGTATAACATGTGGAGGAGATGGGGACAAACAAGTCGTTTAAGGATTCAGGTGGACCTTTTGCAACAATGAGAAGTACAAAATGTCATGTCAAAACCAGCTTTACAATTTTGGTGTGGGGGGGGAGGGGGGTATAATTGGGGGGATGGAGGGGGGTAAAATTGGGTGGGGGGAGGGGGGAGGCGGGGAAGGGAAGTGAAGGGTAAACAAAGGAGGAGGCTGCAATGCTTGGTAAGAAATGTATGCATTATCCTGCCCATGTAATTGTAGCCCCTCTGTACAGTATGTTCTCAAATAAAATAAAATACAATTAAAAACAAAAAACAAAAAAAAAACCTTCCATACGAAAGAAAAATTGAAACAATATAACTTCACCAAATGAGCCCTACAAAAGATTCTTAAAGATGTCCTACACATAGAAAACCAACAAGAACACAATAAAGGACACGAAACCGCATACAAAATGACAATCCAAGAACCATAGGAAGAATCCAGTTGCTGCAGCCTCCAACAAGGTGGATTAAATGGCAGGAACTCCCAAATACCTCTCAGTCCTCTCTCTCTACATAAACGGACTTAACTCTCCAATTAAGGGACATAGACTGTCTAGGTGGATTAAAAAGTCGGATCCTTCTATCTGCTTCCTTCAGGAGTCATATCTTGCCCATAAAAACAAACACATTTTCGATGTGAAAGGCTTGAACAAAATCTACCAAACACATGTCCCCCATAAACAGGTGGAGTTGTAATCCTAATATGAGATAAAATAGACTTCAAATTAAAAGTTGTGACATGAGATAAAGAAAGTCGCTACATACTAATTAAGGGATCTCTCCTTCAGGAGGATATTACAATTCCAAATATCTATTTGTCAAACAACGATGCACCCAAATTTATCCAAGATACACTACTATCCCTCAAATCCCACATAGATACAAAGGCATTAATTGTTGTGAACTTTAACACAACACTTTCCCCACTAGACAGATCAACTCAGCAAAACTCAACAGAAATCACAGATCGAAACAACTGCCTAGATCAACTAGATTTAACAGACATCTACCGAATATTTCACTCAGCAGCATCAGAATAACGCTTTTCTCAGCAGCACATGGTTCATTTTCCAAAATAGACCACATTTTAGGCCAGAAAGCAAACTTGTCCAAATTCAGAAACATTGAATTTATACCTTGCATTCTCTCAGACCACAAGGGAATAAAATTAGAACTCAACACCAAAAGCCACCAAAGAAAGTCCTGTAACACATGGAGGCTGAACAACACACTGCTGAATCACCAGCGGGTCATGGAAGATATTAGAAAGAAATTCAAATGTTCATAATATTCAACAAAAAGGAACAAACAAATTACCAGCTCCTCTAGGACAGAGCAAAGGCAGTACTCAGATGCAAGATTATAGATCTGAGTTCCTACATCAACAAATTGGAGAGATCTGAAACCAGCAATTTAATGAGACATCTGATCCTACTTGAAAAAGAGCAGAAAGATAAACCCCGATGAAGGAGATATAAAGAAATAATTAAAATTAGATCCGAATTAAATGAATTAGAATCCAAAAAGAAGTATAGAACGAATCAACAAAACAAAGAGTTGGTTCTTCGAAAAAATTAACAAAATTGATAGACCCTTAGCAAATCTTCTCAGAAAAAGAAGAGAACACACCCAAATAAATCAACTCAGAGATGATAATAGGAACATCACCAAAGAATAAACCAAGATTCAGAACATTATAAGGGAATACTCCTGATAAATACCTACATGCTGAAACTAAACCAAGATGAGTTATACCATCTTAACAGGCCCATATCAAGCATTGAAAAAGAAATAGAAATAAGTGTCCTCCCATCTAAGAAAAGGCCAGGACCAGATGGTTTTACAGCAGAATTCTACAAGGTCTTTAAAGGAGATCTCACACCAATACTCCTCCAACTCTTCAATGAAATTGAAAGAGAAAGTTCACTACCGAACTCATTCTATGAAGCCATCATAACCCTCATCCCCAAACCAGGCAGGGACTCATCAAAGAAAGAGAACTATAGACCCTTTTCTTTGATGAACATTGATGGAAAATATCTCAAAAAATTTTGGCCAATCGACTTCAAAAATTCATCCAAAAAATCATACAACAGTTGAAAAAGGAAATCAAAACACAGCTTAGAAAGTGGCAAAAACTCCCATGTTCTTGGATTGGAAAGACCAAGATTGGGAAAATGGCAATACTTCCTAAGGCTATCTACAAATTCAATGCGATACCTATCAAAATTCCAGCCTCATTCTTCAAGGAAATAGGAGAGGGAATCCTGAAATTCATATGGAACAATAAAAGACTCTGAATAGCAAAAATGATCCTCAACAGAAAGAACAGTGCTGGAGGAATTTGGTATTGACCAAATTTCAACCACTACAATAAAGCCATAGTAATCACAACAGCTTGTTCCTAGCACAAGAACAGACCTCAGGACCAATGGAATAGAATTGAAAACCCAGAAATGAACTACAGACTTATGGCCATCTAATCTTTAATAAGGGAGTGACAAAATTAGAACTGAAGAAAGACAGCCTCTTCAGTAAATAGTGCTGGCAAAATTGGTTAACTAGTTGTAAAAAACTAATGCTAGATCCTTATATATCACCCTGCACCAGAATCAACTCCAAATGGATCAAAGACCTCGGCGTCAAAGCAGACAATGTGAAAATATTACAGGATGGAATAGGGGAAACCCTAGGTCTCCTTGGCACAAGCCCAAATTTTATTGAGACCCAGAAACACAACAAATCAAAGAAAGATTAGACAAATGGGATTGCATGCAATTGCAGCATTTGTGCATGGCAAAGGACATAGCTAGCAAGATCAATAGAAAGCCTAAAGATTGGGAGAAGACCTTCACTAGCCAAACAATGCACAAGGGTCTCTTATGTAATATATACCTGGAACTCAAAAAATTAAATCCCCCAACAACAAATCTTCAAAGAAACAACTGCCCAATAAATAAGTGGGCTGAAGATTTAAAGAGAAACTTCTCTCAAGAGGAAAGAAGGATGGCCAATAGACACATGACGAAATGCTGGGAAGGTGGCTCAGTGGTAGGATGCTTGCCTTGCAAGGCTGAGGCCCTGGGTTCAATTCCTCAGCACCACATAAGCAAAAAGAATGAACCCTTAGATATGTATTTTAATGTTTTTTTCTTTCATGCATGTTTTTCTAACGCATTTATAAGATTATCTCTTTGTTGCTTTGTATGTCCCTGCCCCACAGTATAACCCCTGCTTTCATTATATTTGATGTCAGTATAACTTGTGGAGGAGATGGGGAAAAACCAGTTGTTTAAGGATACAGGTGGACCTGTTGCAACAATGAGAAGTACAAGTTGTCATGTCCAAAACGAGCTTTACAACGTCGGTGGAGGGGGGGGGGAAGAGGGGGAAAGAGACGGATTGGGATTGGGGGGAGGGGGGAGGCTGGGAAGGGATGTGAAGGGTAAACAAAGGAGGAGGCTGCAATGCTTGGTAAGAAATGTACGCATTATCCTGCCCATGTAATTGTAACCCCTCTGTATAGTATGTTCACAAATAAAATTAAATTAAATTTTAAAAAAACTAAAGTACTTTATGTTTATATGTATGCACGTATTTTTTTATATGAATATATAAACATATATACAAACATGCATATATATATACACACTTGCACACTCATGTATATATTATATGGTATATATTAATATATTATATATTGCATGTATTCAAATGAGGCAGAGCCTTACTATTTAGGCTATGTTGCTCTCAAGGAAGAAAACCCTTTCTTCCTTTATTTGGTTTTGAATTATAAGCCTACCGAAACACACCTAGCTTACTAACTTTATTTCAGATGAATACACTGCTGTGCTCAAATCAAATGAGTTTCTCATTATTAAGGATGGATAATCTTTAGAGGAACTAATAATGAACTAACTTCACAGCCTTATCATATTAACTTATTCTTCTCTTTCTAAGAGGATTCTTTAAAAGTGTGCATAATTACAAAATGAAGTTCCATTACCACAATGGTATTGATTTCTGTACATCAGTCAAACATGCAAATGTTAGCATTTGATCTCATTGCCTAGGTGCTTTTCCTGAGTTTCTTTGTTTAAGGCTAGTCCTCTAGCACTTGAGCCACATATCTATTACTTATGACCTTTATGGTGGTTAATTGGAGATACGACTCTGCTGTTCATTTTGCCCAGGCAAGCCTCAAAGTTTGGTCTTCATATTTCAGAATTGCAGGTATGAGTGGCCTGAGCCCAGCATCTTTACATATTGTTATTTACATGCCTTCACTTATTTCTGATGCTGAATAAGGTTTGTTTGCTTTTTCTGCTGGTCCTGGGGTTTGAACTCAGGGCCGAGGTGCTGTCCCTGAACTTTTTTGCTCGACTAGTATCACTTGAGCCACATGTTCACTTCAGGCCTTTGGGTGGTGAATTGGAAATAGGAATTTCAATGACTTCTGTAGCTGGGCTGCTTTTGAAATATGATCCTAAGATCTCAGCCTCCTCAGTAGACAGGAGTACAAATGTGAACCACATGTGTCCAGCTGCTTCATAAGTGTTCTGAATCAGTGTTTCTGAATACTTTACACTGATCAACAGTTTTCATGAGGTGGGTTTCAGACACTCTTCAGGGTGAAAGGGAGAACAAAGCTGTGAGGAGGAACTAAGAATATTGCTCAGGTGCTAATGTAGCAGAGAAACTATTCTTGGTGAGATGAATTGTGCTTTTATTTACAATCAATGAAATTCCTTGACTTTTAGTCTCCTTCTTTGTAAGAATCTTCACCTCTTGGGTTTTCAATTCCAAATAATTTGAATAAGCTTACTGCTATCACTTCTTTGTGGACTTGATCATACAATAAATGAGTTTCCTCTTTTATGTGCCTGTATTTAAGGGTCTGATATGGGTCTGTGCTCTGTTGCACCATGTCTGCTCCTGAGATGAGCTGCTTAGTAGAGCCAATGATTGTGGAAAAGGTCTGATAAATTGCAAGGTGCTATGGAGGATTATGGGTGACTGGATGAAGTTTACAAACAAGACCACACTAAAGCTACCAGCACAACTATGTTTATTGCAGCATTATTGACCATAGCTAAGATATGGAACCAACCCAGATACCCCTCAGTAGATGAATGGATCAAGAAAATGTGGTATATATACACAATGGAATTCTATGCCTCCATCAGAAAGAATGACATTGCCCCATTTGTTAGGAAATGGAAACACTTGGAAACAAATTTCTTTATATGTATGCACCTATGTTTGTATATAAATATATAAACATATACACACATGCATATATATACACACTTGCACACTCATGTATATATTATATGGTATATATTAACATATATTTTATATATACAAATGAAGCAGAGCCTCACTATGTAGCCTATGTTGCTCTCAAAGAGGTGAAAATCCTGTCTTCCTTCACTATGTTTTGAATTATAAACCTGCTAAAACATACCTAGCTTACTCTATTTATTTCAGAGGAATACACTACTGTGCTCAAATCAAATGAGTTCCTAATTATTAAGGAAGGAAAATGTTTCGAGGAACTACTAAATGAACTCGCTTCACAACCGTATCAAAGAAACTTATCTTTCTGTTTTAAGAGGATTCCTTAAAAGTGTGCATTATTACAAAATGAAGTTCAATTACTACAATGGTATTGATTCCTGTATATCAGTCAAACATGCAAATGTTAGTACTTGATCTCATTTCCTAGGTGCTGCTCTTGATCTTCTTTGCTTAAGGCTAGTCCTGTACCACTTCAGCCACGTATCTTTTACTTATGAACTTTATGGTGGTTAATTGGGGAGAAGAGTCCCCTGTTCATTTTGCCCAGGCAAGCTTCAAAGATTGATCTTCAGCTTTCAGAATTGCAAGCATGAGTGGCCTAAGCCCAGCAGCTTTACATATTGGTATTTACATGCCTTGAGTTATTTCTGGTACTGAATAAGGCTTCGATGTTTGTTTGCTTTTTTGCTGGTCCTGGGGCTTGAACTCAGGGCCGAGGTGCTGTCCCTACACTTGATTGCTCATGACTAGTACTGTATCACTTGAGCCATATGTTCCCTTCAAGCCTTTGGGTGAATTGGAAATAGTAATTTCAGTGACTTCTGCAGCTGGGCTGGTTTTGAAATATGATCCTCAGATCTCAGCCTTCTGAGTAGATAGGAGTACATGTGTGAACCACAGGTGCCCAGCTGCTTCATAAGTGTTCTGAGACCTCTTAAAATCAGCCAAATACTTTACACTGACCCAACAATTTTCCTCAGGTGAGTTTCAGACACTCCTCAGGGTGAAAGGGAGAAAAAAGCTGAGTTGGGAACTAGGAATATTCTCAGGTGCTAATGTGTCAGAAACTATTCATGGGGAGATGAATGTGTTTTTCTTTTATTAAGGAGGTACCATGGACTGGCTCTGTCGGGACGACGGGGGACACCTAGTGGAGGTAACTGGAATAGGTGGGGAGATGGCCAACAGACAATTCACACAAGAGCAGTGACTGGTGAATGCGATTTACTGCAGAGGATAACAAGCTTTTATAGAAAAAGTCTCCATGAGAAAGGGCAAAAGGTTACACAATCTTGCTTCAAGGCTTCGTTCTTGGGTGGTCACCAGCTGCTTGCCTGATCTTGTTTTTTGCATGATGAGCTATGACGATAGGCACTTGTTTTCGGCTTAACTCTATTTTTAAGAAATACAATTGTTTTGAGATGTTTATCACCTATTAACCATTAACCAGAGCATATGGGCAAGGTGCTGGACAGAAAGGCATGAACTCTAGTACTTTATTGTTACTTTTCTTTAGTTTTGTACTTTATGCGTTTCAAATCTTTTCTAAGGAATTGTACTTCTTTGCCATTCTTTAGAGGGTCCCCAATTTGTGGCCCAAAATCATGATATTCAGTATACTTAGTTAAATCTGGCCATATATCTAATTCAAGCTCATAGTGTCTTCTCTGTAACCCTTTCACATAATCGTTTCCTCTTCTCCATAGAGGCCTTAACTGTCTCATAAGATCTTTCTTGTTCCTTTTTTGATAGTAAGCACCAAGGAGGCCTAGATCTAGCAAGTCTCTCAGTAAATGCAAGAGAGTAATAGGAAGTTCTTTCTCCTAAGTAGTTTTCCCAACCGTTGCCATCCTTATCATACACACCTGTAAAAGGCTATGGATCTGGGGGAAGTCTCTGGGGTCCTCTAGATAATGGAGGATTCCACTATTTTCCTCTGATAACCCATTGCCACCTTCCATCTACCAACCTTTTAGGAATCTTATTTAGCTTTTGGTCTAAATATTCCTCTACTTCTTTCTTATCTACAGGATATCTATATGAGTCTATTGTCTATGCTCCAGGATTAAAGGGAAGTCTCCAATAGCCATACACTCTTTCTGCTCTAGCCATGCCTACAGCTTCTTGTAAATTTCTTACAAACAATTCCTTTTGCTGAAGTGACGTCCTGAAACCTCCCAATACTTTTATATTTACTTATGACTTGTCTAATAGTCTCCATAAGAGGGGCTTTCAGGGTAGCACTTAACTCTGGTGAGTTAGTCATGTTCTCAGGACACTCATCAGATGTTGGAGTCGTCAACACTTCCAAGAAAGAGCCCTGAATGAGGGAAAGTTGAGCATGAGTAAGTAGAACAAGCAACAGGAGCAGTAAAAGATTAATAGGCACTCCTATACAGGGAAAAATAAGAAAAACAGGAACACATCTTTCCCAGGGGCTTGCCAGCCTTTTTAGGAGATAGGCCTCTTTGAAGCCCCATTCTCTGAGGTTAGACTCCTGTGAAGTCCCATTCTCTGAGGTAGGCTCCTGTGAAGTCCTATTCTCAGAGGTAGGCTTCTGTGAAGCCCATTGTCTGAAGTAGCCTTTTGTGAAATCCCAATCTCAGAGGTAGGCTTCTGCTTAGTAGCGCCAATGATTGTGGAAAAGATCTACCAAAATGAATGGTGATATGGAGGGTTATGGATGGATTCAAGTGACTGGTTGAATTTGTACTGATATATATGTATATTTACATACATAGATATGCACACACACACACACACAATGTAATCACACCGGTGACCTGCTGATGCATGCCTTCCCTTGTAATTTATCGCTCAAAGCCAAGAGGTTCACATTCATGAACCATTGGGACATTCTCAAGTGTGTCTCTAAAGTCCTCATAAGCTGTTGCTATGGAGACATGTTCATGTGGGGCTTCAGAATGCTGTTTTTACACATGGGATTGTGGAATGTTAAGTGTATATTATGTTTTGTATTTTTTAGCTCCAGGACTGGGACTCAAAGCCAGTACATGATACTTTTGCTCACTTGCTAATGCTCTAACAACTAAGCCATACCCATATTCCTTAAAGTATGTATTTTGTCTATTCTGTTGTGAAAGACAATATGAATATATGACAAATTCTACCAGCTCTATAAAAATTATAGAACTGTTCATTTCCGGGGGGGCGGGGAGACACTGTTATAGAAGGTATTCTAGGTTTACAGAAAAATTTGAAAATTGCTTTCCACATAAAATCTGAATGGACTCTATGTCACTTTAATTGAATTTCACCACATAAAATAAGTATTTACTAAATCAACTTTATTACTCACCTTTAATCCTCAAATATTTCTCATTTTTAAGTGTTACAAAATTCCATTAAATCAATTTCTTTATAGATTCTATAAACTACTTATTTTCCTAATTTATAACATTTCAGTTTTACTTTCGTAAGTTTTGTAAACACCTTTGAAGAAAGTGGACTGCTTCCCAATGATAGGACTCATGATACTAAATACAACAACCTCAAAATTAGAGATGTGGCACAAAGGGTAGAGTGCTAAGCTTGAGAATAAAAGCCAAAGGGAAGTAAAGGGCCATGAGTTCAAATGAAACTAACAGCAAAATAAAAGGAAAAAGGTAAATATCATCCTAGAATTTCATGATACAGGAAATAAGACATAATCATCTTCTTGTAGATCTCCCAATAGAGAATGTTAGAAATGGAACTTGAGATATTTTAGAAGATGGACATTCAGGGAAGAATGACTGAGAATTTACTTAGAACTTTTTTGAAAAATTTTCTACATGTTTTACATTGCCATGATTTCTCTTGTGTGTGTGTGTGTGTGTGTGTGTGTGTGTTCAATGATGAACCCTGAGCTGTGCCTACTGGTTGAAGAACTCCACATTTGCTACCTTGAGAAGGTTTGTATCCTGTGTTGGTTCTCTATTGCAAACTGACTTTTCTTCTAGATGAAAGACTTTCCCTACTTGTTACATTCTAGAGATTTCTCATTTGGGTGAATTTTCTTATATGCTAGGCTGTGGCCTCCTGTTGACGGTTCTTTCCACATTTGTTGCATTCATAAGGCTTCTCTCCTGTGTTGTGCTCTCTGATGAAAAATAAGGGTTGATTTCTGTGTGAAACTCTTTCCATAGCTGTTACATTCCTAAAGTTTTACTCCTGTGTGTTCTCCAATGGACAGTAAGGTTTCCCCTGTGGCTGAATGACTTTCCACACAGATTACATTCATAAGGTTTCTCTCCTGTGTGTTTTGTCAGATGGACAGTAAGGTGTGTCTTCTGGCTGAAAGACTTTCCACACACATTACATTCATAAGGTTTCTCTCCTGTGTGTGTTAGCTGATGGACAGTAAGCTGTGCCTTCTGAGTGAAAGACTTTCCACACAGGTTACATTCAAAAGGTTTCTTTCCTATGTGTGTTGTCTGATGGACATTAAGGGTTGTCTTCTGGGTGAAAGACTTCCCACATTTCTTACATTCATAAGGTTTCTCTCCTGTGTGTGTTCTCTGATGGACAGGAAGATATGCCTTCACGTGAAAAGATTTTCCACACTTGTTACATTCATAAAGGGTCTTTCTTGTGTGAATATTCTGATGAAAAGTAAGGTTTCCCTTCCGGGTGAAAGACTTTCCACACACGTTACATTCATAAGGTTTCTCTCCTGTGTGTGTTTTCTGATGGACAGTAAGGTGTGCCTTCTGGATGAAAGACTTTCCACACACATTACATTCATAAGGTTTCTCGCCTATGTGTATCCTGTGGTGATATGTAAGTTTTGACTTCCGCATGAAAGACTTTCCACACAGGTTACATTCATAAGGTTTCTCACCTGTGTGTGTTCTCTCGTGGGCAGTAAGGATTGCCTTCTGGGTGAAAGACTTCCCACACTGGATACATTCATAAGGCTTCTCTCCTGTGTGTGTTCTCTGATGGACAGTGAGGTATGACTTCTTGCTGAAAGACTTTCCACAAAGCTTACATTCATAAGGTTTCTCTCCTGTGTGTGTTGTCAGATGGACAGTGAGGTGTGCCTTCTGGCTGAAAGACTTTCCACACACATTACATTCATAAGGTTTCTCTCCTGTGTGTGTTAGCTGATGGACAGTAAGGTGTGCCTTCTGGCTGAAAGACTTTCCACACAGGTTACATTCATAAGGTTTCTCTCCTGTGTGTGTTGTCAGATGGACAGTAAGGTGTGACTTCTGGCTGAAAGACTTTCCACACACATTACATTCATGAGGTTTCTCTCCTGTGTGTGTTAGCTGATGGACAGTAAGATTTGCCTTCAAGTGAAAAGATTTTCCACATTTGTTACATTCATAAAGTGTCTTTCTTGTGTGAATTTTCTGATGAAAAGTAAGGTTTCCTTGCCGGATGAAAGACTTTCCACACACGTTACATTTATAAGGTTTCTCTCCTGTGTGTATTCTCTGATGGACAGTAAGATTTGCCTTCAAGTGAAAAGATTTTCCACATTTGTTACATTCATAAAGTGTCTTTCTTGTGTGAATTTTCTGATGAAAAGTAAGGTTTCCCTTCCGGATGAAAGACTTTCCACACACGTTACATTCATAGGGTTTCTCTCTTGTGTGTGTTGTCTGATGGACAGTAAGGTGTGCCTTCTGGCTGAAAGATTTTCCACACACATTACATTCATAAGGTTTCTCTCCTGTGTGTGTTCTCTGATGGACAGTAAGGTGTGTCTTCCGGGTGAAAGACTGTCCACATTGGTTAGATTCTTTAACTACAGGAGATACTCCAGGACTATAAGCAGCACACATCCCATTAGACTCGCCATGGAGAAGCATGTTCTGACACTGCCTGAAGTCCTCTGTCCTTATCCCTAAGGAGTTCCTATTATTCCTAATCAGCTCTGACTTAGGTTTGGATCTCAAATTAAAAGTTGTTATTAATTTCACATTTTTCTCCCCTGTGTTAGTATTCATGACTCCGACTTCAGACAGACAATCATAGGGACTCCTCTGAGAGGTCTTAGTCCTGTACTCCTTTTCTTGGACATCTACAATGAGATATAGAAAGACAGATAAAAACAGAAATGAGACCTCAAGATTCCTTAATGTAACAGTAAAGGCATTTCCGTACATCCTAACTGTTACCAGATTTTAAAAGATCAAAGCAGGAACTCTTTGATGCAGAATATAAGCTTTTCTCTGTAATGTATTAGTTAACAAAGTAGTACTGACATTTTACAATGGTAAATAATGTTTTTCTGTTTGTTTTTTTTTCAGTTTTTCTCAAGGAATTAATTACGCAAATGATTCAGCTACACACTATTAGTTATAAACTGAGTACTAAACATTTGCCTTTAATACCCTCGAGGTTTGGTCCTAAGGGAATAGCTATTATTTTTCTTTTAATTTGTGGAAATAATTTATCCATTTTGCTGCTTTGCTTCTCAACCACTAGGTGAGGAACAGAAATACTGTCTAGATTTAGGGACCATTAGGGTGTTTGATACATCCCTTGGCCTTTCCGCTAAGCATGGAAGGTTCCTGAGAGTAAGGATTTATACCTCCATCTCTTCAGTTCTAACTTCTCACTAAGAATTACTTTAGGGATTGGTGGCATTTTTAAAATTGGTTTCCCTCACCCTTAGTCAAATTCTCATCAAATTTCCTTTTCTAACACTCCTGCTCCTTCACAACCATTCAAGACCAAAGATACTGCAGCTCACCACCCAGGTAGTCATCCCCTATGAACCAAAAGCTTTGCTTCTGAATCTCACTCACTTCCACCATCACCAAGAAGCAATTTTCCTCTTCACAGGATAGCAGTCCTGGCATACTCCTTATTTCCTCATACCTGCATAGCCCTTGTTTCAATGAAAATGAGACCTCATTTTCTACATTTCTCATTTTCTTTTTCTGTTTAAGAATGACTTCTACAAAGTAAAAGAAAATTGCTCACTTTAACTATACTGGGACAGCCAAATCAGTTTGTTTCCATGTAAATTCTTGATTGTCATGTCCTTAAGACAAAGGATCACCTAGTTCTCTGCCACACATGACTCAGGGAACTAGGAACATTATTGCTCAGTACAGCTCATTAAACTTACCAAGTGGACTCTGGCTACAAAACCACCATGCAAGATGCTTTATCTCACCTGTGAGATTCTTGTCTGAGGCTTCTCTTATCCATGGTTCTGCACCTTGCTCCAGCTTGGCAATCAATTTAGGTTTAGGAACACAGTGTCCTGTTATTAACAAGTGGAGAAGAACTATTGGTAGGCTGGGTCATCATTACTGTAAGGTCTTAGACATCATGTTCACAAACTTGCTCCTAAACCTTGTTTCTCATTTCTTACCAACTTCCTGGTTGATATTCCCCAGCTTTCAACTTATTTTGCCAATTGGGTGGCTTGAACTCAGCTCTTTTGCTCAAAGCTAGCATTCTGCTAGTTTTAGTCCCAGCTACATTTGTAGATTGTGAGGGGATTTGGAGATAAAAGCCTCATGGTCACTTTTCTGTAGTTGCTGGCTTAAAACCAAAATCCTCACATTTCTGCCTCCAGAGAAGCTAAGATTACAGGTGTTAGCCACTGCACCCAGGATCAGGGTTGATTACAAATAACCACTTTCAACTAGTGATTTTCAGATCATACTTCAAATAGTGATGTACTTTCTATTCTAGAGTATATTTGCACCTACAAAAATCACCCCAAGTTTAGGAAGACAGTCTTCTTTCTATTAGTGGAATGCAGTTTAGATTTTGGGTCCAAGTGCTGATTGGGTTTCTTGATGAATGGGAATAAAATTGTCTCCAATTACATAATGAAGTGGAAAAAATGGACAGGAATTTTATATTCCCACGGACTGGAATCGTCTACCGAAACAACATAAATATTTATATATCTACTTAGAAAAGAAAACAGCCTTTGATCTCGCATGTTCAAATGACTTTTGCTCACCTAAAGACAAGAGGTTGCTGTAGGTCTCCAGCATTACATCTTTATGCAGGGTCCTCTGAGCATGATCCAGGTCTTGCCACTCCTCCCAGCTGAAGTCCACAGCCACATCATCAAATGACACTAGCTTCTGTAATGGCACATTTGAATCAAGTAATTAGCCCAAGTCAGGAAGGTCTGTGGGACTCATCCCCAATTAGTCACCAGGAGAAAAGCAGAACTGGTGCTATGGCTCATGTGGTAGAGCACTAGCCTTGAGGTGAAGAATTCAGGTACAGTGCTCAGGTCCAGAAATCAAACCTCACAACCAACCAATACACACACACACACACACACACACACACACACACAAGGTATCTCATAAGCAATCACAACACATTTAGGACATCACATGGAATAGATAGCACATTACTGATTCATGAAAAGTAAGTGTCCACATAAATGTTAAAGGCAGTAACAGTACTTAAGAATGTAGCTAATGATGGATTGGCCCTTATAAGATCTGATTTACTTCCCATATATAAATATCCTATGTTAACTATATTGTAGTTTAAGTGCTAAATACTGAAATATGGTCATAGATACCCTGATATTTCTTTCCTATGTATAAAAGAACTGCTAGAAGGAAGTTTTGTGAACTTGGCCTATCTTCTACAATCCACAATATAGTTGTGAGGGGCATACCATGTTCCCTGAATACATTTTCATTTAAATATGCCTTCATGGAAGGATGGAGGATGGATAGAGGCTCAAGG
Source organism: Dipodomys merriami (assembly GCF_024711535.1). Classification (NCBI taxonomy): domain Eukaryota; kingdom Metazoa; phylum Chordata; class Mammalia; order Rodentia; family Heteromyidae; genus Dipodomys; species Dipodomys merriami. Next base: position 436,854 of record NW_027206022.1, read on the forward strand.
AACATTCAAGATGACAAAAAATGAAAAATAGGACCACGACAAGCAAGACAGAGAAAAATTAGAAGAGGGATGTAATCTAAAGATACAGAATACAAATTTACAAGTTGGAAGGAAATAAGAGTGCTAATTTGCCTGCAGAGGCTAAGAGGAGAGGTTTTGGACTCCCACACTGAACCCTATTGCAAATGATGAATGACCCAGCCAGCCATGCTTGGCAATAGCAGAGGTGAATGCTGACTAAGACACCAAAGGGAAATATATATGTGAAGAATTGAAAGAAAATAACATTCAATTCACAATCCATTGGGCAGAGGAAGTCTACTAAAAATGTAGATTGAAGATATGGTCAGGGAAAGAGAGTTGATTAATTACACATCTGCATTTTACGAGTGTTACAAGAGAAGTGCTTCAAGAGAAGAGCAAAATGAGTGCACATACATATACACGTAGGACAGAGAAACTAAAATGGTAAATGTGTAGGTAAGTATAAAGGTATATATTGGTCATATATTTTATGTAATATTTCTGTAATAGTTTGTTGAAGTAAAACTTATAGCACCATATGATTCACAATGCATGAAGATCCAATATATAAACTCATCACTTTTTTAAAAGAAATGTATGTAGAATACTCATATGCATAAATAAATATTGCAATTACAAGGCAAATCGGAAGGCCTCAGTTCAAAGAATTAATTGTACCAAAAAACAGGGTACTAGATTTAGGGCTGGGAATGTGGCTTACTCCAGAGCGCTAGTCTAGAGTGCACGGGTTCAATTATTCAATGCCATGTGAACAGAAAAACTAGAAATGGGGAAAACGATTGAAGACACTTTAAGAAAAATCTACAAATAATTCCTTGAAATATACAAAGCTCAGTATCAATAGTCAGGAGAAGAATTCTAATCAAAATTCTATAGAAATAACTACTTTATATATGTTACTATGGACAGTTTTAAATAAAAACAACAAATATCCTTCCAAAGTCTAACAAAGGCTGGGAAGGATGTGAATTCAATTTGAACCTTGCTGCATGTCTGGCAGGAATGTGAAACAATCAAAGATGGTATGGACAGAGCTAAAAAGAACTAAATAGAGAATTACATAGGAATATGGTCCAGCACTTCTATTTCTAGATTTGTACCCAGCAGAAGAGAAAGCAGGGACGAGAAGTAGTATTAGAGAATCACTTCAGAGCAAATACTGACAAGAACCAAAAGACAGACACAGGTAAAATAATAGATAAAGACATTGAAAAGGAAGACAAGTTTGCTACATTTTATAGCAGGGTTGATCTTTGAATACATTAAGCTAAGTAAAATACAGCAGTCATAAAAGCACAGCCATGGTATGATTTCCCTGACTGAGCTTTCAAGGATCAACAAAGTCATAGAGCCAAAAAGTAAGATGGTTCCAGAGACTGGGGTAGAGAGGAAAAGGAGCTGCCTATTAATGATTATACAGCTTCATACATGGAAAATGAAACATGCTGTACATGGATGGAAGAGATGGCTGCAGAACAGCCATATGAACTATCAGTGAACTCTGAATTGAAAATGGGTAATGTAGCCACACAGGATGGAACATACCTAAACACCCTGACCTTGGGAAATTCAAAAAGGATGACCAGCCAGGCTAGCTTCCATAACAATTTCAAGAGCATGCTGGACTACATATCAAGACCTGTCTTCAAAAGTAATAGGGAATGATTTGTATTGACAAAGCTCATAAAATTCACAAACTTTATAGACCATGACAATGACAATTTGCCTTGAAGGTGAAAATGTGTTTTTGACTTCAACTAAGCATCTCTGTTCCACAATACTGTGACATATGTGAAATTTAAATAATCACTTTCTCTCAATGTAAACAACAAAAAAAGAAAATTCAGAGAAGGGGTGGTTTAGGAGCAATGGGTGACAGACATCTTCTATTCACATATTGTTTTGTAGAATGGCAACTTCTTTGTACAACTACTTAAACCTAATAATAAAATAAATTGTTTGAAAAAAGGAATATGGAAAAATCAAATTTTAGACTCTCTGAATAGGATCAGAGATATAGGTGCCATGTGTGTCTATTTTCCAGTTAAAATAACAAATTAAAATTTAAGAACAAACGTTAAGCCACATTTTAGCTGGAAACATACAGCTACAAATAGCATTAGTAACAAACACACATAGACCAAAAATGCAAAGTATTCCTTTTTTTTTTTTTTTTTAATCGGTTGTGTGGCTTGAACTCTAGGCTTGGGCACTCTCCCTCAGGTCTTCAACTAAAGCCTAATGCTCCACCACTTGATCCACTGTGCCACTTCCGGTGTTCTGAGTGATTTATTGGAGATAAGTGTCTCATGGACTTTCCTGTCCAGGCTGGCTTTGAACCAGGATCCTCAGCTCTCAACCTCCTGAGTAGCTAGGATGACAGGTGTGGGCCACCGGAACCTGAAGAAAAATGCAAATTACTCTAATCTGTGCATCTTAATTTTAGTTTTTGTATATCTTTTCACTGACTATTTTTCAAGTGTATCTCATATTGCTGAATCAGTTCTCTAGGAAGCTTCCCAAGGATATTTCTTGCTGTTCTTTTTGATGGGCTTATAATGTACTATATGATTTTTTTTTTTTGTTTCTTTGTATGTTCTTCTGCCATGGCATAAACCTTGTTATCACTCTCTTTGATTCTGGTGTCTTGCATCTTGTATATACATTTTTTTAATTGAGGAGGGGAACAGAAATTATAAAATGCTAAAATAAGAATACAGGATGGGCCATTGTAACAATGACTTGTACAAGGAACTATGTTGAAAAGGAACCTAACCTGACCTGCTAGGCTCAGCTCCACACAAAGGGAAGTCTCCCAGCCAGGGCTCCAGCCCCAGGAGTGGCTTTCTTCACTGGGTAAACAGAGAAAGAGGCTGCCCCTCCCTATAACAGCCTTGACAATCAATTGAAATTCAGTAAACATAAACCCTGAGAATGGCTTCAGGCTGGGCTCTGAGAGTCTCTCAGAAGCTAGTCCCTCAGGGAAAAGCTACTGTTTGCTGAAAGGCCTCAACTCTATCCAGAACCTAGCCTCTTCACAGCATCTCCACACTAGAGGAAACAGCCAACTCCATCTTTTGTGATACTCAGAACAGATCTCCCTCCCATTAAATTGCCCTGGGAGAAGGATCACAAACTCCTGTGTAAAGTAGAGCAGTTTTCTGCCTGCTCAAACAAATTGACCTAAGAAACCAACCAAGCCACAGGAAAATCAAATACTGCAAGCGGATCAGAGACTGTAACAAGAGACTGGTTAAGGACACAAGGGATCTTCCCATAACCTTCCCCCACAAAAAAATCAAATAGTCTTTTTTTGTACCTTTCATAAAAGTTTTTTTCTAAAACTTTAATTTCATGTTTTTATTGTGAAAATACTGCACAGATGGGTTACAATTACATGGGCAAGATAATGAATACATTTCTTATCAAGCATTGTAGCCTCCTCCTTTGTTTCCCCTTCCCATCCCTTCCCAGCCTCCCCTGGCGCCCCCACACAATCCTCCCCCGCACCAAATTTGAAAAGTTTGTCTAAAACTTTCTTCAATTTTTAACTTAAAAAATTGTTTTGTATTAACTTTTTTTTCCCCTCCTCTTATAATTTTTATTTTAGGGGTATAAGTTTGTGTGCTTTTTTTTCTTTAAATAAAATTTTTTTTGTTTAGCTCTACTGACCTTTTGATCCTTTTTTTCTTTCATTCCCATTCTTTTCACCTTTTCTTCTCTTTCATTTTTCTTTGCGTGACAATTGCTCTTCTGCTTATCCTGATATACCCTTAGTCGATTACTAGACCTAATACCCCATTGTGTACAACTTAATCCAGAAATTTATTACTGAATTCAAAACCTCTTAGACTTGAATTCCTTAATAGCAGTACTCTTTATACCTATATAATATTTTAAGCTTTTTAAAAACATTTTTTCATGTCTCTTTAGCCCTCCACTTCTATCATTCTATCCACCTTCTTCTTGGAAATTATGTTTTGAAATTTGAAGTCAGTGTTTCACTGTTTAATTTTTAATTTTTATTTTCCTGTTTTTTCTTGTCTCTTTGTTTCTTTCTCTTTCTCCTTTTTTAAGCTCTCTTACTTTCATTCTATCCAATCTATTTCCCACTTTGAGATTAGGACTTAGTTAATTCTAGCTCTGCCTTTCCACATCCCTCTATTCCTATTTTTACCCACATCTCTCAATAAACCTAATAATTTCTGGTTTGTCAAATTCTTCTTTGCGCTTCTTAGCCCATGAATACACAGTTGTTTGATGTTGAATAGTATATCTGTTGAACTAGATTGTATCTGCAGACTTTTGACTGTGCAACTACAGACTTTGGATGATGCTGGCCTTAAGATAGTGTTCTAGCATAAAACTGGAGTTACTTTCATCTCTAATGGGCAGAGCAAGCCGGAAAAACACAAGAAAAATGGCAAGTCCAGGCATCTCAACTCCCACTAAGGATAATCAGCTGACAGACCAGATAATGAATAATCCAGAGGGGAGTTCCCAAATAGCTCTACAAACACTGCTTGTAAACATTGTAAATGAAAAGACTGAAAACCTTCAAAGGACTCTGTGAGCATGATACGGAGAGAGAGGAGACAAACCAAAGGTTAATACAGGAATATCATGAGCTTGAGGAAGCTACTCAAAAATTGATACAGGAATTGGTTGAACACCTTGAGAACACTCAAAGAGAAATAAAGGAATCCATGAGCTGGCAGAGATCAGTCAAAGGGAAAGAGGAATGGCATGAGCAGGCTGAGAACACTCAAGGAGAACTACAGGAATTGGATGAACTTGAGGAAGCTAAGCAAAGAGTAATACAGGAATTGAGAGATAAGGATGAGCATACACAAAGATCACTAAATGCATTCATGGAATCCATTAACAGAGGACTGAAAGAAGTAAAGGAGACCACAATGGGAATGCTGAATGGAACCCAACAGAAGGAATGATAGCCCACAGAAACCATAACCAATCACCTAAGTGATTTGTGAATAAACAATACCAAATTAAGGAAGTCCAGTGCTTCATACACGATCTAAAACAAAGTTCCAACAAAGAATTTGAAGCCATCAAAGCTGACCAATTAGAAGGAAAAGAAATAAAAAAACAAAGTAGAAAAATCTTGACAGTAGGTTAGACCATTCAGAAGATCAAATCTTAGGGACTGAAGACAACCTAGATATTACAGAGAAAGAACATATAACCATCCAAGACAAATCTAAGAAATATGATAGATCTATTCAACACTTGGAAGACACCATCAGAAGGCCCAATTGGAGGAGAATAGGTGTAGAGGAGAACCTAGAGACAGTAGTTAATGGTCTAGAAAATTTGTTTAACAGGATCCTAGCAGAGAACTCCCAAACATGCAAAAAGATAGGCCTATTCAGATACAAGAAGCAAACGGCCCCCATAAACAGGCTGCAGTTGCAATCCTAATACCAGGTAAAATAGACTTCAAAGTAAAATTTGTGAGAAGAGATAACGAAGGTTGCTACATACTAATTAAGGGATCTGTCCTTCAGGAGGATATTACAATTCTAAATATCTATTCACCAAACAACGGAGCACCCAAATTTATCCAAGAAACACTACTTTCCCTCAAATCCCACATAGATTCAAAGACAGTAATTGTTGGGCACTTTAACACACCACTCTCCCCACTGGATAGATCAACTCGGCAAAAACTCAACAGGGAAACCTAACAGATCCTAACAACTGCATAGATCAACTAGATTTAACAGACATCTACCAAATATTTCACGCAACAGCATCAGAATACATGTTTTCCTCAGAAGCACATAGAACATTTTCCAAAATAGACCACATTTTAGACCACAAAGCAAACTTGTCCAAATTCAGAAACATTGAAGTAATACCTTGCATTCTCTTAGACCAGAAGGGAATAAAATCAGAACTCCACACCAAAAGCAACCAAAGAAAGTCCTGTAATACATGGAGGCTGAACAACACACTGCTGAATCACGAGTGGGTCACGGAAGAGATTAGAAAGAACATTCAAATATTCATGATATTCAACCAAAATGAACACACAAATTACCAGCTCCTCTGGGACACAGCAAAGGCAGTACGCAGGGGCAAGTTTAGAGATCTGAGTTCCTACATCAACAAATTGCAGAGATCTGAAATCAACAATTTAATGAGACATCTGAGTCTCCTTGTAAAAGAGCAGCAAGATAAACCCCAATCCAGTAGACAGAAAGAAATAATAAAAATTAAATCAGAATTACATGAATTACAATCCAAATAAAGTATAGAAAGAATCAACAAAACAAAGAGTTGGTTCTTCGAAAAAATTAACAATATTAACAGACCCTTAGCAAATCTTCTTAGAAAAAGAAGAGAACACACCCAAATAAATAAACTCAGAGATGAGAATGGAAACATCACCACAGAAACAACCAAGATTCAGAACATTACAAAGGAATACTTCTGAAACATTTATGATAAGTTTGAGAACTTGGCAGAAATGGACCTTTTCCTAGCAAATATTGACTTGTCGAAACTAAACCAAGATGAGTTAAACCATCTAAACAGGCCCATAACAAGCATTAAAATAGAAACATCTAAGAAAAGTCCAGGACCAGATGGTTTTACAGCGGAATTCTACAAGGCCTTCTAAGCAGAGCTCACACCAATACTCCTCCAACTCTTCAATGAAATTCAAAGAGAAAGTTCACTACCGAACTCACCCAATGAAGCCCTCATAACCCTCATCTCAAAACGAGGCAGGGACTCATCAAAGAAAGAGAACTTAGAGACCCATTTCCTTGATGAACATTGATTCAAAACTTCTGAACAAAATTTTGGCCAACTGACTTCAACAATTCATCCAAAAAATCATACAACACAATGAAATAGGATTCCTTTCAGGGTTGCAAAGCTGGTTCAATATATGCAAATCAACTAATATAATTCATCACATCAACCGGAGCAAGAATAAGAACCACATGGTTATCTAAATAGATGCAGAAAAAGCATTGGACAAGATCCAACACCCCTTTATGATGAAGGTTGTGTAAAAATTAGGAATCCATGGAACATTCCTCAATACAATAAGGCTGTATATGACAAACCTACAGCCAGCATTATACTCAATGGTGAAAAACGAAAGCCATTTCCTCAACTCAGGAACGAGACAAGGATGTCCACTATTTGCACTTATCTTCAATCTAGTATTAGAATGCCTAGCTACTGCAATAAGACAAGATGCAAACATAAAGGGGATTCAAATAGGGAAAGAAGAAATAAAACTCTCCCTCTTTGCAGATGACATGATCTTATATTTAAAGAATCCCACAAACTGCACTCCCAAATTACTCAAGTTGATTCAAAAGTTAGGTGAAGTATCAGGGTATAAAATTAACCCTCAAAAACCAATGGCTTTTTTGTATGCCAACAATGAGAAAAGTGTGGCTGAATTTAGGAAAGCAACTCTATTCGTAATAGCCCCCCAAAAATAAAATACCTAGGAATTAACTTAACCAAAGAAGTGAAGGGCCTCTATGATGAAAACTGAAAAACTTGAAAAAGGAAATCAAAACAGAACTTAGAAAGTGGCGAAAACTCCCATGCTCCTGGATTGGAAAGATCAACATGGTGAAAATGGCAATACTTCCCAAGGCGATCTACAAATTCAATGCGATACCAATAAGTATTTCAACTTCCTTCTTCAAGGAAATAGAAGAGGCAATCCAAAAATCCGTATGCAACAATAAAAGACCCCGATAGCAAAAATGATCCTCAATGGAAAGAACACAGCTGGAGGAATAACAATACCAAATTTCAAACTCTTCTACAATGCTATAGTAATCACAACATCTTCTTACTGGCACAAGAACAGACTTCAGGACCAATGGAATAGATTGAAAATCCAGAAATGAACCTACAGACCTATAGCCATTTAATCTTGGATAAGGGAGCAAAAAAAGAAAAAAAAAGAATGGAAGAAAGACAGCCTCTTCAGTAAATGGTGCTGGCAAAATTGGTTAACTACTTGTAGAAAACTAAAGCTGGATCCTTATATATCACCCTGCACCAGAAGCAATTCCAAATGAATCAAAGCCCGCAGTGTCAAGGCAGACACTCTATAAACCATACAGGATGGAATAGGAGAAACCATAAGTCTCCATGGCATAGGCCAAAATTTAAAAATAGAAATCCAGAAACAAAAAAATCATAGAAAGGTTGGATAAATGGGATTGCATGAAATTGCAGCACTTCTGCATGGCAAAGGCCATAGCTAGCAAGATCAATATAAAGCACAGGGATAGGAAGAAGATCTTCACTAGCCATACAATGGATAAGAATCTCATATCTAAAATATACCTGGCGCTCAAAAAATTAAATCCTCCAACAACAAATCTTCATAGAAACAACTGCCCAATAAATAAGTGGGCTAAAACTTAAAGAGAAACTTCTCTGAAGAGGAAAGAAGGATGGCCAATAGACACATGAAGAAATGCTCAACTTCTCTAGACATAAAAGAAATGCAAATCAGGGGCTGGCAACATAGCTCAGTGGTAAAGCGCTTGCCTTGCATGCCTGATGACCTGGGTTCAATTCTTCAGCACCACATAAGCAAAAGAAAAAAGTCAGAAGTGGTGCTGTGGCCCAAGTGGTAGAACGCTAGCCTTAAGCTGAAGAGCTGAGGGACAGTTCAGGCCCCACAACCTGACCGCAGAAAAAAAAAAAAAAAGAAATGTAAATGAAAACAACATTGAGATACTACCTCACCCCAGTTAGAATGGCAAAAATCAAGAACTCTAATTAAACAACATATGCTGGAGGGGATGGGGACAGAAGGGAACATTACTGCATTAGTGGTGGGAGTGTAAAGTTGTTCAACCACTTTGGAAAGCAGTATGGAGGTTCCTGAAAGAACTCCACATAGAGCTCCCCTATGACCCAACAATCCCACTTTGGGGCATTTACCCAAATGTTCACAAACAAGACCACACTAAAACTACCCTCACGACTATGTTTCTTGCAGCCTTATTTACCATAGCTAGGATATGGAACCAACCCAGATGCCCCTCAGTAGATTATGGATCAAGAAAATGTGGTAAACATGGGTGAGGAGAGGATGGAAAGGGATGAGAAGGAGAAACAAAGGAGAAGGCTATAATGCTTGATAAGAAATGTACCCATTATCTTGCCCATGTAATTGTAACCCCTCTGTACAGTATTTTCACACACACCAAAAAAGAATAACATAGGAAAGGTCTCTCACAAACTCTGTTTGGCTCTAAATGTAATATTAATCGAGATTTTTAATTTTTTTTTTTTTGATGTACTCATGGTAACATTCCTTGTGTGAACCCAAATGAAGATGCTTAGTTGAAGGAATTCGGGGCACAACTGGCAGTGAGCTTTAGGACCCCTACTTCCTCCCTATCTCTCTGTCTGTGCTTTTGTGTTTTTCTAATTTTCTTTAGCTCTGGACTCTTCATAGAAGTACCTCGGCTTACATTTAGCAACATGTTTCCTTCATAATGGGTAAAAACATGTTAATTCTAAGAGTCATGTCAATAAAGGAAAAGTGATCAGTAAGAAAAACTAGTTCTAGTTGGGCACTGGTGACTCATGCCTGGAATCCTAGCTACTGAGGAGGCTTAGATCTGAGGATCACGCTTCAAAGCCGGCTCGGACAGAGAAGTCCCTTAGACGCATAGCTCTAATAAACAACCAAAAACTGGACGAGGGACTGTGACTCAAGTGGTAGAGTACTCGCCTTGAGCTGAAGAAGTGAGAGACAGTACCCAGGTCCAAGAATTCAAGCCCTACAATGGACAAAAAAACAAAGAAAACAGAAATACTAGCTCCCAGATACAGCATTTGAAGCAAAGAAAAAAGCAAGAGACAGAGGGAGGGAGGAGGGTCTGAGAGAAACAATGAGAAAGAGAGAGAGAAAAACAGATGAAATCAAAGAGAAGAGAGAAAGAAAGCTAGAGAGCAAGAAACAGAGAATGAATAGACAAAATACAGACAAAAATCTAGTCAGGAGTTCTTTGAGAAACATGGAGGGATTTCTAGAAAGGATATACACTATATAATGAAATATAGCCTAAGTTTCAAGTAGAAAAAGCCTATGAAGCAGTCGAAGAACTAGTAATTTAAGTACACATATGTTACTCAGTACACTTCAATAGTTGAAGGTATATGTGACTACAGTTTTCAGAAAGTATAGTAAAAATTTCATTAGGACAGTTTAATGTTATTCATGGGGATGTGATCTCTGACCAGTTGCTTCCATGAGCAGTCACCTCCTCGGTGTCAGTGAATCCCTTAACAATTTTGACTACTTCTACCAACATCAGAACAACTAGAAACAAACTGAAGTAATCTACTCATTTTAGCCAGAATGTCAGATTAATAATGTGCAAAACCTACAAGCCATCTTTATCTGATTTAGGAGCATGTTCCTCAAGTTGAATCTGTTTTTCTGTTTTTCAATCTTGTCCACTATTAGGTTCAAAAAATGGAATGTAAAACAGAGAAATCAAAAGCAACTTACCACAGATCCTTTCATTCTTTCTTGCTGTTGACAATGGACAGAAGATTCTGGAAGCATGGCTGGGAGAAAAGGCAAATGAGGTAGTCAGGAAAGAATCTGTGTGATTTTGCCCCAGGTTTTCCTGCTTATAACATTACCCATGGGCCGGAAAAGCATAAAGCCTTCTTATGGGAGAACAAGTATGGTTTATGTCTGAAGTAGTGCATTAATCAAACATTCCAGTAAAGATGAAGCCATAGTCGATTAATTGGTAGATAGATAGAATAAAAGCAATTCATTTCTAGGTGAAGATATATTCGGTATTCCTAAAAACTAATATCCCACAAAAATAATTGAAAAATAAAAACATACCACATTTCATTAAAACTAGTTTTTACTGAAATATACTTAGGGATGCAAGAACTATTTTTTCCTTTAACCCAAAGGGATCCTAGCACTCCACTGGGCATTTGTACTCCACCTCATTCATTTCCAGATTCTCACACCAGGGAAATCATGTATAGCATAGTTCAGCATTTTTCACAAAGGTTATACAGGAAGGACATATGCAATGCATGTTTCTAGTGCTATAATGTTGGAAATGGCACATTTCCTTATATCCAAATACTCAGAGCACCCTTATGCAAGGACTTTCAATTTGCCATTTAAGCTACTTTGGCCAAATGGACATCACTAAAGATCTTATGTCAGTAATGCTCACTTTCCTGAACAGTCATATGAAGAACATTGGCCATAATGCTGAAGGTACAGGGCCTAATAAGATGAACATAAAATACTGGGTCATAGGAGAGACACAATTCCAATCAACCATCCTCAGGGAAGGATTTAGAAGATTAAAGTCTTATCTGAGATTTAAACAATATTAACACAAAATAGCAAGTTAAGGGCTCCCCAAAATGTAGATCCATAAAAATTAAATAGCTATTTGATTTGGCTGGTACTTGTGGTTGGTTTCTTACACAGGAAATGCTGTTATCCACAGATCATTTGTTTCTTTGCACAATTATGTAGAATTGCGTTTAAATTATATTATTAGATTATATATTAACTTAATTTTCTATATTATTAAATGATCTATCAAGTGTTTGGGAATGCATGTTTAGGCAATCTCTCTCATTTTAAGTAATGTAAAATAGCCTCATTAGCATATGGAGAAGTTGCTGTTTCTCAGAAACAAATATAGTGCAGAATATCCCTAACATTTTAAAGTTGCAGAAGCCATAGGATATGAAGAGGATAAAAATAGGTTCAATATGTATCTATACGATATTTTAAAGGACTGTTTATGATTCACTGACTTCAAATACCAAAAAGAATTTTCTATGTAAAATAATACTTCTTTGAGCAGATTTTAACACAACGGATAACACAAGCTAAATCTTCAGGACAGGTTATATCTATGCATCATATATCCTTGAGCAATATACATTACCTCCAACTTTTTTCTATATATTTTTCATAGAAGTCCAAGTTTCTAGATCAACACTTCCTGAACGGCCAGGAAAAACTTAACATGTTACAAGTAGCTTCAGGAAATCCACTGATGAGACATCTGGATTAAGTCTGAGGGATCCCATACTAGAAATGAGAGTGGGAAGAGGTTGAATCAATCAGTGGGAATAGGCTTAGGGATCTAGTACATAGAGAGACACTTTCAGATGTGACATTTATCCCTCCAGCCCAAACCACAGTCTCATGCCCCCTCTGATTACTAGGCTTCGGCTTAATCCTCAGGCCAGATGCGTCCCTCCTGAAAGAGGGTCTAAACCTTCCAACAGAACCAAGTGATTTGAGAAGAGTTGGCGGGAAGAGTATCACCTCAATCTTGTGCTCTGGGAAGGAGATTCCACAAGCTGGATCCAAACCCGTGTGAACTCCAGCCCAGAGTGCTAAGAAGGCTGCCAAGCAGGGGCAGAGCAGAGACACCTCTAACAGAAACAACACAGAAGCCCAAAAGGCAACTGCCATGGAAGGAGACTCAACCCTGGCACACACACTTCACAAGGTCACGACAACCGTTTCCGTGCTCAGCTTACAGCTGGGCAAAGTGAATCAGGTGGCGTGGGTGCCGGCAGCATCTCTCAGTCGTGGCGTTCACACGCACAGCTCCCGGCTCTCCTAGTCTGGAGAGCCGCCCAGCTTGCTCTTCGGGTTCCGGGAGCCAGTGTCCGGCTTCTGGAGGCTCGCGGGCCAATGGCAGCACAAGCACTTGAACCCCAAACAAATCACCAAGCCCAGACAGGAGGCACACGTGGGGCTGACTCCGGTCCTGCACCCAGCTTGCCGTTCATACCTGACATCGGATCCGCAGCCTGAGATTCCTTCAAGTTACAGCTCCCAAGGTCCCTGAAGAGCGGCTGGGCGCCTGCCTCGGGGCTTGGACCTCGGAAAGCAATACCGAACTTCCCAGAACTTCTAGCAGAGGGGGAAAAGGAAAGAACCCGGAATTACCGGAAAGAAAATAATCAACAGTGGGCAGGGAGACGCATGCGCAGAAAGAACTTCCCGCCCCCTGCCCCAAACCATCTGGTTCCAAGGTCTGTGCCTCAACTAAGACTACAATTCCCACAATGCACGGCGCACGGCGCCACCTGGACCAGGTTGGGCTTGGCCCTGGGATTCTGACCAGTGCCACACCTCAGGTCCCAGAATTGCATGGAGGTCTGCAGATCTTGCTCTCTTGGCAGTGGGAGCAAAGGCGAGTTTCTTCCTGAAAATTATTGTGTGGCTCCTGAAATATTCAACGACTAACCCGAAGATGGAAATGTTAGGAGCATTGCATAAGTTGGCTTTTTAATTCTTAGTTCTAATCATGCAATTGAGGTGATGAGACTGGGTTGTTATTTTCAGTTTTGTTCAGCTCTTATGTTCTCCTGAATTAAGTTACATCTCCGTTTTGCCTTCAGTTTTTGAATATCTCCCCTCTCACTTTAAAACGGTATTCGCAGCCCCTAACATTTTCCACTGCTGTAATGTAGATGTTGAAATAAAATAGGTTGATAGGCAGCATAATCCTTTTCTCCATTTAGATTTCTCAAAATCGATTTCCCTGAAACTCCCAAATTCCACTTATGAAAGCTTAAGGAGTTTTTGGTTGTTTGTTTCTGAATTTTGTCTTTCCCCTTAGACATTTTTATTTTCTTTTCCTTTTTTTGCTGTTGGTCCTGTGGCTTGAACTCAGACCTTGGGCACCATCTGTGAGTTTTTTCTGTGCTCCATTTGCCAGTTCTGTAATAATTTCTTCAGCCAATTTGTGACACGTTCCCTCACAGGGCTTTCTGAGACCATGGATCATCACCTCCCGTGCTCTTCAAAGAGATGGTGGTTTGGAGGATCAGGAAGAGTGTGGGTTTGGGTACAGGAGTGAAGTTTAGGGTAGGTCTGTGTTGATGTGAAGTTTTATCATTTCCCCCATCCAGTCTGTTTTTGTGTTTCAATCTTTGTTTTGAATTCCTATCTCTTCTGTGATCCTAAATGTTCCTTCCTCTCGGTACCTCAAGGCTGCATACCTAGGAAACCTCAGACTGGTCTTCCCAGACCTTATCCATTAGACTGTGGAATACATCTGTTGTCTCCTTCCCTCATATCTGAGATCCTATTCGTGTCTCTTAAAGGTTTACTGTGATATTTGCTGTACCTGTTCATTGGTTCCGGCAAGGTTTAGGGAGGGAAACTTTCGTGCCTACTATTCAGTCCTCCAGTGTGTGGGTTCTCCAGGACTCTTCAGTGGACCTCAGTTATTCCTCATGAAAGTACAGATCATAGAACATAGATGGGTATATAGACTTCAACGAAGCGCACATATAAAAATATAAAGAAAAACCCAATAAATATATTCTGTAAAAGTCAATAGGTTCAGAGGCAAGGAGATAAGGATCAAGTAAAAACTGGAGTGATTCCAAGACTAGCTTTGTCATGTACTTTTCATTGTTCAAGATTATATTTCTCATCAATTTCTCTTTTATTCTCTTTCTTTTTTCCTTTATTTTCCTTTACCATGCCTGGGACTTCAACTCAGGGCCTAGGCACTGTCTGTGAGCTGCTTTAGTTCAAGACTAGCACCTTACTATTTTAAGTCATAGCAGTGCTTTCTGCTTTTTCTGTGGATGTGGTACTGAGGAATTGAACCCAGGGCTTCATGCATGCTAAGCAAGCACCCTAACTCTAGCCACAGTCCCAACCCATATATGTATTTTTCATTTCTTTAAAGCAGTATAAATAGTCTTGACTTCCTACATTAAATTAAAATTGTTCATTGCTCACATACATGTCCAATTATTTTTATACAAAAATTATATCCTGTTAGTGCATTGTACTCCACTAGTGACTCTAATAACTTTCAGTGTATACTTGTGATTTTCTAATTAAAAATAATGTCAGCTTTGGGAGTCAGTGGCTGCTACCTGTCATCCTAGCTACTCAGCAGTCTGACTTCAGAGCCTTGGTCTTGGAAGCCAGCCTGGGCATGGAATTATATGGGAACCTTATTGCCAGTTAACCATCAGAAAGCCAGAAGTAGAGCTGCAGCTCTAGTGGTAGAGTTCTAGCATTGAGTGAAAAGGCACAGAGACAGCACACAGTCCCTGAGTTAAAGCCCCAGGATGGCACAAATAGAAAGTTAATGTTACCTGCACATAAAGATAATAACACCCCTTCTATGTGAAGTCTTTTGAGGAACCTCCATACTGCTTTCCAAAGTGGTTGAACAAGTTTACATTCCCACCAACAATGAAGTAAGGTTCCTTTCTGTCCACATCCCCTCCAGCATCTGTTGTTGTTAGAGTTCTTGATTTTTGCCGTTCTAATTGGAGTGAGGTGATATCTCAATGTTGTTTTGATTTGCATTTCTTTTATGGCTAGGGATGTTGAACATTTCTTCATGTGTCTATTGGCCATCCTTCTTTCTTCTTCAGAGAAGTTTCTCTTTAAGTCTTTTGCCCACTTATTTATTGGGCAGTTGTTTCTTTGTGGATTTGTTGTTGCGGGGTTTAATTTTTTGAGTTCCAAGTATATTTTAGATATGAGACCCTTGTCCGTTGCATGGCTAGTAAAGATATTCTCCCAATCGGTGGACTTTCTATTGATCTTGCTAGCTATGTCATTTGCCCTGCAGAAGCTCTGCAACTTTATGCAATCCAATTTGTCCAACCTTTCTTTGATTTGTTGTGTTTCCGGGTCTCTATTCAGAAAATTTCGGCCTGAGCCAAGGAGACCTAGGGTTTCTCCTATTCTATCCTGTAATGTTTTCAGAGTTTCTGCTTTGAGTTCAAGGTCTTTGATCCATTTGGAGTTGATTCTGGTGCAGGGTGATATATAAGGATCTAGCTTAAGTTTTCTACATGTAGTTAACCAATTTTGCCAGCACCATTTACTGAAGAGGTTGTCTTTCTTCCATTCTATTGTTTTAGCTCCCTTATCGAAGATTAGATGGCTATAGGTCTGTACGTTCATTTCTGGGTTTTCAATTCTATTCCATTGGTCCTGAGGTCTGTTCTTATGCCAATACCAAGCTGTTTTGATTACTATGGCTTTATAGTAGAGTTTGAAATTTGATATTAATATTCCTCCAGCAGTGTTTTTTCCATTGAGGAGCGTTTTTGCTATTTGGGGTCTTTTATTGTTCCATATGAATTTTTGGATTGCCTCTTCTATTTCCTTGAAGAATGAGGTTGGAATTTTGATAGGTATTGCATTGAATTTGTAGATAGCCTTGGGAAGTATTGCCATTTTCACAATGTTAATCTTTCCAATCCAGGAGCATGGGAGTTTTTGCCATTTTTTAAGTTCTGTGTTGACTTCCTTTTTTAAGATTTTAACGTTTTCATCATAGAGGTCCTTCACTTCTTTAGTTAAGTTAATTCCTAGGTATTTTATTTTTTGTGGGGCTATTACAAATGGAGTTGCTTTCCTAATTTCAGCCACACTTTTCTCATTGTTGGCATATAGAAAAGCCATTGATTTTTGGGGGTTAATTTTATAACCTGCTACTTTGCCAAAGTTTTGAATCAGCTTGAGTAATTTGGGAGTGAAGTCTATGGGATTCTTTAAATACAAGATCATGTCATCTGCAAAGAGGGAGAGTTTTATTTCTTCTTTCCCTATTTGGATCCCCTTTATGTCTGCATCTTGTCTTATTGCTGTAGCTAGGCATTCTAATACTAGATTGAAGAGAAGTGGAGAGAGTGGGTATCCTTGTCTTGTTCCTGAGTTAAGAGGAAATGGCTTTAGTTTTTCACCATTGAGTATGATGCTGGCTGTAGGTTTGTCATATACAGCCTTTATTGTATTGAGGAATGTCCCATGGATTCCTAATTTTTCCAAAACCTTCATCATAAAGGGGTGTTGGATCTTGTCGAATGCTTTTTCTGCATCTATTGAGATAACCATGTGGTTCTTATTCTTGCTCCTTTTGATGTACTGAATAATATTAATTGATTTGCGTATATTGAACCAGTTTTGCATCCCTGAAATGAATCCTGTTTGATTGTGGTGTGTGATTTTTTTGGATGATTTTTTTGTTGATGTCGATTGGCCAAAATTTTGTTGAGAAGTTTTGCAACAATATTCATCAAAGAAATCAGTCTCTAGTTCTCTTTCTTTGAAGAGTCCCTGCCTGGTTTTGGGATGAGGGTTATGATGGCTTCATAGAATGTGTTGGGTAGTGAGCTTTCTCTTTCAATTTCATTGAAGAGTTGGAGGAGTATTGGTGTGAGCTCTGCTTTGAAGGCCTTGTAAAATTTGTGGAATGATATTTTAGTGTGTGCTTGGCTTACAGTGCTTGGACGCTGTCCTTGAGGTTTTTTTTTGGTCAAGACTAGTGCTCTACTCGTTAAGTCATAGCTCAACATTCACCTTTTTTGATTGTTTTGTATCCTTTCATAATCAACTGGAGATATAAGTGTTCTAGGCTTTTCTAATAGGGATAATTTGGAACTATTATCCTCAGATCCCAGCCTCCGGAGTAGTTAGGATTACCGGCATGAGTCACCAGCACCTGGCTGACTGAACATTTGTAAAAAATATCTTGGATATATTATTTTACACACACACACACACACACACACACACACACACACACACACACACACACACACACACAAACAGACACAGGTACATATGATAGTGTCCTGAAGGATTGCAGTTACATGAGCAAGGTAATGAGTCCATTTCTTAATGAGCATTTGTTACCCCCTCATTTGTTTTTCCCCTACCATCCCTTTACTCCTCACCTCCCCAAGGCTTCCTGCCCACCAAAATTGTAAAGTTCCTTTTCAACATAGTTCCTTGTACATGAGATTGTTACAATGTGTCATCCTGTATCCTTATTTCAGCATTTTGTTACTTCCCTTCCCCTCCTCAATTAGAAAAAGCTATATACAAGTTGCAAGAAACCGGAATCCAAGAGAGTGACAACAAGGTTTATGCCATGGCAGAAGAACATACAAAGAAACAAAAAATATCATATAATACATTATAAGCCTATCAAAAACAACAGCAAGAAAAATAAAATCTCTTCTTTCCCTTCTTGGGCTTCATTTCGCTTAGCATCAGCTTATATGGTCATATGTACACAGCTTTTGGCCACTTCTGCTTGTCCTAGACATGGACTAGTTATTGCAGATAAGGGAAACTACATTTTCCCTTACATTTAATTAGTGTATATTTGTTGAACAAAGGAGGTTCATTGTGTATTTCCATTATGTATGTGAATGGACACTCATTCTATTCCTTTAATAACCAGTGGGGTGGGAAGGACACACCCCGTGGTGCTGTCATTGCCCAAGGGTCTGGGCCACTGAAAGGGGCACAGGGTGTCCATCATGGTTGTGAGTGGGTGGTTTGGGGGAGGAGGGTGAGTGGCAGATGAAAGTGTTGGAGGCGGGAAGGGGACACTGCCTATATATAGCCTGCATATTCCCATGAGGAGGGTTGGAGATTGAGATGGCATAGAAAACGACAGTAAGAGGAGCCTATTGCAGCAGATCAGGGCCTGATCAGGCAGCAGATCTGAGGCTCCAGGCCTCTGGAGAGGCCAGTGGCAAGGCATAAGACCTGCAAAGAGGCCTGAGTTGAGTGGAGAGGCCTGCAGAGAAGGAAGAAGGAAGCAAAAGGAAAAGCCTTCCCCTTTGGAGCTTGGCAGCTTTGGAGCATTGGAGCTTTGGAGATTTTCAGACTGACTAATAGGAGGTTTGCAGTCCAACTAGTAAAGGTAGGAGCTGCCCATTGGAGGCTTGGAGGTTGAGGCTGCTCTTGGTTCTGGGTACCCAGCCATGCACAAGGTAGTCGCAGGCCCTCTTTCTGGTGTAAGTAGTGTAAATAACGTTCCTTTGTCACCTTTAACTGTGCTTTGATAGATTGTCATGACATTCCCTTCCTCATCCCCTTTCTGAAAACAATATGAACACATTCCACTGTTACATTTGCACAAATATATATAAGGTTTGTTTCATCATTCAGGCCTCTTTATCCTATCTTCCCTGCTCCTACTGGTACTCCTATCCTCATCAGAAACTATTAGTGTTACTTATTTATTCTTTTTAATTTTTACTATAATGGTGATGTACAAACAGATCACAGTTCAATAGTCATGCATTGAGAACATTACTTTTTGAACTGTGTTATTTTTTGTTTTTTATATTTTTGTTAGTTGCGCAAATTTGTTTCACCTAGGGACAGAGCCCACCCCAACAAAGTTGTTAATAAAGAAGCAACATGATTGAGAATATTCCTACACTGACCAGTCAGAGCCGTAGCACAGTCTTGTGAGCTGAAACTGGGACCTGGAGCAGCCAGATTCTTTGTTTTTAAAGGCAAAATCCATGAGGTCGAACCTGGTCACTGGCAGGTGACCAATGGGATAGTAACACACGAAGGATTGTACAGTCCTACCAGACCACAAACAGGTGGCCAACAGCCGGAGTTTACCATAAGCATGTGCAAAACACAGGGTTACCTTAAGCACCTGGTGTCAGTAGTTGGAGCCAGATTACAATGTATCTGTCTCAAGGGTGAGACTTTAAGTCAACAATCAATGGTCGGTTAGGTTGTTAAAGGGAGGGGTACCAGATGCATTTTTTTAATTCTGGTCCATCAAGGCTAAAATCCCTAAAACAAAGGCAAAGCTCAAAATGGAATCATACCAGCAGGGGCCTCATCTCAGGGTCCACTTCAATATTACAATTTTGGTTTAAGAATGTGATTGTACAATATGCATATGCATATCCCTTAGGACCCCATTCCATTCCTTTATAGAAGACAAAAAACATAATATTTACCTGTAATAACCTAATTTATTTCGAATAACAAGTCGCTATATAGTTACATTCTTTTAGCAGTAAATGCTGTATTATCTCGTTTGTAGCTGAATAAGGGCCCAATGAATATGCATATTACATTTTCTTTTTATTTATCCTGAAGGTGTTTATGTTGCTGTTTATCCAGCGATAACTAGGAATACAAATCTGGTAGGCAGAAAGAGGGCTACACCATGTGGGCATACACAAAGCTTATTGAAATAGCACATGCTTGCATACAGTATACAGGCAAGAAAGTAAATCTTCACACAAGGGCAAGAAAGTCAATCTTAAACAGTTTAAGCAGAATACAGATGATGAGAATTTACTTTAAGTCAGTTAGCAGAAAGAATTAATCCTTGACAACAAAGGTGAGGTAACTCTAGTGATCAAAGATTACTGAGAGTAAGCAAGGCACAGATGACCTACGTTAGACACACAAAGGGAGTCTAGAGGCCTTGTTCTATGGGATGAATAGGCGGGGCAAAACCTTCACTTTAGACTTGATGCTTGGCGTGGGACTTTTGCCCTGACTTGGAAGGGGCGTTCCCCTTTTCTGTGCCCAAGGGAATGCATGCGGGCATATTGCATCCTCATGGCACCCAGGACCTCAGATGGGGTCACAAACGTTCATGCTTTCAAGAGTTGTTAATACAATATCTCTTGATCAATGTCACTCAGGTCGACATACTCATTCATCCCTCCCCTACTTATCCTTTGGCTTTTCTTAATTTTGTAAGGTATACATTGGATTTCAGACTGCATTTTCCTCTTCTTTTCTTGTCTTTCTCTTTAACCCAACTGCATGCTTTTCAAGTACCCACCTCCTGGTACAAATTTTGCAAATCTGATTCCCACCAACTTTTGTACCTACTCTACTTAATTTTTGTCAGTTAGTCCTTCTGCCTACTAAGAGGAGAAGTATCATAATACCCTAATACAAAGATGGAAGTTGAGTTGTAGTTCTTTGCATTATAGTGATTGATACAAGCTGAGATATCTTTTTTTTTTTTTTAGGTCTGGTCATGGGGCCTGAACTCTGGGCCTGGGCGCTGTCCCTCAGCTCTTCAGCTCAAGGCTAGCGCTCTACCACTTGAGCCACAGCACCACTTCCAGCTTTTTTCTTTTTGCTTATGTGGTGCTGAGGAATCGAACCCAGGGCCTCAGGCATGCAAGGCAAGCGCTCTACCACTGAGCCACCTTCCCAGCCCTAAGCTGAGATATCTTAATCCTTAATTATGTAATTTTTTAAACTGTGGTACAGAGGTCAGGCACATATTCCTGAATTCAAGAAATAAGAACCCACTCATTTAATCATGGAAAAAACAGACCCCTTTTACTTGGGATTTCATTAAATATTCCAGAGTTTCAATCATTTCCACATTCTTTAACATCTTCACAGACTACCCTGTCTTTAGCTGACCGTGTAGATTACGGTATACTGAGGCAAGTTGACTGTTTTTGTAATTCACTAACACTGAGACTCAGGCATAGTTAAAAAACCCTTTGGACCTCTCATATCCCTTCTATACAATGGCAGAAATAAATCCATGCCTCTGTAATGTGGAGATTGATAGTTCTGACATGATAGCATTGTTAGCAGAAGGGAAGGATATCATATAGAAACTGCCTAGATCTTGGTATATATAAGCCACATTTTCTTTGTCTATTCATCAATGGTAGTTCTTCCAGACTGCTTCCAGTTTGGCTCTTGGGTAAAGGGGTACAATTAAGATGGGTGTAATATAACCCTGTGCTCTCCTGACAAATTCCTTCAGAGTTCCAGAAGGATGGTGGAGAAGCTGGAGGCTAATCAAGCTCTCCTATAGAAAGCAGTTTCAATGTTCCAGCGAACAGTCCTAAGTCAGAGAATCACACCAAGTGTGCCATGACATTACAGAGAGTTAGTCCAGAGAAGGAAAATACAGGCAAGGAGACAGATCTGAGAACTGGCAAGCATCCGTGGCTGTGGCTGTGGTGGCGGCAGCAGTGGTGGTCGTAGCCGCCATACTTGCAACATAGAGAGTCTGGGACAAAGGTGTCAGACCCGGCAGATGAGCGGATTCTACTCAACACCAGCAAGAACTGACAAGGAGCACACATCTACATCCTGCAGTTTGCAGACCAGAGATGACCCAGGAACCAAGACTCCAGTGTGAGTAGAAGCCTGACATTCTCACTCCTTTTCAGGGAGCAGAGGAGGGAAGGCCACCCCTCCCCATCCACTACTGAAGATCTCCATCTTTGATACTGACAAAGGCCTGGCTGAGCATCTAGCTCCAACTCAGGCCTTGGAAGAAAACTAGAGTCATTTAGCAGGTCACTGGAGCATAAAATGACCTGCCAGCCCATTTTAGGAAATGTCACCGAGCCTGGGCTGGCTGCCATCTCCAGGAGTGGCTTTCTTCACTGGGTAAACAGAGAAAGAGGCTGCCCCTCCCTACAGCAGCCTTGACAATCAATTGAAATTCAGTAACCATAAACCCTGACAATGGCTCTAGGCTGGGCTCTGTGAGTGTCTCAGAAGCTAGCCCCTCAAGGAAACGTTACTGTTTGCTGAAAGGCCTCAACTCTACCCAGAACCTAGCCTCATCACAGCATCTCCAAACTAGAGGCAACAGCCATCTCCTTCTTTTGTGATACTCAAAGCAGATCCCCCTCCCATTGAAATAGCCTGGGAGGAGGATCACAACTCTTGGGTAAAGCAGAGCATTTTTCTGCCTGCTCAGACAAACTGACTTAAGAAACCAACGAATCCACAGCAAAATCAAACACCACGAGCAGGCCAGAGACTCTAATAAGAGCCTGGTTACAGACACAAGGGAGACACAGGATGTTCCCATCCCCTCTAAAAATATCAAAGAAGTCTTTTTTTGTACCTTGAATAAAATTTTTTTCTAAAATATTTTTTAATTTTTCATTTTTAACTGTAGAAAAATTGTTTTCTATTAACTTTTTTTCTTCCCCTTATAATTTTTATTTTAGGGGTACATGTGTGTGAGCTTTTATCTTTTTTGTTTTTTTCAGTTTTTTTGTTTAGCTCTAGTGAACTTTTGATCTTTTTTTGTCTTTCTCATTCATTTCACCTTTTCTTTTCTTTTGTTCTTCTTTGCGTGACTTAATTGCTGTTCTGCTCGTCCTCACATACACCCAGAGTCCATTATTAGATCTTATTCCCCATTGTGTACACACTTAATCCAGAAATTTATTACTCAATTCAAAACTTCTAAGACTTAAATTCCTGAATAGCAGTACTACCTCTTTATACCTATATAACATTTTAAGCATTTTTATTTTTATGTTTTTCACGTCTCCTTTATATCCCTCCCCTTCTCTCATTCTATCCACATTATTCTCTGAATATTTCGTTTTCAAATTTGCATAACTTTTAAGTGTTGCAATTTTTAATTTCTAATTTTTGCTTTTCTATTTTTTCTTGTCTTTTTTTCTTTCCCTTTCTTTTTTTCTCTGTCTTCTTTCATTCTATTCAACCTATTTCCTGCTTTGAGATTAGGAGTTAGTTAACTCTCCCTCTGCCTTTCCACATCCCTCAATTCCTATTTTATCCACAGCTCTCCTTAAACCTAATAATTTCTGATTTGCCAAATTCTTTTTTCGGGTTTGTAGCCCACTAATACATAATTGTTTAATGTTGAATAGATATATCTGATGAACTAGATTGTATCTGCAGACTATTGACTGTGCAACTACAGTCTTTGGTTGATGATTGCCTTAAGATAGTGTTCTAGCATAAAACGTGTTACTTTCATCCCTAATGGGCAGAGCAAGCTGGAAAAAAAGAAGAATAATGGCAAGTCCAGGTACCTCAACTCCCACTCATGATAATCAAGGGACAGATCAGATAATGAATAATCCAGAGGAGAGTTCCCAAATAGCTCTACAAACAGTGCTGGTAAACATGGAAATAAAAAGATTGAAAACTTGCAAAGGACTCTCTATGATCATGATAGGAAGAGAGAGGAGGCAAACCAAAGTTTCATATAGGAAAAAATTTGATACAGGATTTGCGTGAGCAGCTTCAGAGCACTCAAAGAGAAAGAAAGAAATTCGGTGAGAAAGCTGATCAGTCAAAGAGAAAGTCAGTAATGGCATGAGCAGACTGAGAACACTCAAAGAGAGCTACAGGAATTGCATGAACATGAGGAAGCTAATCAAAGAGAAATAGAGGAATTGAGAGAGCAGGATGAGAATACACAAAGATCACTAAAGGCATTCATGGAATCCATTAACAGAGAGCTGAAAGAAGTCAGGGACACCACAAAGGGAATGCTGAATGTAACCCAACAGTAGGAATGGGAGTCCAAGGAAACCATAACCAATCAACTAAGTGATTTGAGAATAAACACTGAACACCAAATTAAGGAAGTAAAGAAGTTCATACAACATTTAAAACAAAGCTCCAACAAAGAATTTGAAGCCAGCCATCAAAGCTGACCAATTAGAAGGAAAATAAATAAAAAAACAAAGTAGAAAGTCTTGACAGTAGGTTACACCATGCAGAAGTTCGAATCTCGGGGATTGAAGACAGCCTAGATATTATAGAGAAAGAACATACAACCATCCAAGACAAATCCAAGAAATATGATAGATCTATTCAACACTTGGAAGACACCATCAGAAGGCCTAATCTGAGGATAATGGGTGTAGA
The DNA here is from genome assembly GCF_024711535.1 of Dipodomys merriami. Taxonomy (NCBI): domain Eukaryota; kingdom Metazoa; phylum Chordata; class Mammalia; order Rodentia; family Heteromyidae; genus Dipodomys; species Dipodomys merriami. Next base: position 461,401 of record NW_027206022.1, read on the forward strand.
AGAGCACCTAGAAACAGAAGTTAATGGTCTAGGAAAATTGTTTCACAGGATCCTAGGAGAGGACTTCTCAAACACGCAAAAATATGGGCCTATTCAGATACAAGAAGCTTTTACAAGTTAAAATAGACCAGATCAGGATAGAACATCCCACCATCACTTTATATTTCTCACAGAATCAATTCAGACCAAGGAAAAGATCCTTAAAGCTATCAAGGAGAAAAGATCAATCACCTATAAAGGGAAACAAATTAGAATCACCTCAGATTTCTCAACAGAGACAATTAAGCAAGAAGAGCCTGGAATGATGAATGCCATGCCCTAAAGACAAACAACTATCAGCCAAGAATACTGTACCCAGCTAAGTTCTCCTCATAACCGAAGGTCAAATTAAAACCTTCCATACGAAAGAAAAATTGAAACAATATATCTTCACCAAATGAGCCCTACAAAAGATTCTTAAAGATGTCCTACACATAGAAAACCAACAAGAACACAATAAAGGCCACGAAACCGCATACAAACTGACAATCCAAGAACCATAGGAAGAATCCAGTTGCTGCAGCCTCCAACAAGGTGGATTAAATGGCAGGAACTCCCAAATACCTCTCAGTCCTCTCTCTCTACATAAACGGACTTAACTCTCCAATTAAGGGACATAGACTGTCTAGTTGGATTAAAAAGTCGGATCCTTCTATCTGCTTCCTTCAGGAGTCATATCTTGCCCATTAAAACAAACACATTTTCGATGTGAAAGGCTTGAACAAAATCTACCAAACACATGTCCCCCATAAACAGGTGGAGTTGTAATCCTAATATGAGATAAAATAGACTTCAAATTAAAAGTTGTGACATGAGATAAAGAAAGTCGCTACATACTAATTAAGGGATCTCTCCTTCAGGAGGATATTACAATTCCAAATATCTATTTGTCAAACAACGATGCACCCAAATTTATCCAAGATACACTACTATCCCTCAAATCCCACATAGATACAAAGGCATTAATTGTTGTGAACTTTAACACAACACTTTCCCCACTAGACAGATCAACTCAGCAACAACTCAACAGAAATCACAGATCTAAACAACTGCCTCGATCAACTAGATTTAACAGACATCTACCGAATATTTCACTCAGCAGCATCAGAATAACGCTTTTCTCAGCAGCACATGGTTCATTTTCCAAAATAGACCACATGTTAGGCCAGAAAGCAGACTTGTCCAAATTCAGAAACATTGAATTTATACCTTGCATTCTCTCAGACCACAAGGGAATAAAATTAGAACTCAACACCAAAAGCCACCAAAGAAAGTCCTGTAACACATGGAGGCTGAACAACACACTGCTGAGTCACCAGCGGGTCATGGAAGTGATTAGAAAGAAATTCAAATGTTCATAATATTCAACAAAAAGGATCAAACAAATTACCAGCTCCTCTAGGACAGAGCAAAGGCAGTACTCAGATGCAAGATTATAGATCTGAGTTCCTACATCAACAAATTGTAGAGATCTGAAACCAGCAATTTAATGAGACATCTGATCCTACTTGAAAAAGAGCAGAAAGATAAACCCCGATGAAGGAGATATAAAGAAATAATTAAAATTAGATCCGAATTAAATGAATTAGAATCCAAAAAGAAGTATAGAACGAATCAACAAAACAAAAAGTTGGTTCTTCGAAAAAATTAACAAAATTGATAGACCCTTAGCAAATCTTCTCAGAAAAAGAAGAGAACACACCCAAATAAATCAACTCAGACATGATAATAGGAACATCACCACAGAATAAACCAAGATTCAGAACATTATAAGGGAATACTCCTCGCAAATACCTACATGCTGAAACTAAACCAAGATGAGTTATACCATCTTAACAGGCCCATATCAAGCATTGAAAAAGAAATAGAAATAAGTGTCCTCCCATCTAAGAAAAGGCCAGGACCAGATGGTTTTACAGCAGAATTCTACAAGGTCTTTAAAGGAGATCTCACACCAATACTCCTCCAACTCTTCAATGAAATTGAAAGAGAAAGTTCACTACCGAACTCATTCTATGAAGCCATCATAACCCTCATCCCCAAACCAGGCAGGGACTCATCAAAGAAAGAGAACTATAGACCCTTTTCTTTGATGAACATTGATGGAAAATATCTCAAAAAATTTTGGCCAATCGACTTCAAAAATTCATCCAAAAAATCATACAACACTTGAAAAAGGAAATCAAAACACAGCTTAGAAAGTGGCAAAAACTCCCATGTTCTTGGATTGGAAAGACCAAGATTGGGAAAATGGCAATACTTCCTAAGGCTATCTACAAATTCAATGTGATACCTATCAAAATTCCAGCCTCATTCTTCAAGGAAATAGGAGAGGGAATCCTGAAATTCATATGGAACAATAAAAGACTCTGAATAGCAAAAATGATCCTCAACAGAAAGAACAGTGCTGGAGGAATTTGGTATTGACCAAATTTCAACCACTACAATAAAGCCGTAGTAATCACAACAGCTTGTTACTAGCACAAGAACAGACCTCAGGACCAATGGAATAGAATTGAAAACCCAGAAATGAACTACAGACTTATGGCCATCTAATCTTTAATAAGGGAGTGACAAAATTAGAACTGAAGAAAGACAGCCTCTTCAGTAAATAGTGCTGGCAAAATTGGTTAACTAGTTGTAGAAAACTAATGCTAGAACCTTATATATCACCCTGCAGCAGAATCAACTCCAAATGGATCAAAGACCTCGGCGTCAAAGCAGACACTGTGAAAACATTACAGGATGGAATAGGGGAAACACTAGGTCTCCTTGGCACAGGCCCAAATTTTATTGAGACCCAGAAACACAACAAATCAAAGAAAGATTAGACAAATGGGATTGCATGCAATTGCAGCATTTGTGCCTGGCAAAGGACATAGCTAGCAAGATCAATAGAAAGCCTAAAGATTGTGAGAAGACCTTCACTAGCCAAACAATGCACAAGGGTCTCTTATGTAATATATACCTGGAACTCAAAAAATTAAATCCCCCAACAACAAATCTTCAAAGAAACAACTGCCCAATAAATAAGTGGGCTGAAGATTTAAAGAGAAACTTCTCTGAAGAGGAAAGAAGGATGGCCAATAGACACATGACGAAATGCTGGGAAGGTGGCTCAGTGGTAGGATGCTTGCCTTGCAAGGGTGAGGCCCTGGGTTCAATTCCTCAGCACCACATAAGCAAAAAGAATGAACCCTTAGATATGTATTTTAATGTTTTTTTCTTTCATGCATGTTTTTTTAACGCATTTATAAGATTATCTCTTTGTTGCTTTGTATGTCCCTCACCCACAGTATAACCCCTGCTTTCACTATATTTGATGTCAGTATAACTTGTGGAGGAGATGGGGAAAAACCAGTTGTTTAAGGATACGGGTGGACCTGTTGCAACAATGAGAAGTACAAGTTGTCATGTCCAAAACGAGCTTTACAACGTCGGTGCAGGGGGGGGAAGGGGGGGAAGAGACGGATTGGGATTGGGGGGAGGGGGGAGGCTGGGAAGGGATGTGAAGGGTAAACAAAGGAGGAGGCTGCAATGCTTGGTAAGAAATGTACGCATTATCCTGCCCATGTAATTGTAACCCCTCTGTATAGTATGTTCACAAATAAAATTAAATTAAATTTTAAAAAAACTAAAGTACTTTATGTTTATATGTATGCACGTATTTTTGTATATGAATATATAAACATATATACACACATGCATATATATATACACACTTACACACTCATGTATATATTATATGGTATATATTGATATATTATATATTGCATGTATTCAAATGAGGCAGAGCCTTACTATTTAGGCTATGATGCTCTCAAGGAAGAAAACCCTTTCTTCCTTTATTTGGTTTTGAATTATAAGCCTACCGAAACACACCTAGCTTACTAACTTTATTTCAGATGAATACACTGCTGTGCTCAAATCAAATGAGTTTCTCATTATTAAGGATGGATAAACTTTAGAGGAACTAATAATGAACTAACTTCACAGCCTTATCATATTAACTTATTCTTCTCTTTCTAAGAGGATTCCTTAAAAGTGTGCATAATTACAAAATGAAGTTCCATTACCACAATGGTATTGATTTCTGTACATCAGTCAAACATGCAAATGTTAGCATTTGATCTCATTGCCTAGGTGCTTTTCCTGAGTTTCTTTGTTTAAGGCTAGTCCTCTATCACTTGAGCCACATATCTATTACTTATGACCTTTATGGTGGTTCATTGGAGATACGACTCTGCTGTTCATTTTGCCCAGGCAAGCCTCAAAGTTTGGTCTTCATATTTCAGAATTGCAGGTATGAGTGGCGTGAGCCCAGCATCTTTACATATTGTTATTTACATGCCTTCACTTATTTCTGGTGCTGAATAAGGTTTGTTTGCTTTTTCTGCTGGTCCTGGGGCTTGAACTCAGGGCCGAGGTGCTGTCCCTGAACTTTTTTGCTCGACTAGTATCACTTGAGCCACATGTTCACTTCAGGCCTTTGGGTGGTGAATTGGAAATAGGAATTTCAATGACTTCTTTAGCTGGGCTGCTTTTGAACTATGATCCTAAGATCTCAGCCTCCTCAGTAGACAGGAGTACAAATGTGAACCACATGTGCCCAGCTGCTTCGTAAGTTTTCTGAATCAGTGTTTCTGAATACTTTACACTGATCAACAGTTTTCATCAGATGGGTTTCAGACACTCTTCAGGGTGAAAGGGAGAAAAAAGCTGTGAGGGGGAACTAAGAATATTGCTCAGGTGCTAATGTAGCAGAGAAACTATTCTTGGTGAGATGAATTGTGCTTTTATTTACAATCAATGAAATTCCTTGACTTTTAGTCTCCTTCTTTGTAAGAATCTTCACCTCTTGGGTTTTCAATTCCAAATAATTTGAATAAGCTTACTGCTATCACTTCTTTGTGGACTTGATCATACAATAAATGAGTTTCCTCTTTTATGTGCCTGTATTTAAGGGTCTGATATGGGTCTGTGCTCTGTTGCACCATGTCTGCTCCTGAGATGAGCTGCTTAGTAGGGCCAATGATTGTGGAAAAGGTCTGCTAAATTGCAAGGTGCTATGGAGGATTATGGGTGACTGGATGAAGTTTACACACAAGACCACACTAAAGCTACCAGCACAACTATGTTTATTGCAGCATTATTGACCATAGCTAAGATATGGAACCAACCCAGATGCCCCTCAGTAGATGAATGGATCAAGAAAATGTGGTATATATACACAATGGAATTCTATGCCTCCATCAGAAAGAATGACATTGCCCCATTTGTTAGGAAATGGAAACACTTGGAAACAAATTTCTTTATATGTATGCACCTATGTTTGTATATAAATATATAAACATATACACACATGCATATATATACACACTTGCACACTCATGTATATATTATATGGTATATATTAACATATATTTTATATATACAAATGAAGCAGAGCCTTGCTATGTAGCCTATGTTGCTCTCAAAGAGGTGAAAATCCTGTCTTCCTTCACTATGTTTTGAATTATAAACCTGCTAAAACATACCTAGCTTACTCTATTTATTTCAGAGGAATACACTACTGTGCTCAAATCAAATGAGTTCCTAATTATTAAGGAAGGAAAATGTTTCGAGGAACTACTAAATGAACTAGCTTCACAACCCTATCAAAGAAACTTATCTTTCTGTTTTAAGAGGATTCCTTAAAAGTGTGCATTATTACAAAATGAAGTTCAATTACTACAATGGTATTGATTCCTGTACATCAGTCAAACATGCAAATGTTAGTACTTGATCTCATTTCCTAGGTGCTGTTCTTGATCTTCTTTGCTTAAGGCTAGTCCTGTACCACTTGAGCCACATATCTTTTACTTATGACCTTTATAGTGGTTAATTGGGGAGAAGAGTCCCCCGTTCATTTTGCCCAGGCAAGCTTCAAAGATTGATCTTCAGCTTTCAGAATTGCAAGCATGAGTGGCCTAAGCCCAGCAGCTTTACATATTGGTATTTACATGCCTTGAGTTATTTCTGGTACTGAATAAGGGCTTCGATGTTTGTTTGCTTTTTTGCTGGTCCTGGGGCTTGAACTCAGGGCCTAGGTGCTGTCCCTACACTTGTTTGCTCATGACTAGTACAGTATCACTTGAGCCATATGTTCCCTTCAAGCCTTTGGGTGAATTGGAAATAGTAATTTCAATGACTTCTGCAGCTGGGCTGGTTTTGAAATATGATCCTCAGATCTCAGCCTTCTGAGTGGATAGGAGTACATGTGTGAACCACAGGTGCCCAGCTGCTTCATAAGTGTTCTGAGACCTCTTAAAATGAGCCAAATACTTTACACTGACCCAACAGTTTTCCTCAGGTGAGTTTCAGACACTCCTCAGGGTGAAAGGGAGAAAAAAGCTGAGTTGGGAACTAGGAATATTCTCAGGTGCTAATGTGTCAGAGAAACTATTCATGGGGAGATGAATGTGTTTTTCTTTTATTAAGGAGGTGCCATGGACTGGCTCTGTCGGGACGACGGAGGACACCTAGTGGAGGTAACTGGAATAGGTGGGGAGATGGCAACAGACAACTCACTCAAGAGGAGTGAATGCTGAATGCGATTTATTGCAGAGGATAACAAGCTTTTATAGAAAAAGTCTCCATTAGAAAGGGCAAAAGGTTACACAATCTTGCTGCAAGGCTTCGTTCTTGGGTGGTCACCAGCTGCTCGCCTGATCTTGTTTTTTGCATGATGAGCTATGATGATAGGCACTTGTTTTCGGCTTTTCCTCTATTTTTAAGAAATACAATTGTTTCGAGATGTTTATCACCTATTAACCATTAACCAGAGCATATGGGCAAGGTGCTGGACAGAAAGGCTTGAACTCTAGTACTTTATTGTTACTTTTGTTTAGTTTTGTACTTTATGCGTTTCAAATCTTTTCGAAGCAATTGTACTTCTTTGCCATTCTTTAGAGGGTCCCCAATTTGTGGCCCAAAATCATGATATTCAGTATACTTAGTTAAATCTGGCCATATATCTAATTCAAGCTCATAGTGTCTTCTCTGTAACCCTTTCACATAATCGTTTCCTCTTCTCCATAGAGGCCTTAACTGTCTCATAAGATCTTTCTTGTTCCTTTTTTGATAGTAAGCACCAAGGTGGCCTAGATCTAGCAAGTCTCTCAGTAAATGCAAGAGAGTAATAGGAAGTTCTTTCTCCTAAGTAGTTTTCCCAACCGTTGCCATCCTTATCATACACACCTGTAAAAGGCTATGGATCTGGGGGAAGTCTCTGTGGTCTTCTAAATAATGGAGGATTCCACTATTTTCCTCTGATAACCCATTGCCACCTTCCATCTACCAACCTTTTAGGAATCTTATTTAGCTTTTGGTCTAAATATTCCTCTACATCTTTCTTATCTACAGGATATCTATATGAGTCTATTGTCTATGCTCCAGGATTAAAGGGAAATCTCCAATAGCCATACACTCTTTCTGCTCTAGCCATGCCTACAGCTTCTTGTAAATTTCTTACAAACAATTCCTTTTGCTGAAGTGACGTCATGAAACCTCCCAATACTTTTATATTTACTTATTACTTGTCTAATAGCCTCCATAAGAGGGACTTTCAGGGTAGCACTTAACTCTGATGAGTTAGTCATGTTCTCAGGACACTCATCAGATGTTGGAGTCGTCAACACTTCCAAGAAAGAGCCCTGAATGAGGGAATGTTGAGCATGAGTAAGTAGAACAAGCAACAGGAGCAGTAAAAGATTAATAGGCACTCCTATTCAGCGAAAAAAAAAGAGGAACATATCTTTCCCAGGGCCTTGCCAGCCTTTTTAGACGGTAGGCCTCTTTGAAGCCCCATTCTCTGAGGTAGACTTCTGTGAAGTCCCATTCTCAGAGGTAGGCTTCTGTGGAGTCCCATTCTCAGATCTAAAAGCAGTTGTTCCATGCTAAGCAGACTCCACAGAAGTAGGCGTGGCAACAAGGGTATTTTTTTTTATTTTTTTTTGGTTCGGTCGTGGGGACTGAACTCTGGGCCTGGGCGCTGTCCATCAGCTCTTCAACTCAAGGCTAGTGCTCTATCACTTCAACCACAGTGCCACTTCTGGCTTTTTCCTTTTTGCTTATATGGTGCTGGGGAATCAAACCCAGGGCCTCATGCATGTAAGGCAAGCACTCTACAAGTGAGCCACCTTCCCAGCCCTGCTTTTATTTTCAATCAATGAAATTCCTTCACTTTTAGTCCTCTTCTTTGTAAGAGTCTTCATTTCCTGGGTTTTCAATTCCAAATAATTTAAACAACCTTAATGATATCCCTTCTTTGAGGACTTGATCATATAGTAAAGGAGTTTCCTCCTTTATGTGCCTGTATTTAGGTCCTGATATGGGTCTGTGTTCTGTTGCACCATGACTGCACCTGAGATGAGCTGCTTAGTAGAGCCAATGATTGTGGAAAACATCTGACATAATGAATAGTGCTGTGGAGGGTTATGGATGGATTCAGGTGACTGGATGAATTTGTAGTGACATATATGTATATTTATATACACAGATATGCATACCCACACACACACAATGTAATCACCCTGGTGAGCTGCTGATGAATGCGTCCCTTGTAATCTGTCACTCAAAGCCAAGAGGTTCACATTTATGAACCATTGGGACATTCTCAAGTATGTCTCTAAAGTCCTCATAAGCTGTTGCTATGGAGACATGTTCATGTGGGGCTTCTGAATTCTGTTTTTACACATGGAATTGTGGAATGTTAAGTGTATATTCTTTTTTGTTTTCTTTAGCTCCAAGAATGGGACTCAAAGCCAGTACATGATACTTTGCTCACTTATTAATGCTCTAACAACTAAGCCATACCTCTATCCCTTAAAGTATGTATTTTGTCTATTCTGTTGTGAAAGACTATATGAATATATGACAAATACTACCAGCTCTATAAAAATTATAGAACTGTTCATTTCCAGGGGTGAAGAGACTGATGTTATAGAAGGTATTCTAGGTTTACAGAAAAATTTGAAAATTGTTTCCCACAAGAAATCTGAATGGATTCTATGTCACTTTTATTGAATTTCACCACATAAAATAACTATTTACTAAATCAACTTTATTACTCATCTATAATTCTCAAATATTTCTCATTTTTAAACGTTACAAAATTCCATTAAATCAGTGAATTTCTTTATAGATTCTATGAAACTACTTATGTTCCTAATTTATAACATTTCAGTTTTACTTACATAATTTTGTAAACACCTTTGAAGAAAGTAGACTGCTTCCCAATGATAGGATTCATGATACTAAATACAACAACCTCAAAATTAGAGATGTGGCACAAAGGATAGAGTGCTAAGCTTGAGAATAAAAGCCAAAGGGAAGTAAAGGGCCATGAGTTCAAATGAAACTAACAGCAAAATAAAAGGAAAAAGGTAAATATCATCCTAGAATTTCATGAAACAGGAAATTAGACATAATCATCTTCTTGTAGATCTCCCAATAGAGAATGTTAGAAATGGAACTTGAGAAATTTTAGAAGATGGACATTTAGGGAAGAATGACTGAGAGTACTTAGAACTTTTTTGAAAAACTTTCTACATGTTTTACATTGCTATGATTTCTCATGTGTGTGTGTGTTAAATGATGAACCCTGAGCTGTGCCTTCTGGTTGAAGAATTCCACATTTCTACCTTGATAAGGTTTGTATCCTGTGTGGGTTCTCTATTGCAAACTGACTTCTCTTCCAAATGAAAGACTTTCCCTACTTGTTACATACTAGAGATTTCTCATTTGGGTGAATTTTCTTATATGCTAGGCTGTGGCCTCCTGTGGACGGTTCTTTCCACATTTGTTGCAGTCATAAGGCTTCTCTCTTGTGTTGTGCTCTCTGATGAAAAATAAGGGTTGACTTCTGTGTGAAACTCTTTCCACAGCTGTTACATTCCTAAAGTTTTACTCCTGTGTGTTCTCCGATGGACAGTAAGGTTTCCTCTGTGGCTGAATGACTTTCCACACAGGTCACATTCATAAGGTTTCTCTCCTGTGTGTGTTCTCTGATGGTCAGAGAGGTAAACCTTCCTGGTGAAAGACTTTCCACAGCTGTTACATTCATAAGGTTTCTCTCCTGTGTGCATTATCTGATGGATGTTAAGTGCTGCCTTCCACCTGAAAGACTTTCCACACTCCATACATTCATAAGGTTTCTCTCCTGTGTGTATTATCTGATGTGATTTAAGGATCGACTTCCGGATGAAAGACTTTCCACACCAGCTACATCCATAAGGTTTTTCTCCTGTGTGTTTTCTCTCATGGACAGTAAGGCCGATTTTCTTGGTGAAAGACTTTCCACACCTCCTACATTCATAAGGTCTCTGTTCTGTATGTGTTGCCTGATGGGCAGTAAGTTGTGACTTCATGGCGAAAGACTTTCTACACACATTACATTCATAAGGTTTCTCTCCCGTGTGTATTGTCTCATGGATAGTAAGGCATGTTTTCCGGGCGAAAACCTTTCCACACCTGCTACATTCATAAGGTCTCTCTCCTGTATGTGTTGTCTGATGGATCCTAAGGTTTCCTTTCTGGGTGAAAGACTTTCTACACACATTACACTGATAAGGTTTCTCTCCTGTGTGTGTTGTCTGATGGATTTTAATTTGTGCCTTCTGGGTGAAAGACTTTCCACATATATTACATTTGTATGGTTTCTCTCCTGTGTGTGTTGTCTGATGGACATTAAGGGTTGTCTTCTGGGTGAAAGACTTCCCACATTTGTTACATTCATAAGGTTTCTCTCCTGTGTGTGTTCTCTGATGGACAGTAAGGTATGCCTTCAAGTGAAAAGATTTTCCACACTTGTTACATTCATAAAGTGTCTTTCTTGTGTGAATTTTCTGATGAAAAGTAAGGTTTGCCTTCCGGATGAAGGACTTTCCACACACATTACATTCATAAGGTTTCTCTCTTGTGTGTGTTGTCTGATGGACAGTAAGGTGTGCCTTCTGGATGAAAGACTTTCCACACACATTACATTCATAAGGTTTATCTCCTATGTGTATTGTGTGATGATATGTAAGTTTTGACTTCCGCATGAAAGACTTTCCACACAGGTTACATTCATAAGGTTTCTCACCTGTGTGTGTTCGCTCGTGAGCAGTAAGGTTTGTCTTCTGGGTGAAAGACTTCCCACACTGGATACATTCATAAGGCTTCTCTCCTGTGTGTGTTTTCTGATGGACAGTGAGGTATGACTTCAGGCTGAATGACTTTCCACACAGGTTACATTCATAAGGTTTCTCTCCTGTGTGTGTTGTCCGATGGACAGTGAGGTGTGCCTTCTGGCTGAAAGACTTTCCACACACATTACATTCATGAGGTTTCTCTCCTGTGTGTGTTAGCTGATGGACAGTAAGCTGTGCCTTCCGAGTGAAAGACTTTCCACACAGGTTACATTCATAAGGTTTCTCTCCTGTGTGTGTTGTCAGATGGACATTAAGGGTTGTCTTCCGGCTGAAAGACTTTCCACACACATTACATTCATAAGGTTTCTCTCCTGTGTGTTTTGTCAGATGGACAGTAAGGTGTGCCTTCCGGCTGAAAGACTTTCCACACACATTACATTCATAAGGTTTCTCTCCTGTATGTGTTCTTTGATGGACAGTAAGGTATGTCTTCCGGGTGAAAGAATGTCCACATTGGTTAGATTCTTTAACTACAGGAGATACTCCAGGACTATAAGCAGCACATATCCCATTAGACTCGCCATGGAAAAGCATGTTCTGACACTGCCTGAACTCCTCTGTCCTTATCCCTAAGGAGTTCCCATTATTCCTAATCAGCTCTGACTTAGGTTTGGATCTCAAATTAAAAGTTGTTATTAATTTCACATTTTTCTCCCCTGTGTTAATATTCATGACTCCGACTTCAGACAGACAATCATAGGGATTCTCCTGACAGGTCTTAGTCCTGTACTCCTTTTCTTGGACATCTACAATGAGATATAGAAAGACAGACAAAAACAGAAATGAGACCTCAAGATTCCTTAATGTAACAGTAAAGGCATTTCCGTGCATCCTAACTGTTACGAGATTTTAAAAGATCAAAGCAGGAACTCTTTGATGCAGAATATAAGCTTTTCTCTGTAATGTATTAGTTAAGAAAGTAGCACTGACATTTTACAATGGTAAATAATGTTTTTCTGTTTCAGTTTTTCTCAAGGAATTAATTACTCAAATGATTCATCTACACACTATTAGTTATAAGCTGAGTACTAAACATTTGCCTTTAATACCCTCGAGGTTTGGTCCTAAGGGAATAGCTATTATTTTTCTTTTAATTTGTGGAAATAATTGATACATTTTGCTGCTTAGCTTCTCAACCATTAGGTGAGGAACAGAAATACTGTCTAGATTTAGGGACCATTAGGGTGTTTGATACATCCCTTGGCCTTTCCGCTAAGCATGGAAGGTTCCTGAGAGTAAGGATTTATACCTCCATCTCTTCAGTTCTAACTTCTCACTAAGAATTACTTTAGGGATTGGTGGCATTTTTAAAATTGGTTTCCCTCACCCTTAGTCAAATTCTCATCAAATTTCCTTTTCTAACACTCCTGCTCCTTCACAACCATTCAAGACCAAAGATACTGCAGCTCACCACCCAGGTAGTCATCCCCTATGAACCAAAAGCTTTGCTTCTGAATCTCACTCACTTCCAACATCACCAAGAAGCAATTTTCCTCTTCACAGGATAGCAGTCCTGGCATACTCCTCATTTCCTCATACCTGCATAGGCCTTGTTTCAATGAAAATGAGACCTCATTTTCTACATTTCTCATTTCCTTTTTCTGTTTAAGAATGATTTCTACAAAGAAAAAGAAAATTGCTCACTTTAACTACACTGGGACAGCCAAATCAGTTTGTCTCCATGTAAATTCTTGATTGTCATGTCCTGAAGACAAAGGATCACCTAGTTCTCTGCCACACATGACTCAGGGAACTAGGAACATTATTGCTCAGTACAGCTCATTAAACTTACCAAGTGTACTCTGGCTACAAAACTACCATGCAAGATGCTTTATCTCACCTGTGAGATTTTTGTCTGAGGCTTCTCTTATCCATGGTTCTGACCCTTGCTCCAGCTTGGCAATCAATTTAGGTTTAGGAACACAGTGTCCTGTTATTAACAAGTAGAGAAGAACTATTGGTAGGATGGGTCATCATTACTGTAAGGTCTTAGACATCATGTTCACAAACTTGCTCCTAAACCTTGTTTCTCATTTCTTATCCACTCCCTCGTTGATATTCCCCAACTTTCAACTTATTTTGCCAATTGTGTGCCTTGAACTCAGCTCTTTTGCTCAAAGCTAGCATTCTGCTAGTTTCAGTCCCAGCTACATTTGTAGATTGTGAAGGGATTTGGAGATAAAAGCCTCATGGTCACTTTTCTGCAGTTGCAGGCTTCAAACCAACATCCTCACATTTCTGCCTCCAGAGAAGCTAAGATTACAGGTGTTAGCCACTGCACCCAGGATCAGGGTTGATTACAAATAACCACTTTCAACTAGTGATTTTCAGATCATACTTCAAATAGTGATGTACTTTCTATTCTAGACTATATTTGCACGTACAGAAATCAACCCAAGTTTAGGATGACAGTCTTCTTTCTATTAGTGGAATGTAGTTTAGATTTTGGGTCCAAGTGCTGATTGGGTTTCTTGATGAATGGGAATAAAATTGTCTCCAATTATATAATGAAGTGGAAAAAATGGACAGGAATTTTATATTCCCACGGACTGGAATCGTCTACCGAAACAACATAAATATTTATATATCTACTTAAAAAAGAAAACAGCCTTTGATCTCGCATGTTCAAATGACTTTTGCTCACCTAAAGACAAGAGGTTGCTGTAGGTCTCCAGCATTACATCTCTATGCAGGGTCCTCTGAGCATGATCCAAGTCTTGCCACTCCTCCCAGCTGAAGTCCACAGCCACGTCATCAAATGACACCAGCTTCTGTAATGGCACATTTGAATCAAGTAATTAGCCCAAGTCAGGAAGGTCTGTGGGACTCATCCCCAATTAATCACCAGGAGAAAAGCAGAACTGGTGCTATGGCTCATGTGGTAGAGCACTAGCCTTGAGGGGAAGAATTCAGGGACAGTGCTCAGGTCCAGAAATCAAACCTCACAACCAACCTACAGACACGCATGCACACACACACACACACACACACACACACACACACACACACACACACACACACACACACGGTATCTCATAAGCAATTACAACACATTTAGGACATCACAAGGAATACATAGCACCTTACTGATTCATGAAAAGTAAGTGTCTACATAAATGTTAAAGGCAGTAACAGTAGTTAAAACGTCACTAATGATGGATTGGCCCTTATAAGATCTGATTTACTTCCCATATATAAATATCCTATGTTAACTATTTTGTAGTTTCAGTGCTAAATACTGAATTATGGTCATAGATACCCTGATATTTCTTTCCTATGTAAAAAAGAACTGCTAGAAGGAAGTTTTGTGAACTTGGCCTACCTTCTACAATCCACAATATAGTTGCGAGGGGCATACAATGTTCCCTGACTACATTTTCATTTAAATATGCCTTCATGGAAGGATGGAGGATGGATAGAGACTTAAGGAACATTCAAGATGACAAAAAACGAAAAATAGGACCACGACAAGCAAGACAGAGAAAAATTACAAGAGGGATGTGATCTAATGATACAGAAGACAAATTTACAAGTTGGAAGGAAATAAGAGTGCTAATTTGCCTGCAGAGGCTAAGAGGAGAGGTTTTGAACTCCCACACTGAACCCTATTACAAATGATGAATGGCCAAGCCAGCCATGCTTGGCAATAGCAGAGGTGAATGCTCACTAACACACAAAAGGGAAATATATATGTGAGAAATTGAAAGAAAATAACATTCAATTCACAATCCATTGGGCAGAGGAACTCTACTAAAAATGTAGATTGAAGATATGGTCAGGGAAAGAGAGTTGATTAATTACACATCTGCATTTTAAGACTGTTACAAGAGAAGTGCTTCAAGAGAAGAGCAAAAGGAGTCCACATATATATACAGGTAGGACAAAAAAACTAAAATGGTAAATGTGTAGGTAAGTATAAAGGAATATATTGGTCATATATTTTATGTAATATTTCTGCAATAGTTTGTTGAAATAAAACTTATAGTACCATATTCATGATTCACAATGCATGAAGATCCAATATATAAACTCATCACTTTATTTAAAGAAATGTATGTAGATTACTCATATGCATCAATAAATATTGCAATTACCAGGCAAATCAGAAGGCCTCAGTCCAACGAATTAATTGTACCAAAATAGAGGGTACTAGATTTAGGGCTGGAAATGTGGCTTACTCCAGAGTGCTAGTCTAGAATGCACGGGTTCAATTATTCAGTGCCATGTGAACAGAAAAACTAGAAATAAGGAAAACGATTGAAGACACTTTAAAACAAATCTACAAATAATTCCTTGAAATATACAAAGCTCAGTATCAATAGTCAGGAGAAGAATTCAAATCAAAATTCTACAGAAATAACTACTTTATATATGTTACTATGGGCAGTTTTAAATAAAAACAACAAATATCCTTCCAAAGTCTAACAAAGGCTGGAAAGGATGTGAATTCAATTTGAACCTTGTTGCATGTCTGGCAGGAATGTAAAACAATCAAAGATGGTATGGACAGAGCTAAAAAGAACTAAATAGAGAATTACATAGGAATATGGTCCAGCACTTCTATTTCTAGATTTGTACCCAGCAGAAGAGAAAGCAGAGATAAGAAGTAGTATTAGAGAATCACTTCAGAGCAAATACTGACAAGAACCAAAAGACAGACACAGGTAAAAGAATAAACAAAGACATTGAAAAGGAAGACAAGTTTGCTACATTTTATAGCAGGGTTGATCTTTGAATACATTAAGCTAAGTAAAATACAGCAGTCATAAAAGCACAGCCATGGTATGATTTCCCTGACTGAGCTTTCAAGGATCAACAAAGTCATACAGCCAAAAAGTAAGATGGTTCCAGAGACTGGGGTAGAGAGGAAAAGGAGCTGCCTATTAATGATTATACAGCTTCATACACGGAAAATGAAACATGCTGTACATGGATGGAAGAGATGGCTTCAGAACAACGCAGCCATATGAACTATCAGTGAACTCTGAATTGAAAATGGGTAATGTAGCCACACAGGATGGAACATACCTATACACCCTGTCCTTGGGAAATTCAAAAAGGATGAACAGCCAGGCTAGCTTCCATAACAATTTCAAGAGCATGCTGGACTACATATCAAGACCTGTCTTCAAAAGGAATAGGGAATGATTTGTATTGACAAAGCTCATAAAATTCACAAACTTTATAGACCATGACAATGACAATTTGCCTTGAAGGTGAAAATGTGTTTTTGACTTCAACTAAGCATCTCTGTTCCACAATACTGTGACATATGTGAAATTTAAATAATCACTTTCTCTCAATTTAAACAACAAAAAAAGAAAATTCAGAGAAGGGGTGGTTTAGGAGCAATGGGTGACAGACATCTTCTATTCACATATTGTTTTGTAGAATGGCAACTTCTTTGTACAACTACTTAAACCTAATAATAAAATAAATTGTTTGAAAAAAGGAATATGGAAAAATCAAATTTTAGACTCTCTGAATAGGATCAGAGATATAGGTGCCATGTGTGTCTATTTTCCAGTTAAAATAACAAATTAAAATTTAAGAACAAACGTTAAGTCACATTTTAGCTGGAAACATACAGCTACAAATAGCATTAGTAACAAACACACATAGACCAAAAATGCAAAGTATTCCTTTTTTTTTTTTTTTAAATCGGTTGTGTGGCTTGAACTCTAGGCTTGGGCACTCTCCCTCAGGTCTTCAACTAAAGCCTAATGCTCCACCACTTGATCCACTGTGCCACTTCCGGTGTTCTGAGTGATTTATTGGAGATAAGTGTCTCATGGACTTTCCTGTCCAGGCCTGCTTTGAACCAGGATCCTCAGCTCTCAGCCTCCTGAGTAGCTAGGATGACAGGTGTGGGCCACCGGAGCCTGAACAAAAATGCAAATTACTCTAATCTGTGCATCTTAATTTTAGTTTTTGTATATCTTTTCACTGACTATTTTTCAAGTGTATCTCATATTGCTGAATCAGTTCTCTAGGAAGCTTCCCAAGGATATTTCTTGCTGTTCTTTTTGATGGGCTTATAATGTACTATATGATTTTTTTTTTTGTTTCTTTGTATGTTCTTCTGCCATGGCATAAACCTTGTTGTCACTCTCTTTGATTCTGGTGTCTTGCATCTTGTATATACATTTTTCTAATTGAGGAGGGGAACAGAAATTATAAAATGCTGAAATAAGAATACAGGATGGCCCATTGTAACAATGACTTGTACAAGGAACTATGTTGAAAAGGAACCTAACCTGACCTGCTAGGCTCAGCTCCACACAAAGGGAAGTCTCCCAGCCAGGGCTCCAGCCCCAGGAGTGGCTTTCTTCACTGGGTAAACAGAGAAAGAGGCTGCCCCTCCCTATAAGAGCCTTGACAATCAATTGAAATTCAGTAAACATAAACCCTGAGAATGGCTTCAGGCTGGGCTCTGAGAGTCTCTCAGAAGCTAGTCCCTCAGGGAAAAGCTACTGTTTGCTGAAAGGCCTCAACTCTATCCAGAACCTAGCCTCTTCACAGCATCTCCACACTAGAGGAAACAGCCAACTCCATCTTTTGTGATACTCAGAACAGATCTCCCTCCCATTAAATTGCCCTGGGAGAAGGATCACAAACTCCTGTGTAAAGCAGAGCAGTTTTCTGCCTGCTCAAACAAATTGACCTAAGAAACCAACCAAGCCACAGGAAAATCAAATACTGCAAGAGGATCAGAGACTGTAACAAGAGACTGGTTAAGGACACAAGGGATCTTCCCATAACCTTCCCCCACAAAAAAATCAAATAGTCTTTTTTTGTACCTTTCATAAAAGTTTTTTTCTAAAACTTTAATTTCATGTTTTTATTGTG
Source organism: Dipodomys merriami (assembly GCF_024711535.1). Taxonomy (NCBI): domain Eukaryota; kingdom Metazoa; phylum Chordata; class Mammalia; order Rodentia; family Heteromyidae; genus Dipodomys; species Dipodomys merriami. Next base: position 479,523 of record NW_027206022.1, read on the forward strand.
AAAATACTGCACAGATGGGTTACAATTACATGGGCAAGATAATGAATACATTTCTTATCAAGCATTGTAGCCTCCTCCTTTGTTTCCCCTTCCCATCCCTTCCCAGCCTCCCCTGGCGCCCCCACACAATCCTCCCCCGCACCAAATTTGAAAAGTTTGTCTAAAACTTTCTTTAATTTTTAACTTAAAAAATTGTTTTGTATTAACTTTTTTTCCCCCTCCTCTTATAATCTTTATTTTAGGGGTATAAGTTTGTGTGCTTTTTTTTCTTTAAATAAAATTTTTTTTGTTTAGCTCTACTGACCTTTTGATCCTTTTTTTCTTTCATTCCCATTCTTTTCACCTTTTCTTCTCTTTCATTTTTCTTTGCGTGACAATTGCTCTTCTGCTTATCCTGATATACCCTTAGTCGATTACTAGACCTAATACCCCATTGTGTACAACTTAATCCAGAAATTTATTACTGAATTCAAAACCTCTTAGACTTGAATTCCTTAATAGCAGTACTCTTTATACCTATATAATATTTTAAGCTTTTTAAAAACATTTTTTCATGTCTCTTTAGCCCTCCACTTCTATCATTCTATCCACCTTCTTCTTGGAAATTATGTTTTTCAATTTGCCTAATTCAGTGTTTCACTGTTTAATTTTTAATTTTTATTTTCCTGTTTTTTCTTGTCTCTTTGTTTCTTTCTCTTTCTCCTTTTTTAAGCTCTCTTACTTTCATTCTATCCAATCTATTTCCCACTTTGAGATTAGGACTTAGTTAATTCTAGCTCTGCCTTTCCACATCCCTCTATTCCTATTTTTACCCACATCTCTCAATAAACCTAATAATTTCTGGTTTGTCAAATTCTTCTTTGCGCTTCTTAGCCCATGAATACACAGTTGTTTGATGTTGAATAGTATATCTGTTGAACTAGATTGTATCTGCAGACTTTTGACTGTGCAACTACAGACTTTGGATGATGCTGGCCTTAAGATAGTGTTCTAGCATAAAACTGGAGTTACTTTCATCTCTAATGGGCAGAGCAAGCCGGAAAAACACAAGAAAAATGGCAAGTCCAGGCATCTCAACTCCCACTAAGGATAATCAGCTGACAGACCAGATAATGAATAATCCAGAGGGGAGTTCCCAAATAGCTCTACAAACACTGCTTGTAAACATTGTAAATGAAAAGACTGAAAACCTGCAAAGGACTCTGTGAGCATGATACGGAGAGAGAGGAGACAAACCAAAGGTTAATACAGGAATATCATGAGCTTGAGGAAGCTACTCAAAAATTGATACAGGAATTGGTTGAACACCTTGAGAACACTCAAAGAGAAATAAAGGAATCCATGAGCTGGCAGAGATCAGTCAAAGGGAAAGAGGAATGGCATGAGCAGGCTGAGAACACTCAAGGAGAACTACAGGAATTGGATGAACTTGAGGAAGCTAAGCAAAGAGTAATACAGGAATTGAGAGATAAGGATGAGCATACACAAAGATCACTAAATGCATTCATGGAATCCATTAACAGAGGACTGAAAGAAGTAAAGGAGACCACAATGGGAATGCTGAATGGAACCCAACAGAAGGAATGATAGCCCACAGAAACCATAACCAATCACCTAAGTGATTTGTGAATAAACAATACCAAATTAAGGAAGTCCAGTGCTTCATACACGATCTAAAACAAAGTTCCAACAAAGAATTTGAAGCCATCAAAGCTGACCAATTAGAAGGAAAAGAAATAAAAAAACAAAGTAGAAAAATCTTGACAGTAGGTTAGACCATTCAGAAGATCAAATCTTAGGGACTGAAGACAACCTAGATATTACAGAGAAAGAACATATAACCATCCAAGACAAATCTAAGAAATATGATAGATCTATTCAACACTTGGAAGACACCATCAGAAGGCCCAATTGGAGGAGAATAGGTGTAGAGGAAAACCTAGAGACAGTAGTTAATGGTCTAGAAAATTTGTTTAACAGGATCCTAGCAGAGAACTCCCAAACATGCAAAAAGATAGGCCTATTCAGATACAAGAAGCAAACGGCCCCCATAAACAGGCAGGAGTTGCAATCCTAATACCAGGTAAAATAGACTTCAAAGTAAAATTTGTGAGAAGAGATAAAGAAGGTTGCTACATACTAATTAAGGGATCTGTCCTTCAGGAGGATATTACAATTCTAAATATCTATTCACCAAACAACGGAGCACCCAAATTTATCCAAGAAACACTACTTTCCCTCAAATCCCACATAGATTCAAAGACAGTAATTGTTGGGCACTTTAACACACCACTCTCCCCACTGGATAGATCAACTCGGCAAAAACTCAACAGGGAAACCTAACAGATCCTAACAACTGCATAGATCAACTAGATTTAACAGACATCTACCAAATATTTCACGCAACAGCATCAGAATACATGTTTTCCTCAGAAGCACATAGAACATTTTCCAAAATAGACCACATTTTAGACCACAAAGCAAACTTGTCCAAATTCAGAAACATTGAAGTAATACCTTGCATTCTCTTAGACCAGAAGGGAATAAAATCAGAACTCCACACCAAAAGCAACCAAAGAAAGTCCTGTAATACATGGAGGCTGAACAACACACTGCTGAATCACGAGTGGGTCACGGAAGAATTAGAAAGAACATTCAAATATTCATGATATTCAACCAAAATGAACACACAAATTACCAGCTCCTCTGGGACACAGCAAAGGCAGTACGCAGGGGCAAGTTTAGAGATCTGAGTTCCTACATCAACAAATTGCAGAGATCTGAAATCAACAATTTAATGAGACATCTGAGTCTCCTTGTAAAAGAGCAGCAAGATAAACCCCAATCCAGTAGACAGAAAGAAATAATTAAAATTAAATCAGAATTACATGAATTACAATCCAAATAAAGTATAGAAAGAATCAACAAAACAAAGAGTTGGTTCTTCGAAAAAATTAACAATATTAACAGACCCTTAGCAAATCTTCTTAGAAAAAGAAGAGAACACACCCAAATAAATGAACTCAGAGATGAGAATGGAAACATCACCACAGAAACAATCAAGATTCAGAACATTACAAAGGAATACTTCTGAAACATTTATGATAAGTTTGAGAACTTGGCAGAAATGGACCTTTTCCTAGCAAATATTGACATGCCAAAACTAAAACCAAGATGAGTTAAACCATCTAAACAGGCCCATAACAAGCATTAAAATAGAAACATCTAAGAAAAGTCCAGGACCAGATGGTTTTACAGCGGAATTCTACAAGGCCTTCTAAGCAGAGCTCACACCAATACTCCTCCAACTCTTCAATGAAATTCAAAGAGAAAGTTCACTGCTGAACTCATCCTATGAAGCCATCATAATCCTCATCTCAAAACAAGGCAGGGACTCATCAAAGAAAGAGAACTTACAGACCCAGTTCTTTGATGAACATTGATTCAAAACTTCTGAACAAAATTTTGGCCAATTGACTTCAACCATTCATCCAAAAAATCATACAACACGATCAAACAGGATTCCTTTCAGAGTTGCAAAGCTGGTTCAATATATGCAAATCAACTAATATAATTAATCACATCAACCGGAGCAAGAATAAGAACCACATGGTTATCTAAATAGATGCAGAAAAAGCATTGGACAAGATCCAACACCCCTTTATGATGAAGGTTGTGTAAAAATTAGGAATCCATGGAACATTCCTCAATACAATAAAGGCTGTATATGACAAACCCACAGTCAGCATTATACTTAATGGTGAAAAACGAAATCCATTTCCTCAACTCAGGAACGAGACAAGGATGTCCACTAATTGCACTTATCTTCCATCTAGTATTAGAATGCCTAGCTACCGCAATAAGACAAGATGCAAACATAAAGGGGATTCAAATAGGGAAAGAAGAAGTAAAACTCTCCCTCTTTGCAGATGACATGATCTTATATTTAAAGAATCCCACAGACTGCACTCCCAAATTACTCAAGTTGATTCAAAAGTTAGGTGAAGTATCAGGGTATAAAATTAACCCTCAAAAACCAAAGGCTTTTTTGTATGCCAACAATGAGAAAAGTGTGGCTGAATTTAGGAAAGCAACTCTATTCGTAATAGCCCCCCCAAAATAAAATACCTAGGAATTAACTTAACCAAAGAAGTGAAGGACCTCTATGATGAAAACTTAAAAACTTGAAAACGGAAATCAAAACAGAACTTAGAAAGTGGCAAAAACTCCCATGCTCCTGGATTGGAAAGATCAACATGGTGAAAATGGCAATACTTCCCAAGGCGATCTACAAATTCAATGCGATACCAATAAGTATTTCAACTTCCTTCTTCAAGGAAATAGAAGAGGCAATCCAAAAATTCGTATGCAACAATAAAAGACCCCGAATAGCAAAAACGATCCTCAATGGAAAGAACACAGCTGGAGGAATAACAATACCAAATTTCAAACTCTTCTACAAAGCTATAGTAATCACAACATCTTGTTACTGGCATAAGAACAGACTTCAGACCAATGGAATACATTGGAAATCCAGAAATGAACCTACAGACCTATAGCCATCTAATCTTGTATAAGGGAGAAAAAAAAATAGAATGGAAGAAAGCCTCTTCAGTAAATGGTGCTGGCAAAATTGGTTAACTAATTGTAGAAAACTAAAGCTAGATCCTTATATATCACCCTGCACCAGAAGCAATTCCAAATGAATCAAAGCCCGCAGTGTCAAGGCAGACACTCTATAAACCATACAGAATGGAATAGGAGAAATCATAGGTCTCCATGGCAGAGGTCAAAATTTTATTAATAGAAATCCAGAAACAAAACAAATCATAGAAAGGTTGGATAAATGGGACTGCATGAAATTGCAGCACTTCTGCATGGCAAAGGCCATAGCTAGCAAGATCAATATAAAGCACAGGGATAGGAAGAAGATCTTCACTAGCCATACAATGGATAAGGGTCTCATATCTAAAATATACCTGGAGCTCAAAAAATTAAATCCTCCAACAACAAATCTTCATAGAAACAACTGCCCAATAAATAAGTGGGCTAAAACTTAAAGAGAAACTTCTCTGAAGAGGAAAGAAGGATGGCCAATAGACACATGAAGAAATGCTCAACTTCTCTAGACATAAAAGAAATGCAAATCAGGGGCTGGCAACATAGCTCAGTGGTAAAGCGCTTGCCTTGCATGCCTGATGACCTGGGTTCAATTCTTCAGCACCACATAAGCAAAAGAAAAAAGTCAGAAGTGGTGCTGTGGCTCAAGTGGTAGAGCGCTAGCCTTGAGCTGAAGAACTGAGGAACAGTTCAGGCCCCACGACCTGACCGCAGAAAAAAAAAAAAAAAGAAATGTAAATGAAAACAACATTGAGATACTACCTCACCCCAGTTAGAATGGCAAAAATCAAGAACTCTAATTAAACAACATATGCTGGAGGGGATGGGGACAGAAGGGAACATTACTGCATTAGTGGTGGGAGTGTAAAGTTGTTCAACCACTTTGGAAAGCAGTATGGAGGTTCCTCAAAGGACTCCACATAGAGCTCCCCTATGACCCAACAATCCCACTTTGGGGCATTTACCCAAATGTTCACAAACAAGACCACACTAAAACTACCCTCACGACTATGTTTCTTGCAGCCTTATTTACCATAGCTAAGATATGGAACCAACCCAGATGCCCCTCAGTAGATTATGGATCAAGAAAATGTGGTAAACACGGGTGAGGAGAGGATGGAAAGGGATGAGAAGGAGAAACAAAGGAGAAAGCTATAATGCTTGATAAGAAATGTACCCATTATAATGCCCATGTAATTGTAACCCCTCTGTACAGTATTTTCACACACACCAAAAAAGAATAACATAGGAAAGGTTTCTCACAAACTCTGTTTGGCTCTAAATGTAATATTAATAGAGATTTTTAATTTTTTTTTTGATGTACTCATGGTAACCTTCCTTGTGTGAACCAAAATGAAGATGCTTAGTTGAAGGAATTCGGGGCACAACTGGAGTGAGCTTTAGGACCCCTACTTCCTCCCTATCTCTCTGTCTGTGCTTTTGTGTTTTTCTAATTTTCTTTAGCTCTGGACTCTTCATAGAAGTACCTCGGCTTACGTTTAGCAACAAGTTTCCTTTATAATGGGTAAAAACATGTTAATTCTAAGAGTCATGTCAATAAAGGAAAAGTGATCAGTAAGAAAAACTAGTTCTAGTTGGGCACTGGTGACTCACGCCTGGAATCCTAGCTACTGAGGAGGCTGAGATCTGAGGATCACGCTTCAAAGCCAGCTCGGACAGAGAAGTCCCTTAGACGCATAGCTCTAATAAACAACCACAAAACTGGACGAGGGACTGTGACTCAAATGGTAGAGTACTCGCCTTGAGCTGAAGAGGTGAGAGACAGTACCCAGGTCCAAGAATTCAAGCCCTACAATGGACAAAAAAACAAAGAAAACAGAAATACTAGCTCCCAGATACAGCATTTGAAGCAAAGAAAAAAGCAAGAGACAGATGGACGGTGGAGGGTCTGAGAGAAACAATGAGAAAGAGAGAGAGAAAAACAGATGAAATGAAAGAGAAGAGAGAAAGAAAGCTAGAGAGCAAGAAACAGAGAATGAAGGACAAAATACAGAAAAAAATCTAGTCAGGAGTTCTTTGAGAAACATGGAGGGATTTCTAGAAAGGATAAACACTATATAATGAAATATAACCTAAGTTTCAAGTAGAAAAAGCCATTGAAGCAAAGAACTAGTAATTTAAGTACACATATGTTACTCAGTACACTTCAATAGTTGAAGGTATATGTGACTACAGTTTTCAGCAAGTATAGTAAAAATTTCATTAGGACAGTTTAATGTTATTCATGGGGATGTGATCTCTGACCAGTTGCTTCCATGAGCAGTCACCTCCTCGGTGTCAGTAAATCCCTTAACAAGTTTGACTACTTCTTACAACATCAGAACAACTAGAAACAAACTGAAGTAATCTACTCATTTGAGCCAGAATGTCAGATTAATAATGTGCAAAACCTACAAGCCATCTTTATCTGATTTAGGAGCATGTTCCTCAAGTTGAATCTGTTTTTCTATTTTTCAATCTTGTCCACTATTAGGTTCAAAAAATGGAATGTAAAACAGAGAAATCAAAAGCAACTTACCACAGAGCCTTTCATTCTTTCATTCTTGCTGTTGACAATGGACAGAAGATTCTGGAAGCATGGCTGGGAGAAAAGGCAAATGTAGTCAAGAAAGAACCTGTGTGATTTTGCCCCAGATTTTCCTACTTAAAACATTACCCATGGGCCAGAAAAGCATAAAGCCTTCTTATGGGAGAACAAATATGGTTAATGTCTGAAGTAGTGCATTAATCAAACACTCCACTAAAGATGAAGCCATAGTTGATTAATTGGTAGATAGATAGTATAAAAGCAATTCATTTCTAGGTTAATATACATTCAAAATTCCTAAAAACTAATATCCCACAAAAATAATTGAAAAATAAAAATAAAAATAAAATAAAATAAAAAATAAAATAAAATAAAATAAAATAAAATAAAAAAAAAAAAATAAAAATAAACCACATTTCATTAAAACTAGTGTTTACTGAAATACACTTAGGGATGCATGAACTATTTTTTCTTTTAATGCAAAAGAATAATAGCACTCCACTGGGCATTTGTACTCCAGCTCATTCATTTCTATATTCACACACCAGGAAAATCATGTATAGTATAGCTCAGCATTTTTCACAAAGGTTATACAGGAAACACATATGCAATTCATGTTTCTAGTGCTATAATGTATCAATAATGGTTGTGAAATGACACATTTCCTTGTATCCAAATACTCAGAGCACCCTTATGCAAGGACTTTCAATTTCCCATTTAAGCTACTTTGGCCAAATGGACATCACTAAAGATCTTATGTCAGTAATGCTCACTTTCCTGAACAGTCATATGAAGAACCTTGGCCATAATGCTGAAGGTACAGAGACTAATAAGATGAACATAAAATACTGGGTCATAGGAGAGACACAATTCCAATCAATCATCCTCAGGGGAGGAATTAGAAGATTAAAGTCTTATCTGTGATTTAAACAATATTAACACAAAATAGCAAGTTGAGGGCTCCCCAAAATGTAGATCCATAAAAATTAAATAGCTATTTGATTTGGCTGGTACTTGTTGGTTGGATTCTTACACAGGAAATGCTGTTACACACAGATCATTTGTTTCTTTGCACAATTATGTAGAATTGCATTTAAATTATATTATTAGATTATCTATTAACTTAATTTTCTATATTATTAAATGATTTATCAAGTGTTTGGGAATGCATGTTTAGGCAGTCTCTCTCATTTTAAGTAATGTAAAATAGCCTCATTAGTATTTGGAGAAATTGCTGTTTCTTAGAAACGAATATAATGGGTAGTATCCCTAACATTTTAAGGTTGCAGAAGCCATAGGATATGAAGAGGATAAAAATAGAATCAATATGTATCTATATGATATTTTAAAGGACTGTTTATGATTCACTGACTTCAAATGCCAAAAAGAATTTTACATGTAAAATAATACTTCTTTGAGCAGATTGTGACAAAATGGGTAACACTAGCTAAAACTTCAGGACAGGTTACATGTATGCATCATATATCCTTGAGCAATATACATTACCTCCAAATTTTTCTATATTTTTTCATCAGAGTCCAAAGTTTCTAGATCAACACTTCCTGAACGGCCAGGAAAAACTTAACATGTTACAAGTAAGGTCAGGAAATCCACTGATGAGACATCTGGATTAAGTCTGAGGGATCCCATACTAGAAATGAGAGTGGGAAGAGGTTGAATCAAACAGTGAGAATAGGCTTAGGGATCTAGTACATAGAGAGACAGTTTCAGATGTGACATTTATCCCTCCAGCCCAAACCACAGTCTCATGCCCCCTCTGATTACTAGGCTTCGGCTTAATCCTCAGGCCAGATGCGGTCCCCTCATGAAAGAGGGTCTAAACCTTCCAACAGAACCAAGTGATTTGAGAAGAGTTGGAGGAAAGAGTATCACGTCAATCTTGTGCTCTGGAAAGGAGATTCCACAAGCTGGATCCAAACACGTGTGAACTCCAGCCCAGAGTGCTAAGAAGGCTGCCAAGCAGGGGCAGAGCAGAGACACCTCTAGCAGAAACAACACAGAAGCCCAAAAGGCAACTGCCATGGAAGGAGACTCAACCCTGGCACACACACTTCACAAGGTCACGACAACCGTTTCCGTGCTCAGCTTACAGCTGGGCAAAGTGAATCAGGTGGCGTGGGTGCCGGCAGCATCTCTCAGTCGTGGCGTTCACACGCACAGCTCCCGGCTCTCCTCGTCTGGGGAGCCACTCAGCTTGCTCTTGGGGTACCAGGAGCCAGTGTCTGGCTTCTGGAGGCTCGCGGGCCAATGGCAGCACAAGCACCCGAACCCCAAACAAATCACCAAGCCCAGACAGGAGGCACACGTGGGGCTGACTCCGGTCCTGCACCCAGCTTGCCGTTCATACCTGACATCGGATCCGCAGCCTGAGATTCCTTCAAGTTGCAGCTCCCAAGGTCCCCGAAGAGCGGCTGGGCGCCTGCCTCGGGGCTTGGACCTCGGGAAAGCAACACCGAACTTCTCAGAACTTCTAGCAGAGGGGGAAAGGAAACAACCCGGAATTACCGGACAGAAAAAATGAACAGTGGGCGGGGAGACGCATGCGCAGAAAGAACTTCCCGGCCCCTTCCCCAAACCATCACTTTCCAAGGTCTGTGCCTCAACTAAGACTACAATTCCCACAATGCACTGCGCACGGTGCCACCTGGACCAGGTTGGGCTTGGCCCTGGGATTCTGACGAGTGCCACACCTCAGGTCCCAGAATTGCATGGAGGTCTGCAGATGTTGCTCTCCTGGCAGTGGGAGCAAAGGCGAGTTTCTTCCTGAAAATTATTGTGGGGCTCCTGAAATATTCAACGACTAACCCGAAGATGGAAATGTGTTAGGAGCATTGCATAAGTTGGCTTTTTAATTCTTAGTTCTAGTCATGCAATTGAGGTGATGAGACTGCGTTGTTATTTTCAGTTTTGTTCAGCTCTTATGTTCTCCTGAATGTAAGCTACATCTCCGTTTTGCCTTTAGTTTTTGAATATCTCTCCTCTCACTTTAAAACGGTATTCGCAGCCCCTAACATTTTCCACTGCTGTAATGTAGACGTTGGAATAAAATAGTTAGATAGGCAGCATAATCCTTTTCTCAATTTAGATTTATCAAAATCGATTTCCCTGAAACTCCCAAATTCCACCTATGAAAGCTTAAGGAGTTTTTGGTTGTTTGTTTCTGAATTTTGTCTTTCCGCTTAGAAATTTTTAGTTTCTTTTCCTTAGTTTGCTGTAAGTCCTGTGGCTTGAACTCAGAGCTTGGGCACCATGGGTGAGTTTTTCTGTGCTCCATTTGCCTGTTTTGTAATAATTTCTTCATCTAATTTGTGTCACGTTCCCTCACAGGGCTTTCTTAGACCATGGATCATCACCTCCCTTGCTCTTCAAAGAGATGGTGTTTTGGGGAATCAGGAAGAGTGTGGGTTTGGGTAGAGGAGTGAAGTTTAGAGTAGGTCTGTGTTGATGTGAAGTTTGATCATTTGCCCCAAACCAGTCTGTTTTTGTGTTTCCATCCTTTGTTTTGAATTCCTATCCCTTCTGTGATCCTAAATGTTCCTTCCTCTGGGTAACTCAAGGCTACATACCTAGGAAACCTCAGACTGGACTTCCCAGACAGTATCCATTAGACTGTGGAATACATCTGTTGTCTCCTTCCCTCATATCTGAGATCCTGTTGGTCTCTCTTAAAGGTTTACTGTGATATTTGCTGAATCTGTACATTGGTTCCGGCAAGGTTTAGGGAGGGAAACTTTTGTGCCTCCTATTCAGTCCTCCAGTGTGGGTTCTCCAGGACTCTTCCGTGGACCTCAGTTATTCCTCATGAAATTATAGAAAATAGATGGGTATATAGACTTCAACCTAAGTGCACATATAAAAATATAAAGAAAAACCCAATAAATATATTCTGTAAAAGTCAATAGTTTCAGAGGCAAGGAGATAAGGATCAAGTAAAAACTGGAGTGATTTCAAGACTAGCTTTGACGTGTACTTTTCATTGTTCAAGATTACATTTCTCATCAATTTCTCTTTTATTCTCTTTCTTTTTTTTCCTTCATTTTCCTTTACCAGTCATAGGACTTCAATTTAGGGCCTAGGCACTGTCTGTGAGCTCCTTTAGCTCAAGACTAGCTCCTTATGCCGGGTGCTGGTGGCTCAGGCCTGTAATCCTAGCTACTCAGGAGGCTGAGATCTGAGAATCGCGGTTCAAAGCCAGCCCGGGCAGGAGAGACCATGAGACTCCTATCTGCAATAAACCACCAGAAAACCAGAAGTGGCACTGTAGCTCAAGTGGTAGAGCGCTTGCCTTGAGCTGAAGAGCTGAGGGACAGCTCCCAGGCCCAGAGTTCAAGCCCCATGACCGACAAAAAAAAAAAAAGACTAGCACCTTACTATTTTAAGTTATACCACTGCTTTCTGCTTTTTCTGTGGATGTGGTACTGAGGAATTGAACCCAGGGCTTCATGCATGCTAAGCAAGCACCCTAACTCTAGCCACAGTCCCAACCCATATATGTATTTTTCATTTCTTTAAAGTAGTATAAATAGTCTTGACTTCCTACATTAAATTAAAATTGTTCTTTGCTCACATATATGTCCAATTATTTTTATACAAAAATTATATCCTGTTAGTGCATTGTACTCCACTAGTGACTCTAATAACTTTCAGTGTATCCTTGTGATTTTCTAATTAAAAATAATATCAACTTTGGGAGTCAGTGGCTGCTACCTGTCATTCTAGCTACTCAGCAGTCTGACTTCAGAGCCTTGGTCTTGGAAGCCAGCCTGGGCATGGAAGTATATGGGAGACTTATTGCCAGTTAACCATCAGAAAGCCAGAAGTGGAGCTGCAGCTCTAGTGGTAGAGCTCTAGCATTGAGTGAAAAGGCACAGGGACAGCACACAGTCCCTGAGTTAAAGCCCCAGGATGGCACAAATAGAAAGTTAATGTTACCTGCACATAAAGATAATAACACCCCTTCCTATTTACATAGATACATGTGTTTGTATTGTCAAATTGACCTTGCTAGCAACTGCAGTACAGTGCAACTTAAACGTGGTGAGAGTAGATGTATTCATCTTTTTTGCTGATCTTATGCTATAAGTATATATGATTTCACCGTTAAGTAGAATACTGGCTATCAGCTGCTCATGTAAAACCAAGTATTTTTATTAACATATTTTAGTTGCACAGGGGAGATTCATCTTGACATTTTAATAGAAGAATACAACTTTACTTGATTGAACTCACTCAATTATTCTTCCTCATTCCCCCTCTTTCTTAAAATAATTTCAATAGCTTTTATTGATCTACTTATCTATATGCTTATATAGTACTTTGACAGGAAGAAAGGAAACACTTGATATTGATCATTGAAATATATGAAAATATAACAATGAAACATATTAAAATTACCACATGATGTAGGGAATGTGACATTGGGGTGATGGTGAATAGAATATATTACAAACATATATGGAAATATCACAATGCAATCCGAAGTATAGTAGAATGTATACATTTTCTTGTGTTCTAGTCTCGGCAGTTTTTCTGAGCTGTTTATCTCCCTCAAGTCTTGCTGCCTAACACTTTGATCTCATCTCCACCTCCAGCATTTAGATGTGTTAATTGGAGATTAGGGTGTCATAGATTTCTGTGTAGACTGGCTATAAATCCCTAATCCTCAGAACTCAGCCTCTTTGAGAGCTAGAATTATGGCATGAGCCACCAGAACATGGGTATGTATACAATTTCTATCTATCTATCTATCTATCTATCTATCTATCTATCTATCTATCTATCTATCTATCTATCTATCTATCTATATACATTTTACACTCAATGACCCTCAACATTTTCCCTACTTATACCACTGAGCTCATCTTCCAACTGAAACTATGTTGCCTGTATGTGATTATTATTGTCTTTTCTTTCCTTTGAAATCTTTCTTTTAAATCTGATGTCTGTTTCCACTCACAACAGCTACCTTTTCCCCTGGTTGTCATGCTTACTGACAATTTCTATATCTCATACTTTTTAATAAAAATGAAATAACATAGTATAGCAACTGTGGAAAGGACTTGCATATTTCTCTGCTTACATCAAGACTCTTGGAGAATTCTGCTTTTGTATATAGCTGTTCCAAGGGCCAAACCTGAACATGTACACAGGCTCTTCAGGGTTTACCAGGCAAGCTGCTGCTTCTATTGCCCTCAGCACTCTGAGAAGTTCCACTAACACTAGGTGATTGTTGTCTTGTTTGTGAGAGGAAATGGGAGCCTAGGAAGGTGAGAGATACCTGTTCCCACTCTTGGCAGGCAGACATCCCTACAATTACAGCTATGGGGAGGACTGCCCTGTGGAATTTCTGAATTGGGAGGATGTAAGTGGTTATTTATGGTGCATAAATGATCTTTTTTGTTTTCACCTATGTTCTTTAAATGCTCTCAAACAACTCAGGAGTACTTACAAACCTTTTGTGTTTTCTTCTTTCACTGTATGTCCTTAGGTTACTCCCTGTCAATAAATGGTATTTCTGGAATTGTATAAATATTGTGGTATGGCACATGTATTTCATAAACACCACAACCACCACTACTACCCTACTGATTCTTTCTACCACAACTGGGAAACTCAGCTCTGAGTCATTTCAGGGGGAACAAGTCCCTTATCTTGGACCTTCATAAGCCAGAGGAGGTATAATGGTTGCTTACTTATTGCTACTCTGAGATAAGCTCCCTGGTCTATTTCTTTTGTTTTTATTGTGAAAATAATGTACAGATGGGTTAAAATTACATAGGCAAGATAATGAATACATTTCTTATCAAGCAATGTATCCTTCTCCTTGGTTTACCCTTCCCATCCCTTCCCATTCTCCTCCGACCTCCCCACCCAATCCTCCCCAACTCTCACCCTCACCTCCCCCCTGCACCAAAGTTGTAAAGTTCGTTTTCAACACAACGACTTGTACACCTGTATACACCTGTATCCCAATTTAAACGATTTGTTTTTCCCCTTCCCCTCCACAAATTATACCAACATCAAATACAGTGAAAGCAGGGGTTATAATGTAGGGGAGGGACATACAAAGCAACAAAGAAATAATCTTATAAATGTGTTAGAAACAATCGCATGGAAGATAAAAACCATTTGAATACATGTCTTAGGGCTCACTTCCCTAATATCACCTTATCTGACCTTTTCTGCTTGATTCAGACATATACTAGATGTTGCAAATAAGGGAAACCATGGGACCTATGTTTCTTTGGGCTTGGCTTACTTCACTCAATAAAATTTTTTCCATGTCTTTCCATTTCCTAACAAATGGGGCAATGTCATTCTTTCTGAGGGAGGCATAGAATTCTACTGTGTATATATACCACATTTTCTTGATCCATTCATCTACTGAGGGGCATCTGCGTTGGGTCCATATCTTAGCTATAGTACATAATGCTGCAATAAACATAGTGGTGCTGGTAGCTTTAGTGTGGTCTTGTTTGTAAACATATGGGTAAATGCCCAAAAGTGGGATTGCTGGGACATATGGGAGCTCTAGGTGGAGTCTTTTGAGGAACCTCCATACTGCTTTCCCTGGTCTATTTGTTAAATGTGTCATTCTATCTTCTAGCTCAGACTACTACCTGGCATTGAGTGGTATATGTATCCATAATTGTTGATTAAATTGTTGAGTAATTGTTTGAAGTGATAGTGCTTGACTGTAAATATAGGGAGTACAGTGAAAACAGAGAGACTGGACTGGAATATCCTAGACACATTCTATTTTACTAATGAGGGGAACCATGTACCAAGTGTTTCTTTGGGTCTGGCTTGCTTCTCTTAGTATAATTGTTTTCAAGTCGTTCCATTTCCTTATGAATGAGCAATGTCATTCTTTCTGATGCAAGCACAGAAATTTATTGTATATATACACCACATTTATTAATCCACTTATCTAATGAGAGACATCTGCATTTATCCATATCTTAGCTATGATAGGGAATGCTGTAACAATCATGGTTCTACTGTAACTTTCGTATGTCCTAGATTGTGGTCATTAGGGTCAATGCTCAGGAGTGGGATTGTTGGGTTAAAAGAAAGCTCTATATTTAGCCTTTTGAGGAATTTCCATGCTGCTTTCCAGCGTGGTTGAATAAGTTTACATTTCCAAAAGAATGTAGTAGTTTTCCAGTTTGGCCATACCCCCAGTAGCATATGTTATTTGTTTGCCTGATAATGGCCATTGTAACTATTGTGAGGTGGAATTTCAGGGTTTGATTGTTGTTTTCTGTTTGTTTGTTTGTTTGTTTTCTGCCAGTCCTGGGCACTGTTACTAGGCCTCTTGAGCAGTCTAGCACTCTATCACTTTAGCCACAGTGCCAATTCTGAATTTTTCTGTTTATGTGGTACTGACCAATTGAACCAGGGCTTCATGAATGCTAGGCAAGCACTCTACCAGTAAGCCACATTCTCAGCCCCATGTTGTTTGGTTTAAATTTCATTTATGGTCAAAGATGTGGTACATTTCTTCCTATGTTTTCTCTTAGCTCCTTTATTAATGTGGTTGTTGAATATTGAGGACATGTTTCTGGGAGGGGATAATTTTTTTTTCATTTTTTAAATTTTTTCTTGTGTCAATACTGTACAGAGGGGTTACAATTACATGGGCAAGACAATGAGTACATTTCTTATCAAGCATTGTAGCCTCCTCTTTTGTTTCCCCTTCCCATCCTTTCACAGCCTCCCCCCGCCCCCCACCCAACCCCGCACCCCCACCAAAGTTGTAAAGTGCGTTTTCGACATGAACACTTGTCCTTCTCATTGTTGCAACGGTTCACCTATATCCTTACTTTATCGACTTGTTTTTCCCCTTCCCCTCCACAAATTATATGACCTCAAATACAGTGAAAGCAGGGGTTATACTGTGGGGGAGGGATATACAAACCATAAAGAAATAATCTTATAATTGCGTTAGAAACAAATGCATGAAGGAAAACAAAACATTTAAATACATATCTTAGGGTTCATTTTCCTAGCATCACCTTATCTGACCTTTTCTGCATGACTCATACATATCATAGATATTGCAAATAAGGGAAACCATGGGACCTATGTTTCTTTGGGCTTGGCTTACTTCACTCAATATAATTTTTTCCACGCCTTTCCATTTCCTAACAAATGGGACAATGTCATTCTTTCTGATGGAGGCATAGCATTCCATTGTGTATATATACCACATTTTCTTCATCCATTCATCTACTGAAAGGCATCTGGGTTGTTTCCATATCTTAGCTGTAGTAAATAATGCTGCAATAAACACAGTTGTGCTGGTAGCTTTAGTGTGGTCTTGTTTGTAAACATTTGGGTAAATGCCCAAAAGTGGGATTGCTGGGTCATCGGGGAGCTCTATGTGGACTCTTTTCAGGAACCTCCATACTACTTTCCAAAGTGGTTGAAGCAGTTTACACTCCCACCAACAATGAAGTAAGGTTCCCTTCTGTCCACATCTCCTCCAGCATCTGTTGTTATTAGAGTTCTTGATTTTTGCCATTCTTACTGGAGTGTGGTGGTGTCTTAATGTTGTTTTGATTTGCATTTCTTTTATGGCTAGGGAGGTTGAGCATTTCTTCATGTGTCTATTGGCCATCCTTCTTTCTTCTTCAGAGAAGTTTCTCTTGAAGTCTTTAGCCCACTTCTTTATTGGGCAGTTGTTTCTTTTAGGATTTGTTGTTGGGGATTTAATTTTTTGAGTTCCAAGTATATTTTAGATATGAGACCCTTGTCCTTTGTATGGCTAGTGAAGATCTTCTCCCAATCCTTAGGCTTTCTATTTATCTAGCTAGCTATGTCCTTTGCCATGCAGAAGCTCTGCAACTTCATGCAATCCCATTTGTCCAACCTTTCTTTGATTTGTTGTCTTTCAGCCCCATGTTGTTTGGTTTGAATTTCATTTATGGTCATCGATGTGGTACATTTCTTCCTATGTTTTCTCTTAGCCCTTTTATTAATGTTGTTGTTGAATATTGAGGACATGTTTTTGGGAGGGGATAATTTTTTGAGCTCTAATTATATTTTAAATATGAGGCTCTGTTCTCTTGTACCTAGAAATACAACAAATCAATGAAAGTTTGGATACATGGGATGGTGTTAAACCAGAGAATTGCTGAAGGCAAAAGACATAGCTAGCCGTATAAAGAGAAACCACATTATTGGGACTAGATTTTCACTAGCCATGTAACATAGATACTATAGTTAAAACATAATTAGAGCTCCAAAAATTAAATTCCTCCCCCAAACAAATCCTCAGAGAAACAGAAAACCAGTTAATAAGTGCTCTAACGAGTTAAAGAGAAACTTCTCTGAAGACTAAATAAGCATGGCCAATCGACACCTGAAGAAATGTTCAACATCTCTGGCCACAAAAGAAATGCAAATCAAAACAGCATTGAGATTCCACTTCACCTCCATAAGAATGGCTATACTCAAGGATTCTAGGAGCAATATATCCTGGAGCGTTGTGGCCACAAAGGAACACCATTACACTGTTGGTGGGAGTGTAAACTTGTTCAACCACTCTGCAAAGCAGTATGGAGGTTATTCAAAAGACTACACATAAAGTTCTCTTATGATCCAGCAATCCCACACCTGGGCATTCACCCAAATGTCTACGACAAGGACATACTAAAGCTACTAGCACAACAATGTTCCTTGCAGCACTATTTACCAAATTGAAGATTTGTAACTAAAGCAGTTGTGCCTCAATAGATGTATGGATCAAGATGTATGTCTCATTTGTGAGGAAATGGAAAAATTTGGAAAAAAAATACATTAAGTGAAACAAACAAGTCCTACAGAAACATAGGTTTCATGATGTCCCTTATTTGTAATAACCAGAATATGTCTATGATATTCTGAGCAGGGGATCACAATAGCCCAATCCTTAAGTGCATAGGACCATATATATGAAGCATATGAAAATGAACTCCAAGAATTGGAAGCAAGAGGTTCTTATTATGTCCTCCTGTATAAAGTTGTTTCTGTTTTTCCTTTTGTTTTAGTTATTTATAGGTATCTGATCCATGGAAGAGAAAGGCAATCACAGAAACAGCAGGACAAAGGATGAACTAATGCAACAATGATACTCACTAGACACTATGTTGGAAATGAAGTTGACAATGTGGGGGAATCGGAGTAGGACGAGTGGAGAAAATGAGGGAGGCGTAATATTTTTGAAAAGAAATGTTCTCATTTCCATACTTGTGTAACTGTAACCCTCTGTTCACAATAAATTTTATAATCAATTTTAATAAATAAATAGATTTACATAAAAGGAGTTTGTTGTGGATGTCCCAGGTAGTAACCTTGACAAAGTGTTGAGATGTCTGCAATGTAGACTTCATACAAAGAGTCTGATTTTTCTTTTAGGGGTGGTCTGGTCGTGGGCCTGAACTCTGGGCCTAGGTGCTGTCACTCAGCTCTTCACCTCAAGGCTAGTGCACTACCACTTGAACCACTGCGCCACTTCCAGCTTTCTTTTACTGCATATGTGGTGCTGAGGAATCGAACCCAAGGCCTCATCCATGCAAGGCAAGCACTCTACCACTGAGCCACCTTCCCAGCCTGAGTCTGAGATCCAGAATACTGAACAAAATAATTTCAATGAACTTTAAATTTCATAGAAATTTAAGACAAGAGAAGTTAAAAGCTAGATGCAGAAAAAAATGAACACATAACATTGTGATAATCATGGGACATACAGGTGGCCTACAGGTTGCCAAAACAAAGATATGAGAATCCTCAAGGTAGTGCAGATGGGCTTTGGGTGGTCCCTGAGGGTCTACAAAAAATACCATGATAAGAGACTTGTTCATTTTCCATTGAGATTATCATCCTAGTTTCCGTCCCTCCCAGAGACTCTGGGGTACATCATGTCAGGTGAATGTCATGAAGACAGGATTCCCCTACCTTTCTACGGGTGAAGATGCCTGGGAACTGGAGCTCCTTGGTTGAATGCTTAGATCTCTGGAGAGCAGACTTTTCAGGCTCAGGACTCTGCATGGTATTAGGTGTCCCAGGTGAGGATGGCACTCCAAAGATAACAATATTTTATCACCGACAATGTAAGTGTCTATTCATATGCTTTATCGTGTAACATTCATTAAATGATTGTTGTGTTAGGATCTCTCTTCTAGGTCATCATTCCAGAACTTCTAGCTGTGGGCCACATTGTCCTCCATAGTAACTTGCCCCTCTGCAAGGACTTCTGAACTGGTCAGTAATGTAAAGCCATAATTATGTGTATTCACAGCAATGAAGCTACCAAACTCTGTGTGAAAATCTATCATAATCCTAGCTTACATGTCACTAGAGAAGCAACTTCAGTTTAGTGATGGTGATACTATAGGATGGAATAATTTAGACATAAATACCAATGTTCACTTCTCTGCAGGAAGTCTATTGATGCCATTAGTGAGTCCCAAATTAATTTTATTAGCTGAGATAAACAGCATAAGCATACTCACATGGGCTCTTGTTTTGTCTTTAAATGTACAACTTTGGTATGGTGGTTATAAGTATCAATATGTGAACTTCACATATTGATAAACTGAGGCAACAAGCCAACCCCCAGTTGTATCTCTGGTGCTAGCTGGATGATAAAATATATGAGCAGTATGTGCACAGTATGTTGATGATGGTGCATTTTATCTTAGGAAGCTATTGAGGCACTTTTTCTGTATAAGATTCAAGTATATCCTAAGAAAAATAGATATCACAAATACACACACACACACACACACACACACACACACACACACACACACGCACATGTTTACAATTACCATGCATACAATTACATCAATGTTCCTGTGGTCTTCAAGTATACAACCTCAAATAAACACTGATCCAACAACCAAGGAAATCTAAACAAGGAGCTTTTGTTCAAGATCTATATTATATTTGTAACTTCTGGTAAGCTAGAATTTGGGTGGCATTTCAAAAGACAAGCTACTAGTTTTACCACACGCATCTTAGCATGTCTACTGTTTTCCTCATTTAGTAAATCCAGAGCACTTACCATATTCCACTTGTTCTAGGGGGCCAGACACTGTAGAAACAATATCATCATGATGATATTGTTGTATTGTGACTTATTTGTCCCTGGTTTTAATTTTTCTCATGAGTGTTGAAAAGTGTGAGAAACACTGGCAAGATGAAGTGTCTTAAGTAAAGAAAATGGCAATCTATTGAAAAGTCATGAGCTTTCTTTGAGTCCTTATCCTTTAACTCAATTTTGATCAATTTTTTTGTGGTTTTTGTGGCATTCATCCAGCTTTTACTCAGGGACTTGGTAATGTCCTTGTGCTTTGGTGCTGTAGAACACAAGGGAGAGCATTCTATCACGTGTATCACAAATTTTGGCAAATTTGATGGTGCTTAAGTGGAGATAATAGTCTTACAGAATTTTGTACCTGGTTGAGCTTTCAAAATATGACAGTGCCCTGTTAGACCATGAATTCTTAATTCCTTGTTCTAGCAGGACTCATTGTTTCAAGAGAATAGGACAGCAAGCATAAGGTTTATACCACCATGGTGGCATTTGCAAAGGTCATTTTGCAATCAGTTGCAAAGGTATATTTTTCTACAATTCCATATCCCATATTCAAATGCCTACATTGAATATTTCAAGAGTTTATTGTTTGTATAGTTCATGATAGGGGTCTTCAGGTTTGAACTCAGGGGCCCACATTTTTGTGATGGTCGAGGGGCCTGATCTCCGGGCCTGGGCACTGTCTCTGAGCTCTTCAGCTCAAGTCTATCACTCTACCACTTGAGCCACAGCACCACTTCCAGCTTTATCTGTTTATGTGGTGCTGAGAATCAAACCCAGGGCCTCATGTATACAAGGCAAGCACTCTACCAGTGAGCAATCTTCCTAGCCCCCGGGGCTCACATTTGTGAGGCTCCTTTTACCAATTAAAGACATACCAGAAGCCCCTTTGTATCACTCATCTTTCCAATTAATGTCTTGCTTCTTCATCTGGGCATTTCTGGATACTAATGTCACAGGTATTTGGCACCAGATCCATGCTTTGATTTGCACGGGATGGCCTAGCAAACATTATACACCTGAGCTAGTGTAATTGGCTTTTTTTGGCCAGTCTTGGGGACTCAACTCATGGCCCGCGCACTATCATTGAGCTTCTTTTGCTCAAGACTAGCACTCTACCACTTGAAATACAGGGCCACTCTTGTCTTCTTCTGTTTATTTGGTCCTAAGGAATTGAGCCCAGGTATTTATGCATAGTAGGCATGCTTTCTACCTTGAAACCCCATTTCCAAGACCCTAATTAACTCATTTTAAATTGTTACTCTTAAGAGAAGGAAAGGGTACCTTTTCATTTCAGAGAACAATCATTCCTCAAGGACTGTCCCAAGTTTTCATTGACTGATGACACACAACTAGAAGTGGCACTGTCCAGTAACATGATCTGTGGGCATTTAAATTACCATCCCAAGTACAGGAGAAAGGAAGTCTTTCTTAAAGACTGAAAAATGCTCTGCAGGATGAGTTCTAAGGATCACAGTTCACAACTAGCCAGGATGGAACATTCAAGAAGTCTCCCCCAGTTCTCATTAATTCTCTATGAAAAGCGAGAAGTGGACCTGTGTCTCAAGGTGCAGAGAACCAACAGTGAGTGGAAAATATAAAGAAGACACCTCAAATTCTAAGCTCAATCCCCAGTATTGAAAATAACAACAATAATAATAGAAATAGCTGGGTGCCGGTGGCTCACAACTGTAATCTTAGCTACTCAGGAGGCTGAAATCTGAGGATCACGTTTCAAAGCCAGCCTGGGCAGGCAAGTCCGGGAAACTCTTATCTCCAATAAACCACTAGAAAACCGGAAGTGGCACTGTAGCTCAAGTGGTAGAGGGCTCACCTTGAGCTGAAGAGCTGAGGGACAGTGCTCAGGCTCAGAGTTCAAACCCCACGACCCCCCCCCAATAAAAGAAATAGAAATAATGAATAAGTTACCAGGAGAACTAATTGAATAAATGGGATGTTGTGATTCATGCTATAATTCCAGATATATGAGAGGCCTAAGTAGGAGGACTTCAGTCTATGAACAGTCCTTGTTTATACAAGACAGTTTATAGAAGACAGTTGGGAAAGTGTGTGACTTAAAAGTAGCCATATGTGTACGTGTGTGTGTGTGTGTGTGTGCGTGTGCGCGTGTGTGTTTATGTATCTGTGTCCATGTGTGTGCTTCTGTGTGTCTGTGGCATAAAAGTAGAGGAGCCAAGGCTAAGGTGACTGCCAATATCCCTATATTTTCTAAGGCTCAGTAGAAGGGCAGAGGGACGAACAGGGTACCTCGCAGGGATAAGCTAGCACCATCGCCAACTCTTGCAATGTAATACGACCATCTTTTCCTTGTAAATATAGATGTGATCAGGACTTAAAGGCATAGATGGGAACATTAAAATGCATATTGATATTATGGTGGCCTAGGAAGCCTGTGGTGAGACTCAGAATTAAACCTCCTTTTCTCAGAGAGAAAAGATTCCTCCAGCCTGGACCTGATGGCTCATGCTTTTATTCCTAGCTCCTCTGGAAATCAAGATCTGAAATTTGTGGTTTGAAAGCACTCCTGGCAGAAAAAAATCAGTACCCATATGTCCAATTAACCACCAAAAAATCATAAAGTGGAGTTGGGCTCAAGTGGTAGATTGATAGCTTTGGTTAAAAAACGACAAAAGGTCAAGGATGACACTCAGGTCCTGATTTCAAGACCTAGGATTGGCATGAGAATAAAGTACATGAAAGTGTGAGAGTAGAGTTTTTAATTCACGCACACAGTTCAGGCTCTTATAGACTTGGGTGTCCTGAACTTTTTTATTTTTTACTAGCTAAGCTCTTGCTGAGATAAAACAGACATGTTTCTAAAGCCTGCAGGATGTATCTAATTACTTAACTATATATTGGCATCCACCTTGATTCTAGAAATTCTAAACTTAGGTCAATCTTTCTGTGTGTATGTAGATGAAAAGGATTTTATTCCAACAGTCTATAAAATCTCTGAGCCTGTCCATTATTTTCAAAATGATAAAAGAATTTAATTATAAAAGCCATTTTTCTTAAAGCCGGAAGTTACGCTGTGGTTCAAGTGGTAGAGCGTTAGCCTTGAGCTGAAGAGCTGAGGGACAAGGTCCAGGCCCAGAATTCAGGCCCCACAACCGCCTCTCCCTCTCCCTGCCCAAAATGTGGATAGTGCTTTAGGAAGTAGTCATGGATCCAGGTTCATAGGACACACAATCTGAGTAATCTTAAAAATATTACAAATGTGGAAATCCTTTGATCTGAAAGGAATAGCTCAGTGTTTATCAGAGAACTGACTGACATAGGAGAAAAGAAAGTAGTGCACAGAACATTTTGAAGTAATTTTCAATCAGAATTGAAGCCTCAGCTTATGTGAGAGCATACACAGGACAGAAATTATGAGTATAGAAAACATTTTGCCAGAAGTCACATCTGTCCAGGTATCAGAGACCTGGACACATTACAGAATCTCTGTAAATATAAACATGAGAGGAAGTCTTTCAACCAGAAGCCAACCTTCAGCAATTATTAAAACATTCACCCAGGAAAGAAGCCCAATGTAGGAAAATCTTTGTCAGAAAACATCTGTAAATTATACAGAGAAATCCTTCATGGCAGAGGTAAGCCGGGTGTGATGGGAAACCATTCTTCACTCTTCAGCTCTCTAACCTAACATTTCTCATACTTTCATCGTGTTGAGTGCAGATGGTGTCATTCAATATTATCCAAAGCATGGAGAAACAACTAGTCTCGACAAGTAATTCAGAGATTGAAGTTATTAACTTGTGTTTTTTATACTAAGGAATAGTTTGTTAGGGTAATTTGATAAACTCTTCTTAGAAAAATGAGCTCTGGCCCTTTGGGACTGGATTCAGATCATCTCCAACATGGTTAGGGAAACAATAGATGGGTGAAGACTGTTATAATAGGAGGCAAGAACATCAGAACAACCATTTTTCTACTGCTCCCTTTAATCTCCCTCTGCATGTGTAATCTATGCATTATAGTACAAATGACTTACTTATTCCAGTTCATTTTTGAATGGAAGATCTGATATTAGTATTTATTGCAGTACATCCATAGTAGTAAAACCTTTCTCAGAGAGGGTAACAATGCTTGATAGGAAATGTATTCATGATTTTCATCATATAATTGTATAATCAATCTATACAGTATCTTTACAATAAAAGTATTTTTTTCAAAAAAGCCATTTTTCTTGAGCCTTATCTCTACAAACAATGGTCAGATTCATAAAAAACTAAGCATTCTTCTTTTGAATATTGTGTGCACTTACCCCTCTGTCTATCTCTTCCTTCCTTTCTCTCTCTCTCTTTCTTTCTTTCGGTCTTTTTTGTTTTCTTCTTTCTCTGTTTCTTTTTTTCCTTCCTTCCTTCCTTCTTTCTTCCTTTCTTCTTTTCTCCCTCCCTCCTTCTCTCCTTCTCTCTTCCTTCCTTTCTTTTTTTGCATTTACATGAGCAAGGTAATGAGTCCATTTCTTATTGAGCATTTGTTACCCCTTCATTTGTTTTTCCCCTACCATCCCTTTACTCCTCACCTCCCCAAGGCTTCCTGCCTACCAAAATTTTAAAGTACTTTTTCAACATAGTTCCTTGTACATGAGATTGTTACAATGGGTCATCCTGTATCCTTATTTCAGCATTTTGTTATTTCACTTCCCCTCCTCAATTAGAAAAATGTATATAGATGATGCAAGACACCAGAATCCAAGAGAGTGACAACAAGGTTTATGCCATGGCAGAAGAACATACAAAGAAACAAAAAATATCTTATAATACATTAAAAGCCCATCAAAAAGAACAGCAAGAAAAATAAAATCTCTTCTTTCCCTTCTTGGGCTTCATTTCGCTTAGCATCAGCTTATATGGTCATATGTACATAGCTTTTTGCCACTTCTGCTTGTCCTAGACATGGACTAGTTATTGCAGATAAGGGAAACTACTTTTTCCCTTACATTTAATTAGTGTATATTTATTGAACAAAGGAAGTTCATTGTGTATTTCCATTATGTATGTGAATGGACACTGATTCTATTCCTTTAACAACCAGTGGGGTGGGAAGGCCAAACCCTGTGGTGATGTCATCACCCAAGAGTCTGGGCCACTGAAAGGGGCAGGGTGTCCAAAATGGTTGTGAGTGGGTGGTTTGGGGGAGGAGGGTGAGTGGCAGATGAAACTTTGGAGGCGGGGAGGGGACACTGCCTATATATAGGCTGCAAATTCCCATGAGGATGGGTGGAGATTGAGATGGCATAGAAAACGACAGTAAGAGGAGCCTATTGCAGCAGATCAGGGCCTGATCAGGCAGCAGATCAGAGGCTCCAGGCCTCTGGAGAGGCCAGTGGCAAGGCATAAGACCTGCAAAGAGGCCTGAGTTGAGTGGAGAGGCCTGCAGAGAAGGACGAAGGAAGCAAAAGGAAAAGCCTTCCCCTTTGGAGCTTGGAAGCTTTGGAGCATTGGAACTTTGGAGATTTTCAGACTGACTAATAGGAGGTTTGCAGTCCAACTAGTAAAGGTAGGAGCTGCCCATTGGAGGCTTGGAGGTTGAGGCTGCTCTTGGTTCTGGGTACACAGCCATGCACAAGGTAGTTGCAGGCCCCCTTTCTGGTGTAAGTAGTGTAAATAAGGTTCCTTTGTCACATTTAACTGTGCTTTGATAGATTATCATGACATTCCCTTCATCATCCCCTTTCTAAAAACAATATGAACACATTCCATTGTTACATTTGCACAAACATATATAAGGTTTGTTTCATCATTCGGCCCTCTTTATCCTATCTTCCCTGCTCCTACTGGTACTCCTATCCTCATCAGAAACTATTATGTTAGTGTACTTGTTTATTCTTTGTAATTTTTACTATAATGGTGATGTACAAACGGATCACAGTTCAATAGTCATGCATTGAGAACATTTCTTTTTGAACTGTGTTATTATTTGTTTTTTTTATATTTTCGTTAGTTGTGCAAATTGGTTTCACCTAGGGACAGAGCCCACCCCAACAAAGTTGTTAATAAAGAAGCAACATGATTGAGAACGTTCCTACACTGACCAGTCAGGGCCGCAGCACAGGCTCGCGAGCTGATACTGCAACCTGGAGCATCCACATTCTTTGTTTTTTAAAGGCAAAATCCATGAGTTCAAGCCTGGTCACTCGCAGGTGACCAATGGGATTGTAACACAAGAAGGATTGCACAGTCCTACCACACCACAAACAAGTGGCCAACAGCCGGAGTTTACCATAAGCATGTGCAAAAGACAGGGTTACCTTAAGCACCTGGTGTCAGTAGTTGGAGCCAGATTACAATGTATCTGTCTCAAGGGTGAGTCTTTAAGTCAAGAATCAATGGTCGGTTAAATTGTTAAAGGGAGGGGGACCAGATGCATTTTTTTTAATTCTGGGAACTAGGCCCAAAAGGCTAAAATCCCTAAAACAAAGGCAAAGCTCAAAATGGAATCATACCAGCTGGGGCCTCATCTCAGCGTCCACTTCAATATTACAATTTTGGTTTAAGAATGTGATTGTACCCATATGCATATGCATATCCCTTAGGACCCCATTCCATTCCTTTATAGAAGACAAAAAACAACATTTTCCTGTATTGATCTAATTTATTTCGAATAACAAGTCGCTATATAGTTACATCCTTTTAGCAGTAAATACAGTATTATCTCGTTTGTAGCTGAATAAGGGACCCATGAATATGCATATTACATTTTCTTTTTATTTATTCTGAAGGCGTTTATGTTGCTGTTTACCCAGCGAGACCTAGGAATACAAATCTGGTAGGCAGAAAGAGGGCTACACCATGTGGGCATACACAAAGCTTATTGAAATAGCACATGCTTGTACACAGCATACAGGCAGGAAAGTAAATCTTCAGACAAGGGCAAGAAAGTCAATCTTAAACAGTTTATGGAGAATACAGATGATGAGAATTTACTTTAAGTCAGTTAGTAGGAAGAATTAATCCTTGACAACAAAGGTGAGGTAACTCTAGTGATCAAAGATTACTGAGAGTAAGCAAGGCACAGATGAGCTACATTAGACACACAAAGGGAGTCTAGAGGCCTTGTTCTATGGGATGAATAGGAGGGGCAAGAATGGCACTTCCTGCAAACCTTCACTTGAGACTTGTTGCTTGGCATGGGACTTTTGCCCTGACTTGGAAGGGGCATTCCCCTTTTCTGTACCTGAGGGAATGCATGCGGGCATATTGCATCCTCATGGCACCCAGGACTCAGATGAGGACACAGGCGTCCATGCTTTCAAGAGTTGTTAATACAATATCTCTTGATTAATGTCACTCGGTTCAACATACTCATTCATCCCTCCCCTACTTATCCTTTGTCTCTTCTTAATTTTGTAAGGTATACATTGGATTTCAGACTGCATTTTCCTCTTCTTTTCTTGTCTTTCCCTTTAACCCAACCTCATGCTTTTCAAGTACTCACTTCCTGGTACAAATTTTGCAAATCTGATTCCCACCACCTTTTGTACCTACTCTACTTAGTTTTTGTCAGTTAGTCCTTCTACCTACTAAGAGGAGAAGTATCATAATAACCTAATACAAAGATGGAAGTTGAGATGTAGTTCTTTGCATTACAGTGATTGATACAAGCTGAGATATGTAAATCCATAATTATGTAACTCTTTAAACTGGGACAGAGGTCAGGCACATATTCCTGAATTCAAGAAATAAGAACACACTCCTTCAATCATGGAAGAAACACACCACTGATTGCTTGGGATTTCATGAAATATTCCAGAGTTTCAATCATTTCCACATTCTTTTACATCTTCACAGACTACCCTGTCTTTAGCTGTGTAGATTACAGTTTACTGAGGCAAGTTGACTTTTTTTGTAATTCACTAACCATGAGACTCAGGCATAGTTAAAAAACCCTTTGGATCTCTCATATCCCTTCTATACAATGGCAGAAATAAATCCATGCCTCTGTAATGTGGAGATTGATAGTTCTGATATGATAGCATTGTTAGCAGAAGGGAAGGATATCATATAGAAACTGCCTAGATCTTGGTCTATGTAAGCCACATTTTCTTTGTCTATTCATCAACTGTAGTTCTTCCAGACAGCTTCCAGTTTGGCTCTTGGGTATAGGGGTACAATAAAGTGGGTGTAAACATGACCCTATTCTCTCCTGACAAATTTCTTCAGAGTTCCAGAAGGATGGTGGAGCAGAAGCTGGAGGCTAATCAAGCTCTCCCATAAAAGCAGTTTTTAATGTTCCAGTGAACAGTCCTAAGCCAGAGAATCACACCAAGTGTGCCATGACATTACAGAGAGTTAGTCCAGAGAGGGAAAATCCAGGCAAGTAGACAGATCTGAGAACTTGCAAGCAGCCGTGGCTGTGGCTGTGGCGGCGGTGGCAGCGGCGCCGTAGCCGCCATACCTGCAACATAGAGAGTCTGGGACAAAGGTGTCAGACCCGGCAGATGAGCCGATTCTACGCAACACCAACAAGAACTGACAAGGAGCAGACATCTTCATCCTGCAGTTTGCAGACGAGAGACGACCCTGGAACCAGGACTCCAGTGTGAGTAGAAGCCTGACATTCTCAGTCCTTTTCAGGGAGCAGAGGAGGGAAGGCCACCCCTCCCCATCCACTACTGAAGATCTCCATCTTTGATACTGACAAAGGCCTGGCTGAGCATCTAGCTCCAACTCAGGCCTTGGAAGAAAACTAGAGTCATTTAGCAGGTCACTGGAGTCTATAATGGCCTGCCAGGCTCAGCTCCACCCTCGGAAATATCACGGAGCCTGGGCTGGCTGCCATCCCCAGGAGTGGCTTTCTTCACTGGGTAAACAGAGAAAGAGGCTGCCCCTCCCTACAGCAGCCTTGACAATCAATTGAAATTCAGTAACCATAAACCCTGACAATGGCTCCAGGCTGGGCTCTGTGAGTGTCTTAGAAGCTAGCCCCTCAGGGAAAAGCTAGTGTTTGCTGAAAAGGCCTCAACCCTACCCAGAACCTAGCTTGGTCACAGCATCTCCAAACTGGAGTCAACAGCCATCTCCTTCTTTTGTGATACTCAGAGCAGATCCACCTCCCAATGAAATAGCCTGGGAAGAGGATCACAAACTCCTGGGTAAAGCAGAGCATTTTTCTGTCTGGTCAAACAAACTGACTTAAGAAACCAACG
This sequence comes from Dipodomys merriami, assembly GCF_024711535.1. NCBI lineage: Eukaryota > Metazoa > Chordata > Mammalia > Rodentia > Heteromyidae > Dipodomys > Dipodomys merriami. Next base: position 508,971 of record NW_027206022.1, read on the forward strand.
AGCAAATGATTTGCATTTTAATGATAAATAAACGAAAGCCGGCAAAAAAAAAAAAGAAAAAGAAAAAAAAAAAAAAAGAAACCAACGAATCCACAGGAAAATCAAACACCATGAGCAGACCAGAGACTCCAACAAGAGACTGGTTGCAGAAACAAGAGAGATACAGGATCTTCCCATCCCCTCTAAAAATATCAAAGAAGTCTTTTTTGTACCTTGAATGAAAATTTTTTTTCTAAAACATTTTTTAATTTTTCATTTTTAACTTTAGAAAAATTGTTTTCTATTAACTTTTTTTTCTTCCTCTTATAATTTTTATTTTAGGGGTACATGTGTGTGAGGTTTTATCTTTTTTGCTTTTTTCAGTTTTTTTGCTTAGCTCTACTGAACTTTTGATCATTTTTGTCTTTCTCATTCTTTTCACATTTTCTTTACTTTTGTTCTTCTTTGCATGACTTAATTGCTGTTCTGCTCATCCTCAGATACACCCAGAGTCCATTATTAGCTCTTATTCCCCATTGTGTACACACTTAATCCAGAAATTTATTACTCAATTCAAAACTTCTTAGACTTAAATTCCTTAATAGCAGCACTACCTCTTTATACCTGTATAACATTTTAAGCATTTTTATTTTTAAATTTTTCGTGTCTCCTTTATATTCCTCCCCTTCTCTCATTCTAGCCACATTCTTCTCTGAATATTTCGTTTTCAAATTTGCATAACTTTTAAGTGTTGCAGTATTTAATTTCTAATTTTTGCTTTTCTATTTTATCTTGTCTTTTTTTTCTTTCCCTTTCTTTTTTCTCTTTGTCTACTTTCATTCTATTCAACCTATTTCCTGCTTTGAGAATAGGACTTAGTTAACTGTCCCTCTGCCTTTCCACATCCCTCAATTCCTATTTTACCCACATCTCTCCTCAAACCTAATAATTTCTGATTTGCCAAATTCTTTTTTCTGGTTTGTAGCCTATTAATACATAATTGTTTGATGTTGAATCGGTATATCTATTGAACTAGATTGTATCTGCAGACTATTGACTGTGCAACTACAGACTTTGGTTGATGCTTGCCTTAAGATAGTGTTCTAGCATAAAACGTGTTACTTTCATCCCTAATGGGCAGAGCAAGCTGGAAAAACAAAGAATATTGGCAAGTCCGGGTACCTCAACTCCGACTCATGATAATCAGGGGACAGATCAGATAATGAATAATCCAGAGGAGAGTTCCCAAATAGCTCTACAAACACTGCTGGTAAACATGGAAATGAAAAGATTGAAAACTTGCAAAGGATTCTCTATGATCATGATAGGAAGAGAGAGGAGGCAAACCAAAGTTTCATATAGGAAAATATTTGATACAGGATTTGCGTGAGTAGCTTGAGAACACTCTAAGAGAAAGAAAGAAATTCAGTGAGAAAGCTGATTAGTCAAAGAGAAAGTCAGTAATGGCATGAGCAGACTGAGAACACTCAAAGAGAGCTACAGGGATTGGGTGAACATGAGGAAGCTAATCAAAGAGAAATAGAGGAATTGAGAGAACAGTATGAGAATACACAAAGATCACTAAAGGCATGCATGGAATCCATTAACAGAGAGCTGAAAGAAGTCAGGAAGACCACAAAGGGAATGCTGAATGGAACCCAACAGAAAGAATGGGAGTCCAAGGAAACCATAACCAATATACTAAGTGATTTGAGAATAAACAGTGAACACCAAATTAAGGAAGTCAAGTGGTCCATACACGATCTAAAACAAAGCTCCAACAAAGAATTTGAAGCCAGCCATTAAAGCTGACCAATTAGAAGGAAAATAAATAAAAAAACAAAGTAGAAAGCCTTGACAGTACATTACACCATGCAGAAGATCGAATCTCGGGGATTGAAGACAGCCTAGATATTATAGAGAAAGAACATACAACCATCCAAGACAAATCCAAGAAATATGATAGATCTATTCAACACTTGGAAGATACCATCAGAAGGCCTAATCTGAGGATAATGGGTGCAGAGGAGCACCTAGAAACAGAAATTAATGGTCTAGGAAAATTGTTTAACAGGATCCTAGGAGAGGACTTCCCAAACACGAAAAAAGATGGGCCTATTCAGATACAAGAAGCTTTTAGAAGTTAAAATAGACCAGACCAGAATAGAACATCCCACCATCACATTATATTCCTCACAGAATCAATTCAGACCAAGGGAAAGATCCTTAAGCTATCAAGGAGAAAAGATCAATCACCTATAAAGGGAAACAAATTAGAATCACCTCAGATTTCTCAGCAGAGACAATGAAAGCAAGAAGAGCCTGGAATGATATATGCCATGTCCTAAAGACAAACAACTATCAGCCAAGAATACTGTACCCAGCTAAGCTCTCATTCATAACCGAAGGTCAAATTAAAACCTTCCACAAGAAAGAAAAATTCAAACAATATATCTTCACCAAATGAGCCCTACAAAAGATTCTTAAAGATGTCCTACACATAGAAAACCAACAAGAACACAATAAAGGCCAAGAAACCGCACCCAAACTGAGAATCCAAGAACCATAGGAGGAACCCAGTTGCTGCAGCCTCCAAGAAGGTGGATTAAATGGCAGGAACTCCCAAATACCTCTCAGTCCTCTCTCTCTACATAAACGGACTTAACTCTCCAATTAAGGGACATAGACTGTCTAGTTGGATTAAAAAGCAAGATCCTTCTATCTGCTTCCTTCAGGAGTCATATCTTTCCCATAAAAACAAACACATTTTCAAAGTGAAAGGCTGGAACAAAATCTCCCAAACAAATGGCCCCCATAAACAGGTGGAGTTGTAATCCTAATATGAGATAAAATAGACTTCAAATTAAAATTCGTGACATGAGATAAAGAAAGTCGCTGCATACTAATTAAGGGATCTCTCCTTCAGGAGGATGTTACAATTCCAAATATCTATTCACCAAACAACAATGCACCCAAATTGATCCAAGAAACACTACTTTCCTTCAAATCCCACATAGATACAAAGGCATTAATTGTTGTAGACTTTAACACAACAGTTTCCCCACTAGACAGATCAACTCAGCAACAACTCAACAGAAATCACAGATCTAAACAACTGCCTAGATCAACTAGATTTAACAGACATCTCCCGAATATTTCACCCAGCAGCATCAGAATACACGTTTTTCTCAGCAGCACATGGATCATTTTCCAAAATAGACCACATTTTAGGCCACAAAGCAAACTTGTCCCAATTCAGAAACATTGAAGTTATACCTTGCATTCTCTCAGACCACAAGGGAATAAAATTAGAACTCAATACCAAAATCCAGGAGGCTGAACAACACACTGCTGAATCACCAGTGGGTTATGGAAGAGATTAGAAAGAAATTCAAATGTTCATAATATTCCACAGAAATGAACAAACAAATATCAAGCTCCTCTGGGACACCGCAAAGCAGTACTCAGATGCAAGTTTATAGATCTGAGTTCCTACATCAACAAATTGGAGAGATCTGAAACCAGCAATTTAATGAAACATCTGATCCTCCTTGAAAAAGAGCAGAAAGATAAACCCCAATCCAGTAGATGGTAAGAAATAATTAAAATTAGATCTGAATGAAATGAATTAGAATCCAAAAAGGACTATAGAAAGAGTCAACAAAACAAAGAGTTGGTTCTTTGAAAAAATTAACAAAATTGATAGACCCTTAGCAAATCTTCTCAGAAAAAGAAGAGAACACACCCAAATAAATAAACTCAGAGATGATAATAGGAACATCACCAAAGAAAAAACCAAGATTCAGAACATTATAAGGGAATCCTCCTCACAAATATCTACATGCTGAAACTAAACCAAGATGAGTTATACCATCTTAACAGGCCCATATTAAGCATTGGAAAAGAAATAGAAATAAGTGTCCTGCCATCTAAGAAAAGGCCAGGACCAGATGGTTTTACAGCAGAATTCTACAAGGCCTTTAAAGGAGATCTCACACCGATACTCCTCCAACTCTTCAATGACAGTGAAAGAGAAAGTTCACTACCGAACTCATTCTATGAAGCCATCATAACCCACATCCCAAAACCAGCCAGGGACTCATGAAAGAAAGAGAATTATAGACCCTTTTCTTTGATGAACATTGATGGAATATATCTCAAACAAATTTTGGCCAATCGACTTCAAAAATTTATCCAAAACATTGTACACCACTTGAAAAAGGAAATCAAAACACAACTTAGAAAGGGGCAAAAACTCCCATGCTCTTGGATTGGAAAGACCAAGACTGGGAAAACGGCAATACTTCCTAAGGCTATCTACAAATTCAATTTGATACCTATCAAAATTCCAGCCTCATTCTTCAAGGAAATAAAAGAGGCAATCCAGAAATTCATATGGAACAATAAAAGAATCTGAATAGCAAAAATGATCCTCAACGAAAGAACTGTGCTGTAGGAATTAGGTGTTGACTAAATTTCAAACTCTACTATAAAGCCATAGTAATCACAACAGCTTGTTACTGGCACAAGAACAGACCTCAGGATCAATGGAATAAAATTGAAAACCCAGAAACGAAGGATGGACCTATGGCCATCTAATCTTGGATAAGGGAGTGAAAAAATTAGAACTGAAGAAAGACAGCCTCTTCAGTAAATGGTGCTGGCAAAATTGGTAAACTACTTGTAGAAAAGTAATGCTAGATCCTTATATATCACCCTGCACCAGAATCAACTCCAAATGGAGCAAAGACCTCGGCGTCAAAGCAGACACTGTGAAAACATTACAGGATGGAATAGGAGAAACCCTAGGTCTCCTTGGCACAGGCCCAAATTTTATTAAGAGCCCCAGAAACACAACAAATCAAAGAAAGGTTGGACAAATGGGATTGCATGAAATTGCAGCACTTCTCCATGGCAAAGGACATAGCTAGCAAGATCAATAGAAAGCCTAAAGATTGGGAGAAGACCTTCACTAGCCATACAATGCACAAGGGTCTCTTATGTAAAATATCCCTGGAACTCAAAAAATTAAATCCCCCAACAACAAATTTTCAAAGAAACAACTGCCCAATAAATAAGTGAGCTAAAGTCTTAAAGAGAAACTTCTCTGAAGAGGAAAGAAGGATGGCCAATAGACACATGAAGAAATGCTGGGAGGGTGGCTCAGTGGTAGAGTTCTTGCCTTGCAAGCCTGAGGCCCTGGGTTCGATTCCTCAGCACCAAATAAGAGAAAAGAAAAAAGCCGGAAATGGTGCTGTCGCTGGAGTGTTAGAGCATAAGCCTTGAGCCGAAGAGGTGAGGGACAGTGCCCACAGAGTTCAAGCCCCACTACCGGACCCCCCTCCCAAAAGAGAAACTTCTCTGAGAGAGGAAAGAAGGATGGCCAATAGACACATGAATAAATGCCCAACTTCTCTAGCCAAAAAAGAAATGCAAATCAAAACAACGTTGAGATACCACCTAGCCCCAGTTAGAATGGATAAAATCAAGAACTCTAATAACAACAGATCCTGGAGGGGATGTGGATAGAAGAGAACTGTACTGCATTGGTGGTGGGAGTGTAAACTTGTTCAAACACTTTGGAATGCAGTATGGAGGGTCCTCAAAAGACTCCACATAGAGCTCCCCTATTACCCAGCAATTCCACTTGTGGGCATTTACCCAAATGTTCACAAACAAGACCACACTAAAGCTACCCACACGACTATGTTTATTGCAGCATTGTTTACTAAAGGTAAGACATGGAACCAACCAAGATGCCCCTCAGTAGATGAATGGATCAAGAAAATGTGGTATGCATACACAATGGAATTCTATGCCTCCATCAGAAAGAATTCCATTGCCTTATTTGTTAGGAAATGGAAAGGCTTGGAAAAAATTATATTAAGTGAAGTTAGCCAGTGCCAAAGAAACAGGTCCCATGGTTTCCCTTATTTACATAACTTATAACATAGTATATGTCTGAGTCAAGCAGAAAAGGTCAGATAAATTATTGTTAGAGAAATGAACCCTAAGATATGAATTCAAATTTTTTTCTTCTTGCGATTGTTTCTAACAAATTTATAAGATTATTTCTTTGTTGCTTTATATGTCCCTCCTCCACCGTATAACTCCTGCTTTCCCTGTATTTGATGTCGGTATAATTTTTGGTAGGGAAAGGGAAAAACACATCGTTTAAATAGGGATACAGGTGGACCCATTGCAACAATGAGATGTACAAGTCATTATGTTGAAAATGAACTTTACCACTTTGGTGCCGGGGACAGGAGGGGGAGGTTTAGGGGGGAGGATTGTGTAAGGGGGGGTGGGAGAATGGGAAGGGGAAACAACGGAGGAGGCTACAATGCTTGAAAAGAAATGTACTCATTATCTTGCCCATGCAATTGTAAACCCTCTGTTCAGTATTTTCACAATTAAAACAAACAAATTCCTTCAGATGTAGGCCCATGAGTAATATTGCTGGATTCTATGATACTTTTACTTTTAGCTTTTTGAGAAACATCTATACAATTTTCCCTAGTTGGTACACTAATTTAAACTCATACAAACATCCTCACTAGCAGTTACTGCTTTATGTGTACTTGCTGATTTCCAATCTGATGGAAATGAGATGAAACTTTATGTCATTTCAGTTTGTATTTCTGTCTGGCCTGGGATGCTAAACTTTGCTTCATCTACAAGTGTTCCCAGTTGTACATCTTGGGAGTTAATTTCACTCATTTGTCCTGCCAGTTCATTTATGTATTTATTAATTGGATTATTGTTTTTTTGGGAGTTTAGATATTTGAGCTCTCTCTCTGTATCTTGGTCATTAGTCTGTTTTCAGATATATTGCTGGTAAATATGTTTTCCCATGATGCAGTCTATTATGCAGTGTTTTAATTCTACTTCTCAAAATCTGTGATGTTTTGAGAGTGAGGCTCCATGGTAGAGTGCTTGCCAAGCATGCATGAAAACCATGGTTTTATCCTCCATACCACATAAACAGAGAAAACTGGAAATGGCACTGTGGCTCAAGTGGTAGAATGGTAGTCTTGAGCAAAGAAGTTCATGGTCAGTGCCAAGGCCCTGGGTTCAAACCCAAGGACTGGGAAAAAAAATACAATCTGTCATGAAATCATTGAAATAACTAAAGTCCATATACTGTTACTTAGTACACAATTGCTGGAGGATTTCTATCATACTAAGACCTATACACTACTTGTTCTTCACATAGCTGATTTTTAGGTTGAATTGGCTCATGCCTATTTTATTTTTTTGCCAGCACCTGAGCTAGAACTCAGGTTTTGTGCTTGTTCACTTTCCTCTCTCCTAGGTCAAGGACATGTGAGCCATGCCTCCCACTCAGCTTTTTGCTGGTTAATTGAAGCTAATGTCTTGTCACCTTTTCGGTCTGTGCTTGCTCTATTCCTTGATCCTCAGATCTTGGCTTCCTGAGTATGTAGGCTTACAGGCAAAATCCATCAATCCCTTGCAGGTACAAACCACCAGCACCTACATGGTTTTTTCCTTTTATGGCTGTTGCCATACAAAATAAGATGAATATTCAAATACCATAAAGCATGTCCCAATCTTTTGGACCATACATATATTCTAATTATATATTAACTATATATATTACTGAATGTATATATAATATATATAGATCATTTTAGCTGGGGACAAGCACAAATACACACACATACATATATGAGAAAACTGCACATGTCCGTGGCTTGATATCATTAGCAGAGAAACCATGGCCATTAATATTCCTTACAAAAAATTAAAGTACTTTATGTTTACATGTATGCACCTATATTTGTATATGAATATGTAAACATATATACACACATGCATAGATATACACTTACACACTCATGTATATATTATATGGTATATATTGATATATTATATATTGCATGTATACAAATGAGGCAGCGCCTTACTATGTAGCCTATGTGGCTCTCAAATAGGTGAAAATCCTGTCTTCCTTTATTTTGTTTTGAATTATAAGCCTGCTGAAACACACCTAGCTTATTAACTTTATGTCAGATGAATTCACTGTTGTGCTCAAATCAAATGAGTTTCTAATTATTAAAGATGGATAATCGTTAGAGGAACTAATAAATGAACTAACTTCACAACCTTATCATATTAACCTATTTTTCTGTTTCTAAGAGGATTCCTTAAAAGTGTGCATAATTACAAAATGAAGTTCAATTACAACAATGGTATTGATTTCTGTACATCAGTCAAACATGCAAAAGTTAGCATTTGATCTCATTGCCTAGGTGCTGTTTCTGAGTTTCTTTGCTTAAGGCTAGTCCTCTACCACTTGAGCCACATATCTATTACTTATGACATTTATGGTGGTTAATTGGAGATAAGACTCTGCTGTTCATTTTGCCCAGGCAAGCTTCAAAGTTTGGTCTTCATATTTCAGAATTGCAGGCACGAGTGGCCTGAGCCCAGCATCTTTACATATTGTTATTTACATGCCTTCACTTATTTCTGGTGCTGAATAAGGTTTGTTTGCTTTTTTGCTGGTCCTGGGGCTTGAACTCAGGGCCGAGGTGCTGTCCCTGAACTTTTTTGCTCAAGACTAGTATCACTTGAGCCACATGTTCACTTCAGGCCTTTGGGTGATGAATTGGAAATAGTAATTTCAATGACTTCTGTAGCTGGGCTGGTTTTGAACTATGATCCTATGATCTCAGCCTCCTGAGTAGATAGGAGTACAAATGTAAACCACAGATGCCCAGCTGCTTCATACGTGTTCTGAATTAGCTGAATACTTTACACTGATCAACAGTTTTCATCAGGTGGGTTTCAGACACTCTTCAGGGTGAAAGGGAGAAAAAAGCTGTGTTGGGGAACTAAGAATATTGCTCAGGTACTAATGTGTCAGAGAAACTATTCATGGTGAGATGAATTGTGCTTTTATTTACAATCAATGAAATTCCTTCACTTTTAGTCTCCTTCTTTGTAAGAATCTTCACCTCCTGGGCTTTCAATTCCAAATAATTTGAATAAGCTTACTGCTATCACTTCTTTGTGGACTTGATCATACAGTAAATGAGTTTCCTCTTTTATGTGCCTGTAGTTAAGGGTCTGATAAGTGTCTGTGTTCTGTTGTACCATGTCTGCTCCTGCGATGAGCTGCTTAGCAGAGCCAATGATTGTGGAAAAGGTCTGATAAATTCCAAGGTGCTATGGAGGATTATGGGTGGATGCCAGTGACTGGATGAATTTGTGCATATATATATATATATATATATATATATATACATACATAGATACACACATATATCTATATCTATCTATCTATCTCTTATATATCACTGATTTAATATTTCCAATAACTGGAATGTAATCTTATTCTAGCTGAAAATGAATTATGTATGTGAAAGCTGAGTATCTTATATACATTAAGCATATATAGACATATATATGTATATGTTTGCATACATGTATATATATGTATATATTTTTTTTCTCAGAAACAACTTCAAATATGTATTTTGTCAATTCTGTTGTGATAGAGTATATGAAAATATGACAAATCCTACCAACCCGCCCCGCAGACTTGCCTTGAAACCCCTTGTGTGGTCAATGCTATTCTTACCAGTGTAATCCTGTTAAAGTAACCTTTACAGAGGTGGGGAAAAGAATAACAAACTGGGAGGTGGGTCTGCCATTAAAACAAAAAGGGGGAATCTGTGAGGCACATGGGCAGCAAAGATGGCCCTGAGAGGAAGTTGAGTGTGCAGAGCCCAATTTGTTCATGTTCAGGGCATAAAGAGCTCATGGAATCTTAGGTGCAGGATAGGGTGTGACCTTTACGGTGATTGGTTGGTTCCTTTTTCTTCCCTCCCACGAGATCTTTTACTTTAAAAAGTGCTTGTTGCATGGTAATAAACGACTTCCTGCTTCACTTGATTCCCCACTGCTTCTGATTGTCTCCAAGGCTAAGGGAGGCTGGGGAACAGGCGAGTGCGCATGTACATTTCCTCAGACCCAGCCCATCTTTCATGGGACAGACGAAGACACGACTATTGTTAAGCATGAATCACTATTATGTGTACATATTGATAAGGCTACATTCTTTTCTTACAATATTTATATTTGTAGTAGCAAATTTCAAACCCTGGGCCTCACACATGTAGAGTGCACGCTCCACCCCAAGCTACCATACTCAGCTGTTTCATAATAGACAGCTATTTTTGTCATATGTTGAATGATGTTTAGTGTGTGCGTGGCCTACAGATTTAGTTCAGGGCTTGAGAGCTGTCCCTGAGCTTTATTTTATTTTATTTTTTGCTCAATGCTAGTGCTCTACTCCTTAAGCCACAGCTCAACATTTAGCGTTTTTGCTTCTCTTGCATCCTTTCATAATCAATTGGAGATATGAGTCTTCAAGTCTTTTCTAACAGGGATAATTTGGAACTATGATCCTCAGATCTCTGCCTCCTGAGTTGTTAGGATGACAGGCCTGGGTGACCATCACTTGGCAGTCTGAACATTTTATAGAATACCTTGGATATGTTATTTTCCTTACACACACACACACACACACACACATTTTAAAAGATAGTTCCCAGGGGCTGGGAAAGTGGCTCAGTGGTAGAGCCATTGCCTTACATGCATAAGACCCTGAGTCCAATTCCTCAGCAGCACATAAGCAAAAAGAAAAAAGCCAAAAGTGGCACTGTTGCTCAAGTGGTAGAGCGCTAGCCTTGAGCTGAAGAGCTGAGGGACAGCCCCCAGGGCGGGAGTTCAGGCCCTGTGACCGGAACAACAACAACAAAAAGATAGTTTCCAGAGGGATTCCAGTTACATGAGCAAGGTAATGAGTCCATTTCCTATTAAGCATTTGTTTCCCCCCCCCCTTTTTTTCCCCTACCATCCCTTTCCTGCCCATCTTCCCGTCTTCCTGCCCCGGCCCCCAACGTTGTAAAGTACGTTTTCAACAGAGTGTCTTGGACACATCATTGTTACAATGGGTCATCCTCTATCCTTATTTCAGCATTTTGGTGTTTCCCCTCAATTAGAAAAATGTATATAAAAGTTGAAAGACACTGGAGTCAAATACAGTGAAAGCAGGGGTGATACCATGGTAGAAGAACATACAAAGAAACAAAAAATATCATATAGTATATTATAAGCCCATCAAAAAGAACAGCAAGAAAAATAAAATCTGTTGTGTCCCTATCTTGGGTTTCTTTTCGCTTAGCATCAGCTTTTATGATCATATATACATAGCTCTTAACCTCTTCTGCTTGTCCTAGACATAGACTAGTTAATGCAGATAAGGGAAACTGATTTCCCTTACATTCTGTGCGCAGTGCGCCAAGCCATCGGCCAGGCATCTCGGCGGGGGCTGCCAGGACCCCAGAGACACAGGGGGCCGCCTGCAGATCACCCGCGCAGAAGCCGCCTGAGGTACCGGCTTGCAGAACAACTGATCGCCAGAAACAGAGAAACCTACAAGCCAGGAGTCTCCACGAGGATCCCACCCCCACCCCTCACTCTCCACCTGAGCAGAGAGGCTCCATCCCGCCAAAGCTGCCTGGCACCTGCAGCATGACAAAGGGACCTATCTGCAGACCACCCGCGCAGAAGCCAACCCGGCGGGGGCAGCCCGGGTCCCAGAGTCACAGGGGGCTGCCTGCAGATCACCCGAGCAGAAGCAGCCTAATTCACCGGCGTCAGACCCACCGGATCTCTACAACCCGCGAAGAAGCCGCCTGAGCGTGGACACTGTGGACCCGACAGCTTAGATAGAGGCAGTGACGTCATGAAACCTCCCAATACTTTTATATTTACTTATGACTTGTCTAATAGTCTCCATAAGAGGGGCTTTCAGGGTAGCACTTAACTCTGGTGAGTTAGTCATGTTCTCAGGATACTCATCAGATGTTGGAGTCGTCAACACTTCCAAGAAAGAGCCCTGAATAAGGGAAAGTTGAGCATGAGTAAGTAGAACAAGCAACAGGAGCAGTAAAAGATTAATAGGCACTCCTATACAGGGAAAAAAAAGAAAAACAGGAACACATCTTTCCCAGGGGCTTGCCAGCCTTTTTAGGAGGTAGGCCTCTTTGAAGTCCCATTCTCTGAGGTAGGCTTCTGTGAAGCCCCATTCTGAGGTAGACTTCTGTGGAGTCCCATTCTCAGATCTAAAAGCAGGTGTTCCATGCTAAGCAGACTCCACCGGAGTAGACCTGGCAAGGAGGCTATTTTTTTTTAGTTTTTTGGGACCAGTCGTGGGGACTGAAATCTGGGCCTGGGCACTGTCCTTCAGCTCTTCAGCTCAAGGCTAGTGCTCTACCACTTGATCCACAGTGCCACTTCTGGCTTTTTCCTTTTTGCTTATATGGTGCTGGGGAATCAAACCCAGGGCCTCATGCATGTAAGGCAAGCGCTCTACCACTGAGCCACCTTCCCAACCCTGCTTTTATTTTTAATCAATGAAATTCCTTCACTTTTAGTCCTCTTCTTTGCAAGAGTCTTCATTTCTTGGATTTTCAATTCCAAATAATTTAAATAACCTTACTGCTATCCCTTCTTTGAGGACTTGATCATACAGTAAAGGACTTTCCTCCTTAATGTGTCCGTATTTAGGTCCTGGTATGGGTCTGTGTTCTGTTGCACCATGAGTGCACCTGAGATGAGCTGGTTAGTAGAGCCAATGATTGTAGAAAACATCTGACAAAATGAATAGTGCTATGGAGGGTTATCAATGGATTCAGGTGACTGGATGAATTTGTAGTGACATATATGTATATTTACGTACATAGATATGCATACACACACACACACAATGTAATCACCCCGGTGACCTGCTGATGCATGCCTTCCCTTGTAATCTGTCACTCAAAGCCAAGAGGTTCACATTCATGAACCATTGGGACATTCTCAAGTATGTCTCTAAAGTCCTCATAAGCTGTTGCTATGGAGACATGTTCATGTGGGGCTTCTGAATTCTGTTTTTACACATGGAATTGTGGAATGTTAAGTGTATATTCTTTTTTTTAAGCTCCAAGAATGGGACTCAAAGCCAGTACATGATACTTTTGCTCACTTAGTAATGCTCTAAAAACTAAGCCATACCTCTATCCCTTAAAGTATGTATTTTGTCTATTCTGTTGTGAAAGACTATATGAATATATGACAAATTCTACCAACTCTATAAAAATTACAGAACTGTTCATTTCCAGGGGTGGAAGAGACTGATGTTATAGAAGGTATTCTAGGTTTACAGAAAAATTTGAAAATTGTTTCCCACAAGAAATCTGAATGGATTCTGTGTCACTTTGATTGAATTTCACCACATAAAATAAGTATTTACTAAATCAACTTTATTACTCATCTATAATTCTCAAATATTTCTCATTTTTAAATGTTACAAAATTCCATTAAATCACTCAATTTCTTTATAGATTCTATGAAACTACTTATTTTCCTAATTTATAACATTTCAGTTTTACTTACATAAGTTTTGTAAACACCTTTGAAGAAAGTAGACTGCTTCTCAATGATAGGACTCATGATACTAAATACAACAACCTCAAAATTAGAGATGTGGCACAAAGGGTAGAGCGCTAAGCTTGAGAATAAAAGCCAAAGGGAAGTAAAGGGCCATGAGTTCAAATGAAACTAACAGCAAAATAAAAGGAAAAAGGTACATATCATCCTAGAATTTCATGAAACAGGAAATTAGACATAATCATCTTCTTGTAGATCTCCCAATAGAGAATGTTAGAAATGGAACTTGAGAAATTTTAGAAGATGGACATTCAGGGAAGAATGACTGAGAGTACTTAGAACTTTTTTGAAAAACTTTCTACATGTTTTACATTGCTATGATTTCTCATGTGTGTGTGTGTTCAATGATGAACCCTGAGCTGTGCCTTCTGGTTGAAGAATTCCACATTTCTACCTTGATAAGGTTTGTATCCTGTGTGGGTTCTCTATTGCAAACTGACTTCTCTTCCAAATGAAAGGCTTTCCTTACTTGTTACATTCTAGAGATTTCTCATTTGGGTGAATTTTCTTATATGCTAGGCTGTGGCCTCCAGTGGATGGTTCTTTACACATTTGTTGCAGTCATAAGGCTTCTCTCCTGTGTTGTGCTCTCTGATGAAAAATAAGGGCTGAATTCTGTGTGAAACTCTATCCACAGCTGTTACATTCCTAAAGTTTTACTTTGTGTGTTTTCTGATGGACAGTAAGGTTTCCCCTGTGGCTGAATGACTTTCCACACAGGTCACATTCAAAAGGTTTCTCTCCTGTGTGTGTTCTCTGATGGTCAGAAAGGTATACCTTCCTGGTGAAAGACTTTCCACAGCTGTTACATTAATAAGGTTTCTCTCCTGTGTGCATTATCTCATGGATGTTAAGTGCTGCCTTCCACCTGAAAGACTTTCCACACTCCATACATTCATAAGGTTTCTCTCCTATGTGTAATATCTGATGTGATTTAAGGATCGACTTCTGGATGAAAGACTTTCCACACTAGCTACAATCATAAGGTTTTTCTCCTGTGTGTTTTCTCTCATGGAAAGTAAGGCCGATTTTCTTGCTGAAAGACTTTCCACACCTCCTACATTCATAAAGTCTCTGTCCTGTATGTGTTGCCTGATGGGCAGTAAGTTGTGACTTCATGGCGAAAGACTTTCTACACACATTACATTCATAAGGTCTCTCTCCTGTATGTGTTGTCTGATGGATCCTAAGGTTTCCTTTCTGGGTGAAAGACTTTCTACAGAGATTACACTGATAAGGTTTCTCTCCTGTGTGTGTTGTCTGATGGACATTAAGGGTTGTCTTCTGGGTGAAAGACTTTCCACACACATTACATTCATAAGGTTTCTCTCCTATGTGTATTCTGTGATGATATGTAAGTTTTGACTTCCACATGAAAGACTTTCCACAGAGGTTACATTCATAAGGTTTCTCACCTGTGTGTGTTCGCTCGTGAGCAGTAAGGTTTGTCTTCTGGGTGAAAGACTTCCCACACTGGATACATTCATAAGGCTTCTCTCCTGTGTGTGTTTTCTGATGGACAGTGAGGTATGACTTCCGGCTGAATGACTTTCCACACAGGTTACATTCATAAGGTTTCTCTCCTGTGTGTGTTGTCTGATGGACATTAAGGGTTGTCTTCTGGGTGAAAGACTTTCCACACACATTACATTCATAAGGTTTCTCTCCTATGTGTATTCTGTGATGATATGTAAGTTTTGACTTCCACATGAAAGACTTTCCACAGAGGTTACATTCATAAGGTTTCTCACCTGTGTGTGTTCGCTCGTGAGCAGTAAGGTTTGTCTTCTGGGTGAAAGACTTCCCACACTGGATACATTCATAAGGCTTCTCTCCTGTGTGTGTTTTCTGATGGACAGTGAGGTATGACTTCAGGCTGAATGACTTTCCACACAGGTTACATTCATAAGGTTTCTCTCCTGTGTGTGTTGTCAGATGGACAGTGAGGTGTGCCTTCCGGCTGAATGACTTTCCACACAGGTTACATTCATAAGGTTTCTCTCCTGTGTGTGTTAGCTGATGGACAGTAAGCTGTACCTTCCGAGTGAAAGACTTTCCACACAGGTTACATTCATAAGGTTTCTCTCCTGTGTGTGTTGTCAGATGGACAGTAAGTTGTGACTTCTGGCTGAAAGACTTTCCACACAGGTTACATTCATAAGGTTTCTCTCCTGTGTGTGTTGTGAGATGGACAGTAAGGTGTGCCTTCCGGCTGAAAGACTTTCCACACACATTACATTCATAAGGTTTCTCTCCTGTGTGCGTTGTCAGATGGACAGTAAGGTGTGTCTTCCGGATGAAAGACTTTCCACACAGGTTACATTCATAAGGTTTCTCTCCTGTGTGTGTTAGCTGATGGACAGTAAGCTGTGCCTTCCGGCTGAAACACTTTCCACACACATTACATTCATAAGGTTTCTCTCCTGTGTGTGTTCTCTGATGGACAGTAAGGTGTGTCTTCCGGGTGAAAGAATGTCCACATTGGTTAGATTCTTTAACTACAGGAGATACTCCAGGACTATAAGCAGCACATATCCCATTAGACTCGCCATGGAGAAGCATGTTCTGACACTGCCTGAACTCCTCTGTCCTTATCCCTAAGGAGTTTCCATTATTCCTAATCAGCTCTGACTTAGGTTTTGATCTCAAATTAAAAGTTGTTATTAATTTCACATTTTTCTCCCCTGTGTTAGTATTCATGACTCCGACATCAGCCAGACAATCGTAGGGATTCTCCTGACAGGTCTTAGTCCTGTACTCCTTTTCTTGGACATCTACAATGAGATATAGAAAGACAGACAAAAACAGAAATGAGACCTCAAGATTCCTTAATGTAACAGTAAAGGCATTTCTGTGCATCCTGTTACGAGATTTTAAAAGATCAAAGCTGGAACTCTTTGATGCAGAATATAAGCTTTTCTCTGTAATGTATTAGTTAAGAAAGTAAAACACTTCTGGAGGAATATCAATACCAAATTTCAAACTCTACTATAAAGCCATAGTAATCAAAACAGCTTGGTATTGGCATAAAAACAGACCGCAGGACCAATGGAATAGAATTGAAAACCCAGAAATGAACCTACAGACCTATAGCCATCTAATCTTCGATAAGGAAGCTAAAACAATAGAATGGCAGAAAGACAGCCTCTTCAGTAAATGGTGCTGGCAAAATTGGTTAACTACATGTAGAAAACTAAAGCTAGATCCTTATATATCACCCTGCACCAGAATCAACTCCAAATGGATCAAAGACCTTGAACTGAAAGCAGACACTCTGAAAACATTACAGGATGGAATAGGAGAAACCCTAAGTCTCCTTGGCTCAGGTCGAAATTTTCTGAATAGAGACCCGGAAGCACAACAAATCAAAGAAAGGTTGGACAAATGGGACTGCATAAGATTGCAGAGCTTCTGCAGGGTAAATGAAATAGCTGGCAAGATCAATAGAAAGCCCACCGATTGGGAGAAGATCTTTACTACCCATACAACGGACAATGGTCTCATATCTAAAATATACTTGGAACTCAAAAAATTAAACCACCCAACAACAAATCCTCAAAGAAACAACTGCCCAATAAATAAGTGGGCGAAAGACTCAAAGAGAAGCTTCTCTGAAGAAGAAAGAAGGATGGCCAATAGACACATGAAGAAATGTTCAACATCCCTAGCCATAAAAGAAATGCAAATCAAAACAACATTGAGATATCACCTCACTCAAGTTAGAACAGCAAAAATCAAGAACTCTAACAACAACAGATGCTGGAGGGGATGTGGACAGAAAGGAACCTTACTTCATTGTTGGTGGGAATGTAAACTTGTTCAACCACTTTGGAAAGCAGTATGGAGGTTCCTCAAAAGACTTCACATAGATCTCCCCTATGATCCAGCAATCCCACTTTTGGGCATTTACCCAAATGTTTACAAACAAGACCACACTAAAGCTACCAGCACAACTATGTTTATTGCAGCATTATTTACCATAGCTAAGATATGGAACCAACCCAGATGCCCCTCAGTAGATGAATGGATCAAGAAAATGTGGTATATATACACAATGGAATTCTATGCCTCCATCAGAAAGAATGACATTGCCCCATTTGTTAGGAAATGGAAAAGTTTGGAAAAAATTATATTAAGTGAAGTAAGCCAGGCCCAAAGAAGCATAGGTCCCATGGTTTCCCTTATTTGCAATATCTAGTATAGGTATGAGTCAAGCGGAAAAGGTCAGATAATGTGATGTTAGGAAAATGAACCCTTAAATATGTATTTTAATGTTTTCGTTTCTTTCATGCATGTGTTTCTAACCCATTTATAAGATTATTTCTTTGTTGCTTTGTATGTCCCTCCCCCACAGTGTAACCCCCGCTTTCACTATATTTGATGTCAGTATAACATGTGGAGGAGATGGGGACAAACAACTCGTTTAAGGATTCAGGTGGACCTGTTGCAACAATGAGAAGTACAAAATGTCATGTCAAAACCAGCTTTACAATGTCGGTGTGGGGGGGGGAGGGGGGTATAATTGGGTGGGGGGAGGGGGGTAAAATTGGGTGGGGGAGGGGGGAGGCGGGGAAGGGAAGTGAAGGGTAAACAAAGGAGGAGGCTGCAATGCTTGGTAAGAAATGTATGCATTATCCTGCTCATGTAATTGTAGCCCCTCTGTACAGTATGTTCTCAAATAAAATAAAATACAATTAAAAAAAAAAAAAAAAGAAAGTAGCACTGACATTTTACAATGGTAAATAATGCTTTTCTGTTTCAGTTCTTTTCTGTTTTTCTCAAGGAATTAATTACTCAAATGATTCATCTACACACTATTAGTTATAAGCTGAGTACTAAACATTTGCTTTTAATACCCTCGAGGTTTGGTCATAAGGGAATAGCTATTATTTTTCTTTTAATTTGTGGAAATAATTTACACATTTTGCTGCTTTGCTTCTCAACCATTAGGTGAGGAACAGAAATACTGTCTAGATTTAGGGACCATTAGGGTGTTTGATACATCCCTTGGCCTTTCCGCTAAGAATGGAAGGTTCCTGAGAGTAAGGATTTATACCTCCATCTCTTCAGTTCTAACTTCTCACTAAGAATTACTTTAGGGATTGGTGGCATTTTAAAAATTGGTTTCCCTCATCCTTAGTCAAATTCTCATCAAATTTCCTTTTCTAACACATCTGCTCCTTCACAACCATTCAAGACAAAGATACTGCAGCTTACCACCCAGGTAGTCATCTCCTATGAACCAAAAGCTTTGCTTCTGAATCTCACTCACTTCCACCATCACCAAGAAGCAATTTCCCTCATCACAGGTAGCAGTCCTGGCATACTCCTTATTTCCTCATACCTTGTTTCAATGAAAATGAGACATCATTTTCTACATTTCTCATTTCCTTTTTCTGTTTAAGAATGATTTCTACAAATAAATAGAAAATTGCTCACTTTAACTATACTGGGACAGCCAAATCAGTTTGTCTCCATGTAAATTCTTGATTGTCATGTCCTTGAGACAAAGGATCACCTAGTTTTCTGCCACACATGACTCAGGGGAACTAGGAACATTATTGCTCAGTACAGCTCATTAAACTTACCAAGTGGACTCTGGCTACAAAACCACCATGCAAGATGCTTTATCTCACCTGTGAGATTCTTCTCTGAGGCTTCTCTTATCCATGGTTCTGACCCTTGCTCCAGCTTGGCAATCAATTTAGGTTTAGGAACACAGTGTCCTGTTATAAACAAGTAGAGAAGAACTATTGGTAGGATGGGTCATCATTACTGTAAGGTCTTAGACATCATGTTCACAAAGTTGCTCCTAAACCTTGTTTCTCCTGGTTGATATTTCCCAGCTTTCAACTTATTTTGCCAATTGTGTGCCTTGAACTCAGCTCTTTTGCTCAAAGCTAGCCTTCTGCTAGTTTCAGTCCCAGCTACATTTGTAGATTGTGAGGTGATTTGGAGATAAAAGCCTCATGGTCACTTTTCTGCAGTTGCTGGCTTCAAACCAAAATCCTCACATTTCAGCCTCCAGAGAAGCTAAGATTACAGGTGTTAGGGTGTTAGCCACTGCACCCAGGACGAGGGTTGATTACAAATAACCACTTTCAACTAGTGATTTTCAGATCATACTTCAAATAGTGATGTACTTTCTATTCTAGACTATATTTGCACCTACAGAAATCACCCCAAGTTTAGGATGACAGTCTTCTTTCTATTAGTGGAATGCAGTTTAGATTTTGGGCCCAAGTGCTGATTGGGTTTCTTGAAGAATGGGAATAAAATTGTCTCCAGTTACATAATGAAGTGGAAAAAATGGACAGGAATTTTATATTCCCACGGAGTGGAATCATCACCCGAAACAACATAAATATTTATATATCTACTTAGAAAAGAAAACAGCCTTTGATCTCGCATGTTCAAATGACTTTCGCTCACCTAAAGACAAGAGGTTGCTGTAGGTCTCCAGCATTACATCTCTATGCAGGGTCCTCTGAGCATGATCCAGGTCTTGCCACTCCTCCCAGCTGAAGTCCACAGCCACATCATCAAATGACACCAGCTTCTGTAATGGCACATTTGAATCAAATAATTAGCCCAAGTCAGGAAGGTCTGTGGGACTCATCCCCAATTAATCACCAGGAGAAAAGCAGAACTGGTGCTATGGCTCATGTGGTAGAGCACTAGCCTTGAGGGGAAGAATTCAGGGACAGTGCTCAGGTCCAGAAATCAAACCTCACAACCAACCAACACACACACACACACACGCACACACACACACACACACACACACACACACACACACACACACACACACACGGTATTTCATAAGCAATCACAAGACATTTAGGACATCGCATGGAATACATAGCACCTTACTGATTCATGAAAAGTAAGTGTCCACATAAATGTTAAAGGCAGTAACAGTACTTAAGAATGTCGCTAATTATGGATTGGCCCTTATAAGGTCTGATTTACTTCCCATATATAAATATCCTATGTTAACTCTTTTGTAGTTTAAGTGCTAAATACTGAAGTATGGTCATAGATACCCTGATATTTCTTTCCTATGTAAAAAAGAACTGCTAGAAGGAAGTTTTGTGAACTTGGCCTACCTTCTACAATCCACAATATAGTTGTGAGGGGCATACCATATTCCCTGACTACATTTTCATTTAAATATGCCTTCATGGAAGGATGGAGGATGGATAGAGGCTTAAGGAACATTCAAGATGACAAAAAACAAAAAATAGGACCACGACAAACAAGACAGAGAAAAATTAGAAGAGGGATGTGATCTAAAGTTACAGAAGACAAATTTACAAGTTGGAAGGAAATAAGAGTGCTAATTTGCCTGCAGAGGCTAAGAGGAGAGGTTTTGGAATCCCACACTGAACCCTATTACAAATGATGAATGGCCAAGCCAGCCATGCTTGGCAATAGCAGAGGTGAATGCTCACTAACACACAAAAGGGAAATATATATGTGAGAAATTGAAAGAAAATAACATTCAATTCACAATCCACTGGGCAGAGGAACTCTACTAAAAATGTAGATTGAAGATATGGTCAGGGAAAGAGAGTTGATTAATTACACATCTGCATTTTAAGAGTGTTACAAGAGAAGTGCTTCAAGAGAAGAGCAAAAGGAGTCCACATACATATACACGTAGGACAAAGAAACTAAAATGGTAAATGTGTAGGTAAGTTTAAAGGAATATATTGGTCATATATTTTATGTAATATCTGTAATAGTTTGTTGAAATAAAACTTATAGCACCATATGATTCACAATGCATGAAGATCCAATATATAAACTCATCACTTTATTAAGAGAAATGTATGTAGAATACTCATATGCATCAATAAATATTGCAATTACCAGGCAAATCGGAAGGCCTCAGTTCAAAGAATTAATTGTACCAAAAAAGAGGGTACTAGATTTAGGGCTGGAAATGTGGCTTACTCCAGAGTGCTAGTCTAGAATGCACGGGTTCAATTATTCAGTGCCATGTGAACAGAAAAACTAGAAATGGGGAAAACGATTGAAGACACTTTAAAAAAAATCTACAAATAATTCCTTGAAATATACAAAGCTCAGTATCAATAGTCAGGAGAAGAATTCAAATCAAAATTCTACAGAAATAACTACTTTATATATGTTACTATGGACAGTTTTAAATAAAAACAACAAATATCCTTCCAAAGTCTAACAAAGGCTGGGAAGGATGTGAATTCAATTTGAACCTTGCTGCATGTATGGCAGGAATGTAAAACAATCAAAGATGGTATGGACAGAGCTAAAAAGAACTAAATAGAGAATTACATAGGAATATGGTCCAGCACTTCTATTTCTAGAAGAGAAAGCAGAGATGAGAAGTAGTATTAGAGAATCACTTCAGAGCAAATACTGACAAGAACCAAAAGACAGACAGAGGTAAAAGAATAAATAAAGACATTGAAAAGGAAGACAAGTTTGCTACATTTTATAGCAGGGTTGATCTTTGAATACATTAAGCCAAGTAAAATACACCAGTCATAAAAGCACAGCCTTGGTATGATTTCCCTTACTGAGCTTTCAAGGATCAACAAAGTCATAGAGCCAAAAAGTAAGATGGTTCCAGAGACTGGGGTAGAGAGGAAAAGGAGCTGCCTATTAATGATTATACAGCTTCATACATGGAAAATGAAACATGCTGTACATGGATGGAAGAGATGGCTGCACAACAACGCAGCCATATGAACTATCAGTGAACTCTGAATTGAAAATGGGTAATGTAGCCACACAGGATGGAACATACCTATACACCCTGACCTTGGGAAATTCAAAAACGATGACCAGCCAGGCTAGCTTCCATAACAATTTCAAGAGCATGCTGGACTACATATCAAGACCTGTCTTCAAAAGGAATAGGGAATGATTTGTATTGACAAAGCTCATAAAATTCACAAACTTTATAGACCATGACAATGACAATTTGCCTTGAAGGTGAAAATGTGTTTTTGACTTCAACTAAGCATCTCTGTTCCACAATACTGTGACATATGTGAAATTTATATAATCACTTTCTCTCAATTTAAACAACAAAAAAAGAAAAGTCAGAGAAGGGGTGGTTTAGGAGCAATGGGTGACCATGTTGTCAGACATCTTCTATTCACATATTGTTTTGTAGAATGGCAACTTCTTTGTACAACTACTTAAACCTAATAATAAAATAAATTGTTTGAAAAAAGGAATATGGAAAAATCAAATTTTAGACTGTCTGAATTGGATCAGAGATATAGGTGCCATGTGTGTCTATTTTTCCAGTTAAAATAACAAAGTAAAATTTATGAACAAACGTTAAGCCACATTTTAGCTGGAAACATACAACTACAAATAGCATTAATAACAAACACACATGGACCAAAAATGCAAAGTATTCTTTTTTTTTGTTTGTTTTATATCGGTTGTGTGGCTTGAACTCTAGGCTTGGGCACTCTCCCTCATGTCTTCAACTAAAGGCTAATGTTCCACCACTTGATCCACTGTGCCACTTCCGGTGTCCTGAGTGGCTTATTGGAGATAAGTGTCTCATGGACTTTCCTGTCCAGGCTGGCTTTGAACCAGGATCCTCAGCTCTCAGCCTCCTGAGTAGCTAGGATGACAGGTGTGGGCCACCAGAGCCTGAACAAAAATGCAAATTAATCTAATCTGTGCATCTTAATTTTAGTTTTTATATACCTTTTCACTGACTACTTTCCAAGTGTATCTCAAATATCTGAATCAGTTCTCCAGGAAGCTTCCCAAGGATATTTCTTGCTGTTCTTTTTGATGGGCTTATAATGTACTATATGATTCTTTTTTGTTTGTTTGTTTCTTTGTATGTTCTTCTGCCATGGCATAAACCTTGTTGTCACTGTCTTTGATTCTGGTGTCTTGCATCTTGTATATACATGTTTCTAATTGAGGAGGGGAACAGAAATTACAAAATGCTGAAATAAGAATAAAGGATGGCCCATTGTAACAATGACTTGTACAAGGAACTATGTTGAAAAGGAACTACAACTTTGATGGGGTGGGAAGACTTGGGGAGGTGGGAAGTAACATGATAGTAGGGGAAAAACAAAGGATGGGGAAAAAGTGCTCTATAAGAAATGGACTCATTACCTTGCTCATGTAACTGCAATCCCTCTGGACACTATTATATCTATATATATCTATATATATCTATATACAGATGTATATATGTATATACATCTGTATATATATATATATATATATATATATATATATATATGTATGTCTGTGTGTTTGTGTGTGTGGAAAATAATACATCCAAGATATTTTTTTACAAATGTTCAGTCAGCCAGGTGCTGGTGACTCATTCCGGTCATCCTAACTACTCCGGAGGCTAGGATCCAAGTATAATACTTCCAAATTATTTCTATTAGAAAAGCCTAGAAGACTCATATCTCCAGTTGATTATGAAAGGATACAAGACAAACAAAAAAGGTGAATGTTGAGTTATGACTTAAAGAGTAGAGCACTAGGCTTGAGCAAAAAAAAAAAAAAAAAAAAGCTCTGGACAGCTCAGTGAAGAGAGAGATCTGAGCACTTGCAAGCAGCCATGACTGGGGTGGTAGCGGAGGCCTTAGCCGCCATACCTGCAACAAAGGCCCCATATGTGGTGTGTGAGTCAATTCAACTCAACACCAGCAAGAACTGACAAGGAGCAGACATCTTCATCCTGAAGTTCCCAGACCAGAGAAGACTCAGGAACCAATACTCCAGTGTGAGTAGAAGCCTGAAAGCCTCACTCCTTCTCAGGGAGCAGAGAAGGGAAGGCTACCCCTCCCCCCACTACCAGAGGTCTCCATCTTTGAGACTGACAAAGGCATGGCTGAGCAGCTAGCACCAACTCAGGCCTTGGAAGAAAACCAAAGAGTCATTTAGCTGGTCACAGGAACCTAACCTGACCTACTAGGCTCAGCTCCACCCAAGGGGAAGTCACCCAGCCAGGGCCCCAGCCCCAGGAGTGGCTTTCTTCACTGGGTAAACAGAGACAGAGGCTGCCCCTCCCTATAGCAGCCTTGACAATCAATTGAAATTCAGTAAACATAAACCCTGAGAATGGCTTCAGGCTGGGCTCTGTGAGTCTCTCAGAAGCTAGCCCCTTAGGGAAAAGCTACTGTTTGCTGAAAGGCCTCAACTCTATCCAGAACTTAGCCTCATCACAGCATCTCCACACTAGAGGAAACAGCCAAATCCATCTTTTGTGATACTCAAAGCAGTTCTCCTTCCCATTAAATTACCCTGGGAGAAGGATCACAAACTGCTGGAAAATGCAGAACAGTTTTCTGCATACTCAAACAAATTGACCTAAGAAACCAACCAAGCCACAGGAAAATCAAACACTGCAAAC
Organism: Dipodomys merriami; assembly: GCF_024711535.1. Classification (NCBI taxonomy): domain Eukaryota; kingdom Metazoa; phylum Chordata; class Mammalia; order Rodentia; family Heteromyidae; genus Dipodomys; species Dipodomys merriami. Next base: position 533,875 of record NW_027206022.1, read on the forward strand.
AGACCAGAGACTGTAACAAGAGACTGCTTAAGGACACAAGGGATCTTCCCATACCCCTCTGCCCCCGAAAAAAAATCAAATAGTCTTTTTTTGTACCTTTCATAAACTTTTATTTCTAAAATGTTTAAAAAAATTTTTTATTGTGAAAATACTGTCCAGAGGAGTTACAATTACATGGGCAAGATAATGAGTAAATTTCTTATCAAGCATTGTACCCTCCTCCTTTGTTTCCCCTTCCCATCCCTTCCCAGCCTTCCCCCCCACACCCCCCCCCGCACTCAATCCTCTTCCCCCCACCAAAGGTGTCAAGTTCGTCTAAAACTTTTTTTAATTTTTAACTTAAATTTTTTTTTGTATAAACTGTGTTTTCCTCTTCTTATAATTTTTATTTTAGGGGTATATGTACGTTTGCTTTATTTTTCATTTTTAAATTTCTTTTTGTTTAGCTCTAGAGACCTTTTGATCCTTCTTTTCTTTCATTCACATTGTTTTCACCTTTTCTTCTCTTTCATTTTTCTTTGAGTGACAATTGCTGTTCTGCTCATCCTGATATTCCTTTAGTGGATTATTAGACCTAATACTCCATTGTGTACAACTTAATCCAGAAATTTATTACTGAATTCAAAACCTCTTAGACTTGAATTCCTTAATAGCAGTACTCTTTATACCTATAAAATATTTTAAGCATTTTTAGTTTTAATTTTTTCATGTCTCTTTAGCCCTCCACTTCTCTCATTCTATCCATGTTCTTCTTGGAAATTATGTTTTTCAATTTGCATAATTCAGTGTTGCACTGTTTAATTTGTAATTTTTATTTTTCTATTTATTCTTGTCTCTTTGTTTCTTTCTCTTTCTCCTTTTTTAAGCTCTCTCTACTTTCATTCTATCCAATCTATTTCCCACTTTGAGATTAGGACATGGTTAATTCTCCCTCTGCTTTTCCACATCCCTCTATTCCTATTTTTACCCACATCTCTCAAAACCTAATAATTTCTGGTTTGTCCAATTCTTTGCGGTGAATAGTATATCTGTTGAACTAGATTGTATCTGCAGACTTTTGACTTGCAACTACAGACTTTGGATGATGCTTGCCTTAAGATAATGTTCTAGCATAAAACTGGTGTTACCTTCATCCCTAATGGGCAGAGCAAGCCAGAAAAACACAAGAAAAATGGCAAGTCCAGGTATCTCAACTCCCACTAAGGATAATCAGCTGACAGAACAGATAATGAATAATCCAGAGGGGAGTTCCCAAATAGCTCTACAAACACTGCTTGTAAACATTGTAAATGAAAAGATTGAAAACCTGCAATGGACTCTGTGAGCATGATATGGAGAGATAGGAGGCAAACCAAAGGTTAATACAGGAATATCATGAGCGTGAGGAAGCTACTCAAAAATTGATACAGGAATTGCGTGAGCTCCTTGAGAAAACTCAAGGAGAAATAAAGGAATCTATGAGCAGGCTGAGATCAGTCAAGGAGAAAGTGAGGAATGGCTGAGCAGGCTGAGAACACTCAAGGAAAACTACAGGAATTGTATGAACATGAGGAAACTAAGCAAAGAATAATACAGGAATTGAAAGACAAGGATGAGTATACACAAAGATCACTAAAGGCATTCATGGAATCCATTAACAGAGACCTGAAAGAAGTCAGGGACACCACAAAGGGAATGCTGAATGGAACCCAACAGAAGGAATAGTAGCCTATGGAAACCATAGCCAATCACCTAAGTGATTTGCAAATAAACACTGAATACCAAATTAAGGAAGTCAAGTGGTTCATACAAGATCTAAAACAAAGTTCCAACAAAGAATTTAAAGCCATCAAAGCTGACCAATTAGAAGGAAAAGAAGTAAACGAACAAAGTAGAAAAATCTTGACAGTACGTTAGACCATTCAGAAGATCAAATCTTAGGGATTGAAGACAACCTAGATATTACAGAGAAAGAACATACAACCATCCAAGACAAATCCAAGAAATAAGATAGATCGATTCAACACTTGGAAGACACCATCAGAAGGCCCAATCTGAGGATATTAGGTGTAGAGGAGCACGTAGAGACAATAGTTCATGGTCTAGAAAATTTGTTTAACAGGATCCTAGCAGAGAGCTTCCCAAACATAGGCCTATTCAGATACAAGAATCAAACGGCCCCCATAAACAGGCAGGAGTTGCAATCCTAATACCAGGTAAAATAGACATCAAAGTAAAATTTGTGAAAAGAGATAAAGAAGGTCGCTACATACTAATTAAGGGATCTCTCCTTCAGGAGGATATTACAATTCTAAATACCTATTCACCAACCAACGGAGCACCCAAATATATCCAAGAAATACTACTTTCCCTCAAATCCCACATAGATGCAAAGACATTAATAGTTGGGGACTTTAACACACCACTTTCCCCACTGGATAGATCAACTTGGCAAAAACTCAACAGAGAAACCGCAGATTCTAACAAATGCATAGATCAACTAGATTTAACAGACATTTAACAGACCAAATATTTCATGCAGAAGCATCAGAATACACATTTTTCTCAGCAGCACATGGATCATTTTCCAAAATAGACCACATTTTAGGCCACAAAGCAAACTTGTCCAAATTCAGAAACACTGAACTAATACCTTGCATTTTCTCAGACCAGAAGGGAATAAAATCAGAACTCCACACCCAAAGCAACCAAAGAAAGTCCTGTAACACATGGAGCCTGAACAAAACACTGCTGAATCATGAGTGGGTCATGGAAGAGATTAGAAAGGACATTCAAATGTTCATGATATTCAACCAAAATGAACACAAATTACCAGCTCCTCTGGGACACAGCAAAGGCAGTACTCAGGGGCAAGTTTAGAGATCTGAGTTCCTACATCAACAAATTGCAGAGATCTGAAATCAACAATATAATGAGACATCTGAGCCTCCTTGAAAAAGAGCAGCAAGATGAACCCCAATCCAGTAGACAGAAAGAACTAATTAAAATTAAATCAGAATTACATGAATTACAATCCAAACAAACTATAGAAAGAATCAACAAAACAAAGAGTTGGTTCTTCGAAAAAATTTAACAAAATTGACAGACCCTTAGCAAATCTTCTTAGAAAAAGAAGAGAACACACCCAAATAAATAAACTCAGAGATGAGAATGGAAACATCACCACAGAAACAACCAAGATTCAGAACATTACAAAGGAATACTTCATAAACATTTAAGATAATTTTGAGAACTTGGCAGAAATGGACTTTTTCCTAGCAAAGATTGACTTGCAGAAACTAAACCAAGATGAGTTAAACCATCTAAACAGGCCCATAACAAGCATTAAAATAGAAACATCTAAGAAGAGCCCAGGACCAGATGGATTTACAGCAGAATTCTACAAGGCCTTCTAAGCAGAGCTCACACCAATACTCCTCCAACTCTTCAATGAAATTGAAAGAGAAAGTTCACTACCGAACTCATCCTATGAAGCCATCATAACCCTCATCTCAAAACCAGGCAGGGACGCATCAAAGAAAGAGAACTTATAGACCCAGTTCTTTGATGAACATTGATTCAAAACTTCTGAACAAAATTTTGGCCAATCGACTTCAACAATTCATCCAAAAATTCATACAACACGATGAAACAGGATTCCTTTCAGGGTTGCAAAGCTGGTTCAATATATGCAAATCAACTAATATAATTCATCACATCAACAGGAGCAAGAATAAGAACCACATGGTTATCTCAATAGATGCAGCAAAAGCATTTGACAAGATCCAACACCCCTTTATGAACCTTTATGAAGGTTGTGTAAAAATTAGGAATCCAGGGAACATTCCTCAATACAATGAAGGGTGTATATGACAAACCTACAGCCAGCATTATACTTAATGGTGAAAAACTAAAGCCATTTCCTCAACTCAGGAACTAGACAAGGATGTCCACTATCTGCACTTCTCTTCAATCTTGTATTAGAATACCTAGCTACAGCAATAAGACAAGATCCAACCATAAAGGGGATCCAAATAGGGAAAGAAGAAGTAAAACTCTCCCTCTTTGCAGATGACATGATCTTATATTTAACGAATCACACAGACTGCACTCCCAAATTACTCAAGTTGATTCAAAAGTTAGGTGAAGTAGCAGGGTATAAAATTAATTCTCAAAAACCAATGGTTGTTTTGTATGTCAACAATGAGAAAAGTATGGCTGAGTTTAGGAAAGCAACTCCATTAGTAATAGCCTTCCAAAAATAAAATACCTAGGAATTAACTTAACCAAAGAGGTGAAGGACCTTTAATGCTCCTGGATTGGAAAGATCAACATGGTGAAGATGGCAATACTTCCCAAGTTGATCTACAAATTCAATGCGATACCAATCAATATTCCAACCTCATTCTTCAAGGAAATAGAAGAGGCAATCCGAAAATTCAGGTGCAACAATAAAAGACCCCGAATAGCAAAAACGATATTCAACGGAAAGAACACAGCTGGAGGAATAACAATACCAAATTTCAAACTCTTCTACAAAGCTATAGTAATCACAACAGCTTGTTACTGGCACAAGAATAGACTTCAGGGCCAATGGAATAGATTGGAAATCCAGAAATGAACCTACAGAGCTATAGCTATCTAATCTTGGATAAGGGAGCAAAAAAAAAAAAAAAAAAAAAAAGAATGGAAGAAAGATAGCCTCTTCAGTAAATGGTGCTGGCAAAATTGGTAAACTACTTGTAGAAAACTAAAGCTAGCTCCTTATATATCACCCTACACCAGAAACAACTCCAAATGAATCAAAGACCTCAGTGACAAGGCAGACACTCTGGAATAGGAGAAACCCTAGGTCTTCTTGAAACAGGCCAAAATTTAAAAATAGAAATCCAGAAACAAAACAAATCATAGAAAGGTTGGATAAATGGGATTGCATGAAATTTCAGCACAGGGATAGGAAGAAGATCTTCACTAGCCATACAATGGACAAGAGTCTCATATCTAAAATATACCTGGACCTAAAAAAATTAAATCCCCCAACAACAAATCTTCATAGAAACAACTGCCCAATAAGTAAGTGGGCTAAAGACTTAAAGACAAACTTCTCTGAAGAGGAAAGAAGGATGGCCAATAGACACATGAAGAAATGCTCAACTTCTCTAGCTAGAAAAGAAATCCAAATCAAAACAACATTGAGATACCACCTCACCCCAGTTAGAATGCCTAAAATCAAGAACTCTAATAACAACAGATGCTGGAGGGGATGGGGACAGAAGGGAACATTACTGCATTGGTGGTGGGATTGTAAATTTGTTCAACCACTTTGGAAAGCAGTATGGAGGTTCCTCAAAGAACTCCACATAGAGCTCCCCTATGACCCAGCAATCCCACTTTTGGGCATTTACCCAAATGTTCACAAACAAGACCACACTAAAACTACCCTCACGACTATGTTTCTTGCAACCTTATTTACCATAGCAAAGATATGGAACCAAACCCGATGCCCCTCAGTAGATTATGGATCAAGAAAATGTGGTAAACATGGGTGGGGAGAGGATGGAAAGGGATGGGAAGGGGAAACAAAGGAGGAGGCTATAATACTTGATAAGAAATGTACTCATTATTTTGCCCATGTAATTGTAAGCCTTCTGTACAGTATTTTCACACACACCAAAAAAGAATAACATAGGAAAGGTCTCTCACAAACTCTGTTTGGCTCTACATGTAATATTAATAGAGATTTTTAATTTTTTTTTTGATGTACTCATGGTAACCTTCCTTATGTGAACCCAAATAAAGATGTTTAGTTGAAGGAATTCGGGGCACAACTGGCAGTGAGCTTTAGGACCCCTACTTCCTCCCTATCTCTCTGTGCTTTTGTGTTTTTCTAATTTTCTTTAGCTCTGGACTCTTCATAGAAGTACCTCGGCTTACATTTAGCAACAAGTTTCCTTTATAATGGGTAAAAACATGTTAATTCTAAGAGTCATGTCAATAAAGGAAAAGTGATCAGTAAGAAAAAGTAGTTCTAGTAGGGCACTGGTGACTCACGCCTGGAATCCTAGCTACTGAGGAGGCTGAGATCTGAGGATCACGCTTCAAAGCCAGCTCGGACAGAGAAGTCCCTTAGATGCATAGCTCTAATAAACAACCCCAAAACTGGACGAGGCACTGTGACTCAAGTGGTAGAGTACTCGCCTTGAGCTGAAGAGGTGAGAGACAGTACCCAGGTCCAAGAATTCAAGCCCTACAATGGACAAAAAAACAAAGAAAACAGAAATACTAGCTCCCAGATACAGCATTTGAAGCAAAGAAAAAAGCAAGAGACAGATGGACGGTGGAGGGTCTGAGAGAAACAATGAGAAAGAGAGAGAGAAAAACAGATGAAATGAAAGAGAAGAGAGAAAGAAAGCTAGAGAGCAAGAAACAGAATGAATAGACAAAATACAGACAAAAATCTAGTCAGGAGTTCTTTGAGAAACATGGAGGGATTTCTAGAAAGGATATACACTATATAATGAAATATAACCTAAGTTTCAAGTAGAAAAAGCCTATGAAGCAGTCGAAGAACTAGTAATTTAAGTACACATATGTTACTCAGTACACTTCAATAGGTGAAGGTATATGTGACTACAGTTTTCAGAAAGTATAGTAAAAATTTCATTAGGACAGGTTAATGTTATTCATAGGGATGTGATCTCTGACCAGTTGCTTCCATGAGCAGTCACCTCCTCAGTGTCAGTTAATCCCTTAACAAGTTTGACTACTTCTAACAACATCAGAACAACTAGAAACAAACTGAAGTAATCTACTCATTTTAGCCAGAATGTCAGATTAATAATGTGCAAAACCTACAAGCCATCTTTATCTGATTTAGGAGCATGTTCCTCAAGTTGAATCTGTTTTTCTGTTTTTCAATCTTGTCCACTATTAGGTTCAAAAAATGGAATGTAAAACAGAGAAATCAAAAGCAACTTACCACAGATCCTTTCATTCTTTCTTGCTGTTGACAATGGACAGAAGATTCTGGAAGCATGGCTGGGAGAAAAGGCAAATGAGGTAGTCAGGAAAGAACCTGTGTGATTTTGCCCCAGATTTTCCTGCTTAAAACATTACCCATGGGCCAGAAAAGCATAAAGCCTTCTTATGGGAGAACAAATATGGTTAATGTCTGAAGTAGTGCATTAATCAAACACTCCACTAAAGATGAAGCCATAGTTGATTAATTGGTAGATAGATAGTATAAAAGCAATTCATTTCTAGGTTAATATACATTCAAAATTCCTAAAAACTAATATCCCACAAAAATAATTGAAAAATAAAAATATACCACATTTCATTAAAACTAGTGTTTACTGAAATACACTTAGGGATTCATGAACTACTTTTTCTTTTAATGCAAAAGAATAATAGCACTCCACTGGGCATTTGTACTCCACCTCATTCATTTCCAGATTCTCACACCAGGGAAATCATGTATAGTATAGCTCAGCATTTTTCACAAAGGTTATACAGGATACACATATGCAATTCATGTTTCTAGTGCTATAATGTTTCAATAATGGTTGTGAAATGACACATTTCCTTGTATCCAAATACTCAGAGCACCCTTATGCAAGGACTTTCAATTTCCCATTTAAGCTACTTTGGCCAAATGGACATCACTAAAGATCTTATGTCAGTAATGTTCACTTTCCTGAACAGTCATATGAAGAACCTTGGCCATAATGCTGAAGGTACAGAGACTAATAAGATGAACATAAAATACTGGGTCTTAGGAGAGACACAATGCCAATCAACCATCCTCAAGGGAGGAATTAGAAGATTAAAGTCTTATCTATGATTTAAACAATATTAACACAAAATAGCAAGTTGAGGGCTCCCCAAAATGTAGATCCATAAAACTTAAATAGCTATTTGATTTGGCTGGTACTTGTTGGTTGGATTCTTACACAGGAAATGCTGTTATCCACAGATCATTTGTTTCTTTGCACAATTATGTAGAATTGCATTTAAATTATATTATTAGATTATCTATTAACTTAATTTTCTATATTATTAAATGATTTATCAAGTGTTTGGGAATGCATGTTTAGGCAGTCTCTCTCATTTTAAGTAATGTAAAATAGCCTCATTAGTATATGGAGAAATTGCTGTTTCTTAGAAACGAATATAATGGATAGTATCCCTAATATTTTAAAGTTGCAGAAGCCATAGGACGTGAAGAGGATGAAAATAGGATCAATCTGTTTCTATATGATATTTTACAGGACTGTTTATGATTCACTGAGTTCAAATGCCAAAAAGAATTTTACATGTAAAATAATACTTCTTTGAGCAGATTGTGACAAAATGGGTAACACTAGCTAAAACTTCAGGACAGGTTACATCTATGCATCATATATCCTTGAGCAATATACATTACCTCCAACTTTTTTCTATATTTTTTTCATCAGAGTCCAAAGTATCTAGATCAACACTTCCTGAACGGCCAGGAAAAACTTAATATGTTACAAGTAGGGTCAGGAAATCCACTGATGAGACATCTGGATTAAGTCTGAGGGATCCCATACTAGAAATGAGAGTGGGAAGAGGTTGAATCAATCAGTGGGAATAGGATTAGGGATCTAGTACATAGAGAGACACTTTCAGATGTGACATTTATCCCTCCAGCCCAAACCACAGTCTCATGCCCCCTCTGATTACTAGGCTTCGGCTTAATCCTCAGGCCAGATGCGTCCCCTCCTGAAAGAGGGTCTAAACCTTCCAACAGAACCAAGTGATTTGAGAAGAGTTGGCGGAAAGAGTATCACATGAATCTTGTGCTCTGGGAAGGAGATTCCACAAGCTGGATTCCAAACACGTGTGAACTCCAGCCCAGAGTGCTAAGAAGGCTGCCAAGCAGGGGCAGAGCAGAGACACCTCTAGCAGAAACAACACAGAAGCCCAAAAGGCAACTGCCATGGAAGGAGACTCAACCCTGGCACACACACTTCACAAGGTCACGACAACCGTTTACGTGCTCAGCTTACAGCTAGGCAAAGTGAATCAGGTGGCGTGGGTGCCGGCAGCATCTCTCAGTCGTGGCGTTCACACGCACAGCTCCCGGCTCTCCTAGTCTGGGGAGCCACCCAGCTTGCTCTTGGGGTTCCGGGAGCCAGTGTCTGGCTTCTGGAGGCTCGCTGGTCAATAGTAGCACAAGCACCCGAACACCAAACAAATCATCAAGCCCAGACAGGAGGCACACGTGGGGCTGACTCCGGTCCTGCACCCAGCTTGCCGTTCATACCTGAAATCGGATCCGCAGCCTGAGATTCCTTCAAGTTGCAGCTCCCAAGGTCCCCGAAGAGCGGCTGGGCGCCTGCCTAGGGGCTTGGACCACGGGAAAGCAACACCGAACTTCCCAGAACTTCTAGCAGAGGGGGAAAAGGAAACAACCCAGAATTACCAGACGGAAAAATCAACAGTGGGCGGGGAGACGCATGCGCATAAAGAACTTCCCGCCCCCTTCCCCAAACCATCACTTTCCAAGGTCTGTGCCTCAACTAAAACTACAATTCCTACAATGCACGGCGCACGGCGCCCTCTTGACCAGGTTGGGCTTGGCCCTGGGATTCTGACCAGTACCACACCTCAGGTCCCAGAATTGCATGGAGGTCTGCAGATCTTGCTCTCCTGGCAGTGGGAGCAAAGGCGAGTTTCTTCCTGAAAATTATTGTGTGGCTCCTGAAATATTCAACGACTAACCCGAAGATGGAAATGTGTTAGGAGCATTGCATAAGTTGGCTTTTTAATTCTTAGTTCTAATCATGCAATTGAGGTGATGAGACTGGTTTGTTATTTTCAGTTTTGTTCAGCTCTTATGTTCTCCTGAATATAAGTTACATCTCCGTTTTGCCTTCAGTTTTTGAATATCTCTCCTCTCACTTTAAAACGGTATTCGCAGCCCCTAACATTTTCCACTGCTGTAATGTAGACGTTGAAATAAAATAGGTAGATAGGCAGCATAATCCTTTTCTCAATTTAGATTTCTCAAAATCAATTTCCCTGAAACTCCCAAATTCCACCTATGAAAGCTTAAGGAGTTTTTGGTTGTTTGTTTCTGAATTTTGTCTTTCCGCTTAGACATTTTTATTTTCTTTTCCTTTTTTTGCTGTTGGTCCTGTGGCTTGAACTCAGACCTTGGGCACCATCTGTGAGTTTTTTCTTTGCTCCATTTGCCAGTTCTGTAATAATTTCTTCAGCTAATTTGTGACACGTTCCCTCACAGGGCTTTCTGAGACCATGGATCATCACCTCCCGTGCTCTTCAAAGAGATGGTGGTTTGGGGGATCAGGAAGAGTGTGGGTTTGGGTAGAGGAGTGAAGTTTAGGGTAGGTCTGTGTTGATGTGAAGTTTTATCATTTCCCCCATCCAGTCTGTTTTTGTGTTTCAATCTTTGTTTTGAATTCCTATCTCTTCTGTGATCCTAAATGTTCCTTCCTCTCGGTACCTCAAGGCTGCATACCTAGGAAACCTCAGACTGGTCTTCCCAGACCTTATCCATTAGACTGTGGAATACATCTGTTGTCTCCTTCCCTCATATGTGAGATCCTATTCGTGTCTCTTAAAGGTTTACTGTGATATTTGCTGTACCTGTTCATTGGTTCCGGCAAGGTTTAGGGAGGGAAACTTTTGTGCCTACTATTCAGTCCTCCAGTGTGTGGGTTCTCCAGGACTCTTCAGTGGACCTCAGTTATTCCTCATGAAAGTGCAGATCATAGAACATAGATGGGTATATAGACTTCAACGAAGCGCACATATAAAAATATAAAGAAAAACCCAATAAATATATTCTGTAAAAGTCAATAGGTTCAGAGGCAAGGAGATAAGGATCAAGTAAAAACTGGAGTGATTCCAAGACTAGCTTTGTCATGTACTTTTCATTGTTCAAGATTACATTTCTCATCAATTTCTCTTTTATTCTCTTTCTTTTTTTCCTTTATTTTCCTTTACCATTCCTAGGACTTCAACTCAGGGCCTAGGCACTGTCTGTGAGCTGCTTTAGTTCAAGACTAGCACTTTACTATTTTAAGTCATAGCAGTGCTTTCTGCTTTTTCTGTGGATGTGGTACTGAGGAATTGAACCCAGGGCTTCATGCATGCTAAGCAAGCACCCTAACTCTAGCCACAGTCCCAACCCATATATGTATTTTTCATTTCTTTAAAGCAGTATAAATAGTCTTGACTTCCTACATTAAATTAAAATTGTTCATTGCTCACATATATGTCCAATTATTTTTATACAAAAATTATATCCTGTTAGTGCATTGTACTCCACTAGTGACACTAATAACTTTCAGTGTATCCTTGTGATTTTCTAATTAAAAATAATGTCAGCTTTGGGAGTCAGTGGCTGCTACCTGTCATCCTAGCTACTCAGCAGTCTGACTTCAGAGCCTTGGTCTTGGAAGCCAGCCTGGGCATGGAATTATATGGGAGACTTATTGCCAGTTAACCATCAGAAAGCCAGAAGTAGAGCTGCAGCTCTAGTGGTAGAGCTCTAGCATTGAGTGAAAAGGCACAGGGACAGCACACAGTCCCTGAGTTAAAGCCCCAGGATGGCACAAATAGAAAGTGAATGTTACCTGCACATAAAGATAATAACACCCCTCTATGTGAAGTCTTTTGAAGAACCTCCATACTGCTTTCCATAGTGGTTGAACAAGTTTACATTCCCACCAACAATGAAGTAAGGTTCCTTTCTGTCCACATCCCCTCCAGCATCTGTTGTTGTTAGAGTTCTTGATTTTTGCCATTCTAACTGGAGTGAGGTGATATCTCAATGTTGTTTTGATTTGCATTTCTTTTATGGCTAGGGATGTTGAACATTTCTTCATGTGTCTATTGGCCATCCTTCTTTCTTCTTCAGAGAAGTTTCTCTTTAAGTCTTTCGCCCACTTATTTATTGGGCAGTTGTTTCTTTGAGGATTTGTTGTTGGGGGGTTTAATTTTTTGAGTTCCAAGTATATTTTAGATATAAGACCCTTGTCCGTTGTATGGCTAGTAAAGATCTTCTCCCAATCCGTGGGCTTTCTATTGATCTTGCTAGCTATGTCATTTGCCCTGCAGAAGCTCTGCAACTTTATGCAATCCCATTTGTCCAACCTTTCTTTGATTTGTTGTGTTTCCGGGTCTCTATTCAGAAAATTTCGGCCTGAGCCAAGGAGACCTAGGGTTTCTCCTATTCTATCCTGTAATGTTTTCAGAGTTTCTGCTTTGAGTTCAAGGTCTTTGATCCATTTGGAGTTGATTCTGGTGCAGGGTGATATATAAGGATCTAGCTTAAGTTTTCTACATGTAGTTCACCAATTTTGCCAGCACCATTTACTGAAGAGGTTGTCTTTCTTCCATTCTATTGTTTTAGCTCCCTTATCGAAGATTAGATGGCTATAGGTCTGTAGGTTCATTTCTGGGTTTTCAATTCTATTCCATTGGTCCTGAGGTCTGTTCTTATGCCAATACCAAGCTGTTTTGATTACTATGGCTTTATAGTAGAGTTTGAAATTTGGTATTGATATTCCTCCAGCAGTGTTTTTTCCATTGAGGAGCGTTTTTGCTATTTGGGGTCTTTTATTGTTCCATATGAATTTTTGGATTGCCTCTTCTATTTCCTTGAAGAATGAGGTTGGAATTTTGATAGGTATTGCATTGAATTTGTAGATAGCCTTGGGAAGTATTGCCATTTTCACAATGTTAATCTTTCCAATCCAGGAGCATGGGAGTTTTTGCCATTTTTTAAGTTCTGTGTTGACTTCCTTTTTTAAGATTTTAAAGTTTTCATCATAGAGGTCCTTCACTTCTTTAGTTAAGTTAATTCCTAGGTATTTTATTTTTGGTGGGGCTATTACAAATGGAGTTGCTTTCCTAATTTCAGCCACACTTTTCTCATTGTTGGCATACAGAAAAGCCATTGATTTTTGGGGGTTAATTTTATAACCTGCTACTTTGCCAAAGTTTTGAATCAGCTTGAGTAATTTGGGAGTGAAGTCTATGGGATTCTTTAAATACAAGATCATGTCATCTGCAAAGAGGGAGAATTTTATTTCTTCTTTCCCTATTTGGATCCCCTTTATGTCTGCATCTTGTCTTATTGCTGTAGCTAGGCATTCTAATACTAGATTGAAGAGAAGTGGAGAGAATGGGTATTCTTGTCTTTTTCCTGAGTTAAGAGGAAATGGCTTTAGTTTTTCACCATTGAGTATGATGCTGGCTGTAAGTTTGTCATATACAGCCTTTATTGTATTGAGGAATGTCCCATGGATTCCTAATTTTTCCAAAACCTTCATCATAAAGGGGTGTTGGATGTTGTCAAATGCTTTTTCTGCATCTATTGAGATAACCATGTGGTTCTTATTCTTGCTCCTTTTGATGTACTGAATAATATTAATTGATTTGCGTATATTGAACCAGTTTTGCATCCCGGAAATGAATCCTGTTTGATCATGGTGTATGATTTTTTTGGATGATTTTTTTCTTGATGTCGATTGGCCAAAATTTTGTTGAGAAGTTTTGCAACAATATTCATCAAAGAAATCAGTCTATTGTTCTCTTTCTTTGAAGAGTCCCTGCCTGGTTTTGGGATGAGGGTTATGATGGCTTCATAGAATGTGTTGGGTAGTGAGCTTTCTCTTTCAATTTCATTGAAGAGTTGGAGGAGTATTGGTGTGAGCTCTGCTTTGAAGGCCTTGTAAAATTTGTGGAATGATATTTTTGTGTGTGCTTGGCTTACAGTGCTTGGACGCTGTCCTTGAGCTTTTTTTTTTTGGTCAAGACTAGTGCTCTACTCATTAAGTCATAGCTGAACATTCACCTTTTTTGATTGTTTTGTATCCTTTCATAATCAACTGGAGATATGAGACTTTTAGGCTTTTCTAATAGGGATAATTTGGAACTATTATCCTCAGATCCTAGCCTCCGGAGTAGTTAGGATGACCGGCATGAGTCACCAGCAACTGGCTGACTGAACATTTGTAAAAAATATCTTGGATATGTTATTTTACACACACACACACACACACACACACACACACACACACACACACACACACACACACACACACACAAACAGACACAGGTACATATGATAGTGTCCTGAAGGATTGCAGTTACATGAGCAAGGTAATGAGTCCATTTCTTAATGAGCATTTGTTACCCCCTCATTTGTTTTTCTCCTACCATCCCTTTACTCCTCATCTCCCCAAGGCTTCCTGCCCACCAAAATTGTAAAGTTCCTTTTCAACATAGTTCCTTGTACATGAGATTGTTACAATGTGTCATCCTGTATTCCTATTTCAGCATTTTGTTACTTCCCTTCCCCTCCTCAATTAGAAAAAGCTATATACAAGATGCAAGACACCGGAATCCAAGAGAGTGACAACAAGGTTTATGCTATGGCAGAAGAATATACAAAGAAACAAAAAATATCATATAATACATTAGAAGCCCATCAAAAACAACAGCAAGAAAAATAAAATTTCTTCTTTCCCTTCTTGGGCTTCATTTCGCTTAGCATCAGCTTATATGTCCATGTCCTAGACATGGACTAGTTATTGCAGATAAGGGAAACTATTTTTTCCCTTACATTTAATTAGTGTATATTTGTTGAACAGAGGAGGTTCATTGTGTATTTCCATTATGTATGTGAATGGACACTCATTCTATTCCTTTAACAACCAGTGGGGTGGGAAGGCCACACCCCCTGGTGATGCCATTGCCCAAGGTTCTGGGCCACTGAAAGGGGCAGGGTGTCCATCATGGTTGTGAGTGGGTGGTTTGGGGGAGGAGGGTGAGTGGCAGATGAAAGTGTTGGAGGCCGGAAGGGGACAGTGCCTATATATAGCCTGCATATTCCCATGAGGAGGGGTGGAGATTGAGATGGCATAGAAAACTACAGTAAGAGGAGCCTATTGCAGCAGATCAGGGCCTGATCAGGCAGCAGATCTGAGGCTCCAGGCCTCTGGAGAGGCCAGTGGCAAGGGATAAGACCTGCAAAGAGGCCTGAGTTGAGTGGAGAGGCCTGCAGAGTAGGAAGAAGGAAGCAAAAGGAAAAGGCTTCCCCTTTGGAGCTTGGCAGCTTTGGAGCATTGGAGCTTTGGAGATTTTCAGACTGACTAATAGGAGGTTTGCAGTCCAACTAGTAAAGGTAGGACCTGCCCATTGGAGGCTTGGAGGTTGAGGCTGCTCTTGGTTCTGGGTACCCAGCCATGCACAAGATAGTCGCAGGCCTCCTTTCTGGTGTAAGTAGTGTAAATAACGTTCCTTTGTCACCTTTAACTGTGCTTGGATAGATTGTCATGACATTCCCTTCATCATCCCCTTTCTGAAAACAATATGAACACATTCCATTGTTACATTTGCACAAACATATATAAGGATTGTTTCATCATTCGGGCCTCTTTATCCTATCTTCCCTGCTCCTACTGCTACTCCTATCCTCATCAGAAACTATTATGTTAGTGTTACTTGTTTATTGTTTTTAATTTTTACTATAATGGTGATGTACAAACGCATCACAGTTCAATAGTCATGCATTGAGAACATTACTTTTTGAACTGTGTAATTTTTTGTTTTTTATGTTTTTGTTAGTTGCGCAAATTTGTTTCACCTAGGGACAGAGCCCACCCCAACAAAGTTGTTAATAAAGAAGCAACATGATTGAGAATATTCCTACACTGACCAGTCAGGGCCGCAGCACAGTCTTGCGAGCTGAAACTGGGACCTGGAGCAGCCAGATTCTTTGTTTTTAAAGGCAAAATCCATGAGGTCGAACCTGGTCACTTGCAGGTGACCAATGGGATTGTAACACACGAAGGATTGTACAGTCCTACCAGACCACAAACAGGTGGCCAACAGCCGGAGTTTACCATAAGCATGTGCAAAACACAGGGTTACCTGAAGCACCTGGTGTCAGTAGTTGGAGCCAGATTACAATGTATCTGTCTCAAGGGTGAGACTTTAAGTCAACAATCAATGGTCGGTTAGGTTGTTAAAGGGAGGGGTACCAGATGCATTTTTTTAATTCTGGGAACTAGGTCCATCAAGGCTAAAATCCCTAAAACAAAGGCAAAGCTCAAAATGGAATCATACCAGCTGGGGCCTCATCTCAGGGTTCACTTCAATATTACAATTTTGGTTTAAGAATGTGATTGTACAATATGCATATGCATATCCCTTAGGACCCCATTCCATTCCTTTATAGAAGACAAAAAACATAATATTTACCTGTATTAACCTAATTTATATTTAATAACATGTCGCTATATAGTTACATTCTTTTAGCAGTAAATGCCGTATTATCTCGTTTGTAGCTGAATAAGGGCCCAATGAATATGCATATTACATTTTCTTTTTATTTATTCTGAAGGCGTTTATGTTGCTGTTTATCCAGCGATAACTAGGAATACAAATCTGGTAGGCAGAAAGAGGGCTACACCATGTGGGCATACACAAAGCTTATTGAAATAGCACATGCTTGTATACAGTATACAGGCAGGAAAGTAAATCTTCACACAAGGGCAAGAAAGTCAATCTTAAACAGTTTAAGCAGAATACAGATGATGAGAATTTACTTTAAGTCAGTTAGCAGAAAGAATTAATCCTTGACAACAAAGGTGAGGTAACTCTAGTTATCAAAGATTACTGAGAGTAAGCAAGGCACAGATGAGCAACGTTAGACACACAAAGGGAGTCTAGAGGCCTTGTTCTATGGGATGAATAGGAGGGGCAAGAATGGCACTTCCGGCACACCTTCACTTCAGACTTGTTGCTTGGCGTGGGACTTTTGCCCTGACTTGGAAGGGGCGTTCCCTTTTTCTGTGCCCAAGGGAATGCATGCGGGCATATTGCATCCTCATGGCACCCAGGACCTCAGATGGGGTCACAAACGTTCATGCTTTCAAGAGTTGTTAATACAATATCTCTTGATCAATGTCACTCAGGTCGACATACTCATTCATCCCTCCCCTACTTATCCTTTGGCTTTTCTTAATTTTGTAAGGTATACATTGGATTTCAGACTGCATTTTCCTCTTCTTTTATTGTCTTTCTCTTTAACCCAACCGCATGCTTTTCAAGTACCCACTTCCTGGTACAAATTTTGCAAATCTGATTCCCACCACCTTTTGTACCTACTCTACTTAATTTTTGTCAGTTAGTCCTTCTGCCTACTAAGAGGAGAAGTATCATAATACCCTAATACAAAGATGGAAGTTGAGTTGTAGTTCTTTGCATTATAGTGATTGATACAAGCTGAGATATCTTATTTTTTTTTTTTTTTTTGGGTCCGGTCATGGGGCCTGAACTCTGGGCCTGGGCGCTGTCCCTCAGCTCTTCAGCTCAAGGCTAGCGCTCTACCACTTGAGCCACAGCGCCACTTCCAGCTTTTTTCTTTTTGCTTATGTAGTGCTGAGGAATCGAACCCAGTGCCTCAGGCATGCAAGGCAAGCACTCTAACACTGAGCCACCTTCCCAGCCCTAAGCTGAGATATCTTAATCCTTAATTATGTAATTTTTAAAACTGTGGTACAGAGGTCAGGCACATATTCCTGAATTCAAGAAATAAGAACCCACTCATTTAATCATGGAAAAAACAGACCCCTGTTACTTGGGATTTCATGAAATATTCCAGAGTTTCAATCATTTCCACATTCTTTAACATCTTCACAGACTACCCTGTCTTTCGCTGACCGTGTAGATTACAGTTTACTGAGGCAAGTTGACTGTTTTTGCAATTCACTAACACTGAGACTCAGGCATAGTTAAATAACCCTTTGGACCTCTCATATCCCTTCTATACAATGGCAGAAATAAATCCCTGCCTCTGTAATGTGGAGATTGATAGTTCTGACATGATAGCATTGTTAGCAGAAGGGAAGGATATCATATAGAAACTGCCTAGATCTTGGTATATGTAAGCCACATTTTCTATGTCTATTCATCAACGGTAGTTCTTCCAGACTGCTTCCAGATAGGCTCTTGGGTAAAGGAGTACAATTAAGATGGGTGTAAATATGACCCTGTTCTCTCCTGACAAATTCCTTCAGCGTTCCAGAAGGGTGGTGGAGGAGAAGCTGGGGGCTAATCAAGCTCTCCTATAGAATGCAGTTTCAATGTTCCAGCGAACAGTCCTAAGTCTTTTTTTGTACCTTGAAGAAAATTTTTTTCTAAATCATTTTTTAATTTTTCATTTTCAACTTTAGAAAAATTGTTTTCTATTAACTTTTTTTCTTCCCCTTATAATTTTTATTTTAGGGGTACATGTGTGTGAGCTTTTATCTTTTTCGTTTTTTTCAGTTTTTTTGTTTAGCTCTAGTGAACTTTTGATCTTTTTTTGTCTTTCTCATTCATTTCACCTTTTCTTTTCTTTTGTTCTTCTTTGCGTGACTTAATTGCTGTTCTGCTCGTCCTCAAATACACCCAGAGTCCATTATTAGATCTTATTCCCCATTGTGTACACACTTAATCCAGAAATTTATTACTCAATTCAAACCTTCTTAGACTTAAATTCCTGAATAGCAATACTACCTCTTTATACCTATATAACATTTTAAGCATTTTAATTTTTAAGTTTTTCACGTCTCCTTTATATCATTCCCCTTCTCTCATTCTATCCACATTCTTCTCTGAATATTTCGTTTTCAAATTTGCATAACTTTTAAGTGTTGCAATTTTTAATTTCTAATGTTTGCTTTTCTATTTTTTCTTGTCTTTTTTTTCTTTCCCTTTCTTTTTATCTCTGTCTACTTTCATTCTATTCAACCTATTTCCTGCTTTGAGATTAGGAGTTAGTTAACTCTCCCTCTGCCTTTCCACATCCCTCAATTCCTATTTTATCCACATCTCTCCTTAAACGTAATAATTTCTGATTTGCCAAATTCTTTTTTCGGGTTTGTAGCCCACTAATACATAATTGTTTAATGTTGAATAGATATATCTGATGAACTAGATTGTATCTGCAGACTATTGACTGTGCAACTACAGTCTTTGGTTGATGCTTGCCTTAAGATAGTGTTCTAGCATAAAACTTGTTACTTTCATCCCTAATGGGCAGAGCAAGCTGGAAAAACAAAGAATAATGGCAAGTCAAGGTACCTCAACTCCCACTCATGATAATCAGGGGACAGATCAGATAATGAATAATCCAGAGGAGAGTTCCCAAATAGCTCTACAAACACCACTGGTAAACATGGAAATGAAAAGATTGAAAACTTGCAAAGGACTCTCTATGATCATGATAGGAAGAGAGAGGAGGCAAACCAAAGTTTCATATAGGAAAAAATTTGATACAGCATTTGCGTGAGCAGCTTCAGAACACTCAAAGAGAAAGAAAGAAATTTGGTGAGAAAGCTGATCAGTCAAAGAGAAAGTCAGTAATGGAGTGAGCAGACTGAGAACACTCAAAGAGAGCTACAGGAATTGCATGAACATGAGGAAGCTAATCAAAGAGAAATAGAGGAATTGAGAGAGCAGGATGAGAATACACAAAGATCACTAAAGGCATTCATGGAATCCATTAACAGAGAGCTGAAAGAAGTCAGGGACACCACAAAGGGAATGCTGAATGTAACCCAACAGTAGGATTGGGAGTCCAAGGAAACCATAACCAATCAACTAAGTGATTTCAGAATAAACACTGAACACCAAATTAAGGAAGTAAAGAAGTTCATACAACATTTAAAACAAAGCTCCAACAAAGAATTTGAAGCCATCAAAGCTGACCAATTAGAAGGAAAATAAATAAAAAAGAAAGTAGAAAGTCTTGACAGTAGGTTACACCATGCAGAAGATCGAATCTCGGGGATTGAAAACAGCCTAGATATTATAGAGAAAGAACATACAACCATCCAAGACAAATCCAAGAAATATGATAGATCTATTCAACACTTGGAATACACCATCAGAAGGCCTAATCTGAGGAAAATGTGTGTAGAAGAGCACTTAGAAACAGAAGTTAATGGTCTAGGAAAATTGTTTCACAGGATCCTAGGAGAGGACTTCTCAAACACGCAAAAAGATGGGCCTATTCAGTTATAAGAAGCTTTTAGAAGTTAAAATAGGCCAGATCAGAATAGAACATCCCACCATCACATTATATTTCTCACAGAATCAATTCAGACCAAGGAAAAGATCCTTAAAGCTATCAAGGAGAAAAGATCAATCACCTATAAAGGGATACAAATTAGAATCACCTCAGATTTCTCAGCAGAGACAATTAAGCAAGAAGAACCTGGAATGATGTATGCCATGTCCTAAAGACAAACAACTATCAGCCAAGAATACAGTACCCATCTAAGCTCTCCTTCATCACCGAAGGTCAAATTAAAACCTTCCATACGAAAGAAAAATTGAAACAATATATCTTCACCAAATGAGCCCTACAAAAGATTCTTAAAGATTTCCTACACATAGAAAACCAGCAAGAACACAATAAAGGCCAAGAAACCGCACCCAAACTGAGAATCCAAGAACCATAGGAAGAACCCAGTTGCTGCAGCCTGCAAGAAGGTGGATTAAATGGCAGGAACTCCCAAATACCTTTCAGTCCTCTCTCTCTACATAAACGGACTTAACTCTCCAATTAATGGACCTAGACTGTCTAGTTGGATTAAAAAGCAAGATCCTTCTATATGCTTCCTTCAGGAGTCATATCTTGCCCATAAAAACAAACACATTTTCGATGTGAAAGGCTGGAATAAAATCTATCAAACACATGGCCCCCATAAACAGGTGGAGTTGTAATCCTAATATGAGATAAAATAGACTTCAAATTAAAATTCGTGACATGAGATAAAGAAAGTCGCTATATACTAATTAAGGGATCTCTCCTTCCGGAGGATATTACAATTCCAAGTATATATTTGTCAAACAACGATGCACCCAAATTTATCCAAAAAACACTACTTTCCCTCAAATCCCACATAGATACAAAGGCATTATTTGTTGTGAACTTTAACACAACACTTTCCCCACTAGACAGATCAACTCAGCAACAACTCAACAGAAATCACAGATCTAAACAACTGCCTAGATCAACTAGATTTAACAGACATCTACCGAATATTTCACTCACCAGCATCAGAATACACGCTTTTCTCAGCAGCACATGGATCATTTTCCAAAATAGACCACATGTTAGGCCAGAAAGCAAACTTGTCCAAATTCAGAAACATTGAATTTATACCTTGCATTCTCTCAGACCACAAGGGAATAAAATTAGAACTCAACACCAAAAGCCACCAAAGAAAGTCCTGTAACACATGGAGGCTGAACAACACACTGCTGAATCACCAGCGGGTCATGGAAGATATTAGAAAGAAATTCAAATGTTCATAATATTCAACAAAAAGGAACAAACAAATTACCAGCTCCTCTAGGAAACAGTAAAGGCAGTTCTTAGATGCAAGTTTGTAGATCTGAGTTCCTACATCAACAAATTGGAGAGATCTGAAACCAGCAATTTAATGAGACATCTGATCCTACTTGAAAAAGAGCAGAAAGATAAACCCCGATGAAGGAGATATAAAGAAATAATTAAAATTAGATCCGAATTAAATGAATTAGAATCCAAAAAGAAGTATAGAACGAATCAACAAAACAAAGAGTTGGTTCTTTGAAAAAATTAACAAAATTGATAGACCCTTAGCAAATCTTCTCAGAAAAAGAAGAGAACACATCTAAATAAATAAACTCAGAGATGATAATAGGAACATCACCAAAGAATAAACCAAGATTCAGAACATTGTGAGGGAATACTCCTCGCAAATACCTACATGCTGAAACTAAACTAAGATGAGTTATACCATCTTAACAGGCCCATATCAAGCATTGAAAAAGAAATAGAAATAAGTGTCCTCTCATCTAACAAAAGGCCAGGACCAGATGGTTTTACAGCAGAATTCTACAAGGTCTTTAAAGGAGATCTTACAACAATACTCCTCCAACTCTTCAATGAAATTGAAAGAGAAAGTTCACTACCGAACTCATTCTATGAAGTCGTCATAACCCTCATCCCAAAACCAGGCAGGGACTCATCAAAGAAAGAGAACTATAGACCCTTTTCTTTGATGAACATTGATGGAATATATCTCAAAAAATTTTGGCCAATCGACTTCAAAAATTCATCCAAAATATCATACAACACTTGAAAAAGGAAAACAAAACACAGCTTAGAAAGTGGCAAACACTCCCATGTTCTCGGATTGGAAAGACCAAGATTGGGAAAATGGCAATACTTCCTAAGGCTATCTACAAATTCAACGTGATACCTATCAAAATTCCAGCCTCATTCTTCAAGGAAATAGGAGAGTGAATCCAGAAATTCATATGGAACAATAAAAGACTCTGAATTGCAAAAATGATCCTCAACAGAAAGAACAGTGATGGAGGAATTTGGTATTGACCAAATTTCAAACACTACAATAAAGCCATAGTAATCACAACAGCTTGTTACTAGCACAAGAACAGACCTCAGGACCAATGGAATAGAATTGAAAACCCAGAAATGAACTACAGACTTATGGCCATCTAATCTTCAATAAGGGAGTGAAAAAATTAGAACTGAAGAAAGACAGCCTCTTCAGTAAATAGTGCTGGCAAAATTGGTTAACTACTTGTAGAAAACTAATGCTAGATTCATATATATCACCCTGCAGCAGAATCAACTCCAAATGGATCAAAGACCTCGGCGTCAAAGCAGACACTGTGAAAACATTACAGGATGGAATAGGAGAAACCCTAGGTCTCCTTGGCACAGGCCCAAATTTTATTGAGACCCAGAAACAGAACAAATCAAAGAAAGATTAGACAAATGGGATTGCATAGAATTGCAGCATTTGTGCATGGCAAAGGACATAGCTAGCAAGATCAATAGAAAGCCTAAAGATTGTGAGAAGACCTTCACTAGCCAAACAATGCACAAGGGTCTCTTATGTAATATATACCTGGAACTCAAAAAATTAAATCCCCCAACAACAAATCTTCAAAGAAACAACTGCCCAATAAATAAGTTGGCTGAAGATTTAAAGAGAAACTTCTCTGAAGAGGAAAGAAGGATGGCCAATAGACACATGAAGAAATGCTGGGAAGGTGGCTCAGTGTTAGAATGCTTGCCTTGCAAGGCTGAGGCCCTGGGTTCAATTCCTCAGCACCACATAAGCAAAAAGAATGAACCCTTAGATATGTATTTTAATGTTTTTTTCTTTCATGCATGTTTTTCTAACGCATTTATAAGATTATCTCTTTGTTGCTTTGTATGTCCCTCCCCCACAGTATAACCCCTGCTTTCACTATATTTGATGTCAGTATAACTTGTGGAGGAGATGGGGAAAAACCAGTTGTTTAAGGATACAGGTGGACCTGTTGCAACAATGAGAAGTACAAGTTGTCATGTCCAAAACGAGCTTTACAACGTCGGTGCGGGGGGGGGGAAGGGGGGAAAGAGACGGATTGGGATTGGGGGGAGGGGGGAGGCTGGGAAGGGATGTGAAGGGTAAACAAAGGAGGAGGCTGTAATGCTTGGTAAGAAATGTACACATTATCCTGCCCATGTAATTGTAACCCCTCTGTATTGTATGTTCACAAATTAAATTAAATTAAATTTAAAAAAAACTAAAGTACTTTATGTTTATATGTATGCACGTATTTTTGTATATGAATATATAAACATATATACACACATGCATATATATACACAGTTGCACACTCATGTATATATTATATGGTATATATTAATATATTATATATTGCATGTATTTGTTGCTCTCAAGGAAGAAAATCCTTTCTTCCTTTATTTGGTTTTGAATTATAAGCCTACCGAAACACACCTAGCTTACTAACTTTATTTCAGATGAATACACTGCTGTGCTCAAATCAAATGAGTTTCTCATTATTAAGGATGGATAATCTTTAGAGGAACTAATAATGAACTAACTTCACAGCCTTATCATATTAACTTATTCTTCTCTTTCTAAGAGGATTCCTTAAAAGTGTGCATAATTACAAAATGAAGTTCAATTACCACAATGGTATTGATTTCTGTACATCAGTCAAACATGCAAAAGTTAGCATTTGATCCCATTGCCTAGGTGCTATTCCTGAGTTTCTTTGCTTAAGGCTAGTCCTCTAGCACTTGAGCCACATATCTATTACTTATGACCTTTATGGTGGTTAATTGGAGATAAGACTCTGCTGTTCATTTTGCCCAGGCAAGCCTCAAAGTTTGGTCTTCATATTTCAGAATTGCAGGTATGAGTGGCCTGAGCCCAGGATCTTTACATATTGTTATTTACATGCCTTCAGTTATTTCTGGTGCTGAATAAGGTTTGTTTGCTTTTTTTGCTGGTCCTGGGTCTTGAACTCAGGGCCGAGGTGCTGTCCCTGAACTTTTTTGCTCAAGACTAGTATCACTTGAGCCACATGTTCACTTCATGCCTTTGGGTGGTGAATTGGAAATAGTAATTTCAATGACTCCTGTAGCTGGGCTGGTTTTGAACTATGATCCTAAGATCTCAGCCTCCTCAGTAGACAGGAGTAGAAATGTAAACCACATGTGCCCAGCTGCTTCATAAGTGTTCTGAATCAGTGTTTCTGAATACTTTACACTGATCAACAGTTTTCATCAGGTGGGTTTCAGACACTTTTCAGGGTGAAAGGGAGAAAAAAGCTGTGAGGGGGAACTAAGAATATTGCTCAGGTGCTAATGTAGCAGAGAAACTATTCTTGGTGAGATGAATTGTGCTTTTATTTACAATCAATGAAATTCCTTCACTTTTAGTCTCCTTCTTTGTAAGAATCTTCACCTCTTGGGTTTTCAATTCCAAACAATTTGAATAAGCTTACTGCTATCACTTCTTTTTTTTAATTTAATTTTATTTTATTTGTGAACATACTGTACAGAGGAGTTACAATTACATGGGCAGGATAATGCATATATTTCTTACCAAGCATTGCAGCCTCCTCCTTTGTTTACCCTTCACATCCCTTCCCAGCCTCCCCCCTCCCCCCATCCCAATCCTATTCCTTCCCCCCCCCTGCACCAATGATTGTGGAAAAGGTCTGATAAATTGCAAGGTGCTTTGGAGGATTATGGGTGGATGCCAGTGAGTGGATGAATTTGTACATATCTATATCTATATCTATCTATATACATACATACATACATAGATACACACACATATCTCTCTCTCTGTCTATATATATATATATATATATATATATATATATATATATATATATATATATATACATCACTGATTTAATATTCCCAATAATTGGAATGTAATCTTATTCTAGCTGAAAATGAATTATATATGTGAAAGCTCAGTATCTTATATACATTAAGCATATATAGACATATATATGTATATGTTTGCATACATGTATATATGTGTATATATATATATCTTTCTCAGAAAGAACTTCAAGTATGTATTTTGTCAATTCTGTTGTGATAGAGTATATGAATATATGACAAATCCTACCACCCCGCCCCCCAGACTTGCCTTGAAACCCCTTGTGTGGCCAATGCTATTCTTACCAAAGTAATCCTGTTAACATAACCTTTACAGAGGAGGGGAAAAGGATAACAAACTGGGAGGTGGGTCTGCCATTAAAACAAAAAGGGGGAATCTGTGAGGCACATTACCAGCAAAGATGACCCTGAGAGGAAGTTGAGTGTGCAGAGCCCAATTTGTTTAAGTTCAGGGCATAAACAGCTCATGGAATCTTAGGTGCATGATAGGGTGTGCCCTTTACAGTGATTGGTTGGTTCCTTTTTCTTCCCTCCCACGAGGTCTTTTGCTTTACAAAGTGCTTGTTGCATGGTAATAAACGACTTCCTGCTTGACTTGATTCCCCACTGCTTCTGATTGCCTCCAAGGCTAACGGAGGCTGGGGAACAGGCGAGAGGTGCATGTACATTTCCTCAGACCCAGTCCATCTTTCATGGGACGGATGAATACTTGACAATTGTTAAGCATGAATCACTATTATGTGTACATATTGATAAGCCTACATTCTTTTCTTACAATATTTGTAGTAGCAAATTTGAAACCCTGGGCCTCACACATGTAGAGTACAGGCTCCAACCCAAGCCACCATACTCAGCTGTTTCGTAGTACACAGCTATTTTTGTCATATGTTGAATGATGTTTAGTGTGTGCTTGGCCTACAGCTTTAATTCAGGGCTTGAGAGCTGTCCCTGAGCTTTATTTTATTTTTTGCTCAATGCTAGTGCTCTATTCCTTAAGCCACAGCTCAAGATTTAGTTTTTTTGCTTGTCTTGCATCCTTTCATAATCAATTTTAGATATGAGTCTTCTAGTCTTTTCTAACAGGGATAATTTGGAACTATGATCCTCAGATCTCTGCCTCCTGAGTTGTTAGGATCACAGGCCTGAGTCACCAGCACCTAGCAGTCTGAACATTTTATAAAATACCTTGGATATGTTATTTTCCTTACACACACACACACACACACACACACACACACACACACACACACACACACACAC
This sequence comes from Dipodomys merriami, assembly GCF_024711535.1. NCBI lineage: Eukaryota > Metazoa > Chordata > Mammalia > Rodentia > Heteromyidae > Dipodomys > Dipodomys merriami. The sequence continues at coordinate 560,402 of NW_027206022.1, forward strand.
ACACACATTTTAATAGATAGTTTCCAGGGGCTGGGAATGTGGCTGAGTGGTAGAGCCCTTACCTTGCATGCATAAGGCCCTGAGTCCAATTCCTCAGCAGCACATAAGCAAAAAGAAAAAAGCCAGAAGTGGCACTGTGGCTCAAGGTGTAGAGCGCTAGCCTTGAGCTGAAGAGCTGAGGGACAGCCACCAGGGCAGCAGTTCAGGCCCCATGACCAGAACAACAACAAAAAAAGATAGTTTCCAGAGGGATTCCAGTTACATGAGCAAGGTAATGAGTCCATTTCCTATTAAGCATTTGTTTCCCCCTCCTTTGTTTTTCCCCTACCATCCCTTTCCTCCCCACCTTCCTGTCTTCCTGCCCCGCCCTCCAACTTTGTAAAGTACGTTTTCAACAGAGTGTCTTGGACACCTCATTGTTACAATAGTTCATCCTCTATCCTTATTTCAGCATTTTGGTGTTTCCCCTCAATTAGAAAAATATATATAAAATTTGCAAGACACTGGAATCAAGTACAGTGACAACAGGGGTTATACCATGGCAGAAGAACATACAAAGAAACAAAAAATATCATATAGTATATTATCAGCACATCAAAAAGAACAGCAAGAAAAATAAAATCTGTTGTGGCCCTATCTTGGGCTTCATTTCACATAGCATCAGCTTTTATGGTCATATATACATAGCTCTTAACCTCTTCTGCTTGTCCTAGACATAGACTAGTTAATGCAGATAAGGGAAACTGATTTCCCTTACATGTAATTAGTGTATATTAGTTGAACAAACGAGATTCATTGTGCTATTTCCATTATGTATGTTAATGCACCCTCATTCTCTTCCTTTAATAACCAGTGCGGTGGGAAGGCCCACTTCCGTGGTGATGTCATTACCCAAGGGTCTGGGCTGCAGGAAGGGGCAGGGTTTGGCTTGAGGGAGGAGCGTGAGTTGCAGCTGAAACTCCTGGAGAGGGGAGGAGGTGCAGCCTATGTACAGGCTGCAGGTTCCAAGTAGCGAGAGTGGAGATTGAGATGATGCAGAGAAAGACAGTCAGAGGGCCTGTGGAGAATCCTGAAGGCTCAGGAGAGGTCTCTGGAAAAGAAAGTGGCAAGGCATGAGGCCTGCAAAGAGGCCCATGTGGAGTGGAAAGGCCTGCAGAGAAGGAGGAAGGAAGCAAAAGGAAAAGCCTTCCCCTTTGGAGCTTGGGAAATTTGCAAACTGACTAATAGGTTTGCAATTCAACTAGTAACAGTCGGGGCTGCCCATTGGAGGCTTGGAGTTTGAGGCTGCTCTTGGTTCTGAGTAGCCAGCCAGCACAAGGCAGTCACAGGTCCCCTTTCTGGTGTAAGTAGTGTAAATAAAGTTCCTTTGTCACCTTTAAGGGTGTCTTGATGGATTGTCATAACATTCCCTTCCTCATTCCTTTTCTCAAAACAATAAGAAGACATTCCATTTTTATATTTGCACAAACATACCTAAGGTTTTTTTTTTTCCAATTATATGCCTTCCTTATCTTATCTTTCCTGCTCCTACTGGTACTCATATCCTCCACAGAATCTGTTTTATGCTCCTGTTACTTGTTTTTTCTTTTTAATTTTTACCATAAAGGTGATGTACAGAGGGGTCATAGTTCCATAGTTATGCATTGAGTGTATTTCTTTTTAAACGGTGCTATTATTAGTTTTTGTATTTTTGTCAGTTGTGCAACTTGGTTTCACCTAGGGATTTCAAAATACATATATTTACTTTAATCCGATGACCTTATTCCAGGGTCCTCTCTTTACTTGTCCATTTGTATTATTCAACTACTTTCAGTCAGTTCCTGTATTCAGTCGTCATAGTACATATCTTCTATATCAGTATTATTCAGTGTTTCTCAATCGTGTTCTCTCTAGTACTTCTCCTTGGAATCCCCAAATAGACCACATATTGTAGTAGGAAGACAACTACTCAGGCAGGCAAGCCCACCTAGCTGTCCAGAGTGACAGAGCCCACCGCAACAAAGTTGTTCACAAAGAAGCAACTTTATTGAGAAGGTTACTACACTGACCGGTCAGGGCCACAGCACAGGCTGGGGAGCTGATACTGCGACCTCTAGCAGCCTCCATTCTTTGGTTGTTAAAGGCAAACTCCATGAGGTCCAGCCTGGTGACGTGCAGGTGACCAATGGGTCACAAAGGATTGTACAGTCATAACAGACCACACACAGGTGGCCAATAGGCCGAGTTTACCGTACGCATGTGCAAAAGCAAAGATTTACCATAAGCACAGTGGTGTCACCAGTTGGAGTCAGATTATAATCTCTCTATTTTATGGGTCAGTCTTTAACAAAAGGGGGAGTTTGGTTGTTAAGGGGAGGGGGCCAGATGCATTTTGTTTCATTCTGGGAACTAGGCCCATCAAGTCTAAATGACCTAAAACAAAAGCAAAGGTCAAAATTGAATCATACCAGCTGTGGCTTATCTTAGGGTCCATTTCAATATCACAAATTTTGTTTAAGGATGTGATTATACACATATGTACACACAGGTATGCATATGTATATCTCTTAGGACCCCATTCCATTCCATTTTATAAGACAAAAAACATAACATTTGCCTCTATTAATCTAATTTAGTTCAAATAACAAGTCGCTATACAGTTCCATCCTTTTACCAGTGAATGCCCTATTACGCCGTTTGTAGCTGAATAAAGGTCCCTTGATTATGCATGCATCATTTTCTTTTTGTTTATCTTGAAGGAGTTGTAGGTTGCTGTTCACCCAACGAGACCTAGGAATACAAATCTGGTAGGCAGAAAGTGGACTACACCATGTGGACATACACAAAGTGGATTGAAATATCAAATGCTTATATACAGCATACAGGCAGGAAAGTAAATCTTCTGTCAGGGGGAAGAAAGTCAGTCTTAAAGAGTTTAAGGGGAATACAGATGATGAGAATTAACTTTAAGTCAGTTAGCAGGAAGAATTAATCCCTGACAACAAAGGTGAGGTAGTTGTAGTGATGAAAGATTACTGAGTAAGCAAGGCACAGGTCAGCTACCTGAGACACACAAAAGGAGTCTGGAGTCCTTGTTCTATGGGATGAATAGGACAGGACAAGAATGGCATGTCCTGACATGTGCCTGGGCGTGGGACTTTTGCCCTGAGGTGGAAAGGTGTTTCCCTTTTCATTGTCCAAGCAAATGCATGCCCTCATATTGCATCCTCATGGCACACAGGACCTTAGATGGGGTCACAGGCATCCATGCTTTCATGTACAAAGGACTTTCTCTTTATCCAAGCAATTATAAATATAATATGTCTTGATCAATGTCACTCAGTTCATCATTCTCACTCATCCTTCCCCTACCTATCCTTCCTCTACCTATCCTTCCTCTTTTCTTAATTTTGTAAGGTATACATTGGATTCCAGACTGTATTTTCCTCTTTTTCTCTTGTCTTTCCCCTTAACCCCACCTCAGGCTTTTCAAGTACCCACTTCCTGGTAAAAAATTTTGCAAATCTAATTCCCACCACCTTTTGAACCCCCTCTACTTATTTGTGTCTGTTATTCCTTCTGCCTACGAAAAGTAGAAGTGTCTTAATGCCCTAATACCAAGATGGAAGTTGAGTTGTAGTTCTTAGCATTACAATGACTGATGCAAGCTGAGATATCCTAATCCATAAAGGTGTAACTCTTTAAACTGTGGGACAGAGGTCAGGCACATATTCCTGAATTCAAGAAAGAAGAACCCATTCATTCAATCATGGAACAAACACACCACTGATTGCTTGGGATTTCATGAAATATTCTAGAGTTCTCAATCATTTCCACATTCTTTAACATCTTCACAGACTACCCTGTCTTTAGCTGACTGTGTAGATTACAGTTTACTGAGGCAAGTTGAATGTTATTGTAACTCACTAACACTGAGGCTCAGACATAGTTAAAAAACCCTTTGGACCTCTCATTTCCCTTAGATACAATGGCAGAAATAAATCCATGCCTCTGTAATGTGGAGATTGATAGTTCTGACAGGATAGCATTGTTAGCAGAAGGGAAGGATATCATATAGAAACTGCCTAGATCTTGGTATATGTAAGCCACATTTTCTTTGTCTAGGCATCAACTGTAGTGCTTCCAGACTGCTTCCAGTTTGGCTCTTGGGGATAAGGGTACAATTGAGATGAGTGTAAACATGACCCTGTTCTCTCCTGACAAATTCCTTCAGATGTAGTCCCATGAGTAATATTGCTAACCCTATGATACTTCTACTTTTAGCTTTTTGAGAGACATCTATACCACTTTCCCTAGTTCATCCACTAATTTAAACTCACACAAACGGGGCTGGGAAGGTGGCTCAGTGGAAGAGCGCTTGCCTTGCATGCATGAGGCCCTGGGTTCGATTCCTCAGCACCATATAAGCAAAAAGAAAAAAGCCAGAAGTGGCCCTGTGGCTCAAGTGGTAGAGCATTAGCCTTGAGCTGATGAGATGAGGGACAGTGCTCAGGCCCAGAGTTCACGCCCCACGACCGGACCCAAATATAAATAAATAAACTCATACATACATCCTCACCATCAGTTATTCCTTTATATGCACTTGCTGATTTCCACTCTGATGGAAATGAGATGAAACTTTTATGACATTTCAAATTGCATTTCCGTTCTGGCCAAGTATGCTAAGCATTGCTTCATCTACAGATGTTCTCAGTTGTATATCTTGGGAGTTAAGTACACTCATTTGTCCTGCCAGTTCATTTATTCATTATATATTTATTAATTGGATTATTGGTTCTTTGGGAGTTTAGAAATTTGAGTGCTCTCTGTGTCTTGGTCAATAGTCTGTTTTCAGATGTATTGCTGGCAAATATGTTTTCCCATGCTTCAGTCTATTATGCAGTGTTTTAGTTCTACTTATCAAAATCTGTGATGTGTTGAGAATGAGGCTCCGTGGTAGAGTGCTTGCCAAGCATGCATGAAAACCATGGTTTGATTCCTCCGTACCACATAAACAGAAAAAGCTGGAAATGGCACTGTGGCTCAAGTGGTAGAGTGCTAGTCTTTTTTTTTTTTTTTTTGGGGTCCGGTCGTGGGGCCTGAACTCTGGGCCTGGGCGCTGTCCCTCAGCTCTTCAGCTCAAAGCTAGCGTTCTACCACTTGAGCCATAGCGCCACTTCCGGCTTTTTTCATTTTGCTTATGTGGTGCTGAGGAATCGAACCCAGGGCCTCAGGCATGCAAGGCAAGCGCTCTACCACTGAGCCACCTTCCCAGCCCATAGTCTTAAGCAAAAGAACTTCATGTACAATGCCAAGGCCCTGAGTTCAAACCTCAGGACTGGCAAAATAAATAGAATCTGTCATAAAATTATTCAAATACCTAAAGGCCTTACACTGTTATTTCATACATATCTGCTATGATCCTAAGAACAATATACTCCCTGTTCTCCAGATAGCTGATTTATATTTTAAATTGGCTCATGCCTATTTGCTTATTTTTGCCAGTACATGAGCTAGAACTCAGGTTTTGTGCTTGTTCACTTTCCTCTCTCCTAGGTCAAGGATATGTGAGCCATGCCTCCCATTCAGCTTTTTTGCTGGTTAATTGAAGCAAATGTCTTGTAGGCTTCTGGGTCTGTGCTTGCTCTATTCCTTGATCCTCATATCTCAGCCTCCTGACTATGGGGGCTTACAGGCAAATTCCATCAATCCCTTGCAGGCACAAGCCAACAGTGCCTACATGGTTTTTTCCTTTTATCTCTTTTGCCATACAAAATAAGATGAATATTCAAATGCCATAAAGCATGTCCCAATCTGTTTGGACCATACTCTCTCTCTATATATATACATATACATATACTCCGTTTTAGTTGGGGAAACTCAGGCATTCACACACACACATATATGAGAAAACAACACACTGTCTGTGGTTTGACATCATCAGCAGAGAAACCATGACCATTAATATTCCTTACAAATAACAAATTTCTTTATATGTATGCACCTATGTTTGTATATAAATATATAAACATATACACACATGCATATATATACACACTTGCACACTCATATATATATAATATGGTATATATTAACATATATTTTGTATATACAAATGAAGCAGAGTCTTGCTATGTAGCCTATGTTGCTCTCAAAGAGGTGAAAATCCTGTCTTCCTTCACTATGTTTTGAATTATAAACCGGCTAAAACATACCTAGCTTACTCTATTTATTTCAGATGAATACACTACTGTGCTCAAATCAAATGAGTTCCTAATTATTAAGGAAGGGAAATGTTTAGAGGAACTACTAAATGAACTAGCTTCACAACCCTATCAAAGAAACTTATCTTTCTGTTTTAAGAGGATTCCTAAAAAGTGTGCATTATTACAAAATGAAGTTCAATTACTACAATGGTATTGATTCCTGTACATCAGTCAAACATGCAAATGTTAGTACTTGATCTCATTTCCTAGGTGCTGTTCTTGATCTTCTTTGCTTAAGGCTAGTCCTCTACCACTTGAGCCACATATCTTTTACTTATGACCTTTATGGTGGTTAATTGGGGAGAAGAGTCCCCTGTTCATTTTGCCCAGGTAAGCTTCAAAGATTGATCTTCAGCTTTCAGAATTGCAAGCATGAGCGGCCTAAGCCCAGCAGCTTTACATATTGGTATTTACATGCCTTGAATTATTGCTGGTACTGAATAAGGGCTTCGATGTTTGTTTGCTTTTTTGCTGGTCCTGGGGCTTGAACTCAGGGCCTAGGTGCTGTCCCTACACTTGATTGCTCATGACTAGTACTGTATCACTTGAGCCACATGTTCCCTTCAAGCCATTGGGTGAATTGGAAATAGTAATTTCAATGACTTCTGCAGCTGGGCTGGTTTTGAAATATGATCCTCAGATCTCAGCCTTCTGAGTAGATAGGAGTACATGTGTGAACCACAGGTGCCCAGCTGCTTCACAAGTGTTCTGAGACCTCTTAAAATCAGCCAAATACTTTACACTGACCCAACAGTTTTCATCAGGTGAGTTTCAGACACTCCTCAGGGTGAAAGGGAGAAAAAAGCTGAGTTGGGAACTAGGAATATTCTCAGGTGCTAATGTGTCAGAGAAACTATTCATGGGAGATGAATGTGTTTTTCTTTTATTAAGGAGGTGCCATGGACTGGCTCTGTCGGGACGACGGAGGACACCTAGTGGAGGTAACTGGAATAGGTGGGGAGATGGCCAACAGACAATTCACACAAGAGGAGTGACTGCTGAATGCGATTTACTGCAGAGGATAACAAGCTTTTATAGAAAAAGTCTCCATGAGAAAGGGCAAAAGGTTACACAATCTTGCTGCAAGGCTTCGTTCTTGGGTGGTCATCAGCTGCTCGCCTGATCTTGTTTTTTGCATGATGAGCTATGACGATAGGCACTTGTTTTTGGCTTTACCTCTATTTTTAAGAAATACAATTGTTTCAAGATGTTTATCACCTATTAACCATTAACCAGAGCATATGGGCAAGGTGCTGGACAGAAAGGCATGAACTCTAGTACTTTATTGTTACTTTTGTTTAGTTTTGTACTTTATGCGTTTCAAATCTTTTCTAAGCAAATATTCTTCTTTGCCATTTTTTAGAGGGTCCCCAATTTGTGGCCAAAAATCATGATATTCAGTATACTTAGTTAAATCTGGCCATGTATCTAATTCAAGCTCATAGTGTCTTCTCTGTAACCCTTTCACATAATCGTTTTCTCCTCTCCATAGAGGCCTTGACTGTCTCATAAGATCATTCTTGTTCCTTTTTTGATAGTAAGCACCAAGGAGGCCTAGATCTAGCAAGTCTCTCAGTAAATGCAAGAGAGTAATAGGAAGTTCTTTCTCCTAAGTAGTTTTCCCAACCGTTGCCATCCTTATCATACACACCTGCAAAAGGTTATGGATCTGGGTAAGTCTGGGGGTCCTCTTGAAAATGGAGGATCCCAATATTTTCCTCTGACCCATTGCCACCTTCCATCTACCAACCTTTTAGGAATCTTATTAAGCTTTTGGTCTAAATATTCCTCTACTTCTTTCTTATCTACAGGATATCTATATGAGTCTATTGTCTATGCTCCAGGATTAAAGGGAAGTCTCCAATAGCCATACAGTCTTTGTGCTCTAGCCATTCCTACAGCTTCTTGTAAATTTCTTACAAACAATTCCTTTTGCTGAAGTGACGTCATGAAACCTCCCAATACTTTTATATTTGCTTATGACTTGTCTAATAGCCTCCATAAGAGGGGCTTTCAGGGTAGCACTTAACTCTGGTGAGTTAGTCATGTTCTCAGGACACTCATCAGATGTTGGAGTCATCAACACTTCCAAGAAAGAGCCCTGAATAAGGGAAAGTTGAGCATGAGTAAGTAGAACAAGCAACAGGAGCAGTAAAAGATTAATAGGCACTCCTATACAGCGAAAAAAAGAAAAACAGGAACATATCTTTCCCAGGGGCTTGCCAGCCTTTTTAGGAGATAGGCCTCTTTGAAGCCCCATTCTCTGAGGTTAGACTCCTGTGAAGTCCCATTCTCTGAGGTAGGCTCCTGTGAAGTCCCATTCTCAGAGGTAGGCTTCTGTGAAACCCATTGTCTGAAGTAGACTTTTGTGAAATCCCAATCTCAGAGGTAGGCTTCTGCTTAGTAGCGCCAATGATTGTGGAAAAGATCTACCAAAATGAATGGTGATATGGAGGGTTATGGATGGATTCAAGTGACTGGTTGAATTTGTACTGATATATATGTATATTTACATACATAGATATGCACACACACACACAATGTAATCACACCGGTGACCTGCTGATGCATGCCTTTCCTTGTAATTTGTCGCTCAAAGCCAAGAGGTTCACATTCATGAACCATTGGGACATTCTCAAGTATGTCTCTAAAGTCCTCATAAGCTGTTGCTATGGAGACATGTTCATGTGGGGCTTCAGAATGCTGTTTTTACACATGGGATTGTGGAATGTTAAGTGTATATTATGTTTTGTATTTTTTAGCTCCAGGACTGGGACTCAAAGCCAGTACATGATACTTTTGCTCACTTGCTAATGCTCTAACAACTATGCCATACCTATATTCCTTAAAGTATGTATTTTGTCTATTCTGTTGTGAAAGACAATATGAATATATGACAAATTCTACCAGCTCTATAAAAATTATAGAACTGTTCATTTCCGGGGGGGGGGGAAGACACTGTTATAGAAGGTATTCTAGGTTTACAGAAAAATTTGAAAATTGCTTTCCACATAAAATCTGAATGGACTCTATGTCACTTTAATTGAATTTCACCACATAAAATAAGTATTTACTAAATCAACTTTATTACTCATCTTTAATCCTCAAATATTTCTCATTTTTAAGTGTTACAAATTCCTTAAATCAATTTCTTTATAGATTCTATAAACTACTTATTTTCCTAATTTATAACATTTCAGTTTTACTTTCGTAAGTTTTGTAAACACCTTTGAAGAAAGTAGACTGCTTCCCAATGATAGGACTCATGATACTAAATACAACAACCTCAAAATTAGAGATGTGGCACAAAGGGTAGAGTGCTAAGCTTGAGAATAAAAGCCAAAGGGAACTAAAGGGCTATGAGTTCAAATGAAACTAACAGCAAAATAAAAGGAAAAAGGTAAATATCATCCTAGAATTTGGGAGATCTACAAGAAGATGATCTCCCAATAGAGAATGTTAGAAATGGAACTTGAGATATTTTAGAAGATGGACATTCAGGGAAGAATGACTGAGAGTTTACTTAGAACGTTTTTGAAAAAATTTCTACATGTTTTACATTGCCATGATTTCTCTTGTGTGTGTGTGTGTGTGTGTGTGTGTGTGTTCAATGATGAACCCTGAGCTGTGCCTACTGGTTGAAGAACTCCACATTTGCTACCTTGAGAAGGTTTGTATCCTGTGTTGGTTCTCTATTGCAAACTGACTTTTCTTCTAGATGAAAGACTTTCCCTACTTGTTACATTCTAGAGATTTCTCATTTGGGTGAATTTTCTTATATGCTAGGCTGTGGCCTCCTGTTGACGGTTCTTTCCACATTTGTTGCATTCATAAGGCTTCTCTCCTGTGTTGTGCTCTCTGATGAAAAATAAGGGTTGATTTCTGTGTGAAACTCTTTCCATAGCTGTTACATTCCTAAAGTTTTACTCCTGTGTGTTCTCCAATGGACAGTAAGGTTTCCCCTGTGGCTGAATGACTTTCCACACAGATTACATTCATAAGGTTTCTCTCCTGTGTGTTTTGTCAGATGGACAGTAAGGTGTGTCTTCTGGCTGAAAGACTTTCCACACACATTACATTCATAAGGTTTCTCTCCTGTGTGTGTTAGCTGATGGACAGTAAGCTGTGCCTTCTGAGTGAAAGACTTTCCACACAGGTTACATTCAAAAGGTTTCTTTCCTATGTGTGTTGTCTGATGGACATTAAGGGTTGTCTTCTGGGTGAAAGACTTCCCACATTTCTTACATTCATAAGGTTTCTCTCCTGTGTGTGTTCTCTGATGGACAGGAAGATATGCCTTCACGTGAAAAGATTTTCCACACTTGTTACATTCATAAAGGGTCTTTCTTGTGTGAATATTCTGATGAAAAGTAAGGTTTCCCTTCCGGGTGAAAGACTTTCCACACACGTTACATTCATAAGGTTTCTCTCCTGTGTGTGTTTTCTGATGGACAGTAAGGTGTGCCTTCTGGATGAAAGACTTTCCACACACATTACATTCATAAGGTTTCTCGCCTATGTGTATCCTGTGGTGATATGTAAGTTTTGACTTCCGCATGAAAGACTTTCCACACAGGTTACATTCATAAGGTTTCTCACCTGTGTGTGTTCTCTCGTGGGCAGTAAGGATTGCCTTCTGGGTGAAAGACTTCCCACACTGGATACATTCATAAGGCTTCTCTCCTGTGTGTGTTCTCTGATGGACAGTGAGGTATGACTTCTTGCTGAAAGACTTTCCACAAAGCTTACATTCATAAGGTTTCTCTCCTGTGTGTGTTGTCAGATGGACAGTGAGGTGTGCCTTCTGGCTGAAAGACTTTCCACACACATTACATTCATAAGGTTTCTCTCCTGTGTGTGTTAGCTGATGGACAGTAAGGTGTGCCTTCTGGCTGAAAGACTTTCCACACAGGTTACATTCATAAGGTTTCTCTCCTGTGTGTGTTGTCAGATGGACAGTAAGGTGTGACTTCTGGCTGAAAGACTTTCCACACACATTACATTCATGAGGTTTCTCTCCTGTGTGTGTTAGCTGATGGACAGTAAGATTTGCCTTCAAGTGAAAAGATTTTCCACATTTGTTACATTCATAAAGTGTCTTTCTTGTGTGAATTTTCTGATGAAAAGTAAGGTTTCCTTGCCGGATGAAAGACTTTCCACACACGTTACATTTATAAGGTTTCTCTCCTGTGTGTATTCTCTGATGGACAGTAAGATTTGCCTTCAAGTGAAAAGATTTTCCACATTTGTTACATTCATAAAGTGTCTTTCTTGTGTGAATTTTCTGATGAAAAGTAAGGTTTCCCTTCCGGATGAAAGACTTTCCACACACGTTACATTCATAGGGTTTCTCTCTTGTGTGTGTTGTCTGATGGACAGTAAGGTGTGCCTTCTGGCTGAAAGATTTTCCACACACATTACATTCATAAGGTTTCTCTCCTGTGTGTGTTCTCTGATGGACAGTAAGGTGTGTCTTCCGGGTGAAAGACTGTCCACATTGGTTAGATTCTTTAACTACAGGAGATACTCCAGGACTATAAGCAGCACACATCCCATTAGACTCGCCATGGAGAAGCATGTTCTGACACTGCCTGAAGTCCTCTGTCCTTATCCCTAAGGAGTTCCTATTATTCCTAATCAGCTCTGACTTAGGTTTGGATCTCAAATTAAAAGTTGTTATTAATTTCACATTTTTCTCCCCTGTGTTAGTATTCATGACTCCGACTTCAGACAGACAATCATAGGGACTCCTCTGAGAGGTCTTAGTCCTGTACTCCTTTTCTTGGACATCTACAATGAGATATAGAAAGACAGATAAAAACAGAAATGAGACCTCAAGATTCCTTAATGTAACAGTAAAGGCATTTCCGTACATCCTAACTGTTACCAGATTTTAAAAGATCAAAGCAGGAACTCTTTGATGCAGAATATAAGCTTTTCTCTGTAATGTATTAGTTAACAAAGTAGTACTGACATTTTACAATGGTAAATAATGTTTTTCTGTTTGTTTTTTTTTCAGTTTTTCTCAAGGAATTAATTACGCAAATGATTCAGCTACACACTATTAGTTATAAACTGAGTACTAAACATTTGCCTTTAATACCCTCGAGGTTTGGTCCTAAGGGAATAGCTATTATTTTTCTTTTAATTTGTGGAAATAATTTATCCATTTTGCTGCTTTGCTTCTCAACCACTAGGTGAGGAACAGAAATACTGTCTAGATTTAGGGACCATTAGGGTGTTTGATACATCCCTTGGCCTTTCCGCTAAGCATGGAAGGTTCCTGAGAGTAAGGATTTATACCTCCATCTCTTCAGTTCTAACTTCTCACTAAGAATTACTTTAGGGATTGGTGGCATTTTTAAAATTGGTTTCCCTCACCCTTAGTCAAATTCTCATCAAATTTCCTTTTCTAACACTCCTGCTCCTTCACAACCATTCAAGACCAAAGATACTGCAGCTCACCACCCAGGTAGTCATCCCCTATGAACCAAAAGCTTTGCTTCTGAATCTCACTCACTTCCACCATCACCAAGAAGCAATTTTCCTCTTCACAGGATAGCAGTCCTGGCATACTCCTTATTTCCTCATACCTGCATAGCCCTTGTTTCAATGAAAATGAGACCTCATTTTCTACATTTCTCATTTTCTTTTTCTGTTTAAGAATGACTTCTACAAAGTAAAAGAAAATTGCTCACTTTAACTATACTGGGACAGCCAAATCAGTTTGTTTCCATGTAAATTCTTGATTGTCATGTCCTTAAGACAAAGGATCACCTAGTTCTCTGCCACACATGACTCAGGGAACTAGGAACATTATTGCTCAGTACAGCTCATTAAACTTACCAAGTGGACTCTGGCTACAAAACCACCATGCAAGATGCTTTATCTCACCTGTGAGATTCTTGTCTGAGGCTTCTCTTATCCATGCTTCTGCACCTTGCTCTAGCTTGGCAATCAATTTAGGTTTAGGAACACAGTGTCCTGTTATTAACAAGTGGAGAAGAACTATTGGTAGGCTGGGTCATCATTACTGTAAGGTCTTAGACATCATGTTCACAAACTTGCTCCTAAACCTTGTTTCTCATTTCTTACCAACTTCCTGGTTGATATTCCCCAGCTTTCAACTTATTTTGCCAATTGGGTGGCTTGAACTCAGCTCTTTTGCTCAAAGCTAGCATTCTGCTAGTTTTAGTCCCAGCTACATTTGTAGATTGTGAGGGGATTTGGAGATAAAAGCCTCATGGTCACTTTTCTGTAGTTGCTGGCTTCAAACCAAAATCCTCACATTTCTGCCTCCAGAGAAGCTAAGATTACAGGTGTTAGCCACTGCACCCAGGATCAGGGTTGATTAAAAATAACCACTTTCAACTAGTGATTTTCAGATCATACTTCAAATAGTGATGTACTTTCTATTCTAGAGTATATTTGCACCTACAAAAATCACCCCAAGTTTAGGAAGACAGTCTTCTTTCTATTAGTGGAATGCAGTTTAGATTTTGGGTCCAAGTGCTGATTGGGTTTCTTGATGAATGGGAATAAAATTGTCTCCAATTACATAATGAAGTGGAAAAAATGGACAGGAATTTTATATTCCCACGGACTGGAATCGTCTACCGAAACAACATAAATATTTATATATCTACTTAAAAAAGAAAACAGCCTTTGATCTCGCATGTTCAAATGACTTTTGCTCACCTAAAGACAAGAGGTTGCTGTAGGTCTCCAGCATTACATCTTTATGCAGGGTCCTCTGAGCATGATCCAGGTCTTGCCACTCCTCCCAGCTGAAGTCCACAGCCACATCATCAAATGATACCAGCTTCTGTAATGGCACATTTGAATCAAGTAATTAGCCCAAGTCAGGAAGGTCTGTGGGACTCATCCCCAATTAGTCACCAGGAGAAAAGCAGAACTGGTGCTATGGCTCATGTGGTAGAGCACTAGCCTTGAGGGGAAGAATTCAGGTACAGTGCTCAGGTCCAGAAATCAAACCTCACAACCAACCAATACACACACACACACACACACACACACACACACACACACACACACACACACACACACACACACACACACACACACACACGGTATCTCATAAGCAATCACAACACATTTAGGACATCACATGGAATACATAGCACATTACTGATTCATGAAAAGTAAGTGTCCACATAAATGTTAAAGGCAGTAACAGTACTTAAGAACGTAGCTAATGATGGATTGGCCCTTATAAGATCTGATTTACTTCCCATATATAAATATCCTATGTTAACTGTATTGTAGTTTAAGTGCTAAATACTGAAGTATGGTCATAGATACCCTGATATTTCTTTCCTATGTATAAAAGAACTGCTAGAAGGAAGTTTTGTGAACTTGGCCTATCTTCTACAATCCACAATATAGTTGTGAGGGGCATACCATGTTCCCTGAATACATTTTCATTTAAATATGCCTTCATGGAAGGATGGAGGATGGATAGAGGCTCAAGGAACATTCAAGATGACAAAAAATGAAAAATAGGACCACGACAAGCAAGACAGAGAAAAATTAGAAGAGGCATGTAATCTAAAGATACAGAATACAAATTTACAAGTTGGAAGGAAATAAGAGTGCTAATTTGCCTGCAGAGGCTAAGAGGAGAGGTTTTGAACTCCCACACTGAACCCTATTACAAATGATGAATGGCCAAGCCAGCCATGCTTGGCAATAGCAGAGGTGAATGCTGACTAAGACACCAAAGGGAAATATATATGTGAAGAATTGAAAGAAAATAACATTCAATTCACAATCCATTGGGCAGAGGAACTCTACTAAAAATGTAGATTGAAGATATGGTCAGGGAAAGAGAGTTGATTAATTACACATCTGCATTTTACGAGTGTTACAAGAGAAGTGCTTCAAGAGAAGAGCAAAATGAGTGCACATATATATACAGGTAGGACAAAAAAACTAAAATGGTAAATGTGTAGGTAAGTATAAAGGAATATATTGGTCATATATTTTATGTAATATTTCTGCAATAGTTTGTTGAAATAAAACTTATAGTACCATATTCATGATTCACAATGCATGAAGATCCAATATATAAACTCATCACTTTTTTAAAAGAAATGTATGTAGAATACTCATATGCATAAATAAATATTGCAATTACAAGGCAAATCGGAAGGCCTCAGTTCAAAGAATTAATTGTACCAAAAAACAGGGTACTAGATTTAGGGCTGGGAATGTGGCTTACTCCAGAGCGCTAGTCTAGAATGCACGGGTTCAATTATTCAATGCCATGTGAACAGAAAAACTAGAAATGGGGAAATCGATTGAAGACACTCTAAAAGAAATCTACAAATAATTCCTTGAAATATACAAAGCTCAGTATCAATAGTCAGGAGAAGAATTCTAATCAAAATTCTATAGAAATAACTACTTTATATATGTTACTATGGACAGTTTTAAATAAAAACAACAAATATCCTTCCAAAGTCTAACAAAGGCTGGGAAGGATGTGAATTCAATTTGAACCTTGGTGCATGTCTGGCAGGAATGTAAAACAATCAAAGATGGTATCGACAGAGCTAAAAAGAACTAAATAGAGAATTACATAGGAATATGGTCCAGCACTTCTATTTCTAGATTTGTACCCAGCAGAAGAGAAAGCAGGGACGAGAAGTAGTATTAGAGAATTACTTCAGAGCAAATACTGACAAGAACCAAAAGACAGACACAGGTAAAAGAATAGATAAAGACATTGAAAAGGAAGACAAGTTTGCTACATTTTATAGCAGGGTTGATCTTTGAATACATTAAGCTAAGTAAAATACACCAGTCATAAAAGCACAGCCATGGTATGATTTCCCTGACTGAGCTTTCAAGGATCAACAAAGTCATAGAGCCAAAAAGTAAGATGGTTCCAGAGACTGGGGTAGAGAGGAAAAGGAGCTGCCTATTAATGATTATACAGCTTCATACATGGAAAATGAAACATGCTGTACATGGATGGAAGAGATGGCTGCACAACAACGCAGCCATATGAACGGTCAGTGAACTCTGAATTGAAAATGGATAATGTAGCCACACAGGATGGAACATACCTATACACCCTGACCTTGGGAAATTCAAAAAGGATGACCAGCCAGGCTAGCTTCCATAACAATTTCAAGAGCATGCTGGACTACATATCAAGACCTGTCTTCAAAAGGAATAGGGAATGATTTGTATTGACAAAGCTCATAAAATTCACAAACTTTATAGACCATGACAATGACAATTTGCCTTGAAGGTGAAAATGTGTTTTTGACTTCAACTAAGCATCTCTGTTCCACAATACTGTGACATATGTGAAATTTAAATAATCACTTTCTCTCAATGTAAACAACAAAAAAAGAAAATTCAGAGAAGGGGTGGTTTAGGAGCAATGGGTGACAGACATCTTCTATTCACATATTGTTTTGTAGAATGGCAACTTCTTTGTACAACTACTTAAACCTAATAATAAAATAAATTGTTTGAAAAAAGGAATATGGAAAAATCAAATTTTAGACTCTCTGAATAGGATCAGAGATATAGGTGCTATGTGTGTCTATTTTCCAGTTAAAATAACAAATTAAAATTTAAGAACAAACGTTAAGCCACATTTTAGCTGGAAACATACAGCTACAAATAGCATTAGTAACAAACACACATAGACCAAAAATGCAAAGTATTCCTTTTTTTTTTTTTTTTAATCGGTTGTGTGGCTTGAACTCTAGGCTTGGGCACTCTCCCTCAGGTCTTCAACTAAAGCCTAATGCTCCACCACTTGATCCACTGTGCCACTTCCGGTGTTCTGAGTGATTTATTGGAGATAAGTGTCTCATGGACTTTCCTGTCCAGGCTGGCTTTGAACCAGGATCCTCAGCTCTCAACCTCCTGAGTAGCTAGGATGACAGGTGTGGGCCACCGGAACCTGAACAAAAATGCAAATTACTCTAATCTGTGCATCTTAATTTTAGTTTTTGTATATCTTTTCACTGACTATTTTTCAAGTGTATCTCATATTGCTGAATCAGTTCTCTAGGAAGCTTCCCAAGGATATTTCTTGCTGTTCTTTTTGATGGGCTTATAATGTACTATATGATTTTTTTTTTTGTTTCTTTGTATGTTCTTCTGCCATGGCATAAACCTTGTTGTCACTCTCTTTGATTCTGGTGTCTTGCATATTGTATATACATTTTTCTAATTGAGGAGGGGAACAGAAATTATAAAATGCTGAAATAAGAATACAGGATGGCCCATTGTAACAATGACTTGTACAAGGAACTATGTTGAAAAGGAACCTAACCTGACCTGCTAGGCTCAGCTCCACACAAAGGGAAGTCTCCCAGCCAGGGCTCCAGCCCCAGGAGTGGCTTTCTTCACTGAGAAGAAAGAGGCTGCCCCTCCCTATAAGAGCCTTGACAATCAATTGAAATTCAGTAAACATAAACCCTGAGAATGGCTTCAGGCTGGGCTCTGTGAGTCTCTCAGAAGCTAGTCCCTCAGGGAAAAGCTACTGTTTGCTGAAAGGCCTCAACTCTATCCAGAACCTAGCCTCTTCACAGCATCTCCACACTAGAGGAAACAGCCAACTCCATCTTTTGTGATACTCAGAACAGATCTCCCTCCCATTAAATTGCCCTGGGAGAAGGATCACAAACTCCTGTGTAAAGCAGAGCAGTTTTCTGCCTGCTCAAACAAATTGACCTAAGAAACCAACCAAGCCACAGGAAAATCAAATACTGCAAGCGGATCAGAGACTGTAACAAGAGACTGGTTAAGGACACAAGGGATCTTCCCATAACCTTCCCCCACAAAAAAATCAAATAGTCTTTTTTTGTACCTTTCATAAAAGTTTTTTTCTAAAACTTTAATTTCATGTTTTTATTGTGAAAATACTGCACAGATGGGTTACAATTACATGGGCAAGATAATGAATACATTTCTTATCAAGCATTGTAGCCTCCTCCTTTGTTTCCCCTTCCCATCCCTTCCCAGCCTGTCCTGGCGCCCCCACACAATCCTCCCCTGCACCAAATTTGAAAAGTTTGTCTAAAACTTTCTTTAATTTTTAACTTAAAAAATTGTTTTGTATTAACTTTTTTTTCCCCTCCTCTTATAATTTTTATTTTAGGGGTATAAGTTTGTGTGCTTTTTTTTCTTTAAAAAAATTTTTTTTGTTTAGCTCTACTGACCTTTTGATCCTTTTTTTCTTTCATTCCCATTCTTTTCACCTTTTCTTCTCTTTCATTTTTTTTGCGTGACAATTGCTCTTCTGCTTATCCTGATATACCCTTAGTCGATTACTAGACCTAATACCCCATTGTGTACAACTTAATCCAGAAATTTATTACTGAATTCAAAACCTCTTAGACTTCAATTCATTAATAGCAGTACTCTTTATACCTATATAATATTTTAAGCATTTTAAAAACATTTTTTCTTGTCTCTTTAGCCCTCCACTTCTATCATTCTATCCACCTTCTTCTTGGAAATTATGTTTTTAAATTTGAAGTCAGTGTTTCACTGTTTAATTTTTAATTTTTATTTTCCTATTTTTTCTTGTCTCTTTGTTTCTTTCTCTTTCTCCTTTTTTAAGCTCTCTTACTTTCATTCTATCCAATCTATTTCCCACTTTGAGATTAGGACTTAGTTAATTCTCCCTCTGCCTTTCCACATCCCTCTATTCCTATTTTTACCCACATCTCTCAATAAACCTAATAATTTCTGGTTTGTCAAATTCTTCTTTGCGCTTCTTAGCCCATGAATACACAGTTGTTTGATGTTGAATAGTATATCTGTTGAACTAGATTGTATCTGCAGACTTTTGACTGTGCAACTACAGACTTTGGATGATGTTGGCCTTAAGATAGTGTTCTAGCATAAAAGTGGTGTTACTTTCATCTCTAATGGGCAGAGCAAGCCGGAAAAACACAAGAAAAATGGCAAGTCCAGGCATCTCAACTCCCACTAAGGATAATCAGCTGACAGACCAGATAATGAATAATCCAGAGGGGAGTTCCCAAATAGCTCTACAAACACTGCTTGTAAACATTGTAAATGAAAAGACTGAAAACCTGCAAAGGACTCTGTGAGCATGATACGGAGAGAGAGGAGACAAACCAAAGGTTAATACAGGAATATCATGAACGTGAGGAAGCTACTCAAAAATTGATACAGGAATTGGTTGAACACCTTGAGAACACTCAAAGAGAAATCAAGGAATCCATGAGCTGGCAGAGATCAGTCAAAGGGAAAGAGGAATGGCGTGAGCAGGCTGAGAACACTCAAGGAGAACTACAGGAATTGGATGAACTTGAGGAAGCTAAGCAAAGAGTAATACAGGAATTGAGAGATAAGGATGAGCATACACAAAGATCACTAAATGCATTCATGGAATCCATTAATAGAGAACTGAAAGAAGTAAAGGAGACCACAACGGGAAAGCTGAATGGAACCAAACAGAAGGAATGATAGCCCACAGAAACCATAACCAATCACCTAAGTGATTTGTGAATAAACAATACCAAATTAAGGAAGTCCAGTGCTTCATACACGATCTAAAACAAAGTTCCAACAAAGAATTTGAAGCCATCAAAGCTGACCAATTAGAAGGAAAAGAAATAAAAAAACAAAGTAGAAAAATCTTGACAGTAGGTTAGACCATTCAGAAGATCAAATCTTAGGGACTGAAGACAACCTAGATATTACAGAGAAAGAACATATAACCATCCAAGACAAATCTAAGAAATATGATAGATCTATTCAACACTTGGAAGACACCATCAGAAGGCCCAATTGGAGGAGAATAGGTGTAGAGGAGAACCTAGAGACAGTAGTTAATGGTCTAGAAAATTTGTTTAACAGGATCCTAGCAGAGAACTCCCAAACATGCAAAAAGATAGGCCTATTCAGATACAAGAAGCAAACGGCCCCCATAAACAGGCTGCAGTTGCAATCCTAATACCAGGTAAAATAGACTTCAAAGTAAAGTTAGTGAGAAGAGATAACGAAGGTTGCTACATACTAATTAAGGGATCTGTCCTTCAGGAGGATATTACAATTCTAAATATCTATTCACCAAACAACGGAGCACCCAAATTTATCCAAGAAACACTACTTTCCCTCAAATCCCACATAGATTCAAAGACAGTAATTGTTGGGCACTTTAACACACCACTCTCCCCACTGGATAGATCAACTCGGCAAAAACTCAACAGGGAAACCTAACAGATCCTAACAACTGCATAGATCAACTAGATTTAACAGACATCTACCAAATATTTCACGCAACAGCATCAGAATACATGTTTTCCTCAGAAGCACATAGAACATTTTCCAAAATAGACCACATTTTAGACCACAAAGCAAACTTGTCCAAATTCAGAAACATTGAAGTAATACCTTGCATTCTCTTAGACCAGAAGGGAATAAAATCAGAACTCCACACCAAAAGCAACCAAAGAAAGTCCTGTAATACATGGAGGCTGAACAACACACTGCTGAATCACGAGTGGGTCACGGAAGAGATTAGAAAGAACATTCAAATATTCATGATATTCAACCAAAATGAACACACAAATTACCAGCTCCTCTGGGACACAGCAAAGGCAGTACTCAGGGGCAAGTTTAGAGATCTGAGTTCCTACATCAACAAATTGCAGAGATCTGAAATCAACAATTTAATGAGACATCTGAGTCTCCTTGTAAAAGAGCAGCAAGATAAACCCCAATCCAGTAGACAGAAAGAAATAATAAAAATTAAATCAGAATTACATGAATTACAATCCAAATAAAGTATAGAAAGAATCAACAAAACAAAGAGTTGGTTCTTCGAAAAAATTAACAATATTAACAGACCCTTAGCAAATCTTCTTAGAAAAAGAAGAGAACACACCCAAATAAATAAACTCAGAGATGAGAATGGAAACCACCACAGAAACAACCAAGATTCAGAACATTACAAAGGAATACTTCTGAAACATTTATGATAAGTTTGAGTACTTGGCAGAAATGGACCTTTTCCTAGCAAATATTGACTTGTCGAAACTAAACCAAGATGAGTTAAACCATCTAAACAGGCCCATAACAAGCATTAAAATAGAAACATCTAAGAAAAGTCCAGGACCAGATGGTTTTACAGCGGAATTCTACAAGGCCTTCTAAGCAGAGCTCACACCAATACTCCTCCAACTCTTCAATGAAATTCAAAGAGAAAGTTCACTACCGAACTCATCCAATGAAGCCCTCATAACCCTCATCTCAAAACGAGGCAGGGACTCATCAAAGAAAGAGAACTTATAGACCCATTTCTTTGATGAACATTGATTCAAAACTTCTGAACAAAATTTTGGCCAACTGACTTCAACAATTCATCCAAAAAATCATACAACACAATGAAATAGGATTCCTTTCAGGGTTGCAAAGCTGGTTCAATATATGCAAATCAACTAATATAATTCATCACATCAACCGGAGCAAGAATAAGAACCACATGGTTATCTAAATAGATGCAGAAAAAGCATTGGACAAGATCCAACACCCCTTTATGATGAAGGTTGTGTAAAAATTAGGAATCCATGGAACATTCCTCAATACAATAAGGCTGTATATGACAAACCTACAGCCAGCATTATACTCAATGGTGAAAAACGAAAGCCATTTCCTCAACTCAGGAACGAGACAAGGATGTCCACTATTTGCACTTATCTTCAATCTAGTATTAGAATGCCTAGCTACTGCAATAAGACAAGATGCAAACATAAAGGGGATTCAAATAGGGAAAGAAGAAATAAAACTCTCCCTCTTTGCAGATGACATGATCTTATATTTAAAGAATCCCACAAACTGCACTCCCAAATTACTCAAGTTGATTCAAAAGTTAGGTGAAGTATCAGGGTATAAAATTAACCCTCAAAAACCAATGGCTTTTTTGTATGCCAACAATGAGAAAAGTGTGGCTGAATTTAGGAAAGCAACTCTATTCGTAATAGCCCCCCAAAAATAAAATACCTAGGAATTAACTTAACCAAAGAAGTGAAGGGCCTCTATGATGAAAACT
This sequence comes from Dipodomys merriami, assembly GCF_024711535.1. Lineage (NCBI taxonomy): Eukaryota > Metazoa > Chordata > Mammalia > Rodentia > Heteromyidae > Dipodomys > Dipodomys merriami. The sequence goes on from NW_027206022.1 coordinate 582,722, forward strand.
GAAAAACTTGAAAAAGGAAATCAAAACAGAACTTAGAAAGTGGCAAAAACTCCCATGCTCCTGGATTGGAAAGATCAACATGGTGAAAATGGCAATACTTCCCAAGGCAATCTACAAATTCAATGCGATACCAATAAATATTTCAACTTCCTTCTTCAAGGAAATAGAAGAGGCAATCCAAAAATCCGTATTCAACAATAAAAGACCCCGATAGCAAAAACGATCCTCAATGGAAAGAACACAGCTGGAGGAATAACAATACCAAATTTCAAACTCTTCTACAATGCTATAGTAATCACAACATCTTCTTACTGGCACAAGAACAGACTTCAGGACCAATGGAATAGATTGAAAATCCAGAAATGAACCTACAGACCTATAGCCATTTAATCTTGGATAAGGGAGCAAAAAAAGAAAAAAAAAGAATGGAAGAAAGACAGCCTCTTCAGTAAATGGTGCTGGCAAAATTGGTTAAATACTTGTAGAAAACTAAAGCTGGATCCTTATATATCACCCTGCACCAGAAGCAATTCCAAATGAATCAAAGCCTGCAGTGTCAAGGCAGACACTCTATAAACCATACAGGATGGAATAGGAGAAACCATAAGTCTCCATGGCATAGGCCAAAATTTAAAAATAGAAATCCAGAAACAAAAAAATCATAGAAAGGTTGGATAAATGGGATTGCATGAAATTGCAGCACTTCTGCATGGCAAAGGCCATAGCTAGCAAGATCAATATAAAGCACAGGGATAGGAAGAAGATCTTCACTAGCCATACAATGGATAAGAATCTCATATCTAAAATATACCTGGAGCTCAAAAAATTAAATCCTCCAACAACAAATCTTCATAGAAACAACTGCCCAATAAATAAGTGGGCTAAAACTTAAAGAGAAACTTCTCTGAAGAGGAAAGAAGGATGGCCAATAGACACATGAAGAAATGCTCAACTTCTCTAGACATAAAAGAAATGCAAATCAGGGGCTGGCAACATAGCTCAGTGGTAAAGTGCTTGCCTTGCATGCCTGATGACCTGGGTTCAATTCTTCAGCACCACATAAGCAAAAGAAAAAAGTCAGAAGTGGTGCTGTGGCCCAAGTGGTAGAACGCTAGCCTTAAGCTGAAGAGCTGAGGGACAGTTCAGGCCCCACGACCTGACCGCAGAAAAAAAAAAAAAAGAAATGTAAATGAAAACAACATTGAGATACTACCTCACCCCAGTTAGAATGGCAAAAATCAAAAACTCTAATTAAACAACATATGCTGGAGGGGATGGGGACAGAAGGGAACATTACTGCATTAGTGGTGGGAGTGTAAAATTGTTCAACCACTTTGGAAAGCAGTATGGAGGTTCCTGAAAGAACTCCACATAGAGCTCCCCTATGACCCAACAATCCCACTTTGGGGCATTTACCCAAATGTTCACAAACAAGACCACACTAAAACTACCCTCACGACTATGTTTCTTGCAGCCTTATTTACCATAGCTAGGATATGGAACCAACCCAGATGCCCCTCAGTAGATTATGGATCAAGAAAATGTGGTAAACATGGGTGAGGAGAGGATGGAAAGGGATGAGAAGGAGAAACAAAGGAGAAGGCTATAATGCTTGATAAGAAATGTACCCATTATCTTGCCCATGTAATTGTAACCCCTCTGTACAGTATTTTCACACACACCAAAAAAGAATAACATAGGAAAGGTCTCTCACAAACTCTGTTTGGCTCTAAATGTAATATTAATCGAGATTTTTAATTTTTTTTTTTTGATGTACTCATGGTAACCTTCCTTGTGTGAACCCAAATGAAGATGCTTAGTTGAAGGAATTCGGGGCACAACTGGCAGTGAGCTTTAGGACCCCTACTTCCTCCCTATCTCTCTGTCTGTGCTTTTGTGTTTTTCTAATTTTCTTTAGCTCTGGACTCTTCATAGAAGTACCTCGGCTTACATTTAGCAACATGTTTCCTTCATAATGGGTAAAAACATGTTAATTCTAAGAGTCATGTCAATAAAGGAAAAGTGATCAGTAAGAAAAACTAGTTCTAGTAGGGCACTGGTGACTCACGCCTGGAATCCTAGCTACTGAGGAGGCTGAGATCTGAGGATCACGCTTTAAAGCCAGCTCAGACAGAGAAGTCCCTTAGACGCATAGCTCTAATAAACAACCACAAAACTGGACGAGGGACTGTGACTCAAGTGGTAGAGTACTCGCCTTGAGCTGAAGAAGTGAGAGACAGTACCCAGGTCCAAGAATTCAAGCCCTACAATGGACAAAAAAAAAAAGAAAACAGAAATACTAGCTCCCAGATACAGCATTTGAAGCAAAGAAAAAAGCAAGAGACAGATGGAGGGAGGAGGGTCTGAGAGAAACAATGAGAAAGAGAGAGAGAAAAACAGATGAAATCAAAGAGAAGAGAGAAAGAAAGCTAGAGAGCAAGAAACAGAGAATGAATAGACAAAATACAGACAAAAATCTAGTCAGGAGTTCTTTGAGAAACATGGAGGGATTTCTAGAAAGGATATACACTATATAATGAAATATAGCCTAAGTTTCAAGTAGAAAAAGCCTATGAAGCAGTCGAAGAACTAGTAATTTAAGTACACATATGTTACTCAGTACACTTCAATAGTTGAAGGTATATGTGACTACAGTTTTCAGAAAGTATAGTAAAAATTTCATTAGGACAGTTTAATGTTATTCATAGGGATGTGATCTCTGACCAGTTGCTTCCATGAGCAGTCACCTCCTCGGTGTCAGTGAATCCCTTAACAATTTTGACTACTTCTAACAACATCAGAACAACTAGAAACAAACTGAAGTAATCTACTCATTTTAGCCAGAATGTCAGATTAATAATGTGCAAAATCTACAAGCCATCTTTATCTGATTTAGGAGCATGTTCCTCAAGTTGAATCTGTTTTTCTGTTTTTCAATCTTGTCCACTATTAGGTTCAAAAAATGGAATGTAAAACAGAGAAATCAAAAGCAACTTACCACAGATCCTTTCATTCTTTCTTGCTGTTGACAATGGACAGAAGATTCTGGAAGCATGGCTGGGAGAAAAGGCAAATGAGGTAGTCAGGAAAGAGTCTGTGTGATTTTGCCCCAGGTTTTCCTGCTTATAACATTATCCATGGGCCGGAAAAGCATAAAGCCTTCTTATGGGAGAACAAGTATGGTTTATGTCTGAAGTAGTGCATTAATCAAACATTCCAGTAAAGATGAAGCCATAGTTGATTAATTGGTAGATAGATAGAATAAAAGCAATTCATTTCTAGGTTAAGATACATTCCGTATTCCTAAAAACTAATACCCCACAAAAATAATTGAAAAATAAAAACATACCACATTTCATTAAAACTAGTTTTTACTGAAATATACTTAGGGATGCAAGAACTATTTTTTCCTTTAACGCAAAGGGATCCTAGCACTCCACTGGGCATTTGTACTCCACCTCATTCATTTCCAGATTCTCATACCAGGGAAATCATGTATAGTATAGCTCAGTATTTTTCACAAAGGGTATACAGGAAGGACATATGCAATGCATGTTTCTAGTGCTATAATGTTGGAAATGGCACATTTCCTTATATCCAAATACTCAGAGCACCCTTATGCAAGGACTTTCAATTTCCCATTTAAGCTACTTTGGCCAAATGGACATCACTGAAGATCTTATGTCAGTAATGCTCACTTTCCTGAACAGTCATATGAAGAACCTTGGCCATAATGCTGAAGGTACAGGGCCTAATAAGATGAACATAAAATACTGGGTCATAGGAGAGACACAATTCCAATCAACCATCCTCAGGGAAGGATTTAGAAGATTAAAGTCTTATCTGTGATTTAAACAATATTAACACAAAATAGCAAGTTGAGGGCACCCCAAAATGTAGATCCATAAAAGTTAAATCGGTATGGGAATTGTTTGGTACTTGTTGGTTGGTTTCTTACACAGGAAATGCTGTTATCCACAGATCATTTGTTTCTTTGCACAATTATGTAGAATTGCGTTTAAATTATATTATTAGATTATATTTAACTTAATTTTCTATATTATTAAATGATTTATCAAGTGTTTGGGAATGCATGTTGAGGCAGTCTCTCTCATTTTAAGTAATGTAAAATAGCCTCATTAGCATATGGAGAAGTTGCTGTTTCTCAGAAACAAATATAGTGCAGAATATCCCTAACATTTTAAAGTTGCAGAAGCCATAGGATATGAAGAGGATAAAAATAGGATCAATATGTATCTATACGATATTTTAAAGGACTGTTTATGATTCACTGACTTCAAATACCAAAAAGAATTTTCTATGTAAAATAATACTTCTTTGAGCAGATTTTAACACAACGGATAACACAAGCTAAATCTTCAGGACAGGTTATATCTATGCATCATATATCCTTGAGCAATATACATTACCTCCAACTTTTTTCTATATATTTTTCATAGAAGTCCAAGTTTCTAGATCAACACTTCCTGAACGGCCAGGAAAAACTTAACATGTTACAAGTAGCTTCAGGAAATCCACTGATGAGACATCTGGATTAAGTCTGAGGGATCCCATACTAGAAATGAGAGTGGGAAGAGGTTGAATCAATCAGTGGGAATAGGATTAGGGATCTAGTACATAGAGAGACACTTTCAGATGTGACATTTATCCCTCCAGCCCAAACCACAGTCTCATGCCCCCTCTGATTACTAGGCTTCGGCTTAATCCTCAGGCCAGATGCGTCCCTCCTGAAAGAGGGTCTAAACCTTCCAACAGAACCAAGTGATTTGAGAAGAGTTGGCGGGAAGAGTATCACGTCAATCTTGTGCTCTGGGAAGGAGATTCCACAAGCTGGATCCAAACCCGTGTGAACTCCAGCCCAGAGTGCTAAGAAGGCTGCCAAGCAGGGGCAGAGCAGAGACACCTCTAGCAGAAACAACACAGAAGCCCAAAAGGCAACTGCCATGGAAGGAGACTCAACCCTGGCACACACACTTCACAAGTTCACGACAACCGTTTCCGTGCTCAGCTTACAGCTGGGCAAAGTGAATCAGGTGGCGTGGGTGCCGGCAGCATCTCTCAGTCATGGCGTTCACACGCACAGCTCCCGGCTCTCCTAGTCTGGAGAGCCACCCAGCTTGCTCTTGGGGTTCCGGGAGCCAGTGTCCGGTTTCTGGAGGCTCGCGGGCCAATGGCAGCACAAGCACTTGAACCCCAAACAAATCACCAAGCCCAGACAGGAGGCACACGTGGGGCTGACTCCGGTCCTGCACCCAGCTTGCCGTTCATACCTGAAATCGGATCCGCAGCCTTAGATTCCTTCAAGTTACAGCTCCCAAGGTCCCCTGAAGAGCGGCTGGGCGCCTGCCTCGGGGCTTGGACCTCGGGAAAGCAACACCGAACTTCCCAGAACTTCTAGCAGAGGGGGAAAAGGAAAGAACCCGGAATTACCGGACAGAAAAAAAATCAACAGTGGGTGGGGAGACGCATGCGCAGAAAGAACTTCCCGCCCCTTGCCCCAAATCATCTGTTTCCAAGGTCTGTGCCTCAACTAAGACTACAATTCCCACAATGCACGGCGCACAGAGCCACCTGGACCTGGTTGGGATTGGCCCTGGGATTCTGACCAGTACCACACCTCAGGTCCCAGAATTGCATGGAGGTCTGCAGATCTTGCTCTCTTGGCAGTGGGAGCAAAGGCGAGTTTCTTCCTGAAAATTATTGTGTGGCTCCTGAAATATTCAACGACTAACCCGAAGATGGAAATGTGTTAGGAGCATTGCATAAGTTGGCTTTTTAATTCTTAGTTCTAATCATGCAATTGAGGTGATGAGACTGCATTGTTATTTTCAGTTTTGTTCAGCTCTTATGTTCTCCTGAATATAAATTACATCTCCGTTTTGCCTTCAGTTTTTTAATATCTCTCGTCTCACTTTAAAACGGTATTCGCAGCCCCTAACATTTTCCACTGCTGTAATGTAGACGTTGAAATAAAATAGGTAGATAGGCAGCATAATCCTTTTCTCCATTTCGATTTCTCAAAATCGATTTCCCTGAAACTCCCAAATTCCACCTATGAAAGCATAAGGAGTTTTTGGTTGTTTGTTTCTGAATTTTGTCTTTCCGCTTAGACATTTTTATTTTCTTTTCCTTTTTTTGCTGTTGGTCCTGTGGCTTGAACTCAGACCTTGGGCACCATGTGTGAGTTTTTTTCTGTGCTCCATTTACCAGTTCTTTAATAGTTTCTTCAGCTAATTTGTGACACGTTCCCTCACAGGGCTTTCTTAGACCATGGATCATCACCTCCCTTGCTCTTCAAAGAGATGGTGTTTTGGGGGATCTGGAAGAGTGTGGGTTTGGGTAGAAGAGTGAAGTTTAGGGTAGGTCTGTTTTGATGTGAAGTTTGATCATTTCCCCCATCCAGTCTGTTTTTGTGTTTCAATCTTTGTTTTGAATTCCTATCTCTTCTGTGATCCTAAATGTTCCTTCCTCTCGGTAACTCAATGCTGCATACCTAGGAAACCTCAGACTGGTCTTCCCAGACCTTATCCATTAAACTGTGGAATACATCTGTTGTCTCCTTCCCTCATATGTGAGATCCTATTCGTGTCTCTTAAAGGTTTACTGTGATATTTGCTGAACCTGTTCATTGGTTCCTGCAAGGTTTAGGGAGGGAAACTTTCGTGCCTACTATTCAGTCCTCCAGTGTGTGGGTTCTCCAGGACTCTTCAGTGGACCTCAGTTATTCCTTATGAAAGTGGAGATCATAGAACATAGATGGGTATATAGACTTCAACGAAGTGCACATATAAAAATATACAGAAAAACCCAATAAATATATTCTGTAAAAGTCAATAGGTTCAGAGGCAAGGAGAAAAGGATCAAGTAAAAACTGGAGTGATTCCAAGACTACGTTTGACATGTACTTTTCATTGTTCAAGATTACATTTCTCATCAATTTCTCTTTTATTCTCTTTCTTTATTTCCTTTATTTTCCTTTACCATTCCTAGGACTTCAACTCAGGGCCTAGGCACTGTCTGTGAGCTGCTTTAGTTCAAGACTAGCACCTTACTATTTTAAGTCATAGCAGTGCTTTCTGCTTTTTCTGTGGATGTGGTACTGAGGAATTGAACCCAGGGCTTCATGCATGCTAAGCAAGCACCCTAACTCTAGCCACAGTCCCAACCCATATATGTATTTTTCATTTCTTTAAAGCAGTATAAATAGTCTTGACTTCCTACATTAAATTAAAATTGTTCATTGCTCACATATATGTCCAATTATATTTATACAAAAATTATATCCTGTTAGTGCAGTGTATTCCACTAGTGACTCTAATAACTTTCAGTGTATCCTTGTGATTTTCTAATTAAAAATAATGTCAGCTTTGGGAGTCAGTGGCTGCTACCTGTCATCCTAGCTACTCAGCAGTCTGACTTCAGAGCCTTGGTCTTGGAAGACAGCCTGGGCATGGAAGTATATGGGAGCCTTATTGCCAGTTAACCATCAGAAAGCCAGAAGTAGAGCTGCAGCTCTAGTGGTAGAGCTCTAGCATTGAGTGAAAACGCACAGAGACAGCACATAGTCCCTGAGTTAAAGCCCCAGGATGGCACAAATAGAAAGTTAATGTTACCTGCACATAAAGATAATAACACCCCTTCTATGTGAAGTCTTTTGAGGAACCTCCATACTGCTTTCCAAAGTGGTTGAACAAGTTTACATTCCCACCAACAATGAAGTAAGGTTCCTTTCTGTCCACATCCCCTCCAGCATCTGTTGTTGTTAGAGTTCTTGATTTTTGCCGTTCTAACTGGAGTGAGGTGATATCTCAATGTTGTTTTGATTTGCATTTCTTTTATGGCTAGGGATGTTGAACATTTCTTCATTTGTCTATTGGCCATCCTTCTTTCTTCTTCAGAGAAGTTTCTCTTTAAGTCTTTCGCCCACTTATTTATTAGGCAGTTGTTTCTTTGAGGATTTGTTGTTGGATGGTTTAATTTTTTGAGTTCCAAGTATATTTTAGATATGATACCCTTGTCCCTTGTATGGCTAGTAAAGATCTTCTCCCAATCCGTGGGCTTTCTATTGGTCTTGCTAGCTATGTCATTTGCCCTGCAGAAGCTCTGCAACTTTATGCAATCCCATTTGTCCAACCTTTCTTTGATTTGTTGTGTTTCCGGGTCTCTATTCAGAAAATTTTGGCCTGAGCCACGGAGACCTAGGGTTTCTCCTATTCTATCCTGTAATGTTTTCAGAGTGTCTGCTTTGAGTTCAAGGTCTTTGATCCATTTGGAGTTGATTCTGGTGCAGGGTGATATATAAGGATCTAGCTTAAGTTTTCTACATGTAGTTAACCAATTTTGCCAGCACCATTTACTGAAGAGGTTGTCTTTCTTCCATTCTATTGTTTTAGCTCCCTAATCAAAGATTAGATGGCTATAGTTCTGTACGTTCATTTCTGGGTTTTCAATTCTATTCCATTGGTCCTGAGGTCTGTTCTTATGCCAATACCAAGCTGTTTTGATTACTATGGCTTTATAGTAGAGTTTGAAATTTGGTATTGATATTCCTCCAGCAGTGTTTTTTCCATTGAGGAGCGTTTTTGCTATTTGGGGGTCTTTTATTGTTCCATATGAATTTTTGGATTGCCTCTTCTATTTCCTTGAAGAATGAGGTTGGAATTTTGATAGGTATTGCATTGAATTTGTAGATAGCCTTGGGAAGTATTGCCATTTTCACAATGTTAATCTTTCCAATCCAGGAGCATGGGAGTTTTTGCCATTTTTTAAGTTCTGTGTTGACTTCCTTTTTTAAGATTTTAAAGTTTTCATCATAGAGGTCCTTCACTTCTTTAGTTAAGTTAATTCCTAGGTATTTTATTTTTTGTGGGGCTATTACAAATGGAGTTGCTTTCCAAATTTCAGCCACACTTTTCTCATTGTTGGCATACAGAAAATCCATTGATTTTTGGGGGTTAATTTTATAACCTGCTACTTTGCCAAAGTTTTGAATAAGCTTGAGTAATTTGGGAGTGAAGTCTATGGGATTCTTTAAATACAAGATCATGTCATCTGCAAAGAGGGAGAGTTTTATTTCTTCTTTCCCTATTTGGATCCCCTTTATGTCTGCATCTTGTCGTATTGCTGTAGCTAGGCATTCTAATACTAGATTGAAGAGAAGTGGAGAGAGTGTGTATCCTTGTCTTGTTCCTGAGTTAAGAGGAAATGGCTTTAGTTTTTCACCATTGAGTATAATGCTGGCTGTAGGTTTGTCATATACAGCCTTTATTGTATTGAGGAATGTCTCATGGATTCCTAATTTTTCCAAAACCTTCATCATAAAGGGGTGTTGGATCTTGTCGAATGCTTTTTCTGCATCTATTGAGATAACCATGTGGTTCTTATTCTTGCTCCTTTTGATGTACTGAATAATATTAATTGATTTGCGTATATTGAACCAGTTTTACATCCCTGAAATGAATCCTGTTTGATTGTGGTGTGTGACTTTTTTGGATGTTTTTTTTGTTGATGTCGATTGGCCAAAATTTTGTTGAGAAGTTTTGCAACAATATTCATCAAAGAAATCAGTCTATAGTTCTCTTTCTTTGAAGAGTCCCTGCCTGGTTTTGGGATGAGGGTTATGATGGCTTCATAGAATGTGTTGGGTAGTGAGCTTTCTCTTTCAATTTCATTGAAGAGTTGGAGGAGTATTGGTGTGAGCTCTGCTTTGAAGGCCTTGTAAAATTTGTGGAATGATATTTTAGTGTATGCTTGGCTTACAGTTCTTGGACGCTGTCCTTGAGCTTTTTTTTTGGTCAAGACTAGTGCTCTACTCGTTAAGTCATAGCTCAACATTCACCTTTTTTGATTGTTTTGTATCCTTTCATAATCACCTGGAGATATAAGTGTTCTAGGCTTTTCTAATAGGGATAATTTGGAACTATTATCCTCAGATCCCAGCCTCCGGAGTAGTTAGGATTACCGGCAAGAGTCACCAGCACCTGGCTGACTGAACATTTGTAAAAAATATCTTGGATATATTATTTTACACACACACACACACACACACACACACACACACACACACACACACACACACACACACACACACACACACACACAAACAGACACAGGTACATATGATAGTGTCCTGAAGGATTGCAGTTACATGAGCAAGGTAATGAGTCCATTTCTTAATGAGCATTTGTTACCCCCTCATTTGTTTTTCCCCTACCATCCCTTTACTCCTCACCTCCCCAAGGCTTCCTGCCCACCAAAATTGTAAAGTTCCTTTTCAACATAGTTCCTTGTACATGAGATTGTTACAATGTGTCATCCTGTATCCTTATTTCAGCATTTTGTTACTTCCCTTCCCCTCCTCAATTAGAAAAAGCTATATACAAGATGCAAGACACCGGAATCCAAGAGAGTGACAACAAGGTTTATGCCATGGCAGAAGAACATACAAAGAAACAAAAAATATCATATAATACATTATAAGCCTATCAAAAACAACAGCAAGAAAAATAAAATCTCTTCTTTCCCTTCTTGGGCTTCATTTCGCTTAGCATCAGCTTATATGGTCATATGTACACAGCTTTTGGCCACTTCTGCTTGTCCTAGACATGGACTAGTTATTGCAGATAAGGGAAACTACTTTTTCCCTTACATTTAATTAGTGTATATTTGTTGAACAAAGGAGGTTCATTGTGTATTTCCATTATGTATGTGAATGGACACTCATTCTATTCCTTTAATAACCAGTGGGGTGGGAAGGATACACCCCGTGGTGATGTCATTGCCCAAGGGTCTGGGCCACTGAAAGGGGCACAGGGTGTCCATCATGGTTGTGAGTGGGTGGTTTGGGGGAGGAGGGTGAGTGGCAGATGAAAGTGTTGGAGGCGGGAAGGGGACACTGCCTATATATAGCCTGCATATTCCCATGATGAGGGGTGGAGATTGAGATGGCATAGAAAAGGACAGTAAGAGGAGCCTATTGCAGCAGATCAGGGCCTGATCAGGCAGCAGATCTGAGGCTCCAGGCCTCTGGAGAGGCCAGTGGCAAGGCATAAGACCTGCAAAGAGGCCTGAGTTGAGTGGAGAGGCCTGCAGAGAAGGAAGAAGGAAGCAAAAGGAAAAGCCTTCCCCTTTGGAGCTTGGCAGCTTTGGAGCATTGGAGCTTTGGAGATTTTCAGACTGACTAATAGGAGGTTTGCAGTCCAACTAGTAAAGGTAGGAGCTGCCCATTGGAGGCTTGGAGGTTGAGGCTGCTCTTGGTTCTGGGTACGCAGGCATGCACAAGGTAGTCGCAGGCCCTCTTTCTGGTGTAAGTAGTGTAAATAACGTTCCTTTGTCACCTTTAACTGTGCTTTGATAGATTGTCATGACATTCCCTTCCTCATCCCCTTTCTGAAAACAATATGAACACATTCCATTGTTACATTTGCACAAATATATATAAGGATTGTTTCATCATTCAGGCCTCTTTATCCTATCTTCCCTGCTCCTACTGGTACTCCTATCCTCATCAGAAACTATTAGTGTTACTTGTTTATTCTTTTTAATTTTTACTATAATGGTGATGTACAAACAGATCACAGTTCAATAGTCATGCATTGAGAACATTACTTTTTGAACTGTGTTATTTTTTGTTTTTTATATTTTTGTTAGTTGCGCAAATTTGTTTCACCTAGGGACAGAGCCCACCCCAACAAAGTTGTTAATAAAGAAGCAACATGATTGAGAATATTCCTACACTGACCAGTCAGAGCCGCAGCACAGTCTTGTGAGCTGAAACTGGGACCTGGAGCAGCCAGATTCTTTGTTTTTAAAGGCAAAATCCATGAGGTCGAACCTGGTCACTTGCAGGTGACCAATGGGATAGTAACACACGAAGGATTGTACAGTCCTACCAGACCACAAACAGGTGGCCAACAGCCGGAGTTTACCATAAGCATGTGCAAAACACAGGGTTACCGGAAGCACCTGGTGTCAGTAGTTGGAGCCAGATTACAATGTATCTGTCTCAAGGGTGAGACTTTAAGTCAACAATCAATGGTCGGTTAGGTTGTTAAAGGGAGGGGTACCAGATGCATTTTTTTAATTCTGGGAATTAGGTCCATCAAGGCTAAAATCCCTAAAACAAAGGCAAAGCTCAAAATGGAATCATACCAGCTGGGGCCTCATCTCAGGGTCCACTTCAATATTACAATTTTGGTTTAAGAATGTGATTTTACAATATGCATATGCATATCCCTTAAGACCCCATTCCATTCCTTTATAGAAGACAAAAAACATAATATTTACCTGTAATAACCTAATTTATTTCGAATAACAAGTCACTATATAGTTACATTCTTTTAGCAGTAAATGCTGTATTATCTCGTTTGTAGCTGAATAAGGGCCCAATGAATATGCATATTACATTTTCTTTTTATTTATCCTGAAGGTGTTTATGTTGCTGTTTATCCAGCGATAACTAGGAATACAAATCTGGTAGGCAGAAAGAGGGCTACACCATGTGGGCATACACAAAGTTTATTGAAATAGCACATGCTTGCATACAGTATACAGGCAGGAAAGTAAATCTTCACACAAGGGCAAGAAAGTCAATCTTAAACAGTTTAAGCAGAATACAGATGATGAGAATTTACTTTAAGTCAGTTAGCAGAAAGAATTAATCCTTGACAACAAAGGTGAGGTAACTCTAGTGATCAAAGATTACTGAGAGTAAGCAAGGCACAGATGACCTATGTTAGACACACAAAGGGAGTCTAGAGGCCTTGTTCTATGGGATGAATAGGAGGGGCAAAACCTTCACTTTAGACTTGATGCTTGGCGTGGTACTTTTGCACTGACTTGGAAGGGGCGTTCCCCTTTTCTGTGCCCAAGGAAATGCATGCGGGCATATTGCATCCTCATGGCACCCAGGACCTCAGATGGGGTCACAAACGTTCATGCTTTCAAGAGTTGTTAATACAATATCTCTTGATCAATGTCACTCAGGTCGACATACTCATTCATCCCTCCCCTACTTATCCTTTGGCTTTTCTTAATTTTGTAAGGTATACATTGGATTTCAGACTGCATTTTCCTCTTCTTTTCTTGTCTTTCTCTTTAACCCAATCGCATGCTTTTCAAGTACCCACTTCCTGGTACAAATTTTGCAAATCTGATTCCCACCACCTTTTGTACCTACTCTACTTAATTTTTGTCAGTTAGTCCTTCTGCCTACTAAGAGGAGAAGTATCATAATACCCTAATACAAAGATGGAAGTTGAGTTGTAGTTCTTTGCATTATAGTGATTGATACAAACTGAGACATATATATTTTTTTGGGGGGTCCAATCATGGGGCCTGAACTCTGGGCCTGGGCTCTTCAGCTCAAGGCTAGCGCTATACCACTTGAGCCACAGCACCACTTCCAGCTTTTTTCTTTTTGCTTATGTGGTGCTGAGGAATGGAACCCAGTGCCTCAGGCATGCAAGGCAAGCGCTCTACCACTGAGCCACCTTCCCAGCCCTAAGCTGAGATATCTTAATCCTTAATTATGTAATTTTTTTAAACTGTGGTACAGAGGTCAGGCACATATTCCTGAATTCAAGAAATAAGAACCCACTCATTTAATCATGGAAAAAACAGACCCCTTTTACTTGGGATTTCATTAAATATTCCAGAGTTTCAATCATTTCCACATTCTTTAACATCTTCACAGACTACCCTGTCTTTAGCTGACCGTGTAGATTACGGTATACTGAATCAAGTTGACTGTTTTTGTAATTCACTAACACTGAGACTCAGGCATAGTTAAAAAAACCCTTTGGATCTCTCATATCCCTTCTATACAATGGCAGAAATAAATCCATGCCTCTGTAATGTGGAGATTGATAGTTCTGACATGATAGCATTGTTAGCAGAAGGGAAGGATATCATATAGAAACTGCCTAGATCTTGGTCTATGTAAGCCACATTTTCTTTGTCTATTCATCAACGGTAGTACTTCCAGACTGCTTCCAGTTTGGCTCTTGGGTATAGGGGTACAATAAAGTGGGTGTAAACATGACCCTGTTCTCTCCTGACAAATTCCTTGAGTTCCAGAAGGATGGTGGAGCAGAAGCTGGAGGCTAATCAAGCTCTCCCATAAAAGCAGTTTTTAATGTTCCAGTGAATAGTCCTAAGCCAGAGAATCACACCAAGTGTGCCATGACATTACAGAGAGTTAGTCCAGAGAGGGAAAATCCAGGCAAGGAGACAGATCTGAGAACTTGCAAGCAGCCGTGGCTGTGGCTGTGGCGGTGGTGGCAGCGGCGCCGTAGCCGCCATACCTGCAACATAGAGAGTCTGGGACAAAGGTGTCAGACCCGGCAGATGAGCCGATTCTACTCAACACCAGCAAGAACTGACAAGGAGCAGACATCTTCATCCTGCAGTTTGCAGACGAGAGACGACCCAGGAACCAAGACTCCAGTGTGAGTAGAAGCCTGACATTCTCACTCCTTTTCAGGGAGCAGAGGAGGGAAGGCCACCCCTCCCCATCCACTACTGAAGATCTCCATCTTTGATACTGACAAAGGCCTGGCTGAGCATCTAGCTCCAACTCAGGCCTTGGAAGAAAACTAGAGTCATTTAGCAGGTCACTGGAGTCTATAATGGCCTGCCAGGCTCAGCTCCACCCACGGAAATATCACCAAGCCTTGGCTGGCTGCCATCCCCAGGAGTGGCTTTCTTCACTGGGTAAACAGAGAAAGAGGCTGCCCCTCCCTACAGCAGCCTTGACAATCAATTGAAATTCAGTAACCATAAACCCTGACAATGGCTCCAGGCTGGGCTCTGTGAGTGTCTCAGAAACTAGCCCCTCAGGGAAAAGCTACTGTTTGCTGAAAAGGCCTCAGCTCTACCCAGAACCTAGCCTCGTCACAGCATCTCCAAACTAGAGTCAACAGTCATCTCCTTCTTTTGTGATACTCAGAGCAGATCCAACTCCCATTGAAATAGCCTGGGAAGAGGATCACAAACTCCTGGGTAAAGCAGAGCATTTTTCTGCCTGGTCAAACAAACTGACTTAAGAAACCAACGAGCAAATGATTTGCATTTTAATGATAAATAAACGAAAGCCGGCAAAAAAAAAAAAAAAAAAGAAACCAACGAATCCACAGGAAAATCAAACACCACGAGCAGACCAGAGACTCCAACAAGAGACTGGTTACAGACACAAGAGAGATACAGGATCTTCCAATCCCCTCTAAAAATATCAAAGAAGTCTTTTTTGTACCTTGAATAAAATTTTTTTTCTAAAACATTTTTTAATTTTTCATTTTTAACTTTAGAAAAATTGTTTTCTATTAACTTCTTTTTCTTCCCCTTATAATTTTTATTTTAGGGGTACATGTGTGTGAGGTTTTATCTTTTTTGCTTTTTTCAGTTTTTTTGTTTAGCTCTACTGAACTTTTGATCATTTTTTTGTCTTTCTCATTCTTTTCATCTTTTCTTTACTTTTGTTCTTCTTTGCGTGACTTAATTGCTGTTCTGCTCATCCTCAGATACACCCAGAGTCCATTATTAGCTCTTATTCCCCATTGTGTATACACTTAATCCAGAAATTTATTACTCAATTCAAAACTTCTTAGACTTAAATTCCTTTATAGCAGCACTACCTCTTTTTACCTGTGTAACATTTTAAGCATTTTTATTTTTAAATTTTTCGTGTCTCCTTTATATTCCTCCCCTTCTCTCATTCTATCCACATTCTTCTCTGAATATTTCGTTTTCAAATTTGCATAACTTTTAAGTGTTGCAGTTTTTAATTTCTAATTTTTGCTTTTCTATTTTATCTTGTCTTTTTTTTCTTTCCCTTTCTTTTTTCTCTTTGTCTACTTTCATTCTATTCAACCTATTTCCTGCTTTGAGAATAGGACTTAGTTAACTGTCCCTCTGCCTTTCCACATCCCTCAATTCCTTTTTTACCCACATCTCTCCTCAAACCTAATAATTTCTGGTTTGCCAAATTCTTTTTTCTGGTGTAGCCTATTAATACATAATTGTTTGATGTGGAATCGGTATATCTGTTGAACTAGATTGTATCTGCAGACTATTGACTGTGCAACTACAGACTTTGGTTGATGCTTGCCTTAAGATAGTGTTCTAGCATAAAACGTGTTACTTTCATCCCTAATGGGCAGAACAAGCTGGAAAAACAAAGAATAATGGCAAGTCCAGGTACCTCAACTCCCACTCATGATAATCAGGGGACAGATCAGATAATGAATAATCCAGAGGAGAGTTCCCAAATAGCTCTACAAACACTGCTGGTAAACATGGAAATGAAAAGATTGAAAACTTGCAAAGGACTCTCTATGATCATGATAGGAAGAGAGAGGAGGCAAACCAAAGTTTCATATAGGAAAATATTTGATACAGGATTTGCGTGAGCAGCTTGAGAACACTCAAAGAGAAAGACAGAAATTCGAGGAGAAAGCTGATTAGTCAAAGAGAAAGTCAGTAATGGCATGAGCAGACTGAGAACACTCAAAGAGAGCTACAGGAATTAGGTGAACATGAGGAAGCTAATCAAAGAGAAATAGAGGAATTGCGAGAACAGTATGAGAATACACAAAGATCACTAAAGGCTTGCATGGAATTCATTAACAGAGAGCTGAAAGAAGTCAGGAAGACCACAAAGGGAATGCTGAATGAACCCAACAGAAAAAATGGGAGTCCAAGGAAACCATAACCAACAAACTAAGTGATTTGAGAATAAACAGTGAACACCAAATTAAGGAAGTCAAGTGGTTCATACACGATCTAAAACAAAGCTCCAACAAAGAATTTGAAGCCAGCCATCAAAGCTGACCAATTAGAAGGAAAATAAATAAAAAAAACAAAGTAGAAGCCTTGACAGTACATTACACCATGCAGAAGATCAAATCTCGGGGATTGAAGACAGCCTAGATATTATAGAGAAAGAACATACAACCATCCAAGACAAATCCAAGAAATATGATAGATCTATTCAACACTTGGAAGATACCATCAGAGGCCTAATCTGAGGATAATGGGTGCAGAGGAGCACCTAGAAACAGAAGTTAATGGTCTAGGAAAAATGTTTAACAGGATCCTAGGAGAGGACTTCCCAAACGCGAAAAAAGATGGGCCTATTCAGATACAAGAAGCTTTTAGAAGTTAAAATAGACCAGACCAGAATAGAACATCCCACCATCACATTATATTCCTCACAGAATCAATTCAGACCAAGGAAAAGATCCTTAAGCTATCAAGGAGAA